>NC_136827.1:5200845-5800845 GCF_951394365.1 Tetrao urogallus | reverse complement strand
AATTTATGATTTGTGATATCAGAGAGGACCAGAAATCATTTTTGATACATTACATTACAGCCCAGTTCAAATCTGCTGTGGAAAAACAAGTCAAGTGTTCTGCGAGCCAATTGCTATCTCCATTATTAGGGAATGCTCCAGGAGGCTTCCTTTTATTTGCAGCAGTTGTGTGATTTAATTTAAAAATAATACTAAGTATTTCACTTGCTCCCTTCATTTTAAAAGAGTGCTTCTTAAAAACTGAGAGAATTCAATAAATGGTTGGAGACACGGACAAAGCATAAATAAGCCCTGTCATTGCAGGTTTGATGATTCCTGATTTAAATAGTTTTTTATTAAATATGAAATGTCCAAATTACCTAATCAGTGTTAGTTGTGTGATAAAGTATTTTTACAGTACTTATTCTCCAGTATCTTATCTCCTACCTGCAGGATGTTTGTTGATAATACTTCCTTCATGTTAGACAAGCAGACAATAATAATTTGATTTTACTTTGTTTGCTATCTTGTGCAGAACAGTACTTAGAGTACAAAACTCTTTCATGTTTTGTGCTCTAACAAAGTCTATTACTTTTATTTGTTGATACATTGGAAAACCTCAGCATTAATACTGTGGATTTTCTTATTTCTCTTTCTTTCTTCTGTTCTTTTATTCTTTTTGCTCTTCTTTTCTTCTTCTATGTTTTTCTTTATGTCTCTTTCTTTCTGTGTGACTTTCTTCATCTTTTTTTGCCTTTGCCCTTTTTTCCTTGCAGTCAGTTTGATATACTAACATTGTTGTAAGCCACACACACACGTTAAATGAAGATCGCGTTACTTTTTGTCACTTGAACCAAGGTGGCACCAGATGCAGAAAGAGTGGCATATATGGTTTCCAATATGAGAAAGTAGGATATTGTCAATACTTGAGTAAATATGGCTGTTTTGATCACAAATCATAAAAACAAAAAGAAATCCCCCAAACACATTTTCAGATAGCCTCCAATTTAAATGGCACCAACACTTCCTAATTACTAAAACATTGCACAGTTTCTTAATAAAACATTAATGACAATATTTCAGTTCAGAGAATATTTTAAACTATGAAACTATTTTCTGTTGCTTCTGATCTTAACAGCTGGTGCTCATAGTGGATTTCAGTTTTGTCAGGATATGTCAGACTCTATCTAAGCTTTTTAGGGGATGGTCTTGGATAGCTTGATTCCATTCCATCAAAGCCAATGAGCAGTTTCCAAATTATTTTGGCAGGTATACTCATTACAGATGCATTTTCATCATTCTAGAAGAAACTGTGCTGTTGGAAGACAAATAGTGGACTATATTTGAACTTTCTATTACAATAATTCTTCTTGTGGTGGTGAAAAATATGATTTGGGGGGGGTTATTGATACCCAAATGGCACCAATCTTATTCTGTGCCTACACCTGAATGTACGACTATTTATCAACTTCATCCCAGCACTACTTTCTGTACTGAATGCCTTCAAAATGAGAGGCAAAACCTCCAGTTTTGGAAACCCTCCCAGAATGTAACCTGGTAGGGCAAAAGGATGAGCTATCTGATTTTCTCAGTGTGGCAGGTTATGGTAATGGTGCTTGTCTACTACCTGTGTTATAGTGTGGCACAGATTTCATGCCCACCTCATTTCCTAATCTACATATGCTGCGTTAGGCATATACAAGTAGCTGCCCCATCTGTAGTCTTGTTTATTTGTTTTAGAGAATTCAACTGGCATTAATTTACAAAAATGAGGAAGGGTTGCCATCTACAATTATTAATTAGCATGCACATCTGCCAAGAAGGTGTTTCCATAAGCCTGTCTGAAGTACTTTATTGTTGTTGTTTTTTTTCATTTGAGGGGGATCAATGCTAATTTTCAGTGTTTACCAGCAATCATAGATGACTTGCAGTTAAAAAGCCATCAGCTCTGTCACATTTTTCATTGAACAGAATCCCTTTCCAGATGGCCCTTCATTTGGATAATGGACAGCCTAAGGGGATAAAAATGTCACCTGTTGTAGCTAGTCAACAATATTAATAAAAACAGAAGAATAGACCATTCATAAAATGGGCAACAGACCAAAAATAATCTGAATTGTACAGAGAACGTTTTTGGTAGCAATCTTGCCCTAAGAATTCACTGACATCCTCAAATCTGGTCATTATTGCCCTTGCACTAGCTGTTCCCTCGGAGTTAACCATGAATGAGTCTAATTCTTCTTAATGTATTCCTAAATAAATGAGAAATTATGAATAAGGTGTGATTATGCTTAGAAAAGAGCCATGAGTACAATTAGGTAAATAATAGATTTCTTGGCTTCTTGTCTCCTGAAGAAAATAACACTGGAAGGTGTTTCAGGTTTAATGAAAGACTGAGATCTAAATAGAAATAAAATCACTGAGTTGCTATTTACTACATGAAAAATGATATTCCCCCATGAGTCTGAATAGTGTTGAAAGTGATTTAAAGTACTTTTGTGGACCACAAAATAATGGTTATAGGTATGGGTTATGTCAAATTTGGTTCAAAGTAGCTATGCCTTTGTCATCCAGCCTTTGTCACCCAACCCAGCAAAATGAATGGAGATTTCTGAGTTCTTTGTCTATGTTAAGCATACTTTCCATGATGTATACCTATTTTTTTTCTCACATGCACTCTTATTTATGTTTCTCATCAAAATAAGACTTAGTTCACTCATAATGCATCTCTTCTTTAGAACTTGAACATGCTCATTGACGAACAGGTGATAATGCACACAGCAAAATAATTGGCTGCCCAGTAAAGCTCTCGTGTTGAAGGAATATGCTGAAAAAAATGGATGGAGCCATATATTTTTTATATTTATATTTATATGTATTTAAAGCCTTGTAGAAATTTAGACTTTGATCCCATATCCTCCCATCCAGAGGCCCCTCAGGTTGCTTTGTTGGATAATGCTGTTTTTTTCTCATCTGCTCAGAAATTCATTCAGTGAAGGATAAAATTTTGAACTAGGTTACTTCATCAGATTAAACAGTAGGAAGAAAAAGCCATGTTTTTCTGTAATAGTAATACTGATTTCCAAAGGATAGTCTTCTGAAGAGGAAAAAACATATATATTTCAGTGAACTGTTCTTCATTTTTAACAGTGGAAACTGTGGGAAGCAGTGTTCTCAGAAAAGGAGGCATAAAGCTGTGAGCTGCTGAGGGACTTAAAGCAATTTTTGGAGTCATGCACAAGTTGTGTTGCAGCCTTCTTTTAAATGATACATATTTTCCAGAATCTCTGGAGTCTCCATCCAAATCCTGCAGGACCCACCCTGAGCCACCTGCTGAGCTGCCTCTGCTCTGAGCCAGTGGCAGCACTCCAGGGGTGCCTTACAACACCATATAAATCAACACCAGTTGTTTTATAATTCTGTATGCTTGTGCACAGTATACAGTGTACCTTACTGTATACTCAAAAGCCAATCAGTGCTGATATTCTTTTGATGACATTTCACTTTTTGAACTTGCATGACACTCGATCATGGGAGAAGGATTTAAAGGAGGGAGACCATTGCACTTAATTTTTCTGGGTTTCTACTTGGTGTGGATCTGGCTCCCTGTCTCATTTTTACCCTGATAAATAAACATAGTGGTAAGTTATGCTATCTGTCTTAATTAAAAGTAAGGTTATAAAATTATTTTTAATGACTACAGTAAGGGATCTGTGTGAGTGAGAAACTAGTTTCAGATATACATAGGTTGCTCTGAAAGTAGTGCCTCCTATTTATTTCCATGGAAACTAAATAGGTACAAAAAGAATAACACTATTTGATAGAGTATATTCTAAGCCACAGAACGCTATTTTTCAGCATAGTCACCACTATGTATTTTTGCCAGCAGTGAACAAAAGCCTGCATGCCACACTTGTAAAAAATCTGCCCCAGTGGAAGTGAGCACTGCTGCTGTCGTCACTGCTGAAACGCACCACCCACCTCCTCACTGTGCTCACAACCACTGCTGGGTCTCCATCAGTGTTCATCAGGTGTCCATGAATGTCAATGGGAGCGCTTTTTTCCACCAGGAGGAATTCAATCCCATACCTCTAATTTATATGCACTTCCATGTCAGGTGCTGTTATGTCAGACTGCCCCTCTGCTACCATGTTTAAAAAGAAACACTGAGCTAAAATTTCTACTCTGTTCCTATAGCATTTCACTTTAGTTTAGGTCTGCATTTTTGCACAGATGGTGCAGCAGCAACCTCACACAGTGCTATCGGATCCCTGATATACACAGTGCAACACCATGAGTGCAAGATAGATGAAAGGCTGAGCTTCACATTTCCCGGTGTTTTAGAGATTAATTCTACTCTTTATTGATCCACCAATGCTTCTTGGAAAACTTCCAAAAAATCTCTCCATTAGAATACACTTCTACGTCTGTGCTATACTTAATGGTGTCTCACTTTTCTTTAATCGCTTTTCATAACTATTGACACCTCCTTGAATTTACGTGATATTTTTTATCCTGAGGAGTTTGTCAGCCATGAATTTTGATTCCATCAGATATCAAAGTCATGGTTAGCGAGGTCAGACACTTCTGCAATTTATCTCTGCTAGCAGTCAGCCACAGCTCACACGCTTGATTTTATGCAGCCTCGGGTAATTTTCAAATTAAATTTAGGAAGGTTTTTATTTTTATTTCTCAGTGTCCGTATATTCAGAAGGTTCACACATATACTTATTTTATCTACGTATGTGTTACAGATAAACGTTAATCATTTTGGTGTAAAGTATACTGCACACAGCAAAAGATTACAGTTAATGGCTACAGTTGGCACTTCTTGGAAGAAGAATTTTTGGAACCTGTTGGAGCTTTTACTGCAGTATAAAATGGACTTGGGCTTCCTCATGCACCTGCCCACCCTTTGTATGAAGTATTTTAATACCGTCTGGTTAGTGCTCATGTCTTATTTATATTATAGTGGTTTTTAAAAGCATTTTTTGCATATTTGTGGTGAGGAAACTCTGCCTTCCAAAGAATTCGACATTAAATGGGCAAAGAGAAAAAAAGAATTTACCTTCTCTATAATAAGGAACACAATTGCAGAAAAATGCTTCATTTTGTACGCAGTGAACCTATAGCTGGTCCAACAAATGATTCCTCTTCTAGAAAGTACAGCACCCTAAGTCCTTCTTTGTTACTATTTCCATGTCTGTGCATATATTCACATTGCAGTGTCACCTTGCAGACATGAAAAACTGGTACCAAACAATTGCCAAGGTAAGGCAGCCAAAGATGAGGCTGGCAATAGTCCATCTCCAGGGCAGGATGTCATGGCATCTCTTGCATATTTTAAAAATTGTGTATCACTTTCTGTTTCTATTGCAAAATGAAACATCTGAGTATAGCAGGTTATTTGAGGTGATGTCAAGACACATAACATAAATTAAAAATAAAAGTTTTGCTAGTGCCAGATGCTGGAAATAGTAAAATATTTATCATTCTCATGGGCTGGTGTTCAGCCAGCAGTCACAAAACTTTAAATTATACTTAGTGCATGTTATGGCTTCTGTGTTATTTTGCTGGAAGGGAAAGGGAGATTTTGCAGGATTTCAGTGAAGAGATGATACTGCAGTATTTCCTACCTAGTGCAGTATAGTGCTACATATATTTGTAATGTGCAGCATTCCCCAGATGATTACTGGAGGGTCTTGTTGAACATGCCAGGGCAGCATGATAACAGATATGGTGACAAAGTTAAAAATAAAGCAGAGTGTGGAGGATGAATTTTAAACTGACATTGCAGCAGCAAGAAAGCAGTTCCAGTGGATGAGTGCTGGACTGGCTTTTCTTAGGCAATCTTTATCTTTTTAAGTATCTTTATACTCTAAGCTAATCCAAAAGCAAACTCTGACCTGGTGCACTTAAAGAGCAACAAAAGAAGCAGATGAGGTTCATCAGAAAGGGACAGAGTGGACAACTGGGGTCATCATTGCTACATCTATCCTAAGCTAAACCATCCCATCTTTCACTTGAAGAACAGAAATAAAATAGCCATTAAAAGATCAACATGAACATGGAATCTTGAAAATCGTGTGCTCAAGATGGCAGTGAGCTCTCTTCATCTCTTAGATGTTTTGCTGAGCATTGTGTAGGTAGCGGTTTGAAAGAGTACATCATGAAAATCCAGCATGCATATGGGAAGGATGCTTCATACAGGCATGAGAGAAAATAAAATGACAATTTCTGCATGAGCTCACAATTATGTACAATACTTATTTTTATCCAAAGCTGTTTTCATATCTGATCTCTTTTTCTGCTTTATTCAAATTGGCTTTAGCAGAACAAAATGATTATGAAGCCCATTAATCTTCATTTTTCACACCGAGATTCATTTTACAGAACTGGAAGCTACAGAAGTGGAACCATCCACCTCTCTGTCTGCCGCTAGGATATCAAAATGTAATGCAGATTGAAAATTAAATGCAAGAGCTAAGATAGCAGTTCTAATAACCTGGTAATTTCTAAATAAATAGACTTAGATTGATGGAAGAGGAAAAAAATCTGTTTTCCCAATAACTCAAGGTAATGTAATGCTTGTATACAAAGGCCTCACACTGACTAGGATTTTCTAAAGCTTTATACTTATGCCTCCAATCTCTTTAAATAAATGTGAAGTAGAACTGATACTTTCTCTACTGTCTCATATCTCACTCAGCTACTTATACCAGATTATATACTGTAGCAGATTTGGATAGTAGTATTTCTAAATTTCCACTGTACAGCTATATTGATACGGCAAGACAATTGAGAATTCGGCTCAGTGTGTTGAATAAACATACTTTTTTCCTAATATAAAAATTCAGTGAGGTCCATATTCCCATCCAGTAATATAATATAGAATGCTGCCATCTCTTAAGAAAAATTCTTACATTTTCTTTTGCTTTGGTGATATGAATTATAATCTAAGAAAATAAGAAAAGAATGTTATTTCCACTTATATTTTTACAGAAGTAAAATAATCTTTTTAACTGTGGAAAGATTTGTGTCTTGATTGGCTATAGAATAGCAGGCTCCAAATTCAGAAAATTGCCAAGTCAGAGACAACCTGTGTCCATACCTTCCTGTCACTGAACAAGCATTTTTTGCACCTTTTAACTTAGTACCTACTCCTCCACAAAAACAGAAACAAACATCAACAAAAAAGCTTAGTGCTGCATACTTATATCCAAATATAGATCAAATTATCTAAAGCATAACTTCATCTGATACTGCCCAAGGTATATTTAAAAACTGACATTTTCACAGTTAAGTCCACAACCTTGTTTTAAAAATTTCAGGATGTTAGAGAAATCCTTTTTGAAAGTTCCTTTTTTTTAAAGTAAACTTTAGGGTGTGGACTTTTGACACACTTCTTATATGTTAGATATTACTGGGTATATTCAATAGGAACTTTGCATCTTTTCTTTTGATTAAGAACGCATTAACGCACTTAACTCATGTGAGTGCCTATGAGACCTCTGGATATGTCAGAAGCTTTTCATATTGACTCTGCTGCTGGATGATAGCAAAGGTGGACTGGAATCATGTTTGAGTGCTTCTGTTCCTTACTTTCAGAGAGATCCCAGAGGAAAGGCTGGGTAATTGCTCATTCACTCTGAGAGCTCTTTCTTCATTATAAAATAAATAAATGAAAAGTGAAAGAGGAAATTGCACCATTTGCTAAGTAGACTAGATGTTACTTCGTAATTGTTCATCAGAGAAGAGGGTGAACCAAATCCTGTGCCTAAACCATGCAAGCACAGGCAACATATTAAGGAAGCTTCTATATCTATGCTGTAGGTGACTGTTTCATCTACCCTCTGTGTAAGGATCTTTCCTTTTGTAGAGCTGTCTCACTGATCACCATTAGACTAGAATGAAGAAATAAGACTGGAACTGAAGGCATAAACTACATATATGCTGTAGTTCTCTTTTTGTAAATTAGGACATGTGAGAGGGTTTTTCCCATCAATTTTATTATGGAAGAGATGTAAGAAATGTAAAAATGGCATTTGAGAAGGACACATTGCTTAAATGTAATGGTAATTTAATTTCATCATTAATTTTTATGTTTCTTGACTTATTTGGCTTGGTATCCAGTAGTATATTAATGTACACTGTCCATTAGTGTATGATAGAGTAGCAAGGACAAGTGTCTCACTGACCTGTTCTGTGCCTCACTGTTCTGTTCCAGAGTGTATTGACCATTTAAATGTGGGAGGGCAGATGTCAGAAGAGAGTCTGCCCAAGTAATGAAGACTCTAGGCAGCAGTAAAGGAGAATACTGAGGTAGAGCTTATGCATTTGCTGTCTAGGAGCACAGGATACTAAGAGCACTAGGATCTGCTGCTGCTCTTTCTCAGACAATGTGATGTGCCTTGTTGTGAAATAGATGTGGCAGGGGGGCTCAAGGATCAAGCCAATCAGGGTAAGTTTGGGAAGAGAGAGCAGCACCTAATTTACCACTTTCCTATTAAAAGATGTGGAAGAGAAAGGTAATTGTTTGCTGGGCTGTCTGATGGAGGAACAAGCATGAGACCACTACAGGTGTACAGGAGTGTAGAAAAAATGTCGCATTTGCAGTGTTGCCTGACAACAGAAGCAAAGGTATTGGACCAAAGATTTCATAGTGGACAAGGTTGGATGGAATCACTTTAAAAGCTGTTTAGATAAATCCACTCAGGGCTACAGCCAGCTTCATGATCCGTGATGCAAATAGACATTTTGCTTTGCTATTCTTTTGGAGTAGAACAGCAGAGTTGAATTAAATTTGAAATTTTAAGTTCTGTTTCAGGTCCCTTACTGCTATGTTATTTTAAAATCTTATTCTCTACTTTCTTCTTATAACATTTACTACTATCAGATTTCAAATTTTAAAATGTAGGCAAAGGATCACATGGTATTTTTTATTCAGTGTTAGGTTAGACAGCATTCTAGTCCTGAATTTGTGCAGACAGGGCTGTGCTGGGGTCCTGTGCTGATCAAGGAATCTGACATCCCCTGGAGATTAAATCCTAAACAAATCAATAACATTTAGCTGAGAAACAAGAATGCTTCTTTATTTGTACAGCATTCATTGAGTAATATGTTGGTATCTGATGACACTGGTGAAAAGGGACCTCAATGAGGATTTGGAAGAAACAATAGCTGGACATTCAGTTAAAATGTGCATGCTTTTCATTTCCCTCTCCAATATATTTCTGCTTGTAACAACAACAACACCAATATAACCAATAATATATGATAGGGTGAGACCGAAACATTTGGAGTTACAACAAACTGCTTTAGAACAAACTTGAAACAAGATTAAGCCTTGCTGTTTCTTGAAAGTCTATTCTGCATAAAGCAGTAAATGTTTGGCATTTTCCAAAATTCCCTCTTATAACTCAGATATCTTTGATTTTATTATGTAAATTGAAATAAAAACAGAAAATAGAACAATCATTTGGCATAGAAAGAGGGCAGAATTACAAAAAGCTGCAGAGGGTTGGGATGTTACATACTTGTAAATGGAACTCACCAAAACTAGTGGAATGAGAAATATGGGAATTCCTTAATTGCTTCAATTCAGCCAAACATTGTAGCTTTGTATTTTGTCTGCAAGTGTTCTGTAAAGGTGAAATCTTTTGGCATTCTGAGTAGAGCCAGACAAATGCCTCTACGCACTCACACTCACACACTGCAGGAAGTCTTCTTGAGTTTCCAGTTTAGCAACCTGTTTCATGCTGAATGTCCCAAAGATCTTAAGAAGCAGAATATAATCTTTACATGGATATCATTCAGAAAAATTATGTTTATCACTCCGAAAGTAATGCCTCCCGTTTATTTCCACAAAACTACAATAGACACAAAGAGCACAATAACACTAATTTGTAGAGCAGATTCTCAACTACAAAACACTATGTTTTAATGTAGTTACCAGCATTAGCTGTGGATTTTCACCAGCGGTGATCAAGTCCCTGCTTGCCACGCTCATAACCATCTGCACCAGTGGAAGTGACCCACTGCTGCTGTCAAGCACTGCTGAAACGCACCACCCACTGCCTCACTGTTCTTACATCCACTGCTTGGTCTCCATTAATGGTCAGCAAGTGACAATGAATGTTAATGTGTGACATCTTTATTCCACATAAAGGAACTCAGTGACACACCTTTGCCTCATATGCACTTCAGGTCAGATAACATTGTGTCAGTCTGCTCCTCTGCTGCCATCTGTCACGCAGCAAGAAAATGTAACTGAATTTTGGTAATCAATTTCAATCTCTACTGTCATCCATCCACTATCCACCTCTGATGTCGTGGGCCAACAGAATAAAATAAGAGGCATTATTTTTGGAGCAGCAGCTGTATATCCTATGTGTTATTTCTTTTTACTTCTTTGAGAAGTAAAAGGTTGGGGGGGTTTTTTGTGACTGTCACAGGAAGGGGAAAATGAGAATTAACCCACAAGCCGTCTTTTTATGGTGAAAATTTGGTGAACACTAGGAAAATAGATTGTGGCTGTGATCATTAGCTTTTAAGTGGTGTGTGATACAGTACACCTCCAAATACAGTTTTAAATAGACCTAAACGCTCACAGTTGTATCTGTGAAGTTTTATTCCAACTCTACAGGGTATGGCTGTGGATACTGAATCAGGTGTTCAAACTAAACATAGAAGCTTGAAGCCACCCTGCACTGTGGTCGACCAAACAGTGTTTCTGAAGTCTGGAAATTAAGGAGTTGTGCCCTGAAAGACAGGCATCTGAAACAATGACAAATGCAATTGGAATCACCAAGATTGCATTTTTTAATCAAGAATTTTAGGCAGTCTGACCTGTGGATTAGCTTGTTCATGTGTCTGTGTCTGAAGAACCCAACCACAAATACCAGAATATATTGCATTAATTAAATGAAAATGAAGATCTGCATATGAATTAGCAGTAGCCATGTATGAGTGAGAAGGAATCTACCTTGCTCTAAGCATAAGAAATCTGCTGCATTTTGGAGGAGAAAGTTCTACCTAGCACTAAAAAAGCATCTTGAGATAGGAAAAAAAACCCACACCCAAATGAATCCAAATTCCTTGTATATAGAAATATGAGGCCCTCTGAACTCACACAATTAAGTGTTTTCTGAATAATAACTTCTGCTTTAAGTTCTCTGAGATCTACATATCATCTTGATTTGAAGGAAATGTGATCTCTGACAGTAATTTGTATTATCTGATTTCCAGTGAGAAACTGAGCAATTACTACTGTTAAGCCTAATGAAAAATAGTATAATAAACTTTTCTATATGTGGCTAATAGAAATATTTGGCTAAAAATTGTTGGAAATTTAACACAAAATAAAATTTTGTGAGTGCTATAGGAAACAATAAGGAATAGTTCCTTTGGCTTTGCTCATAAAATTCATTGATTTATATTTGAAAATACCGTATCTTGCATGAAAAGATACTGTTCTGTGAGGAATATGCTTTTGACAGAAATCATGTTTTGATTCAGCACAAAGCATTTAAAAACGAGACTATAACATACTAGTGCACAAATAGTTGTACTATCTTTAAGTGTCCATATATAGTAAGTTTCTTAGAGTATATTACAGCAGTCCTAATTTATTTCATCTGGAAATATGCAAATTTTTATTTCTGTATTATATGCAGTCATGTAACAATCCTAAAGCATTAATAGTGCCCAATGATGTGAAGCTAAATGCTTATAAAAATGGCCTGTTAAATATAGTACAAAGAAAACAACATTCTAAGAGTTATTTCTGCTGAAGTATAGGACATTAAAATGCTGCTAGATGATATCCCAGCTTGGGTTTAAAGAATTAATGAAGAACAAATGTTCTAACTGACATGTGAGCATGCAATTCTCTCTGTGAGTTGACCTTCATTCTTCTGCAGTTAGTTAATGAGGATTTTCTTTGTTATCTTTCTTGCCGAAGAACCTCAGGGCCTTGTATCATTATTGAATGAACACAATGTCACCTCAGTTGGCAGAAATGTTTTGTCTTTCTTCAGGAAAAGAAGTTACCTCATGTCAGCTAGTGAAAGCACAACACAGAAACAAGCAATTGAGAACAGACATTTCAATTCAGCTAAGTTAGCCCAGTGGAGATGTTTAACCTGCTGCAGTTTTGATCAGAATAGTTAGGCGTCATTATTGTGTGACTCTTGCATCTTCATCTGAAGTTTGCAACCATTGTTATAAATTAAACAAAAGCATTTTATCTGGAGAACTGCTCGCAGTTTTCCCCTTTTAACAATTAATTACCATTTGTTGCCAAACAGTATGTTTTTTTTTTTTTTAAATGAGCTGTTAAAGAACAGCTGTTTTTTATCTGATGCAAAACAACAAGTGTATTGTAACTATCAGTGGATCTTGTAAGGTGGGGATCACATCTGCTCAGAGTACTGGAGCTGTAACTTTGAGCTTTTCTGTGAGCTGTATCATATTTAGCAGAGCTATAAAAGGGGTGGAATGATAATTGCAAGTTTCATCAAGCATGAATTTGCAGATTCTACGATATACTCTTACAGGTTCTCTATTGCTCAGTACATAGATGTTCATTATACATGGCAGCAAAGCGAAGCCAAAAAAAACCCAACAAAACAAAAAGCAGCTAATCTTCTGTTGACTTCACAAACAGTGTGTGTCTGTACTTAAAAATGGCATTGGAAAGAGAAGTCAGTAATTGAAAACAGTATAAGAAAATGTTATTCAGGAATCGTTCCTCCAGGTTCATTACATACAGGATAGCTATGGACACGGATGTAGCAGAGATCTCTAAAGGACCTTCTGCTGAAGGAAGTACTAGGTGTGCATATAGCAAAAGTTTACTGTGAAGAACTGTGCCCTGGTATAATCCGTGTCATAAAGTAATGAGCAACAGCAAGTGAAATCTGAAATGATCTGATGTTTTCAGAGATTTTATTCTGCACTTTGCTCCTTAAAGCCATTTTCCCTTTCTTGTGGTAAGAGGACTTGCACCATTTTAGAAAAACATACTGCCATGAATCCCACTTCTTATTATAATGGAAGGGAAGGGCATTTGTACAGGTTTTATTATACCAATATTCAACTTATCCTCAGTTTCCATAAACTGCATTTTTTGAGTGGACAGGCACATATGTTTTGTTAAAGCCATTAAAATAATGTTGTATTTAATACTTCTCTAACATAAATGAAGTACAACTGTGTTACCTTCTGGTTAATAGGATACATATGTCTAATATACATTCATTTTGGAGTCCCTTAGGGGACAGCCTTGTTATTAATACAGCAGAGAACAGCTGAATGAGCATATGGTTTATTAAGATGTGCTTATATTAATTACATGTGGATACTATTTAAAAGGGTCACTGGTCTATAACTGAGTGATCTGTAGTGATCACTACTTTGAACCTCAGAGCTCAGTGGGGTTAATCTTGATCTGAAAAAAATCCTGACTGGAAAAAAATGTTAGACTTGTGTCTTAAGTTAGAAAATAATGAAAGACTTAAGAACTTAGTGCTATAAAAACTCAACAATGAACATGCAAAAACCAAGGAAATTTTGAAGGCAACATGAAATTGCACATCAGAAGGTCTAGAGCTCATGTGTTTGTATAACACTTTATGCAGCTATCTGATCCATGATGGGACCTAACATAATGTACATGATCAAGAAGCATCATAATTCCAGTTCCAAATTTAAAAAAACATTGAAGTCATGTCTGCAGGCCTTCCAATCCTCAGGTTGCTCAACTGATATTGAATATAACAATTCCTCCTCTGTTACTTAACCCTAGTTAATATTTATAATGATTTTTATTTTTAAGGCTGTTTTTCATTTCAGGAGATGACATGGTACACACTGTGTCCTGCAAGGCAGCATTTCAGCTTTCAGTGGAGTGCCAGGCAGAAGACTGTATGAGCTGAAAATAAAACAATATGGATTTAAGCTTTGAGAAGACCTAGTGCAGAACAAGCTTGGGTCTGTTCAGTTACATTTCTTTTTCTAATCTTGAAGCTCCTTTGATCCTAGAAAAGGTGCAATCAGTGTCTAACATCTAAAATAACATGTGCCAGGTCTGCACTGCTCAATTAATGACAAGTTTTAATGTTTCTGTGATACTGCAGAAATAGAAAAAGCTGTGCTTTACCTTTTCCATCACTTGGCTCCTTAGTGAGTGCCTGATTTGCCTCAGTTACACAGCTATTCAGCAAAAAAGGCACTGAGAGAAAAGATTGTTTCCATCAGTGTTTCTTACTTATTTGCAACAAAAAAAAAAAAAAAAAGAAAAGAAAAGAAAAGAAAAAGAAAAAGAAAAGAAAAAAGACATTGCACACTTTCTTGTGTTAGCAGAATCTGAAAATTTAAAATTAAAGAGTCAGGCCCTAGAACTCTGAAAGTAAAACAATACAGTAAGTACAATCTTAAAATAATATTTTCTTTATAATTCATTTTTATTTGCATTTGAGATAAACTCCAGTGTACTTCCTAGTATTTCTTCTAAAGCATTAAGGGAGTGTCTGTTCATAAGTTACATTTGAATTCTTGCTATCATCATATAGTCAATCGTCTGGCACTGAAGCATTAGTAGAAACTCAGTTGTGAGATGTGGCAGAACAAAAGTACGTCCAAACATACAGCAGGAAAAACAAAGTAATCAATCCCGTATTTTTGTCCCTATTACTATCTAAAAGCATTTGTGGGGATGAGGCCATTTGTGCCTCCTCTTCCCCAGCTGTAAATAGAGACTGCACAGGACCTCCATATAAAGCATTTTATGCCTAGTATAAAAAAATGTTGCTCTTGATGTGAAGCATTCACAGTTATCCAAAACATCTCTGCCATTTTAAATCTTTCTTTTCAGAAGCATGTTCAGGAAATGTGAACTTTAAAACATCCCAACAACAAAACATAGTCCTAATTTATAAGTACACAGCTGTTGTTCTCAGAAATGATGAAGTTCAACTTTAAAATTAACCACAGAGCAGAAATCTATAGTAGTATTTTACTGTACTATTTCAGAGACGAAAAGAAAACCTGAAAGGACTCTCCCTTCAGCTGGGAAGCAAACAAGCCACAGGTGTGTGAGGGAGCAGACAACGGTGTGCTATTAGTGTGGAGCAGCAGGTGTTCAGTGTTAAGCTGAACATTTCTTTATATAAGCAGCTTGGTAGAAATAAGTTTTTGTCTTCAGTTGAAAAGAGATCCAGTTTAGTTTATTTTGGCCTATCTTCTCAAACCAGGAGGGCTATAAGCAGGGCAGCCCTCAGTGTGGTTCTGGTGCAGCCTGCCCCTCGTTTAGGGGCTGGTGGCTGTAGGACTGCTGAGCCCTAGGGCTGGGGGTGTGACCTTGCATTGGCCTGCATGGTGAGACCCCCAACTGACGTGTTAGTTTGGCAGTGCTGGTCTGGAAAAGAAGACCTAAATAGCTCCCTATTGCTCAGGTAAAAACAATGATGATGATCAGTTCCAGTTTAATTTACTAGCGTTTATTTTTGGTTTAAAAGATGCTTCTAGGAGGGGTGTCACTGTTTTTCTTCAGTTCTTGTTTTATTTTTGTGTAATAAGTTAAGTCAGAGTTTTGGTAATGGAGTTACCCATTGGTGTGCAGCCTGCATGGGGGTGGTTCCCACTCTTGGCAGCCCAGTGTGTGCCTGAGGCACAGGTAGGGTGTGAGACAGCATGACTAATGCTGAGTTTAATTATCTCTTTGTTATCTCTTTGTAACGTTTGGTTTACTTGTTGGAGAGCTTAATAAAAAACATTAAAAAAAGAGATCTGGAGGGTGATGGATGTGTAAGGAGCAAGGCTGTCAGGTGAGGTTGTCTCCATGCAGCCATGTTGACATCCCGCCATAGCAGGAGAAAATACCCTAGTTAACCTGATGTGCTCATCTGTATTCATGTAGGCTAGTGTGGCTTTTCCAGGTCCATGCTGGCATTGGTTTTCTCTGTGGCTCTCTTCCCTCAAAATGGCTGCTCGCGGTGTGGTGGTGCTCCTGTGGCCTGGATGCTCCTCGCAGTCGGTGAGGAGTTGTACTTCAACTGTGGCTTGGCCTAAGTGAGCTGCTCACATGGGTGTGGAATTGTTTTTTTTCCTCTTCTGTGTTTTGTTGTGTTTTTTTTTTTCTTTTTGCTTTGTAAAAGAGGGAATAGTGGTGTTGTGAGGGTAGTCTTTATTATTTAAAAAAAAAAAAAAAAAAAAAAAGCAATGATAAAGAATTTCTGGTCTCATGAAATAGACTTGATAGGATTAATTTAACTTTAGTGGTGGAGATGAAGGTCTTCTGTTCTATGAAAGGCAGGTGTGTTGCAAATGTGTGTTCAAGCTTCGTTTACATGTATCCAATTCTTTTATCTTGTGCTTATAACAAATGGAAATAAGAATAAAGAGGGCAACTTCAGACTCATGCTCAGAGACATCAGTTCACTGTTGGCATTTAGAAAGCCCTTCTTTCTCCAGTAACGGGTGTGAAGCAGCTGCTTTGCTGACCATGACCACAATCAGAATGCTGTTGGTCTCGTTTGAAGTGGAACTGCGTGTTTGTTTGTTTGGTCTTTTTTTTACTGCCCTCTCTGAGTGTGTTGGGATGACTTAAAGCTTGCAAGTGGGAAAATGGAGCTGTTTCATTGTTTGGTGTGGGGTAGAGAAGGTGGTTGTGATAACCCTCTGAAAGTCGTCCTGAGGTGTGATTTCTCATGTAGCCTGTAATAGTGTGGAATAGTAAAACTCAATCATTGAAAGCATTATATCAGTATGATCCTTGATCCTGCTGAGATAGGATTGCTTGGTAGGGGCTCTTCTGTTTATTTTATGCTTAAAAAAATAAAAAAATAACAAAATTATCCATTTTAAGCCATCACAGACTGGCCAGGGTTGGAAGGGAACCTCAATGATCATGAATCTCCAGCCCCCCGACGCATTCAGGGCCACCAACCTTCACATTCAATACTAGGCCAGGCTGCCCATGTTTAGTCATGTTGGTTGCAGTAAGTATGAGTGAAAATTAAGAGAAATATTCAAAAAAGCAGTAGTCATGTACTGCTCCCCGTGAGCCAGGGCTGCCTTCTATTGGATGCGGCGTAATTTTTAAGAGAAAGTGTGGTCAGCTGCTATATTCAGTGCAAGCAGCCATCCGTTACTTTCATTGTAAGGAGGAAACATATTTGGAGAAAGCTGTCCATTGCAACTGAATATGTCTCTCATCAAGTTTTAGAGTTAGAACTCTTTGCACTCTGTGGCTGTCTTTTCTATTTTTTTTTTCCTAATAAAATTAGGAAACACTGCTGATGTCTGACATATTAAGTATCCTGCAAGTCAGAGAACAAAGCTCCAAAACGATGCTGTGGTTGGTGAAGAGCTTAAATATTCTGGGACTTGTAATCCAAAAAATGCTTGAAATATAACAAGCTGAGTATTTGCAAATTGATAGAATTCCATAAAGTTTTAATAGCAAAAAAGAGCCAGGTGTTGTACTTTAATCACACTGGAAGAAGCAGCTGATGCATATTGCAACAGCAATAATTCTGGGCTAGAAGCTTACAAATAATCTAGCTACAAATTATATTGTCAAGGGAATCCAAATACTTTGTAATATGTTCTAATACATATTAATTTCAGAGCCCTATAGGGGACAGTCTTGTTATTAATACACAGAGGAGCAGATGTGATAGCATATGGTTTACTGACTTGTATTTATGTTAATTCCATGTAAATAGGATTTTAATAAGGTGATGTTAGTCTATAGCTTCTGTTTCCTAATATCTTTATTCCTTGAAGATCATAATGGGATCACCTAAACTGAGGTCTAGGATCACAGGATAGGTTAGTTGAGAGAGATCATTTTAGCTAAGATTTATAAGTGGATAAAAAATAGCAATACTTGAGCATTTTGTGATAACTTCCAAGAAAAACCCCAACCAAACAAAAAAGCACTTCAGTGATTAAATTCAATTGGAATGCTTCTAAAATGACTGCCTGACATATAATTTTACTGGTTTTAAATTCTGATCTAGGTTGATTGTTTGCAGTTTTAACTTCCATTCGACTGCCTTGGAGGAGCTTGCAGACTCTCATAAAACTCTAAAATAAAATTGCAGTATCATTTTAAATCTGATGTCTATTGATCTTCATATACAACCCATCTATTGGTCTGGGTTGCAGAAGCTGTGAATTCAGTCTGGAATTAGCTCAGGCTTCTCAACAGCTTTCTCTGGTGCATATTTGGCTGAAATTATGCTCCCAATCACTACCAGGAGTCACAACAGTCTGTGATGAAAACAGAGTAAAAGTTCTGTGTTCCTGAAGCAGGTGACAAAAACCAAGTGCTAATCAGCTCTAGTTCTTCAGAGTACTTGAGGAAATGTTTTCTATTCTATTAGGATTTTCTGTTTTAAACAGTTCTCACCCCCTGCATACACAGGTCTGCAGTGTTTTCAGGTCACCATGAACTTCTTTTCCTGTGGCTTCCGTAGCCATTACCTGTTTCTTGTAACTCCTTGTTTAGAACTCTAAAGCTGTAGGTACAAGTGCAATTTAGTTATCTTCCCTCTAGTTAGAGACACGAATTCTTTTTAAAATGGGAAGAAAAGTCTAAAATTTCTGCATTTCTAATGTAAAGATCTCTGGGTTCTCTGTCTCTTATTTTAATTGGGAGTGTCAAAACAAGTTCTTTGAGCTTAAGTGCAATTTATTAAGAATGAGCGTTTTTCTCCCTCGAAGTTTCTTCAATCTGCTCTAGTTCTTTCTAAATTTCAGCAGAAAATCTCAGCTGGGAAGGGAGAAGCGCTGAAGAAAAGGATCTCTTCAGAGCAAATGGGAGAAAAGAAAACTAGATCTCACCTTTGAATGCTTCCAGCTTCTTCACCAGATCTTCCTCATCACTGAACTTTGGGTCACAGAGAAATGCTTTACTGATCTCCTCCAGACTTCATATAGATATGTCAGTAATACTTCATTTTTCATTTTATGTGTACCAAAGTGAGCTAAGGACTCTGATTAGAATATCCCTAGGTATCAGACTCATGAGAGTATGTTTTGAATAAGTAAGCTAATAATAGGGTTTTGTAGGTTGGAAAAACACTAACATGACTAACATGATCCCCCCCCCCCCCCAAAAAAAAAAAAAAAGTCTGTATTGGGCTACCAGAAACACTGTATGAGTGCTGTGCATCTGTTTCTCATGATTTTACATAAAGCAGGGTCATGAAAACTTTCAAAGTATGAAAGTGGATGCAGCAGATGTATGCATTCCGGACTTGATGCTTCCTAGCTTAGAACACTCTTAAATGGAAAAGGTCAGCTTGTAGTAGTGGAGAACTTTCATCTCGCACTGAAACTTCCAACGGACTTCTCAGGTGTTTTGAAATGGTCCTAGTTGGATTTGTGGTGCATTACATATTTCTATAATGCTTCTGAACACAGACAACAGATTTGCAAGCTTCAGCTGCTTTGTCTGCTTTTGTTCCTTTAACTTGCAAAAACAGTTGGCTGTTTAGCAATTGTAAAAGACATTGCACAGAGCCAAATTCTGTGCCATTCAATATTCTATTCCATCATCTTTGTAATATGTAGTAATGAACATGCAACAGTTCACTTCTTTTACAGTGATCTGCTGCTAGGATCTTGTAAGTAGTAGCACTAACAAAGTACTAACACTAAGAAAATGTTTGAAAACAGTAAATAAGCATTTGGGCAACAGATTATGGTTATAGCACTTGAAGGAGACAATGAAAATGTTTTTACAGTTATATTCCCTAGTTAAATTCTTTCTACGTTATTTTGGTGTATTTGGCTAAGTAAAATGATCCAATAGCCAGAGCTGCTTTCTCTTCTTACAGGAAGCCATGTTTAAAGTCATCAAGCAGTATTTCCCCTCTCAACATGAGCTACGTCTTTGCTCATAGTTGGAGGTACTAGAGCTTCATAATCCATCCAGAGTGAAACAACAGTTTGAGTCATCATCAGCAGAGGGATATCAGATCATATATCTTTGCTTGACAAGAGGTGGCAATTTAATCTGACAAGTTTCCTGCCAATGAGGACAGCTTTAGGAGTTCAGCTGCCTTGACAGAGATTTGACATGTCATTGAGGGATGTTGTGCAGAAGCCTGACAATAAACTTGATCTTGCTAATGCAGTTTAGGATTGCAGTAAAAATTTATTAGAAATCAGAGACTGTAAAATTACTGTTTTCTTCCGGAAATGTTTCTCTTTCCCTGCTGAATATATATGGGATGTTTAATGCACAGTACATGTTTAAAAGCTTGTTTCTTGATGATGTAAAACAAATCTATTACATGGCACGTGAATTGGTAAGGGATTCAATTAAATGCATGTAAGAATAAAAATGTCCACTTGTAAACCTGTTTTGTCAAGGTATTTCTTTATGTTGCTGCCTTAAGAGGATTTGGAGATGTTATCAACACAGGAACAGTCTGATTCTCTATCTTTAGAGGTAGGTGAGATCTTGGATATTTCAAATGTAGGATAGACCTGCACTGTCTCCCTTCCTGAATTGAAGAGCAGCCCTCTTGAGCTAAAACGGCATCTGAATGCTGAATTGCTATGTACCTTTTACGAACTATATTTATTTGGCTGCAGAGGCACCTAAGTGGATTGTTGTTTTCAGTGACATGCAAATCCCCCTTTGAAGTATGGAGGGCCCATGCAATTGCTTACTAGGTTACTGCGGGTCCTGGAGCTGAGCTTGCAGTCAGCTTCTTGGCAAGGCTGGTTTTTAAGTGCTCTTTTAACTCTGGCTGCAATCTAAACACAGTTAAAATCTTGGATTTGTTTCACTAAATAAAGCATTCCAATGTGAAGTGAAATCAAAAGCTATTTAACATGCAAATGAGGCATTCAAGTTTGATCTGGGGATTTTTTTTTGGAGGTGTTTAAGATGGGATGTTCATTATCCCAAATGATGCAACAGCTCTCGTGGCAGTTCAGCACTTTGGAATGTGTTGACAAATGCCATCTGGAAGGATATTAGTTATGCTTTCACAGAATTTGTGAATGAACTTCAGACTGTGAAGTTTTTTTTTTTTTTTTTTTTTTAAAAAAGGTTAAGAAAACTATGAAGAATGTGCAGAGGTTCTTTTCAAGAAGTGTTCTAGGGCATAAATTGGAGCATTCTTGAATTGTTTCTCCATTAGCTCTTGAGAACTCTTGATTAAAGAAGCAGGTCTGGGTAGTGCACTTCTCTGTGGCTTTCCCTTTAACGTCTACCTAGACAATTGTCTAGTTCTTTAAATTTCATGACAGAAAACAGTATGGTAGCTTGAAAATATCATTCAATGGTAACAGATGAATCATCATCATCTTTTCTTGCCATACTCTTCACAAATCTAGCTGAGGTGGATGCGTTGACTGAACAGTTTGTAATTGTTTGCACAGGTTTTTGTAGTTGTTCATAATAATGTGGGCCACTGCGGTGTAACCTGCCAGGCAGCTCAGCAGCACATGGCTGCTCACTCACTCTTCCATAGGTGGGATGAGGGAGGGAATAGGTAGAAGTGGGGGAACTCATGGGTTGAGATGAAGGTAGCTTATGAAGTAAAGCAAAAGCTGTGTGTGCAGGCAAACCTGAACCGCGCTTCCATTTGCTGCTTCTCATCAGAGGCAGGTGTTCAGCCCCTCCCAGGAGAGTGAAACTCAGCATTCACGAGGGTTTATTGTGAAGATAAATGCTATCAATTCCAAAGTCACCTCTTCATCCATACCCCCAGATTTACTTGCTGAGTGTGGAGCTGTATGGTGTGGGTTATCCCTTTGGTCAGCCCGGGTCAGCTGTCCTGGCTGTGTCCCCTCCCAGCTCCCTGTGCACTGCCAGCCCCCACTAGCAGGCAAAACAGGGAGCAGAAATGTCCTTGGCTCTGTGAGAGTGCTGCTCAGCAACAGCTAACATGTCAGTGTGCTTCCTCTACTGTTTTCAGCACAAATCCCAAATGAGGCATTGTATGCGCTGCTGGGAGGAAAATTCTGTCTATCCCAGACAGAACCATGACAGTCATAATGCCAGAATTCTATGTCTTCTTTCTAATGATTACATTTAGTTGAAAGGGGAGAAAACTAAATGACAGTTTCTGTTCAGGTATACAGGAATACCTGGTGTATATGAAGTCTGGGAAAATCCAAGAGGAGTATGAAGCTGATTTAGCTTGTTGCATTGTATCCCTTTTGTTCTGTTAGTACAGAGAATATACTGACCTCAGAAGCTAATGAAAAGCTTAAGATGCCTTCAGAGAGTCTTTACAATGCCTTTCAAATGCATTAAAACTAATTAGAAAACAGAAATCAATCAGCCTGACACAGTGGCCGAAGTAAGTCAGGGAGAGTGTAAGAGTGAGCTGTGCTCAGCCTGAACCTCCTTGTTCAGGGTTTTCTTTGAACTTAATTTTGCTCTTGACAAAGACTGTGTGTAGCTGTAATCTCTCACTAGTTAAGCACTTAAGTAATCCTTTTAGCATATTCCTGGCATGTGCTGACATTGCTATTCTAGTCATATTTTAATTTGGTACGCTTCATGGCCACTGAAAGCAAATCTAGACAACTGGAATTTCACTGGGGAAGAGTCTTGAATGGGAATTCTGTTGGCTAGGGTAGTTACTATTTGTGATAGTCAACCGTTTTAATGTCAAAATTCCTTAGATGCTAATACTCTGTAAATGATATGGGAACTTGAGATGTACTTAATTTTATGATGTTAAGTTTTATGGCATTCCCTCCCCCCCCCATCCCCTAAGATAGATACTTCCATGATTTAACAATGCGGAAAGCAACAAAGAGCAATGAGTGAGCTTTGTTCAATGCTAAGCTGTGCTAGATGGGATTGGTATTTTGACAGTGAACAAGAATACCCTGTTTTGTGTGTAGTATAACCACTAGAACATGCTCTTAGTAGATGATATTTTAAAATAATAAAATGCAGGTTATGCTTTTTAACTGAATATTGTTAAAATACAAATATTTAAATTGTCACAGACGTCGGGTTTTTTTGTAAGTCAGAAGGGTGTTTCTAACAAGTTGGTGGGTGACAGGTAATGGAATGCTTATTCCAGTGGGACAGGGAGGGTGGAGAGTGGCCTCCTGTGTGACAAATCTTGTGGTCACCTGTATGTGTGCGTCTGTGGTTCAGCATGTTTGTGGAGCTTGGTCGTCTCATCCCGGGTCTTCAGTCACTCCCCTACTAGAGGGGGCCAGCGAGCTGCAGCAAGAGCAGGTTATCCAGAGAAGCACTCAGAAGTGCCTTGCTCAAAGTGTCTTATCCACCTTTTCGCTCTTTATTTGTTTGTCTCCCCTGCTGCTTCAAGGGGATCAGCTGCATGTTGCCAATTAGGCTCATCAGCATTGTCAATAACAGATGCGGAGCTCCTAGTAATCTCCCCCCTCCTTGTTAGTGGACTGTAAGGGCTTCTGGCTGTTTCTGATGAGACTTAACCCTTATCCCCCTACGGGGAGCCAAGCCACTCTGTCAAAGACCAGGAGGAAGGTTTTGCTTGTTCTGTATTGTAAGGGTTCCTTTCTGCCATCATAGCCCCAGTGGGTTTGATTAGACTCTGTTTTTAGCTATAGATGTCAGCTTGTGGGAAAACATAATTAATTTCAACACAGATCAATATGGAAAGGATATTTTAAGAACTCAGCTTCAAGCTAAAGGTAATAGCACAAACTTTTATTACCTGTCAAGCAGATCACTTGGGCATGTCTTGCATGCAAGCTGCAAGCAAAACTTTTGTTACCAGCCAGCATGCCGTTACAGGATAAGTCTGTAAGCATGTTCATTAGACAGCATGTTCAAAGACTCTCAGCTCTTGCAGTCATACTGTCATATTTGCTAAGGGCAACCCCTCAATGCATGCTCTTTATTTATTCCTGTATGAGGCACCTTCAGTGCTGTGGCTACTTTCCTCTTCCCAAGGGAGCGATTCAATTCAGGGGGATTGTAACACTCAGTGACTTCTGCAACCAAGTGGAAATCAAACCAAACTAGGCTAATTTTTTTCTCCTGTAAAAATCTGTCTTGCAGGGTACACCTTTTCTTGACAATTATTAAATATGAATGTGTTTTGGCATTATGTTGTGGGAAGGGGGAGGGAGTAGTCTGAATGTACTGAATGCCTGTGGTTGAATAAGGAATCTGCATGTTTATTTCCTCCCTGTTAATTTGGAGTGGGGGTAAATCTCAGCACAGTAACACTTCTAGTTCATGAGGAAACTTGGAGGCTTGCAGTGATACTGAGTCTGGATGATTGTATTATTGCTAATGGTCTTAAGATGTTTAGTGTCTGGAGTTGATCATTTGTAGATGAACTCCACAGTATGAGACATCGGGATTTTTGTACATGACTGTGAACCCTAGAAACTGTAACACTAACAGGTAAACAGAATCTCAATGTTGGAGCAATTTGCTGGTTTCTCAACAGCAGATGGTGACAGGGTAGCACTTGTGGGCTTTTGAATCCAGGTGCCAGTGGCAACAAGCCAAGAACACTGGGAAGTGTAGCACAGAATTGAAATTTAAGT
The DNA here is from genome assembly GCF_951394365.1 of Tetrao urogallus. NCBI lineage: Eukaryota > Metazoa > Chordata > Aves > Galliformes > Phasianidae > Tetrao > Tetrao urogallus. The sequence goes on along the minus strand of NC_136827.1, from coordinate 5,776,329 downwards.
ACTGTCTCTACGTATCGTTGTTTCTTTCTTAATTTAGAAATGAGTAAAAGGAAGGCTGAAAGACTATTGCTAGTGGTAGCGCTTTCTGTATAGGTTTAGAAAAACACATACTGATCTGAAATGAGTAAGAACACTTGATGATCTGAAACACAGCTTTGCGTAAGGGCCCTCAATGCATTTAACTATTAAGATTATGTGTGTCTGGGGATCCTTTGGAAACTGAAGTAAGAATAAAACAAAGCACTTTGATGCATTTTTATTGATCCCTGCTTCGTTTCTTCAAAGCTGAACAGAACAACTCAAGTTTTTGTTCCGCTCAAAATTGGAGTAGAAATATAAGTATCGATAACAGATGTTCTTCACAACGCCATGGCTGATGGGTTATTGATTCATAATGAAGTTTTAATCCTCTGCATATTGAGTAAATTATGAAGCTACTATGCTGACATCACTGCATTTCATCTCATTTGTCATTAGCAAGTTGCGAATTATTTAACTTCGATGCTTTGTCAGCAACGCTTTGAAATTAGATTTGCAGAAATTACCATGTACAACAACTTTTAAAAATGAGTTAGAAATCACTTGAAATGAACTGTTATCAATTGGCATCTGCTTAGTAGTTAGTGTTTGAATTATGAGAGAAGTCTCTAGGCCTTTTCTAAGTAAAATAGGTAACTCTTTAAAAAGAAGCTTTTTTTTTCAGTATGAGTATGTTACGAGTGATGCTTTTTTTCATGTTTGCTATGATGAATCCATCGGGACCCACCTAGTGTAAGCATTTTGTAGGGAAATGTGCACAGGTGAGTGTGCAGGTCTGCATATGCAGTTCTGGGGGTGGGTAGCACAAAGGAGTTTCTTAAAGATGTGCAATAAGAACAAAAACCAAGTGGCCTCTGTATCTGGATTGATCATTTGCAGTTACCATATTCCAAGATCATACCCTTGCTTAAATTAAGACTAAATCTCAGTTGTTGTATGGCCCTAGGTATTATTTGTACTCTGTACGTTTGGAAACTGGATTTTCGATTACTCTGCTACCAGTTCCTGAATTTTACATTTTTGTGTTTCCCATGGCAACAGATTTCCTTGTGACTGAGCAAGTATCATTTTCCTGCTTCGGATGTTAGCAGTGTCAGACTGTTCTAAGGTATGAATGCATAGCCTCACACAAAAGGCTGGTGAGACATAATTTATAAAGAATTATCTCTGATTCTTAGTGATATTAAAAATAAAACAAAACAAAACAACAAAAAAAACACCAAACAAAAAAAAAAAAACAACAACAACAAAAACCAACGAAACTGAATCTACGATTTAATCTACAGATTAATTTATGATTTATTATCCGTATACTGCATGTGTTGCAGGCTTTGATAAGACTTTATTTGAAGTAAAATGCCTTTAGTTAATGCTTCAAATCAGAACCCTTGTGAAATGTTGAGCCAATGGTTCAGTTTGGCTGTTTGATTCTTGGTTTTATGCTTGGTTTGAAGTTACTTCCCTCATGCTTGGGAATGATTATATTAATTATAGAATATATGCCACCATTCTTATCTCTTAATAGAAATATCCATTGTTGTTTTGACATTTATAGGTGACTTCTGTGGAAAGGTCACCCTTTCCCCAATTAATTCTGTTATGAGAAAAGCTTAGCTATGCCCACTAATGCTGTCCTGATCTAATAAAGTTTTTTCCCCTAGAGCTAAATTCTCAAACATGAGCACATACAACTAAAAGAGTAAAAAGCTGTCTCCCGAAAGACATGCTGATGGAAATACATTGTAGTGATGAATTTATCTCTACTTTTCCAGAGTTGTTTCATTATGTATAATAATCTCTCAGGCAAGAAGGTTAAGAAGTTACTCTGCTTGCAGCAACTTGAAGCATCCAAACCAAAGGATGGATGCTAAGGCTGAAAGAAATGTCTCCTAATCAGCAAGCAGTTAGAAAATACAAACATAGCACTTGCTTTCCATGGATTTCTGCCTTGATGGAAACTTACCTACTTTTTTTTTTTTTTTAATGAACTCCTTATTTCTGTGATACTTCAGTTCTGAAATACTGTTATAAATAATAACTGTTATTGATCTTTGTCTACAGCACGGTAGACAATGATCTGAGCCAAGTTCTAGTTCATTTGTAAGTGACGTGATTTGCCAAGCTGCTCTGTTCTGAAACCATAGATGCGAGCTGAGCTCTCTATGTGCAGTGAAATGAAGGTAGATAAAGTGGAGGAAAAAAAATGAAGTTAAATTTTATTCTTAATAAATGGAAGAAACAGTTCTAATGAAGAGCTGGAACCACGTAATGATTAAATCTCTAGAAAGTACTGTGGTACTGTAGGACACTGGTTGACTATGGATTGCTGGCAATTTTTTTTTTGTGGTTTTCAAGCACTGAATGCTGCTTTAAGGGCTTTACAACTTGACCATTCGGCCACTTGATTTTTATCTTGTAATATCTTCTGCAGTTGTTAACTGAGCTTATGTATGTTGAAAGTGCCATTTTATAGCAGAGCTCCATTCTGAAAATGTGAGCAGTTTCTTCTTTATGTTGTTCTGCCTTTGTTCTCTCTTCTAATGTAGAGATTAGAAATCAGTGACTTGGGCTACATTTGAGTTCCAGGATATTTCCCCAGTTTTCAGAGGGATGTACTGTATTTCTGTGATAAGTAACATGAAAATGCATTTGCTTAATGTATTACTTTCTGAGGAGTTTAATGTTTGTGTTTTTTTTCCTTGACCTGCAGCTCAATTTTTTTTAAAACCTGTGTTACCTTTACCTTCTAACACACAATAAACAGAGAGCAGATTGGGTATTTGTTAAGTGATATTGCTTAAATAACTGCTGATATCTTAATTCAGCCCTTTGGGTAGAAACAAGCTACACACATCTTTGTTAATTCCGTTAAATCATTAGAAGTAAAACCTGATTGGAAGGTGCTTAGTTGAGTTCAGTATTCCAAATGGTATGGCCATGAAGATGCACATGGGTATTTGAGATGCTTTTTTTGACACTATCCTTGGTAAAGTAAATACCATCATTTTTTTGACTGGATCCAACATCTTTGTGATGCATCTGGTTTCCTTTTGAAATGGAAAGTAACAGTTTTAATTTAGCAAGTCACTGTTTAGGCTTGGATTTGCCCAGGACTACATGACGAAAATATATCCTCCTGTAACGCTGTTCATTTCTAAAACTCAGTGTTCATGTTGCTCAATTTAGTGTACTTATAAATTTTCCCTTTTAACTGCTTCAGAGTAATTGTGTCATGCTGCCTTCTTACTTATGCTGACTGGTCCTGTCTCGTGCTCTTCTTGCATAGGTAAAAGAAATAACTCAGCTAAATCAGAATCTATGCAACTACATTTTTATGAGAGTGTGGAGCAATTTTACAGAACTGTCAGGCATTCAGTGTCCACCTAGATCCTCCTAACATGTAATTAAATGGACGTATGGAACTTGAAACCTGTGTCTGAAAATGTGTCTTAAAACCCTGCTTGCTGGAGTAAGTGGACAGTACTTGATAATATTGGATTTCAGATGTGCAGAGTGGATGATTATGCAACATGGCTAAGATGAATTTTAAGTGCTCCTAAATGCCCATTATTCTTCTAAGATTTAGTTAATTTGATATTTCTTATGTTTTAACCTCAAAGAAACCCACCAAAAGTAGATACCTGTCAAGCAGTGATCACAGCCAGCATTTGAAGAATATGATTTTGCAAGAGGGAACTAGGGCTGGGTGTAAGCAGCACTGACCAACTCATACAGTTGCAAAGCGCTTATTAATCAGAAGGCAAAGAGGGAAGCACATCTGTTCAATTGATATTTGTTAGTAGATATTAATAGCTATCAAGAAAGAATAAAACGTGAATATGGCACAACAACCCACCTCAACTATATTTCTAGATAACATTGTAGGAGGAAGGTGTAATATAGATAAGGCATCGCAATAAGAAAAAGATGAAAATCTTTGTTTAATAGGGGTGTTTTTCATCATATATTGAAGTCTCAGAATTTACTATCGTAAATCTTAGTTAGAAAAGAAGGATATTTCCTTTGCAGGTGTTTTGATCAGATTTGTGCAAAATTGCAGAAGTGTGAAGAAACCTGGCTGAAAGAACAGAAGTATGAAATGTGTTGTCATCATTCTGTTGTTCATTATTTCCTGGAGCAACCTTAAATTAGCATCCTTATGAAAACCCAAATCTGACATGCAACAAGAAAGACATCTACATCAGCAAACACTTGGAATTATTTTGGCATAAAATTTCATAGAATGGTTCCTGAACTTACCCGATTGTGTTAAAGATATTCAAAATCCATCTTCGTATTTCTCTTAGTCACCTTCTTAGATACAAAGGGAAGCAGTCTGTCTGTGCTGCTTTTTGTGTGTGCGATTTGTCCTCTACAAGTAGGTGGAAAATCCTTTCTGTTTCAGTGACGCTGTTGTATGGCAGAGCCCAGCTTGCTTTGATTTTTCCGAACTGGAATTGTGTGGAATCTGGTAGTTGATAATAAAAGAAATTCTTAAAAGCACTGATGTAAAATTGCTGAGTCCCAAGGACTTCATTGTCCACTACCCAGAGGATGGTTGCAGAATGCTTTTAGAGTAATAAAGGAGTGTTAACAGTTTTAATGTTCAAATGTGTTGGATTTTGCTTATGCAAAAGGATTTGGCCACACCAAAACTCTTTGCTTGTGGGTTTGAAAGTAGAAGCTTTTATTATGGCTTTCAAACTTCATGCAAAGTATTGCAGGTATCTTGTACTTTCGTTACGTATGCATGAATGAAGATTTTGAACTTTTTTGTTCTTTTTTTCCACTAATCCTCAATGATTTCAGAAATACACCCTTAAGAATGTCCAGCTAGTTACAAAAACTAGAAGCTACCATTTGCTATTTCTTACACTTCCACGCACCTTTCTTCACCTCTTAAATACAGAGCACTTCTTTTCAAGGAGCAGCAAGCTTTATAGTGTTTTCCACCAGTTATTTTAGTGTTACCATAAAAATTGCTTTCCCCTTGCACCTATAAAAGTCATAATTTGCTGTAAGCTCAGTGGAACTGTTTGTAATATTATTTTAGGTTTAGTTTTTTGTCACAAGCCCAATGGGCAGATTTACTGAGGAAAATGAGTCTGCAGGTTCAATGGAAATAAGCTTTTTGGGTTTGAAGAAGAAAAGCAGTTACAGTAACTTAGAAGCAACTTAATACTGTGTGTCTTTGCTTATAGTGAGGCTTTCTGATGACTTAGCAAAGGTATTCATGAGGAATGCTCTTTGAGGTGACTGCAGATCTACAAAGTGACCAGGCCTTCATGTTTGAGAGGAAACAGCTCTAACACAGTAATCAGAAATACAAACTGGGTTGTTCTGTTGTACATGGCAAGGTAAAACTCATTTTCTACGTCAGTTCTTCGTTGCTTAAGCTTCACATCTAAATCTCAAATATGTGGGCATTTTACTTACTGATTAGCTTTGTGTTTACCTGCTGACTGTGAATTGTGGACATCTGTTGTTGCTAATCTTAGGAGGATGTAATCTGAAAGGGTTTTATTTCTTTTATTTACGGCATTTGCAGCTTTTCCTTAGTGGTAACAAAGCCATTTTTTGAAGCTCTTTCTGGTTCTCAAAGTTATAGATTAAGACTTACCCTTTAAATCCTAGTCAAACTACAAGGTTTATTTTTAAGTTCATTTTTTGTTTTTCCACTGGCAAAAAAAAGTTTCTATTGTGATTGAGTAAGCTAAGTTTGTGTATGGACTTAAAAAATTGTGAGGCGGGGGGAAGAGGAAGGAACACAATTTGAGTTCCATTCAAAAATCATAATTCCATTTTAAGAACATGTGTTGAATGGAATAGGAATGTAAAATGCTACATGCTGTGTTTGTAATAATTCAGTTCCCAAAGTGGGCAGGGAGTTCATTCAGGATTCCTGCTTGCTGCTGCTGCTGGTCTCTCTGGAATGGGAGAAGCAGCAGCTACAATTCAACCTGCTTGCAGTGCCCATATTTGAAAATATATGCAATAATAGCTTCTTGTGGTTAGTGCAAGTTAGGTCTAGCTGGATCTTGTCACTAATGAAAGTAACCTCGCAGTAATTGCCATCTCAGCTGTGAAGCTGGTTCTGTGCTCTGACAGTCAGCTTCTTGGATCCCCTTAGATGACAAGGAGTCATCATGGGGGAAGCTGAGGATGGCTTTTATTCATTCCTGTTACTGTAATAGCCCAGTCCTAAATGAACTGCTCTCATATGTAGCATTAACTGTATGCCTGAACCTGCTTGGCCTGAAAACTGGGAAGTCCTTTGAGATTGCAAAGAATGCTGGGAAATAGGTAATTATATTTACACGATTGTAACTGTCTTCATATTATCTTGCTGTTCAGCTCTTCTAAGACCATATCTGCATACCCAGCTCTTCCCAGTGCTACTTGCTTGAAGACTACTAAATCATACAAAATTAATTTATTGCTTGAGGTATTTGCTTGGCCTAATCTAGGGCATCTGGTTTGAAAAACCAAGTAAGGAGCCTCAACTTCATGTTAGAAAAAGGAGCCTGAGGAAGGCTACTCCTTTCACTTAATGGCATGATTAACCACGTGCTCCTGCTAGCCTTCAATGGGATCCCAGTAAGGCTACTTTCACTTCTAGGTAAATTAAGCACTTAAAAGAATGAATGGTGCAGTCTCTATGTTTTTACTTTCTAAAAATCTCTTTTAAAGGACTGAAGAGCATTTTTTCCTAATAACCCCCATTACTCACCATTTGTTCGAAAGGCAACACGTATTCCCCCAAATCAATACCTATCTGCCTGTGTTTTTGAGCCCTCTCGGAGGCCTGGTCTCAGAGCTCACTAAATCTCAGCCCTTTCTGGGCTGTGTCTCATTTAATACTGCTGGACTCTATCTTCAGACACTGGGTTTTCTGCTTGAATTAACCCAAAGGCCTCCTGTCAGGTTTGCTGCTTGCTTATTGCCCTTTACTGTGCTTCTCTGTTCCTAGGCTTTATGGCTGACTTGTCATCAGTAGGATTTCTGCTGCTGTAGAACTGATTTGATGGAGCTCCAACTAAAAATAGTCACTGATTATGGGAAGGGGAGACTGAGTTTTATTATGTTTTTCTAGTACCTCTGAAGAAAAATAAAAATATTACCCTTTCCTACTGTAGAACACGGGACCAGTGTGAGCACTGAAGGGCTCATGTGCCACCATGCTGAGCTGTGCTCATGTTTGTGTTAGTTAGCATGCCTGCTGTCCCTGTACTAGGGTGCCTATCCAGTTCTGTGACCGTAGCGTCTGCAGTCTGAGAGCAGTAGCTGTTTGGAAGGGCAGGTGTCTGGCTCCATGAGCAGATGTTTCTGTATCTAGATGCTGTTTGTCATTATAATGAGTTGGCTCCTTACCATCTCATCTCCAAATGCCTTATCTTAATGTGCTCATAACCACCAGTCCCCATGCTGTAGCCACAGACTGATTTATGGGTTCCTGTCTTGCTGACCACCTTGCTGAAGCTTCTTGTGTGCTGTTTGAAATGTTTTGTGTGGTTTTTGCTGTCTGGATAGTCTCAAGATTCTAGTTGCCAAATACGGACTTCTGCCTCTGAGTGAAAGCCTTCACACCCAACATATCCCAATCCATTTCTGTATTGGATAACTTGTCCAAAAATAAATTTTGTGACTATCAGTATGAAACAGTTCCTGAAGCTGTGGGAGAGAGACTGATTGCCGTATATAAAGCTGGCTTTGTTTTCTAACAAATGCTTCTTTGTAAATAAGCAAGAAGATAAGAGTTCAGGTAACAGTCCATTTACTCAGCTCTGCAGTATAAATAGCTGGCACATGTATCATTTGAATTCTATTTGACCTTGATTCATTGGACCTTCTTCGAGAGGGGATTTGTCTGACTGCCGGCGGACACAGGAGACTGGATCTTTTCATTAGGTGGACTGAGGAAGTGGTTCTGATGGTTTGGAACAGAGACGGGAAAGAAAGACATACAATGCGTATTATGACTGATGTACAGCTGTACCTTGTCTCTGCTCTGAAGCTGGCACTGATTTTGAGACTGCTTGTGACTGCTCCAGCTCTGTCATTTAGGCTTTGAAGATGACTGTTCATTTTCCATAAGTTTTTATAAACTGTATGTTACAGAACTTGGACTCAGGCATTTGTAAAAGTTTATTTTACAAATTTGTGCTTGAATAATACTTTCCACTCCAGCTGGTGTAAAAATAAGCTTCTAAATACACCTTCAGCTTTTTGATGCTGAAGAAAAAATGGCTTCAGTATGAACATTGTTAGGAGTTGTAACTTCTGATGATATTAGCGGTCAGTTTCTCAGTTGTTTCCCTACCTGTTTTTTTTTTTTTCTAGTGATAATCCCACAGAGGGAGGCTGCTGTATGAACGACACTCATTTTTTACTTAAAAACAGGAATACTGACTTTTCTGTGCTGAGTATCTTCAATGTTAGCAAAGCTGCTGCAAACAACATATTTTGGAAGGAGAGTGTTGTTCTAGCCAGGTGAGGATGAAGATCCAGCACCTGAGTGCTCAGTGCTGGCTTGTGCTGGCCCTGTGCGGTCTCTTTGCAGGACGTGTGCTGTGGGGATGTGCTTCTGTTGGCAGCGGTACCCTGGGGAGGTGCCATGGGACAGGGCTGAAGCAGCACACTCACTGCCACAGCAAATCTAATAAATGCAGAATTGTACCATGAAATATTCTGTCAGATAGGTTGATATTTAGGCTTCCTTGTGGTGCTACTGAATAGAACTTTAGAGAAGTAATTTTGATGTGTAGTGCAGCTTGACTGATTGCCACATTGATAACGTGGGTCTATAATCTGAAAGAAGTGCTTTATTTTTATGACACTGTTTCTAAATAGTACCAAGAAAACCTGCTTGGAAAAAGGAAAAGTGACTGGGATCACTTAGACTGGTCAGTATGTTTTCCCCTCTTGCAGATTTTTAAAGCTACTCAGCATCCTCCAGCCTCTGTCCTGGATAATGAGGAACACAACTTGCCCAGGCAGTACAATCTGTTACAACGAAAAGCATATGTACATCACATGCTACCTCTGATAATTTCAAGTGAGATGTGAGACTTCTCACAATATGGCTTTTCAGTATAGATTCAATATTTATGTTTCATGAAATTTCTGCAAAATTCAAGTTCACTTTTGAACTGAGACATTAATGTTAACAATTTCTTGTTAAACAGTAGAAGTACATCGACCTGTTTGTCAATAACAATGCATTGCTTTCCTTTCTCACAATTTTGTCACATAGGCAGAGTAGATATTTCTTTGTCTAACAGCTAAGTGGAAAATAGTACAAAATTCTAAAGGGTTTTGTATCATTGGCACGTTACATACAGTAAGACCTGAAGTAGATCTGCAAGCAGTTAAATCTGTGCTCTAGGAAAAGGCTTAGACTTGGAGAATGAGACCAATTAAAACAACTTCAATTGACTTCTCCAGTCAGTATGGCAAACAGAATAGGTTTGAGGACAGAGGAGAAAGAAGCACCACTGTGTTGCAGTGAAGCTTAGTGATTCTCCAGCAAATTGAATCGTTGTGTGTACATATAGCCACAGCTATGTGCTTGCTGGGAATAATTCTCTAAGATATTACAGTTAATTCTGGCAGGTTGTTAGCAAGGACTTCATGCCCAAGGGAAGCTTGCGGGCATCTTGTTTAACTGAATGTGAGGAAAATAAATGTGTGTGGGGAAAAAATAGGTTTAGTTTTACCTTTAAGTAAATAGATAATGACGAGAATTAGTTTGTGTACTATACATGTTTCTGACTATGTAATGTGTGCAAACTTCTTGCCAAGCTCCCAACTCATCAGACAGATGGAAGGTAACAATGATAGTACTCTAACAGGGTGCATGTAACTCAAAATTGTTTGTTTTTAATAAGTAGAGAAATGAAATTTTACCATTTAAAAAAGAAAACAAAAAAACCCAACGAAATACTTCTGGATTCTCTGTCCAGGAAAAGGAGAATCAATTCTTATAGAGTAACAAAAAGCATCTGGATAAACTGTTGTCAAACATGAACTGATTAATCTATCTGATAGCTGTTCATATAGTTTGGATGAAAAGATTGGGTTTTAAATGGCTCTAGGGTCAGGTAATCTGATAGAATATGTCCAGCATGCCAAGACATTGCTGTGAGCATGTGCTTTCCCATCTTTAGGAAAATGTTCCATCTCTTGACTGTGCATCGTGTGTTTAAATGAGTAACTTCTCATGTTTTCCCTCTAACCACATTCCTTTTCTGCATTCACCACTCATTGTGGGTATCTTAATACACATATCAGGGTGATAAAGGTGGTTCAATTAGGTTTTATGTTTTGATAGTGGCAAAAACCTTCTGTTTTAACTTGAAGTGGAAATGAGGCAAAGATGTGATAATTGCACAAGTCCACAGAAGGTGACAGTGAAGCATCTGACCATTAACCTGTTTTCTCAGAAATCTGCAACTACTTCAGATTCCTGTAGGTGTGTGTGTGCGCTGTTGGTGAAGTTAAACAGTGCCATTCAATGTATATTTAAACTATTTGTATATATCACTGCATTTCAACTGAACACTCTGTACTTTTATTTCTCATTGATTCCTAATTTGGCTCTCTACAGAAATTCTTCTGGAGATATTTTAAGGCTCGAAAGAGGAAAATATCTATTGTAATTTTGTCTTGTTTAAATGCTTCCCCCCCCCTTTTTTTTTTTTTCTGCCTGTTTTGCAATTGTGCTAATTCTAAGTTGTGAAAGCTTAACAACAAACAAAAGGGATGCTGGGGGATGAGGAAAACAAATCTTGTTGCTGCTATAAATTGGTATCTAAATTTGATTTATCCTTGCTTTGCTAGTTATGGGTGTGGTGGTATATAGCCTACACATTAAGTAGTGTGCAAGTAGGAAGTATCTTATTTCTTGTGGAAGTGGCTTAAGCTTTCTTTTTTTCTGTACAGTTTTTTCTGGAAGTGATGTAAGTCTTAATAGACAAGACCAGGATGGAGTGATGCAGTCACAGATCAGTGAGTTTGCTGCAGATGTCTGTGGAGAAACCAATTCATGAAATGGGGTCATAACTTTTTTTTTATTGTCCTGAATGTGTTGCTTGTCTGCATTACCTTAAAAATGCAAACGTACCTGCATGGCTGAGTCTAGATATTCAAGTGCACATCTTTCTGTACTATAAGTATGATATGGACTGATTTGTTTCATGCAAATGACTTTGGAGAAGAAAATCCTCCGAACTTGTTTTTGAAGGACAAGTATCTCCAATGGCAAAGAATGACAAAACCGCCCTTTTACAGTAGTAATAGATAGCTGAGTACTGAGGTTAATTATTGACAAAAGGCGTGATAACTTCAATAAACTAGTTGTCTCATTTGTGTGAACTCAATTTGGGGACGCTTGGAGGATGAAGGCACCTTGAGAAAAAACTGTCCTCAGGGAAACTGTAGGTATTTATGGAAGAAGTAAGTTTCTCTGTGAAGAGCTATAAAACTGCCACAGGGCATAAACAATGCTTGAAATGCACTCAAACATACTACTCATGAATTATAAATGTTTTTGTGACCCTTTCTCAGCAATCTGGACACTGGGGTTAACTGTCATTTAGTCAGGGTTTATGACCCAATGAAAATGTGCTTGCTTTAGTCCTGCAGACCCAGAGGACCTAACAAAAGCTGAGAAAAACAATTACAGATGGAGATTTGAAGAGAAGAATGAGGGAAAATATGGGATTTCCAGCTTGTTTTATTGTTGCATTAATCCGTTAAAAATTAAATTGCTCCTTTTAAATTAAAGAACAAGAAACTACTTAAATCTATGGATTGAGAAAATGTCATCTTTGAGATTTTCTTGTTCCTATTACAGTTTCAGGATCACAGTGTTAATTACTTTAATTCTTTTCAAAACAACCATAGCAGATCTAGCAAATCTTCTATCCCTTTATTAAAAGATAAATATAATTCTAATGGCAAAAACCTCATTTCTATTAAGCAGCACAACTAGTGCTTAATTTTATGTGGATCTGGGAGGCCTCTGCAGCACACTGGAAGCTGATTTGGTAGCAATGATATCCACAGTAAAATGTAGTGTAACTGAACAAAGCAAGACCTGTGCACAGACATGCAGGAATGCTACACCAGTTAGTTGCCTTGCATGAAGCTCCTTAAAGGAATTATGTTTTCAAGACCTTAACTGGATACGTGGTCAGAGGTGCATCTTCAATATCATCAGTGTAGCTTATGCTAGAAGTATATGAAGTCCGCATCTTTATAGGCACTGACAAATACAAGGGTTGCTCCAAAAGTAATACCTCTTGTTACATTGTTTGCCCACAGCTGGAGGCAATGGTTGGTGGGATGGCAGTACAAGTTGAACTTTCCCAACAAAATTCAGTTGCATTTCATTGCTGTGTGACAGATGGCAGCAGAGGGGCAGTTGGGCAGTGTGGTGGCTGACATAGAAGTGAGTATGTAGCAAAGGCGTGTCACTGAATTCCTCTGTGTGTGGAAGAAAATGGCACTTGTTGACTTTCACTGACGCTTGCTGAACATTAATGGGGACCAAGCAGTGGATGTGAGCTCAGCGAGGCAGTGGCTGGTGCATTTCACCAGTAGAGACAATAGCATTGAATCACCTCTGCTGGTGCAGATTGTTATGAGCATGGCATGCAGGGTCTTGTTTATCACTGGCAAAAACAAAACAAAACAAAAAACAACAACAACAACACAAAACTGAAAACCAAAAAACAGCAGCAACAAAAAAGCCTGTGTTCCTACTCGTGGTGACTCTGAAAAATGGTGCTTTGTAACTGAGAATTTGCTCTATCAAGTAATGTTTTTCTGCTGTCTACTGATATGAATATAAATAGGAGGCATTACTTTTGGAGAAAATTGAAAATAAATTGCTTATAATGGTATCAAAAACTGCCAAGTCAAGCCATCAGTGATTGAGGTGTATAGAAATTTGATGAACATGTAGTGGTTGTGGTCTCCATAGCGATTTGAAAATAAGCTGAGGACTTGTGCATCTTGAAAACTAACCATAGCTGGTCTGTTTCTGGCAGCTCCTTACTACCCTGTTTTGTGCTGGTGTCCCGCATGTTATCCTTGGGAAAGTAGAAGCACTTGTGATCTTGCACTGCTCTCTCTTGAAATGGAGTAAGTCTTTGGCAAATCTTACTGTTATGGGAAAAGTGCTGGGGATCTCAAGTACTTGTGAGACTTTTGGTACTCCAGCTGATATATGCAAATGAAGGATTTAATTTCATGAAACCCAGAACACACAACTCACTTGATAATGTTTCCATAGAAGGCACAGGTAAAAAAGCAAGAGGGAAAGGGAAAGAAGGATGCAGGAAAGGTGAATCTAAAAGCTCTTTTTTTTCCCTTTCTCTTTATCTATTTGATGTGCTGTTGCTGCTTTCCTGAGCAAACCTTATCAAAGATCCTTTTCTGTGTACTGCATGTCTCACAGAGCATTTATCAGAAAGTGACCTCTTGGATGCTCCAGAGCACTTGTTATGGCTTTCATTTCTGTACAATAATTTTTCAGGACACTCGTGTGATACGAAGTAGAAATGAATTTGAAGTAGCCAGTTAACGGGTTTTTCATTTGTTTGGTTTTTTTACACCCTGCTGGTTGTGCCAAAACAAGTGCAAGCATCTTTAGTGTTGCCTGATGTATGCGTGGTAATCAGGAAAGTTGTCATCTTGGATATCCTGCAGTTAGTTTGAGGTTACAGATGCTTCAAAGGAAAAGGACTTGGATATTGCTTCAATAGATTTATTCCTAGATACATCAGCCAATGCCCTTCCCTTCCCCCTGAATACAGAAATGTATTAGTTATTCAGGAAAACTGTGGAGATGAAAATTAAGGTCTGCTTTGTTCCCTTTCTGGAGTGCTTTAGAGATGGCAATGCATATTCAGATATCATGCCTGTTAAGTCTTATGCAACATGAAAAAATAAACTTAATAGCTTTTTGCAAATACTTTTTTCAGAGTTCAGCCAGGAGAAATTGTTGTTTTGATTCTGAGGGAGGCTGTTTTATTAGGTTTGACACACAGTTCACCAGAGACTTCTTATTTGGCTGATAATGATACTGGGTTTAAGTTACTCTTGAATATGCTGTCTTCTGCAGAGTGGTAGGAAGGTGATGCCCAGCTGCTTACCATGTAGCTTGATGTTAGTGGGGCAGCTGAAAGTGGTTTTCAGTATAATGTATGTGGTTATTGTTTTTGAACTTCTGATGAGGATTCATTACTTGAGAAAATCCTGTCAGTTGCTGTAATTTTTCTTAGGAGAGAGGGAAATATTTTGGTGAGGAAGAAAAGTGTAGTGCTTTTTTTTGGTCTAGTTTCTCTAAACAATATCATAAGTGAATTTTAAACACTTGCAATTTGACTAAGCTTGGGGAAAAAAAATCATGATGTTTTCTGTATTATGTGATCTTCACCATCTAGATTAGTTTTCTCTGCAGCTGTTCTCTCAGAATGAAGGGTTACCCTACAAAAGCACTACTTCCCATTGAAGCAAGTAAGCAAGTAACTCCAGTGATAAATGTGATATCTATTTGAAACCTGTCTGTGCATGTGTGGAGGATAGAGCTAGACTCTGTTACAGGACATGAGGCAGTGTTGGCACAAACTGAAGTACAAGAAACTCCATTTAAATATAAATCTCTCTTAGTGGGAAGCATTGGAAGAGGTTATTTAGAGTCTCTAGAATCTTCTTCGGAAGATATTCAAGATCCAGCAGGACCCACCCTCCGCCATCTGTTGAGCTGCTTCTGCTCCGAGGGAGTGATGGAACTCCAGAGGTCTATTCCAACCCCAGCTATCCTATAATTCTTTATACATTATGTGGTGTGTAGCCAATGCTTTCCTCTTCTGACACTATTTTGCTTTTTCAACTTGTATGACCTTGGAACATGGGAGAAGGTTTTGAAATAGGAAGACCATTGCACTTAATTTTTCTAGGTTTCAACTTGACTTGATGTGGGTTTGGCTCCCTGTCTCATTTTTGCCCTGATTAGTAAGCATGGTAGTAAATTGTGCTGTCTGTCTTGATTAAAAGTAAGAGTAGAAAACTATTTTTGGTGTTTAGAATAAAGGATTTGGGTGAATGAGATGCTGGTTTCAATTCACATAGGAAGCATTATTAAGTGACCTACTTACTTCTATGGATACTGTGCATTTTTGCCAGCAGTGAATGACAGCCTGTGTGTCATGCTCTTTTAAAGCAAACAAAAACAAACAAACAAACAAACAAAACCTCAAAAGCCACTCCTGCAAGGATGACCCACTGTTGCTACTGCTGAAACATACCACCTGTTGCCTCACTGTGCTCACATTCAGTGTCAGGTCACCATCAATGTTCAGCAAGTATTGATGCATGTCAGTGGATGCCACTTTTTCCACATGGAAAACTCAGTTCTACACCTTTGCTCTGTCTGCACTTCCATGTCAGATTGCCCCTTTGCTGCTCTCTGTCTCACAGCAACAAAACACAATGGAACATGGGTGGTCTCTACTGCTGTCCTTCCAACATCTGCCTCTGACTTGATGTGCCAGCAAAATAAAGTAAGAGATGTTATGTTTGGAGCAGACCTCATAGATCTGGAGTAGACCTAGATCTGTTAGACAGTGGTTGGGTCTGAAGTGGTAGGAGATGCTTCGTGAGGCAAAATCTTCCTGTAAGATGTTGAAATATTTATGTTCGAAAACAGAATAATACAAGCTAACAAGCAAATTAAATACCGGTGTTCAAAGACTAACAAAGTAATTAGGCTACAACCAGGTCACATTGAAACATGCCTGCAAATAGGTTTTTTTTTGCAGTGAAAACAGTAATGTATGCCATGTGAATCTCAAACTACCAAGTAGCTTAAAGTACTAATACTGGGCAGCAGTTTGTTGATGGTTATTGCACTGAATGCACCAGTCACATTTGTCAACTAACTCCTGGTCTGTGCAGAACAAAGTGAATTTGTCACTAGACTGAAACTTTAGAGAAGTTTAGCAGCTATATGAATGCATCTAGGTTCAGCTGAATATTGTACTGTGTGTCCTCTGATTAATTTGTCTATTCTAATTCTGTCTCATCTGGTATCTGATTTATTTAACACTGCAGGCCTGAGTTAATAACATCCTTAGGGAATTGGACACTGTGCTGTTGTTAAACCATTTGGAGAGTAAAAAGGGGACAAGGCATCTTTTTACACTTTGGGACCTTGGTAATAAGTTGCCATAGTCTGCATTCCTACTGTTAGCCTTAATAGGATTAGTTTTGGTATTATCAAAAGAGTAATTAACACCTGCAGATATGATCACAGATGGTATCAAAGAAAAGGAACTCAATTTTACAAAAGTGCAGCTCATATTTTTGTATCTGAAACATCAGTACGAAATTGGTTACACATTCTGACCATCTATTTGTACTTCTAGTTGTAACTTGTTATATCATGATAAAAATAACTCAATTAATATTAGTAATGATCACATTACAGCCCACCATGGAAGTAAACATGCTGAATGTGAGAAAGAATTCCTCCCTGGAGCTGGGGCAGCTAGGCAGTTTTGCTCTTGAACATAGCAAGGTTTGGTAAAAATGGTGCTGCAGGAGGCAGCTGTAAACTTGAAAAAGCAAGATCAGTAGCTAATGATAGCTGTGAGAGCTTCTGGGAAACATCAAATAGGAATAAGCTTTTTATGGAGCACTGAGGCAATGGAATCTGGATCCTTGGAATCTGAGTTTTTCAGAAAGAAAAAAGAGACTTTATTAGTGCACCGTCATTCTCTTTCAATTCAGTTATTCTTTCTTGAGTGGTATGTCCATCACCTAGTTAGTACTGCTCTGTGCAAAGTATTTTGCAGTAGGTATTGAGAGCCACTGCACCTGTTTTAGGGTCCTTCTAGCAACGCACATGAGGAAAGCAGTGGTATAGCACAGTCATATGCACCTGCTGGCTATCATTAAGGTTCTTGGACAGAACAGAGCTCAGCAGAAGCTGCAAAAATGTTTCAAAGATGATAAATCCTGTAGCATAAATTGTCTGCTATTGTGGATCAGCTGTCTCTAGTTCCTAAGCCAGTTTGGTTGTGGCTAGTGGAGAAACAATACCTTCAGAATTACTTCTGCTCTACTATTTGCATTAAGATTGTCAGCATGTTTGTAAATGACAATGACAAGAGAACTCGTTACTCTTATGATGGGGAATCTTATCGCTTCCCTAGTGTTGAAGTCTGTATTTTCAGGAATATACCATTTAAAAACTAGTTAAAAAGGAATCCTAAAAGGAAAAACAGTTGTTGAAAGTAATGTCTAGTCTAAAGTTGTGATAAAGCAAGAGTTAAAAATTCCTGTTGTCTTTTGGGTAGAGTTATTATAAGATAATGCTTCCTTGTTTTAAATTTGTGTGAGATACTATGTTGTTTAATCATGTAATATTTCTGGTGATCCTTGAGATCAAATAATTAGAGACAAAATGCTTTCATATTCATTCAAATGATGTTAATGCATCAACCTTTAAGAAGGAAGGTTAGGTATTTACAGTAGTTATAAATACACAGTGATTCAATGACCAGAAATAAAGCCAATGTTACGGTTAAGGTCAACTTTCTTGGTAAAACCTACTGAAAACTCTTTGTATAAGGTTCCAGATTTATAAAGCAACTGACCAATCTGACCTGAACAGTTCAAGTTCGTTGTCAGCCTGCCTACTGCATTCTGTCTGTAAATGGGTGAAGGAAACAAGACTAGAAGAGTAACTTGCACTTAAGGCACAACAAAGAAGCAAGAAATCATTTTCAACTAATGTTTGTAAAACTACTGATTAGTGGGGAGTTAGGTTGCTATATATATATAGCAATATGTATATCACTATATATATGTATATATGTATGTGTGTATGTATGTGTGTATATATATGTATTCATTTCTTTGGAGAGTTGAAAGTATTTCTCTGGCTGGACTGCCTGCTGCTGCTTGTGACGCAGTTGTTCCCATGCTGTCTGACAGGCACTTCCTCATTCTTTTGAGTCATAATTAGATATCCCTTCCATGAGGTATTTCAAAATAGTAAATAACTGAAACTTAAAAGTCCCTAAGTCTTCATTCATGTGACACAACTTGCTGAACTACCAAGAAATTCTAGTAACCTGCTCCCTCTGGTATTCTTTCTTGCTCTTGTGCCATTCATACATGAGCACCTTGTATGTTCATGAACTCACATCCCTCTCCACAAACAGAACTGTATTTGTGGGTATGGGATGTGGACCTTTCTTTTTGTATCTCAGAGTCAAGAAAAGAGGCCAGGAATCGGTGAGGATCAATCTAGCACAGGACATGGAGGCTGAATATTAATTAACAGAAAATAGAGATTCCTTATGTGTCCTTTCTGAAGTTATTCTGGTTCCAGCAGTAATACATGTAACTCATGGAAGGTGGGGGAAAGATTCTGATGTACTTATCAGGGAGCATAGATATTTGTGTTTGCAGGTTCATTACATTGTCATTATTTGCTGGCAATTAATAGAAAAGTGCTTTTAATCAAATGAGAGGTGAGTAGTGTGTAATTTGTCATCTGCACAGGGAGAAGTGTTGGAAAGATGAGAGCAGTATTTGAAGCAGCTGATGCTTGTCCTTCTGGCACACTTTGTATAGAGCTTCATATTATGCTGGGGAACCCTTAAATGTTCCTCTTTAATAAGATTGTGTTTGGCATGAGCTGTGCCTGGGACCTTTGGTTGTAGAGGAGTAAATGCGCACAGGGTTTGGCACCTTCTGGGTTCTATCAGGAGGAATCCTTTCATACCTTTTTGGGTCGAGCCATAGTACTGAACTTTAATTTGAGTAAAAACAATCAAGCTGTCAAAGGTTTAGGGGAGAATAGTCATGGGTTGAATAACAAGGAAAATACATACTGTGCCCTTTTTTTTTCAAATAAAACCTCTAATTCTTCAGTTCAACTTCTATTATTTCTGGTATTAATTTGTTAAATCTCTCCGTTCTGTGTATTCCACAGGGCTATGGATGTAGCAGATGTATCACTGCCAGTGGGATGGGAAACTTGGATGCAGCCACAGCATAGCTTTCTGGATGTGCAACTTCTACCAACCCAGAATAATTTGACCCCAAATTTGTACCCCAAAGCCTCCATATTATGCCCCTAATGGAAGAGGTTTTTTTTTTTTTTTTTTTTTTTTTTTTTTTTTTTTTTTCAACTCCTGACACTTTTATTTGCTCTGTATTAAGTCTGTTCTTCTTTTCAATGTCAGTCAGAGCAGCTGAGAGAGAACAAAGTGGTAGGCTTGTAGCTTGATCCTCTCTTCTAGCAACTGGGAAATGCATCTGCGCAACTTGTGTAAGTGCTGCGTGCGCGTGCACCAGCAGTGTAGCAAAATCAATTTGGATGGAGAAAAGGTGTGGAATGTTTGTGATGATCAGTGTTCCAGGTTTAAGTGTGGCTCCCAAGACTGCTGCTTCTTGGGAATTCCAACTTTGCACTTAGTGTAGGGAATAAGTACACTCAAAGGCTAGGCCTGCCAGTCATAGCCTTGTGCCACACTGAGTACCTCTGCCACAGCATGGAGATGCAGAAAGTACGCTGAGGTGCTTTAACTGATACCTTGTATTGTATCTGGGAATATATTCTTTCTATTAAAAATAGCAAGCTAGGGTGGGTTTTTGCCAGTTTGTAACCAGGCCCAGCAAATCATTTGTAGTAAATTATCAGTGTTTTGGAATCATTTCAAATTCTACTTGGCTTTGTATAAAAGTTATGTTTCTGTCTGCTAAAAGTATTTGAAGAAAAAGCATAATTCCATAGGAGCTACTGAAAAATGTTATTTCCTTCATCTGTAACAAATAGAGAAGTAGAAAATAATTACTTGTATCACAGTAGAGATGAACATCTTGAAGGTTCCTGAACTATAAATTTAATGAGTTGCACTGTAACTAGCTTCTAACAGCAAAGCATTTAGTTTCTTGTGGAGTTTATATACCTCTTGTTAATTAACAATAAATATTCACAGAGAAAAAAAGGCAATTAAAATGTCTGTTACTTCTAGAGTTCCAGATTGAGACCAGTGCCTTTCTCTTCTGGGATTCATAAGGTCTTACATCATTAAGATCAAATTAGCTGGTAGGTGGCAATAGTGATACTTCTCTGAGATACTGCTTACTTGCACTATTTCTCAGTGGTAAGAGGAAGTCAAATCCTATTCCTTTCAGTGCAGTTACCATGCAGCATAAAACGTTGCTGCAGCCGTGAGTATCCTTGCTTGTGTTCTCTAGCCCTGTTGTGTCCATGTTACTGGTTCTTTAGAACCTGGAAACAATGTGTTCTTCCAAATAAATGGTCTCTTGCTGTAGGACAAATCCTCCATAAAATTGACATGGTAGTTCAGCTTAAATGTGGTACAGAAAATGTTATGCAACTCCAGTATAATACGCAAAACATTAAGCAGGAAAAGGAATAAAAGTATTTAACTCACAAATGTACTCTTCTTGAATAGAAGAGCATGAGAAATGAGTGTTTTGCTTGATTAAAGCAAAAAATCCAAGTTGTATTGTCATCCATCCCTGTGAAAGGGCACTTCAGAACCCTTCAGTTTTTCTCTTCAGTGGGATGGGCCATGCTGTGCATGGGCACCTTGTTCAGTGCTGGCAGGTGCCAGCGATCAGGAGCTGCTCTGTGTTGTAGAAACATGCTCAGTCTTAATAATATTCTGGACCACGCAGGATGACCTTGTCTTTTCAAACTCAGTTATTTTTTGATAGCTCCATAATTATAAAATAAATGAAATCTGTTTGGAACAACTTTTCATAATGTTAGTAATAGCAACAATGTATTCAGGGGGGAAAGAAAAAGCCATTACCTTCTTTCACTTCAGGCTTCTGGTACAGTTTGAGGCAGAAATCTGTCTGAAGCCTAAAGTCACTGTGAGCTTCCCAGTTAAACCCCACAAGCCATAGGCTCTGTACCCCAGTGATGTAAATATACAGACTTGGTATAACACTCTTGGTATAACACCCATGCTGAGGTGTAGCACGTAGGCTCCTTAGGGCTGGCACTAGCTTTTGCTCTTTGTCAGTGGAGTTTCTAGTTCACTGAGCTGCAAGAGGAACTCCTGTGGACTTTGGAATTCCAGTAGTACGGTGATGTAGGACTTCAACTTCTTAATGAACGATCTCCTTTTCATTGTAGAATTGACACTGACTGGCCTTTTAGATTTGTGCCTCCTTCAGAGAATGAAACTATTTCACTTTTTTTTCCACTTTGGAATAGCTTTTATTTCTACTTAGAGTATCTTATCAGTTTTCCTCTTTCCATGGTCAAATGCACTGTTGACTGAACTTAACAATTCATTGTGTTTAAAAATTCAGAGTAAGATTTTAAGGCAAACACGTAAGTTTCCTTCAGTAAAGAGATAGAATATTAAAATTGTAGATTTAATAGAACTGTTTTGAGACTTCTGATGTTGTTTTTAAGTTGATGGAGGTGGGAAAGTTGAGTGTAATAAAACATTGGAGCAATGACATTTCTTGAATATGTAGTACTTGTCAATATTACCGTGCAGATTTAGCATTTGCCAGAGTTCTGTGGAGGGGTAAAACAAAAAAAAAAAAAAAAAAAAAAAACCCAAACAAACAAACAAACAAACAAAAAACCAAACCAAAACAAACAAAACAAACAAACAAACAAACAAAAAACAAACAAACAAAAAAAAAACAACAGCAGCTCCAGAGCAAATAGAAGAGCTCGAAAGAAAATAGGAAACATTGCATTCATTGACCACTAGGGGATACTCTTGTTCAATTTATTCATTTCATCAAGGTCACTTATATAAAGATCAAAAATGTGGCACTCCGAAGTTCTTAAAGAATGGGATTTTTGAAAAAAAAATTAATCTATATTCTCCTGTATATCAAATGAAACCAGACTGTTTTTCTAGTTGATAATTATTTGGCGTAACGCAACCTCTTCCAGTGCGGTTTTGGATTTACTTTAGTTTCATTAGACTGAACCAATGTAAGATGGCATAAGTAACTGTATATACGGTTACCTTATTAGGCTGCCTGCATGACAGCATGCCAATTAGGACTGTTGGAGTTTGGTGTACAGTCTATAGACTGAAGTGTTTGCATTTTAAGTTTCATTTTACAGTTATTGAACTTAATAGCCAAAGTGAGGGAAAATATTTTAGCTTCTATGTATCTTCCTTGAAGGACCATTCTTATGTCATGCAGACTTCATCCTTTGCTCTATGTGCAGCATTACATAAAAATGTTTAGATTTCTTGAAAATTCTGGTTCACTTCAGGATTTTGAAAACTCAGAATGTTCAATAACTTAAATCTCTCTACAAGACTGAAATAATTTCTGAAGAATTTTCTGCTTACAAAGATTCCACCAGTGATGGTGGCAGGGTATGTGGCTTTACCCAGCTGTTTGGGAGAGATCCACTATACTTCTAGTATAGGAAACAACACTTGTAACTCTAACTTTGCTCTAATAAATTTCCAAGATCCAATCGTTTACTAACTTGAACTTTTTAATACTGTTTCTCAATTCTTAAAGTTATTGCATCTAACTCCATGAATTTGTTTACATGAGAAACAAAAGCTGCTTGATATTTTTTCAAAGGCATTATAAAGGAGGAAAATTGCTTGCAAGTACTTTAAGTTGATTTCAGTACAGCTCTACTCTGAATGTCTTAGCTTTGATCTGCTGATAGTCTGACATGGAAAAGTATTTGTCTGGTTTGATTTTTATTTTTTTTTTTTTTACACCTAAAAATGGCATAAAATTAAGTGAGATGTGAATAAGATTAAGTGACTATGTGAAAGCAAATGTGGAAATAAGTCAGTTCTATGGAAATCTTATGCATACCACTGTACTGTTAGGATTGGAAGAAGGACTCAGAGAATGTTCTGTAGTACACATGCTATGAAAATGCATCCTTTGAAAATAGTTTCAGGTTTTATTTATCTGCAAACTACCTGCTGAATGCTCATGCTAGTATCTTGACTTTGCCAAAGTTCAGTTGCCAGTGGGTAAAATTATAACTTCAAGCCCTTGAGATTTTCTTCCTGTGAGTCTCAGGGCTACAGGACCCACGAATCGGATAGAGTTCTCATAATCTAGAATCGACAAGCCATTAATGACATCTCCATTCCTGTTCTGGCAGTGGTTTTGCCTCCTTCCCTGACCTGCAGAGTGTGCAGGTGCTTTCTGAAAAGCACCCAAAGGAGCTATTCAGGTTGTTTTTATCATTGGCTTCTGTTGTGAGTGCTGACTCCTGGTGCTTTGTCAGTTGATACTCAAATATGAGAGAGCTGTCTTTCTGCACTGACAATGTAAAAATATATTCTTGTGCTTGCTGTGGGGAAGTGATTTTACTGAGACCATTGTGTGAAAGGCTACTCATTCTAGTACTGAGGTTGGTCTGCTCATGAGATCTCCGCCTTCAGATGCAGTTAGATTCCAGTCCTCTGTAAAAAGGCTATTCTGTGTCTTGACCTTTTTTGACTGTCAGAACTAAAGCTTCATTACATGATAGCTATTTTGACACTATCCTGCCATTGCTTGCATTGCCTCATCATCCAGATCAGATTGGCACCTTTTCTGATTGCAAGTTTTTGCAGATCCATAGGACATAGAGCTCTCTGAAAGAAGCAGCTAGAGCCAGCTGTTCCGAGACTTGGTCAAGTCAAGGAATAAAAGCTAACAGTGAAAAATTTTAATTCAAAGAAAGAGTCAAAGGATGGACTTCCAGAGAAAACACTTCTTTTTTTTTTTTTTTTTTCTTTTTTTTTTTCTTTTTCTTTTTCTTTTTTCTTTTTTTTTTTTTTTTTTTAAGTGTGAGGAGTCTCAGTCTTCTATCAAAGCTATCTAATCCATCAATGTATTCAAACTTTAGCTGAGGGAAGATGGCAAGGCAGTAGCAGCCAAGAGTAAAGAATCAGGAAAAATATTGCTGTGACACTTAGCAAGGAGTCAGGAAAATGAACATGTGCAGCCCTGAGTGGTTAGGCACTCTGTGATGAGCAGCTGGGATGAAAGTGAAATGGCATCTGCAGTTACTGATGAATTCAAATATAGCACATTATGTTCAGGATGTGACTTAGAGTCTCAAATTTGCCCTGTTTTGTTTGGGTTTGTCTGAGTTCCTGCTGCCACTGCAGGGGATGTGTCTGGCCCCTGCAGCGGGGAATGGAAGCGTCTTGCTGTATGCTTACCCTAAACCAGTAGGCTTTGGAGGAGTATTGATATCACTTTGTCAGTAGAACTTCTGGAGCTTGGGGCCAGCACTATGATTTCTGCTCACTAGCTAGCTGAAATTCTATTTTGCTAATGTAGGCAAATGTTTTCTTCTTTAGATTTTGTGTTTTAGTCTGGGGTTTATTTGTCTAACCGGAAACAAAAGTGTTGCTGCTTGCAGAGAAGTATGGAGCTTGACTTGAGAGATCTCAGTTCATGGAGGAAAAAAAACCAACAAAAACAACAACAAAAAAAACGCACCTAGTTTTGCTGTCATCCTCCATAATTCAATTTCATATTGCTGTCTTCTGGTTCTCATAGGCGAGGATAAATGAGCCTTTACTACTGCCTCTGGAGGTTTTACTTTCTCATGATTTTCATGGTGCCATTTCTGTCACCTGTTATCCTCAAACCAAGAACTGAGTAAGGTAAGACGACCAAATCACATCCTGGTGAAGAAATAAGGACTGAAGTGAAGTAAGGCTACAGTCAAAGCTTTGCTTTGTCCTGAAGCTATTTGATTACTATTTGTATATTAAGTGATCCATAAAGCTAATCAGTGGTAGGGAAGGACACCAGGTAGTGAGGGTGGCACAATAACAGTACTAGTATAAGTCTTATACAGCAAGACAGGCTCACTTCAATCTGAGATCTGTCTAACAATATTCACATGGATGGAAAACAGCTCTGAAGATGGCTGGCAATTTGCTCTTGTGAAGTGAATGGTGAATTTCTGAGTTGAGGATGAGATGGCCAAGGCTCGGTCAGCTGGCTGACAGGGAGCAGTGCAGCTGCATGGCAGGAGCTGTGTTCCCATGAGGGGCAGGGAGCTGGCTGTGTGTACTTACATTGTCTGATTCTTAGCTCTCCCTGGTGAAAACTTGGCACCCACTGTGTTTTTCTGGCCTCTCTCTAAGAAAACATAGAAAGTTTGAGCTTGGTGTTTGGCTGGGAAGAAGTCCCATTTTGTAAAAACTCTATGAATAGTGTGATCTATCTTGATGTAACTTATATAACCTAGCTAGGCTTTCAATGGATGGTGTCTTTAGTAAGTTATGAAACTATCAACTACTGTGAAGTTCATTTTCATATGATTTTAGTTTCTGGTGCATGTCTGTCTTTATTTTCATATGTATATAATGCCCACTTGACAGAACTACAGTGTGCATGCAGTTGTTAGGAAGCATTTCAGAATTTCATTCTTTTACTGTATTCCACACCACCGAAGCTGCACAAAAGCAGGCTTTCCTGTCATTTGTAACTCTAACACAAACAATAGTAATTTCTCTGCTTCAACAGACTAAAAAAAATAATTATACTGTTATTGAATAAAATAATCTATTAACAAAAGGCTCTGCTAAGCAACGTGTCAACCCTCCCCCCCACTGATCTTCTGTATTTCCCACACCTACCATTGTGTGAGGTATCCTAAAGAGCTTGCAAGAACAAAAAGCCTGTTTTTAGAAGCTAAGTTTTCCTTCTCAAAGTTTGAGTATTCTTTTAGGGAGAGAAATACTACATTTATCCTTCTGTTGTTGATCTCATTAATGACAGAGGTTTAGAAATACTAGTGATTAATGCATCTATGCACTAGTCAGTTTGTGGCTGACTGGATTTTATCCTTGAATAATTCAAATAAATTATTTGCCTGTGTTGCTGGAGCATGAAAAACAGTTCTAGAAATTGAGAGATGCATTTGTACCTAGGTGGTGGGTTTTCTCATCTGATTTCTTTCTGGAGAGGTTTCAGCTGAGAATTGAGATGTGAATGAAACCTTTAGTAACAGCTATTTGTAATTATTGTGTTCTCCTCATACTGAGGTAATTTTTAATACAGGCTTAAATAGGGATTTGTATTTGTTAACTTTTCAAAGTGAGGATTGGTTCATGGCACAGGCTTTGTGTGAATAATACTGGCAATTCAGAATAATAGCCTAAGGCCTTCGTGTTGTGGCCTCTTTCCAAAATAAGGTATGGAATAAAATTTAAATGATGATAATTCTGTGAAATCTGATGTTAGGTTGGCACAGTGTAGATGGTAATTCTGAATTGTGTGTTACAAACATGTAACATAAAAAGCTGGTGGTTCTTCAGGGGTTCAGTTGGCTTTTGGGAATGAGGTGCGTGTCAGCGTGAACTTTAAAAGTATCTTCTTTGCAAAACTGTCATGGGCTAAGAAACAGTGTTTCCAAGGTCAGGAACTTTTTTCACTTTCAATTTCACTTAATGGTTTGTGCTGTAAGCTCCTGTACTAGAATGTCATGTTTTCCGCAGCAATAACAAAAGCTAACTGCCATCAGATAAACTTGAAGGATACTCATTTTTCTTTGAAATGTACGCCTTGCCTATTGTGTTGTCACACTATTTAATGTATAATGCAGCTTGTAGCATAATGCTGTCACACATGGAAATAAAAAGACTGTGAGCTGGTAAATCTGTCACTTCATTTGAGTTCAGTGGGATGTAAGGCAGCACTGGAGCATAGGAGGGATCTACAAGCACAGCAATATGAATGATTATGGTAAACTTTGGGCATCTTATTTGAAATTTTCTTCATATTTATGTATACAGCAGAAAGGCAGAGAGAAGACAATTAGGTTTTTCTTTTCTGTTTTATCAGTAATGATTTAAGTCTGGAAAGAGAATGAGTGAAAAGTTTGACAGGTGGTGGTAGAGTGAGAGTCAGACCTGGAGTGGGGAAGTGACTTGCACAGAGGTGTGAAAATGGTGTTAGCCAGTGGGCTGAGATGAGCCACTGAAAACAGAACTAGGAACCCTCAGCTACTGTGAGAAATGGTACTGGTGTCTGGGATTGCTTTAAATAAATAAATGCAATTGCTCTGCATTCAGTTACTGCTTAGCATGCGGAAGCAGCTTTCACAAATGGCTTGTCATAGGGCTTGAAGAGAAGACACGTCTTGATCGAGTTAGTGCAGTCAGTCAAACGTAGGCTCTGGCATGAGAAGAATTGGCTGTTACTGCAGAAGGGAAATATGGACATAAAGAGCTCATTTCTGACCTACCTTATAGAGCAACTGAACAGCCTCTGGTTAGCGAGGGCAGCATGTGAACCTTAGTATAATGCTCTATTAATACATGTGACTGCTTCATTAAACTTGTTGCTATGACAGAACAACTGGGCCATTTGGTAATGAAAGCTGTTACCGTGTGATGGACATGATAACAAAAGGTCAATTTCTGATGACCACAAAGCAGTCTCTTGCCTGAACCTCCTTTTTAAGAGACAATTGGAGAAAAGCTATGATGATTCCGATGGATTAATCTCTGAGAGTGCTCAAACCACCCACGTATGTAACCAAACCGTAAGATTTTCAACTTGCAGGTTACATATCGGTAGTGCATAGCTATACAGTGTAGTATGATGGGGAACACAGTTTCTTATCTGCATTAATGCTGTATTAGTCAGTGTTTTAAACTAGCCAGACAAGTTTAGAATGGGAACATGAGTTCTTGTCAGATGATATCAAGTCCAGTGATTTCCCCCCCCCCCCCTTCCCTTCTTTCCCTCTTAATTCTCAACACCTTAAACTCCATGGTGTAAAAACACTTGTTTTGCATTGTTTTTTTTTAACTGTTATCCTTTCTTATGTCTGTGTTATTAATACAAGGTGCTTTATGTCCACAGCTGCAATCCTTTATTCTCTGCAACAGAAACAGCAAATAAGCAAGCATAATAGCTGCTCTGCCCTTGTGCACGTCTGCCTTCCTGTGAACTTGATGGAAAAATACTGTTACAGAATAAGCTTGTTATGAAAAAGAAATACTATCATTAATAAACATTCTTATTCCTGAATGAATCATACTTGTGCTACATAAGTAATCTAAGTAACACTTAAGTTATGACTTGATCATTTTTGCATCCCATTTTCTAATGTACTCTTTATTTTATGCTCTTTCAGGTGAGAAGTTAGCTACTTCACATCAGAGAACATCAAAAAGCACTCCTTCTGGTAAGAATATCTGATTAATTCACTTGTAATATAAAATGTAATTCTCTGACATTTGACACATATTCAGAAGGTTTTATTTTCATTAACTGCATTTTACAGTCCCATCTCCTTTGGTTCCTTTGTTTTCATCTCCTCTGCTTTTGGGATTTATTTTGCAACTTCTTCATGAACAATTCCATAAATCTTTCTGCAGTCAGTCTGTCAGACAGTTACAAGCAGCATGAGGCGTGTGAAATCCAGGGGTTCCAAGATCTACCTGTTCTTTATCCTTCTGTGCCTTTATTCATTCTGTGACGTTTTTGGCATCATTAGTGGTGTCAAATTTGAGTGTGTTGCCTTAGCAAACAAAATATAGTAATGAATTTGCAATGGAAAAGGAAGAGATATGAGACATCTTGCTAACTCTTCTAGATGTTGTCATTTAAAGAACATTCTGCAGGGATTTTTCAGTAATGTCTGATCCTTTCTCTATTCAGGAGCATGTTATAGTTCTGGTTCCTTAGTAATTACATCTTACACTTATGACATAATTACTTTCAAATCTGTTCTATTTTCTGTTCTATGTTTTGTGCAGTAAACTTTATGTGTAGTGTAGTGTTACTGCATTTGGCCATGGTTTAGCAGCAAATAGCACTTCAGGATTAAGGTAATGTGAAAATGAAGTATTGATGTATCTGTTCACTTTTTTCTTGCTCTAGAGAGCTGAAAGCTGGCAAGGGAATTTTGTGTCTGACTGAGGGAAAATTAGTAATGGATGACCCTGCAACAGACTGGGCTTTGTTTGGTTGTGTTTTACCAGAGTTAAGGGTTGTAACTGTTGTCATTCTGGTACTCGCTCTTTTTTTCGTTACTATTTGATTTTCAAATACTAAAAAATCGCATTGTTTAATCCAAATAGAGATTCAACTCTTTCAGTTGCTTGAATCAGAAGAGTAACTTGATTGAATAATAGAAACAGCTGTTATACAGAAAAAACGTAACCACAGAACTGCCTCTGAGTGTGTAGCCCTTATACTTAGCTGAATTCCTTTTCTATAAAACAACTTCCTACACAGCACATCTGCTGAGCGGTTCAGTACTTCAGTGTGTTTTACCAATTCTGACAATGTTTATTTAATGGAGTTTGGTTGAAAATTCACATGGTGTGAATTTCAGAGTTACTAGGATGTTCTGGATATGTGATGTTATGTATTTATTTTCTACTGATGATTTTCAAAGTGTGGCTACTGATTCAAGTTCTTAAAAACAGTGTGAAGAACTCTGAAATAGTACACATCTCTTCCTTTTGACTACTGTTTGCTTATAAATGGAATAATTCAGTACTAGGTGGCCATCATGGCTCACAGAAGCCCATATCAAATAGCTGTGAAGCATACATGCAGTTCTCCATGAAGGGAACAGTTCTTGAATTCGTAAGTTAAAAGGGAGTTACGCTTACAGAGGTGAACTGTTCCCTCCTAAATACATGCCTACGTACATTGATGTACATCACAAGTGCACAGCATATGAAATCAGATTTCAGACACATCACTATCTCCCAGATATTTTTGTAAATAAAATCTGAACTAGAGGAGTTCAAAAAATGGTAGTGATGGTCTTTCAGTGAAAATATTTATAAGAAATAGCATGCTATCTATTAAATTGAAAGGGCTACAATTGAAATGATGGAGAGAATTAATATATACTACTTAATTTCCAAATGCTTTTTTTTTTTTTTTTTTTTAATTTTCTGAGTCTATAGAAGCTTTTTCATGTGTTCAGAAATGGAGAAATTGGATGCTGACCCTAAACAACACCTGATAATTTAAATGTGCAGGTTGGAGGGTCCAGTTTTTTCATTTTTCCTGTGCTACTGACAGCAAAATTTCCATTTCTTTCTAATTTGTCTGTGTAGGAAAAAGGTGCTTCCATTTATTTTATTTTTTTTAATGACTGCATTTGTTGATTTGTGTTGGTTGATCTCTGTTTTCACGCCCATTTTCTATTAGATTCACAATTTATTCAAAAAATACAAATAGTGTCCCCACTGGTGCTGCAGCCTACTTAGTCTGTGGGAAGGCTTGTGTTTTGTCACATTTGGGGATGACCTGATGTCTTTCCCACCTGAATTATCTCATGATTCACATAAAAGTACAATTCAGTGGACTTAAATTTTAAGGAACAGCTTGCCAGTAATCATGCCAGTCTGAACTGTACTCTTACTCTAAGAAGTTCAAACAGGATTCAGCTTGATCCAATGAGTGAATGTGGCACAAATGGGAAACTTGACACTTTTTTCTCAGTTTTGTAACTTTGGCAATAGAATTAGCTCAAGTGCCTGGTCTTAAGTTTGGGGGAATTACATTTATGCACTTGGAAAGATGCTAAAACTTAAGATCCTTGCTCTGTTTTCTGACGAACAGTACAGAACTGAGCTGGTCTGTAGTTCTGTATTGGAAATATAACTACCAGTGGTCACAGGCTGCTTACAAGTCTATAAAGTCAAATAAAAATAAATGAAGCTACTTGGAGAGTCATGTATTTTTCTTACTGTCTGTTCTTGTTTCTTTTTAATTTAAGATCTCTATTGTATCCAAAATACCAGCATTCTTTCTCACAACAAAAAGTAGTGGGGAAAGCACTATATATATTTATAATTTACTTGAAGTAACCTCTCAAAAACACATAAGTAATTCTGAAGAATTACTAAATTTGGGTAAGAGTTCAGACTGATCTCTCTTAATTTAAACCAGTATAAACTGCTTTCCTTGCAGTTGAGTTTATGAAAAGAAAGTCTTTATTCCCTTTCTTCTCTGACAAAATTACTAGTCTAGAAAAGTCTGGCTTGAGTGTATTTCAGTGACGAAGTTTGTATTTCTTCTAATTCCATAAGTGCATTAATCTTGTACTCCTTCACCACCATTCATCCTACAGCCTACTATTACAATGAACTGACTCAGTCACAAGGCAGAACAATTCTGTAAGATATGTAAGGAAAATGCCGGAGCAACATCATATGGCACTGATGTTCAGTCGGTCGCCTTTGGAACAGGGAATGGCAGCTGTTCAGTGGTGTGCTCTCTGATCACTGTGTCCAACCAAAGCTTCATTCTGAACGTAGGGAGCTGAGAACATAATTATGAGTACTGGCACTTGGCTGATGTGCTTAGATCAATAATGCTCTTTAAGAAAAAGGAACTGGAGAAATTCTTGTCAGACAATAGTCAAAATCTCATGTGCTACTTCTTAAAAAACAAAACCAAAAAAACCAAAAAAAAACACGAAAGCAAATGAACAGTCAGTCCTTCCCATCCCCTCAAAAATAAAACCACACCAAGCTAACACGTACCAACCATGAGACTGTACTTTCAAATGACAGAGTCAAGTATCGCCTGCTAAATGACTGATGCTCCTCTGCGTTACTCAGGTATTGATTTGAAGTCTCTCCAGTATTGACTGAACTTAGCTCACGATATTTGAGGTGAGCTGTAGACACAGGATAAACCAAAACGCTTAGGATACTTTGGAGATAAATGTTGATATCAGCAGGTGACATTTTATACCACTGTGATTTAAATCTATCACAAATCATTTGGAATTAACAAGAAAGAGTAAAGTGTGGAATTATTAATAGGATATTGAATGAGAGAGCACCTGTTTGTCCAGATGTTTGTTTAGATAGATGTTCACCCTTCCACTAAATAAAACAATGGCTTTGTGTTTATAGTCTTAAGCTGTTTTCTTTCTCTTGTGGAAGGAAAAAAGAAAAGAAACCCGTCTTAAAACATCAGGATTGATGCAACTCCACTCAATTGAAAGTGGTGAATAAAATACCATTTCCATAGAAATAAAACACTATTTTCCAATGGGGGGGGGGGGGGGGGAATGGTTTTTGTGCAGGTTAGCTATTTTTGTTCTTCATTTCAGCGAATTATTAAACTGGACCAAAGTTAAGAACTTACAGTTCTACTCTGAAATGACAAGAAAATAACAGTGATGCAGAAGCATCTTGGCAAGGGACAGGTGTGTTACAGAAGCAGGACATGTGGCTGGTTTCTGCCCTGCCTCTGTTTGATGGATAAAGTAGCAATGCATACCCTGAACTAGAATGTTTTGAAGGAGATGTATCACAGGAGCTGAAACGGGGGACAACTCCTAATGGAAATACCTGCTGGGTCAGCAGGGCAGTCTGAGAAAGTTTTTATAAAGCTGGAAGCCAAGCTGATTCTTCTCTGGTGAGCACCTCTTTACCTGTACAAAAGGAGCAGCTCCCAGCATGGTGCATCAAGGCGGAGACCTACTTTTTGTGGCTTGCACCGCATCTCCCAAGAGCAGTATTGTCAGTGTTGTTCACTGGACTGATTCTGAAGTGCTTCTTTCCTGTTATTTGAGAGTGATTACCTATTTTAATTACAGGAAGAAGGAAAAACTCTATTATAAGGTGATTTTCATACTTTTAAAAGCCAGGGAATTATTGTGATCAGTGTGATGGATGTAAATATGTAGGTGCATCTTGCCAACTACATGTGAAGCTGAAGGGCTGCCCAGTACTTACTGGGCTCCTTAAATTGTGCAGGAAATGAATGCATTTTTCCTTTCAGAAGAGTCAGCAGCAGCTCAGATTCTGTAGGGTGAGGCGGATACTGGAGCTGCAGTGCATGTTTACCACTCTTATGTGAGCCAGAAAGTGCCCAGTTGCCTTTAGTTTTGAGATTTTTACCAAGAATATGAGTTCCTGGTCATATTTAGGGGGATGCTTTTGGGTATTAGGCACCAGACAGGACAAGGGGTTGCACTTTCAACCTTTTTAAGAAAAATAATCTTCATATGCTGTGTTGATGAGCAGCTTTATAACTCATTCGGATTGAATGCCTTTCAGTAGGATTTCTATTGCTAATGTTAGTCTCTTGAAAATCCCATCTCAATAAGTCTGACATAGTTTCAGAGTTCTTTCTGTAAAATGAAAAACTTTCATCATTTCTGATGACTAAATTCCATAGAAATGCTTCCTGATAAAAGAAAATAGTAATAATTTTCAAGAAATAATTAGAAGTGGGGGAAGAAGGGATATCGAGCGAGAAGTATTTGCTTTAATCCCTGAGAAATAATAAGGAAATGAAGAGCTAAAACCGTTTATGATCACAGTCCTGTAAGAGCTAAACAAAGGGGGCTGTGAAAGATGTGATAATGGCTCATAATGGATCACATCCTCCCTGGGGAACACGAGCAATTATCAGTTAGGTGGCGGTTGTTATCATTTCGATTAGCCGCGCTGTTATTCAGCTCTAAAACTACAGCACGAGTGTTTGCTAATCCGGCAGCGTGAGGCGGCGGGGCTGGCGGGCAGGGGACGCGCGGAGGCAGCGGCGGGGCCGGCACTCGGGCTGTGGAGCAGCCCGCTGCTGTGCAAGGCTCCCATGCGCACAGCAGGACGCTTCCCTGGCTCGTTCTCCTCCCTTCTCCCCTGCTTAGTTTTCACTGTGCCTTAGCAAAACTCGGCAGTAATTCAATACGAGAGCTAGCTCTCCAGGAGAGAAGTTTTTCCCAGTTCCCACTCTTTTCTTATAATTTTTCTATTTTTTTTTCTCTAAGATGATAATCCTCTCTGCGGCCCTGCGGAATGGCAGCTGGTGTGCACTCTGTCTCACTGAGCTTTTTGTTTCTCCAAACGCTTTAATAATGCTTGTAGCAATTTTTTTAGGGTGGGCCATAGTAAGGAAAGGAAAACAGGAGCCCAGGTTGTGTGTGGTGCAGACCTTTTGCAGCACTTTGCAACAAGTCAGCCGCTTTGCAGTCCTGTTTCCTGCTTTGCCCACAACTGTGGATGGCTTGTAGTTGGAAACTCAGACATTGTGGCAGTTACAGACCCTACGGTTTGGCTTTGTGCTCTTCAGTGGCTGTCACCCCAAGCATACAGTGGAAGCTTTGGGCCTTTCTTGAAATAGAAAAATGCTCCAAGGTCAAGAGATTTGAGTTATATAGGATTTCTGATTATAATTCTAGCTTGACAGAATTCTGTGAAGGTCTCCCATTGTGTGGTTACTCTTTTAAATCCTAAAACTTTATTTTAGTATCAGTTACACTGCATACCTGCATAGACAGTGGAGTATGTGCCTTATATGCTTGATTAATTGAAGGGAAAAATTATTTAAAATATAGAAAACGGTAAGAATGTGTATATAAAATGAATACCTTGCAGGCATAGCTTCAGTTCTTTTTTTTTTTTTTTTTTTTTTTTTATGAAAATTAGAAAAAAAAGTCATTGAAAACAGTGATATTTCATCGCTGAAGAGGTACTACTGTCATGTGAGAGATAAACCATAGTAAGTTTATCACTTTGACAGGGAAAAAACCCCTCTCAAAATGTAGGTCATGTTTAGAATTTCTTCCTTATCTTCAGGCTGAGCAGGAGGCAGAGCTGTGGATGAGATGTTCTATGTTTGTTTCTTTGGGTTTTTTTTTTTGTTTCTTTTTTTAGCTAGTTGTGCCACATGTGGAGAGATGAAACTGTCAGTTTGGATTTTATACCATTTGTACCTATGATGTTCCATGCCCTTATTGTTCTTCTTATCGATAAACTGTAATTACAGTGGAAGCAGCTGTTTTCTATTTTCCAGTATAAATTTTAAATTGGGAATCTCAGAAAACTTTTTTTTTTTTTTTTTTTTTTGAGGTAAAAAAAAAAAAACCAAAAACCAACAAAACATGTTTCTAAAGTTTTGGGAAGATATAATGTAATGAGAAGTGACTCCTATTTTAGTTTGGCATTTGAATACATAGTTCTTCTCATTGAATTTAAAGTTAAAATGTCATTTCATTTTGGTTTGGTAGTTTTTTTTAAAAAAAGAAACAAAATGACATTTCAAAATGAAATAAAAATATCATTTTGAATCAATGTTAATATGAAAGGTCACTTTGTTTTTATAGCCAAAAAATCCCTTTGGAACAGGATATTTCATAGTTAAATTAATATTTTTTCAGAACGTCTTATGAGGAAATGGGAATTATTTTATACATACAAGTAGATAATCAGCTTTGATTGAGATGATTTGCATGCAAATATGCTGGCTGGCTGTATCAAAAAGCTTATCTTCTTTGAATTCAGTCTCTGCTCTCTTGGAAATGGTTCTCAACTCTTGCAGCTAAGCCCTGCATTAGAAATGTGGATGCAGAGCTTCTACCTGGCACATTGAGTGAGGTACTTCACCTCCCCACCAGCCAGTACCCTTCTGCCTGCTTGTGCCAGTGCCTGTCCTGGTGGGAATCCCCTTCTGCCTGCCCTGACCCCAGGCTCTCTGCATGGGTGCCAGGGCTTGGCATTGCCGGCAGGCTGGGATGGCTGTGTGGCAGGAGAGCTCCTTCCTCTGCTCACAGTTTGGGAGGACGTTGGGGTTCCTTTTCCTCCTCGTCCTACAGTAAATTTGTAGCTGTTGGTCTGTTTGTGTGCTTTGTGCCTCAGCTAGGGAATCTACAAAAAATGACTAGATCTTAATGAACTGTGGAAGAGCTTAAGCCTTGCATAGTTGGCTCCATTTTTTTTTTTTTTGTTTCTTTTTCTAAGAGAATCTCATATCCTGCTTTGCAGTGTACTCTTGCTTGTACTATGAAAATGTTTACCATTTTTTTCAGCTTTTACAAGCAATTACTGAAGATGCAATTTTGTGCTTAATGAGTAGCTGTGCACTGAACCTTAAAAAAAAAAGCTTACTCTTTCCAAATATTAATTAGTCCTTCAAGTTAAAATATTTTAACCACAGCATCCAAATTTTCAGTCAGACTCAAAATACCATCATCAGTTGTTTAGATTACTGATTTTCTTTGAGGAGATGCACTCAATGTAACATAGAGAACCAAAAATAAATAAATCAGGAAGACCTGAGGGCTTCTTTCTTTGTTTTTGTAAGCCGAGTCCCTGGTATATTCCTTTTCCTATCTGCAGTGTTCAGCATGTTTCCATGCGAAGGTCACGTTGTCTAGCAGTGCAGGCTGGAGGCTGACCGGTCTTCCTTGCATTGCTTGACCTGCTGTGATGCTATTTGTTGGGGTAGTCCTGGTGGCTCAGCACTGGCTGGGGCTGGGCAGCTGCCCATGCACTGTGACAGCAGGAACCTTTGCAGCTCATCTCGCCGAGTCCTTGGCTGTTCTCAGGACTGACACTGGTGTTACAGAGGGCTGCCCAGGGCCTTTTTCCTCCAGATTTCAGTATCTCCAAGAACAGAGGTACTTTTTGCACCTTCCTTTCTGGAGTTATGCAAGTATTAACAGACATGAGAACAAGGGGCATGTTAGAATTTGTAGCATCCATTTCTAATTAAAATGGACATTTACTGCAAATCTTTCATTTTTAGCTCAGTATCAATCTAGTCAAGAAAAGAAGATAAATTGCTTTGCTTCTCCACTGTTTGCACTTCAGAGGAAAATATTCTGGTTCAGTTTTTTTGTTCAAGGTCTTTTGGCATCTCTAGGAGCTTTTGAGTATACTTCAGCATTTATTGGTTGCCAATGAGCTCAAGCAGTAGGTGTATGAAGCCAGTACTGAAACATCAGAAGACAAAATAGGTGCAGACAAATCAATTTGGATGAGTGCTGCGTTCACACGACGACCTTTGTGGAGAAGAGGCATATAGAGCAAAGTGGGCACTCACAGATGGACATGTAGTCCAGTAAGCAGTGATGTAAATGTGAGCTGTAGGAGAAATGAACTCAACAGGCTTGTTCTGTCTTTAGCTAAATTCGCAGTATTAGAGTTTGTCTCAGATAAGGAAGTAAAAACGATGTTTATTAAGTGTGCTTCAAGAGGACAATGAATACTCAAAAGAAAACTTCCTCTGTGTCCACCAACCTGCACAGATGGCAGGTGCCTCAGCTGGATGTACCCACCAGAGCTGTGGAAATAGCTGCTCTGAAGGGCACGCTTTGTATGGAGAGACAGCTGCTTACTGAACAGCTCTGCTACAGCAGGGAAAGCCTGTGGTACACGAAGAATTGTGCACATTTCCACGAGCACAGAAAATGCAACTTTTAGATGCCGTGGTGTTTGACAAGTAGATCCTTTAATAAATGCTAAACATTTTCTCATTTGTTTGGTTCTGCGTTGGTTTCCAAGCATGCTAATGACATTACCTTCCATCTACTACAATTACTACATCATTTTTCAATGTCAGTAAATGGAGAACTATGGAGGAAGATGTGATTATGGCATATAGTAATCTGCTCTGACATTTCTGTGATAGTTTTGCAAATCTAGAAGCATAATGGCTAACACAGTTGCATTGCATGGAGATTCCTCTAGTTTGTTTAGCCTTCCTGGCATTAGGGCAACTCAGCATTTTTTTTTATATTTCTCTGGGAACGCTGAGAGTAAAATAAAAGGACAGTCCCATGTCCTTATTTACGAGGGGCATTTTGGCTAGTTTCCTTTTCAACAGGCTTATTCTTGTAGTCAAGCACTTGAAATCAAGGTAATTTTAGAAATACCGGTATTATTTCACAGTTGGTTAATAATAGCAAGGCTTTAAATGTGATATCTGTGCTCTTCCAAATGCACAGAATGAAGTAAATGTGATCTTCTCTCCCTCTAATTTTCCTGTTAAGGATGAAAATACACCATTAGCTATAACTACACAGGGGAGGTATTAGTAAGGTTTATGAGTTGTTCTACTTAACTGCTCTACACTTCAAGCAGTAAATAACTAAATTAAACAACAAAGAAGTATATTCAGCTTGTCAGCCTCTGGACAAAGCTCCTTCTGTTATTACAGTCCTCTAGGTAGTAACACTAAATTGTTCTAGTATTTAATACAAATACATAAGTGAAAATACTTGTTTCTTCTTCTTGTTCATTCACAACTTGGTCTTGTATTCATTTCATAGCTCTGTTAGAACCAGTTGGAGGGCTGAGATATTGGTAAGAAGTTAACATTTAGTTTGTGTTTGGATTGTAAAAACTTACACATCAGTATACATATGCTTTTTCTGGAGAAGCTTTTACATGTTAAAATCTACTCAAGTGACAAAACCAATTCTGATTTCCTTTTTTTTGCTTTCTTGGTGCCTTCTTAAAATGCTGTGTGTATAAACATGCTTCTTGGAGATCATGAATTCACAAGCAAGATGCTTTAATCATTTATTGTTTCTTACAATATACTGTAATAGATTTTCTTAATGCTATCTAATCTCAAAACTATAACAAGCATTGATATCTCTGTGAATTATTAATTCCTAACAGGGTCATCTCAAAGAACATCTATAGGATGGTTAGAAAATCAAAGAGCTGCACTAGACATAAATGAGACTGCTTGAATGGCATAAAAACTATATGACATTGTGTAACATTAGCCTTTTTTTTTTCCTCCAGGAGTTGCATGTGTGCATTTTCTATTTTCTTCTCTCAAAAGTGAGGGGTTTTCTCCAATTATTTATTTATTTTCTGCTCTTTTACATCCCTGTACTGCAACGTCTGTGTGTGCTTTCTATTACGGTTTGTATTGTCAGCTGAATTCTAATAAAAAAGTAATGACAAAGTCTAAAAAGCAAGGAAGGTTGTGACTTTTTCTTAGTACCTGGGGCAAATAATATCCCAAATACCAATATTTTTATTAAGAGAAAAATCATAAATATTGTTATGAAACAAACTATAATTGTGTATGTTCTTTATCCAGAGGAATTTAGCTTTCAAATATGCGGGCATAGGGCTACTACCACCTGTAAATGTGCAATAGCTTTTTTTTTTTTTTTTCTTTTCCCCAAACGGCTCACAAGAAATAAAAGTAGCATTTAGCTTGCTTTACTGCTAATGCGTGCTACAGAACACAGTGTTTGTGTTAGCAGTGTGTGATTGGCCACATGCTCAGGCTGGGGACTGATATTTATATCGCCTGCCACAGTAGGGTAGGATAACTCACGGATTCCACCGAAATGAGCGGGATGTAGTCGTGTGATGCAGTGCTCCAGCTCTCTGGAAGAAGCCGCAGTGACAGTTGGTGAAGTGGTTGTTTCTAAAGTGAGCATCTGATCACACCTTCTGATTTATGTATTTGTGTTGCACTTAAAGTACTGACTGTAGTTAGGTGAGAATTTCTGTCTTTTTGTTAACACTCAGTCAACACTGTCTAGTGGGATTTTCCTGTTTGGGCATGTTACATCTTTATTAGCTGCAATTCTTTCAAAAGTGTTAGTTATTTATTAATGGGTGATTGTATTATGAAATTGTATTCTATTTGACCTCTTACTGTAACAGGCATATTTAGGTGTATGGTACAGAGAATGCAAGGCAAGTCCCAAAGTGTTCATGTTTCGCTGTCATTGTTAGAATCGTGGTAGACAGAAAGAAGATTATTTTTTTATGATACATGGCCATGCTTTTGTGATAAATGCGCATACTTGTGTAATGAATTTCATGCACGTCTTTCAGTATAACCTTCTGGCTGTATCTTCCAGTGCTGTGAGATATTGTTAGGATTCTATAGTAAAGCAATTCTATTTAAGTAAGTTTTTCTTATCACCTATTACTTATAAAACTTGAAATAAGTTGTGCATCCTTATAGAAATAGAAGGCATAATATTTATCATATTACTTGTGCTTTATAGCAAGGCAGAAGTTCTGAAGCCAGCTGCTTCTCTTGTGAAGGGAAGAGCATTTATCTTTCTGTTTCATATGATCTTATGTTCCTAGAAGAAGTGGTTGAAGAGCATATATGTTACTGTATGTAGTAAAGAGACTAATTCCAAATTAAACTTGTTATGTGCATACGCTTCCAGATGATTGGCTTCTTGCAGGATCTTTGCTAATGAATACTTTGTATTGGAGGGGAAAGTCGTTTGCATGAACTATAACCTATTCATCCATCTTATTATTAGGACTTTTCAGTTCACTTATGTCTTCACTGAAAGTCACCTCTTGCAAGGGAAAAATCTGAGTGTGACATAGCAGTAAAGCCACTTAGCATTCACCCAACACGGACATCAGCTGCGCTCCGTGTAGATTAGCACAGTATTCTAATTGCAGAAACAGATGAAACGTGGGTGACACTTTTGGTTACCTTTGCAGTGTATTGGTTGACACGGGCAAACAGAAGTTACATCTTTGTTGATGTAAATACACCAATAGGTCTGCAGCTTCCCACATTGTCCCGCAGTGATGATAAGAAGCTGTTTTATGTTTCATGTTTGCTTCTGAAGATTGTTGCCCTGTTTTCTTAATTTGTTTTATGCTGTCAAAAGTAATGAACACAATTAGAAGACCTCCTTCAGAGAGTCTTTCTCCTGTCCAATGGATTTATGTGAAAGTGTAATTGACATCTTAACCTTGAAAATAAAAGAAAATGGTTCTTTCTGACACTTCATTTAGCTATCATAGCATTAGCTGACGGAACCTGACACAGAAACATTGATATAATTAATTAGCACTGATGACATCAATCAACCTCCATCTAACTAATATAATCCAGTGCTGACACTTGTTTCCAAAAATAATGAAAAAAAATCTAGTGCTCTGTATTCAGTGACAGAAGAAGCAAGTAGAACTTATAACAAACTTTTTTGTTATACATGGCAGCGAAAAATAAAATGGTGGGGCAGGGAAGCTGCTACATTTGTGGCCTGATGCCTGAGAAGGCAGACTGAATGCAGAGTGTTCTGAAAACAGCAGTCTGAAGTTTATGGCTAAATTATTATTATTATTTTTTTTAATGAAAAACATTTGCCTGTTACTCTAAGTAAATTCATTCATTTTCCATTGTTTAGAGGAGCAGGACTGCACCACATAACAGCCAAATAGGGGCAGGAAAAGTCAAATTGGTGGTTTGTTGTGAGCAATAAAGTTGGAAACAAACTCTTAGAAGTGTTCTTCATGATGTTGTATTAGAAATACACAGTTGCATCTGAAAAATGTTATAGATATTTAGTGCATTGTTGGGCAGAAAAAAAAATTTTGCAGGTAAAATAGTTTAGGTTTTAATTGTTCGTGTCTTGTCATTTTGCAATGTTTTTTAAGTTTGGGTTCCTTTTGGAAACTTTCTTAAATGTTTTTGGGATAGTCTTGTTTCTTTCTTTTTAACTAGAAAGAAACAGTGTACTAATACGAATCCTGAACTGTTTGTTTGTAGAGATGTTATTGAAGAAGCCTCTGATCTTGCTGTCCCCAGTACATATTTTGTAACTCCCTGTGCGTTGAGAAGCCTGGGTGATACCAGTTCTCTTCCGCATATTCAATATAATTACTTTATGGCTGTTTATATTTAATCATCTTGCTTGCTTTGTTTTGATCTTCCTCTTGTTGCTTTCTCTTCTCCTAGCTCTTCTTGTTTATAACCTTTCCATATTTTTCTCCTTATTGCTAATATTTTGCAGTGACTCTTCATTTTTCAGATCCTGTTTTATTTGAATACGCTCTCCTGTTCAGTAGTGTACTTCATATACAATTGGTCATACTGTGTACTTTCCTTATCAAGAGTGCTTAAAATGACAACTAGTTTGAGTCCAGGGTCTATTGAAGCTAATGAAAGTCTGGATCTAATAACCTATTTTTTTTAGGAATTGACTTGCGTATCATTTGTTTGTATGATTGTTCTCCTTTCTTTCCTTCACTCATGCTTGGAATCTAGTTTCCCAACTTCATCAGCTACCAATTTTCATCCATGTGCATGAAGGGTAGTTATACTTTGAGAATGTGATGATTCTGTCAGCGAAGGGGGAAGAGATAAAACACAGAGGTCATGTATCACTGAAGCTAATTAAGCTATGGAGTTCCGCAGAGCCTGCTCAAGTTTTTGTGCTTATAAATAAGCACTTAGAACTTATACCATCACTTAGCCATTACAATAGCAAAGAAATTGTTTACAAATTTGTAACAGAGAAACAAAAGGAGGAACATTAACTTGTAGCTGATGTAATAAATAAATCATTTATATAAGGTAATATAAACACTTAGCTGTATCCATTTATGCTTTTTTTTTTTAAAGCTGAATTGTTTCCCCCTTATTTTCTAATTATGAGTGCAGCTTATATTAAAAAGAAAAAGGGCTCTGTCTTCTAAGTTTATTTCCTCGATGTTATTCATTGGTCCAAAACAGCTGAGATGGGCATCTCAGTTTATTTAATCAGTAGCTCACTGCAAGGGAGGTTAGGAATCATCTCTGTGCATCAGAACTGATATGTAGCAATGCCTGCCAGAAGAGATTAGTAGCTCCATGTCGAAGTGCAAGCAGCAGGGTAGAATGAAACTTGAAGCTGGGTTAAGTAATTGGGTTCTTGTTCAATAAAAGTGCTTGTTTGTGTGTTGTAATGAAAGATCTTTGCTGCAGTGGATGTTTGAATCCAAATATCCTCTGGATTTTCTGATGGATAAAGCAATAAGGGTCAAAGGGATTTAATTTAGGACTATTGAAAAACTTTAAAGAGATTAGAGAAATGCGTAAATGTACTCTCCCTTATCAAGGTGGCTGTTGTGACTTACCTGAACCAGCCTTGAGATGGGGAAGAGGCACTCAAGGAATTCAGAGGGGTTGATTTGGGACAGGTGTGCTTTTGGATGCTGCTGCTATTCACTTCCCCTTGAGGAAAGATAACAAGGCAATGCTTTACTTTGTGTTCACTAATCAGGATTTAGGAATATGAATGCAGTTTTTGACCAAGTTAAAGTTCAGTAGTGCTAGCAAAATTTTTGGATTAAATGTTTTTCTATTTCTTCTGTGCTTTACAATCAGAATTATTCCAAATTTAGATCATCATTAGGCCTTAATTCTTACAGCTAAAGTGAAGTTTCTTTTTTTGTTGCTGGTGATCTGTATTTTTCATGGCAATTGATTTAGGTGTAGTAGTTTTCTCTGACTGCAAGATTGTATTCTTTGTGTAACTTTAAATTCTCCAGTTTCTTGAAGTCTGTTAGTATGGAAATAATAAATAATAAAGGAATGCTGAGGAAATGCTTAGTGAAATTGTCTCTACCTTTGAGATACCTCTTGCAATGTTATCTTTCTAGATTTTTCCTAGCATTACCTGCTTTGGAACTACAATATTTAGATTGGAACTAAGTTTTATCTCAAACACAGTGGTCCTTCAGAGTTAACTGTCTTTTCTGCTTGATTTAGCAAGCAGGGTGAAGATGTTCCGTAGTTGGTGTGCTATACTTATCTAGTCACAGAATTGCAGAAGTTAGATGTGGACCAAAAGTTTCCAGAATCAAAATATTTATTCTGAAGCAAGATCATTAGCCTCTGGAAAGCCTTCTTTGAGCTGATGTGTACACATGCATGAGCACGTGTATGAGGAGAAAAAAATGCTGCGCATTCCAAGGCATCACAAAAGCATGAAATGTTACTGTTCGGCTCATTTATAGTAATGCTTACTCTATTCTATTATTTATCTCAGGTATTATGAAGTTGCTTACAACTCTTGTCTGTGCATCTTCTCTTCTCTTTGTTTTTTGAGATTATGGAATGAATTAGGAACTGTTCCTCATGGCTTTTGCTACAGTTACCAAAAGTAGAATCCCAAAAATAAGTGAACAGAAACCTTTCATGTTTATTTGTTCTCAGGATTCATATAGCAAACTCTTTGAGAACTGTACTCAAATGAAACAAAAGCACCTGACTTGCAATGAACATGAGAATTGATTGTCTGTGGAAGCTCAGATGATAAATCTGAAATGTTCAAATGAAAACTTCCCTTGTAATGTGGAGTAATTCCAAAAAAGCCTTGCTCTGTGGAAGCATTCAGTAAGAATAAGACTTTACTTCTAGCTTAAAAAACAAAACCAGAAGCAGTGTTATTTCCATTTTGGAGCTGAAGCACATTCTGCTAGAAACAATATCCTGTCCTTGTTGTGGTTGTTTTTACCAATGCATGTCTATGAGGTCGTTGTAATGGGATAGTCAAGAATTTGATCTGACTTGAATGTAGATCAGTTTCCTTCAGATTATGACATCTTTCTTCTGATCAGATCTTAAAATCTGACATCTTGATTTTTCTGGTAACAAACCTTGTCAAGACCTGTATGTTTCAGTTCATATGATAGCATCACACAACAGCCAGAAGCTGTCAGAATCTTTTCCTTGGCTTGTGAAATGCAGGATGGCTACATAGCTTATTAATTCCATCTGACATTGAGACTAAGTGCTTCATTTTAATAAGTTTTTAACTGTTGCCTTTGTCTGCG
The DNA here is from genome assembly GCF_951394365.1 of Tetrao urogallus. Classification (NCBI taxonomy): domain Eukaryota; kingdom Metazoa; phylum Chordata; class Aves; order Galliformes; family Phasianidae; genus Tetrao; species Tetrao urogallus. The sequence goes on along the minus strand of NC_136827.1, from coordinate 5,731,933 downwards.
TGTATGAAAAGAGATTTTCAGTTTTTGTTTCCCCCTATTAATGGGGGATTGAAGGCTCAGCTGACAGCTTTAAATCAGATGCCTGTGCCTCTCAAATCTTCCAGCCACATAGGACAACCCATTTCACGTCCCTGCTAAAGAAGTGGCAAAACTGTTCTGTCTCTTGCTGGGGCAGTTTTTTCCCAAGCTGGGAGCCAGGAGCATAGGTGGGCTTCCCCTTGATATCTCCTGCCATCGGAAAACCTGACTGTGACAGCAGTAGTGCAGTGGGTGCTGCTTGTTGAGCTGTCTGGGACCGAGGGAAGTAGGGATCACCACTGACATAATCATGGAAGAAAAGAAGTGTGATCAGCAACAATCTGGTTACTAGAGCAACCAGTGAGCAACCCACAAAGGATTCCTGACCCCAAAGGATGAGAAAATTGCTTTACTCAGCTCCCTTGTTATGTTTTTTAATTAATTGGCACCTTGTATCTACTTCTTTAATACGTAGTGTTTACTTTGCCGTAAGCAGCCCTGTAGAGTGAACTCTTATTATCACTGTTTGGTCAACACAAATACTGTTTTCTATCATGAGGAGGTAATACAGGTAAGATTGGCATATTGGTCATTTGCTGGAATTCATAAGGTCTAACAGGAGAGGTTTATCTGCATACCTTCAGAAATAAAATTGAACTTAAGTCATTGTCAACATCTTTCTGATCTACAATATTGTGAAAGCAAACTTCCTCTGAACTGACCTTTATATTGCTCTATTAGCCTCAAACTGGAAGAAACATGAATTTTCGAGGGCAATTGAAGTCTGTACAGGTTGCACAGCAAAGAAGATGAGCAAGTGCAAGATATCCCAAAATGTCATTAGGAAGTGCTGTCTGGCAAAATGAGCAATTGGGGGAGCTATTGGGGGAGGGGGGGCTAGAGCATAGGACTAATTTATTTCTTGGTCCTCTCTTTAAGAAAAATCAACAGTGCTCAAAACATGAACTGATTTAGACAAAGTGTTAAGGCTTTGAATATCTGTAAAGGAGGGAAAAGCGGACAATTTCACAATTCCTGTTAGGATCGGCATCAATCCTTCTGAAACACTTGTTTAAAATAATTGTCTCATGCTGTTCAATTTCTCCAACCAATGTGCTTCACTCCCCACCCCATCCAGAAAAAATCTAACAAAACAAAGGTGAAACCATCCACCTTTTACATCAAAGAAATTTGGCAGCAGATATTCATGGCAATTATCTCTTCTAGGAGAAAAAACATTTAGAAAAATGCCTTCTGGTGATGTATGTTACACCTGTCATTCAGTACTGAGCTCAGTATTCCTTTGGCCATTAGAAAAGAGGGAAAGGGAGACTGTATAACTCATGCAGTTACAATTTTACTTCTGTGAGTATAGAATATATATGGAAGAAGAACATTATGAAAAATTCTGCTTGATCTATTGACAAGAAATAGCGTGTGTGCACTTGATAAACACTGCCTCTTACAACCTATGCTTGCATAAGTATTACACATTTTTAGTGGGATGTATCAGATATTGTTATGTAACTTTTCTGAACTGTTTCCTATTAAGAGCAATCTTGACATCAGCTCTATCAATTTCGAATGATTTTAAAAAACCAAACCATTTTAGTAAAAACAAAGCTGAGTTTTGAGTGTTAGTATTTTTTGCAGCTGCTCCTGAGAGTTGGAAAATGTATGTATGTGTATACATGCTCTCTTATGCATCTTTATGCATTTAGAAGAAAATTGTTTCAAGGAGAGAAAATTATTAATTTCTCTCATTAGCATCATATCTTCTAAGCTTCTGCTCATTTGAACATTACAAAATTACTTGATAAATAACCATAATTTTTGTTGGGTCAGCTAGTTCAAGAAAAGAAACGTGTTGCTCAATATTCAATTTCCAGAGATAATGAAGTTTATTACTGCAGAAACTGCTTGTGAATATTTTGCTTGTTTAAAAAAAAAAAATAAAAAATTCAATCTCATGAAAAGTCAGCTTTCAGGATAAAAATTTATGGTGTAATTGTGCATCAATTTCTGCATTTGTACATCTGTGACACTTTCACAGTGATGAAAGGTCTCCCGTGATTTGAGCCCACCCTAACTGGCTATCAATATGCCACCTTACTAATATTGTTTTTGAAGGATTTCATTTACGTTTGAGCTGGCTGCTATAGTATGACCTGGCATAAATTCAATGCAGCTTCATTTTTCTTGAGCTGGAAACCTCACAGGTAGCCAGGTCAGATGTCTCCAGGCCAACTGTCTTTTCTATTCTGCATTATTTTAATCCAACAAACTCCTGTGAAGTTTTTGGTGTGCTGAGTTGTTGTTTCATTTTTTCTTGCCAGAATGCATTAGAAATTGGTGATCTGTTTACCAGCCAGCTAAACTTGTATGTTATTTTTGCAGCCAAATGGACCCCATTAGGTAAAGTAGGTTGACAATTCTAAGGAGAGGGGTTTTTTTTCCCCTTAAAACAGTTTATTGAACAGCTCTACAGGGATGATGTCAGGGATCATGTCAGAACATGAGCTAGTGTAAATTGTCAATACGTGCAGGCTGAGATGGTTAATCACAGACTGAGAAAGCTGCTTTTGTAACGCTACCGATCTAAAGTCACTGATCCTAAGAAAATTTCTAGTATCAGAAGAAAGCAACCTTTAAAGTAATTGGTGATCAGTTCAATGGTTTCAGTGCCAGTTGAATGCTAGTCATTTTAAAAGTATGGATAGAAAAATACCAATGAAAGCAGTGTCTTTTTTATACCTTTTCTGCACATGTATATAAAGCTTCTTTCTCAGCATAAATTCCTACAGTATTATGCTCCTTCATACAGCTGTTTCATCAGAGGTATAAGCTATTTCAGCTTTCTCAACTTCAATCTCAAATGCTATTAATATTATCAGCTGAGCAACGACTCTAAAATCTATCCTCTACTCTTGGAAATATGGGTGCTTCAGATAGCTATAAGTAATGCTCCTTCCTAGAACGGAAAGTTTCACCACAAAGTGAACAATTAAATGAGAAATCACTTCTGTTCTCTTCCTCTGCAATTGTTGAAAGAACCAAAATTATGTTTTAATAAGTAAGTATCACGCAGAGGAACGTCACCTGCAGTCGGTCTCCAGGCACCATAAATCATTTGTCAGAGATGCAGCTAACAGACACATGACCATTCATAATTACAGAAGGTCTGATAATAAAATTGTAGGAGAAAAGGAAACCTAGCTACCCCCTATCCCCCATCTCCCAAAGTAATAATAATAATAATAAACAGCTTACAATATATACCTGAAATAGAACTACTATTTTTTTTTCCAGTAAAATAAAGGCTTTTAGTTTTTAATTATTCATTATATGCTTATTAATAGTGTTGTTAATTAGGGGGAAACAACACAATACTTTTCTGAAGTAAATGGCCTATTGCTTTGCAACTTCAATCTCATCACAATCTTTGTGGAATTAATTGCATTGTGTTGATTAATGGTTGGACTTCATGATCGTAGAGGTCTTTTCCAGCCTTAACTGACTTCTCTGAAACTCGTGGTTGCTGCTGTTCATGGTTCTAGAGGTTCAGACATGATCTCAAGGGGATGGTCTGGCAGCTAGTCACGTACATGTACATCTGTTTCAGGGCCTGTTGTGTGCTGCACATTGTCCTAAAACCATTGGACCAGGGCCAGAGTGGAGGAGAGGACATGAACATGATTTCTAGGCTAAGGGCAATCAAATAAGAGACTGAATTGAGAGATACCTGACATCTGAATGCAGGACATAAGGTTTTTTTATTATTACATGTGATTTACAGAAAGATACCATTTATATAATGTAATAGCTGAGGGAGGGGGTATTTATGCACTATCATACATACATATATATATATATATATATAATATATAATATATATATATATATGAATAACTTGTTTTCCACCAATCATGAGTCTGGTGCTCTGGGTAGCATCTGAGAAGCAAGTGAAAGGTAAATGAGTATGGTAAAGAGAATTTTTATTTGTATGCAGCATATAAGAAAATATTGACTGCATTTTCACTGAAAAAAAAAAGATGTCTGCAAAATCTTTTAAGTTTATTGTGTGTAGGATAAAGCTACTGTAGTTGAATTGAGTATTTCTCATTTCATCTGGATAAAAGTCAGAGAAAAGGAAAAAATGTTGGTGTTTATTTCTTTATCTTTTTTTCTCTTCCTAATGCTTGAACAAATGATATTTGCAAGTTTTACAGTAATGGTTAGGTAACATGTACTGAGTGTGAGCACCAGAGCTCAGGAGGGCCTTCTAGGGCTTCTTTGTTTAGTGGATTCAGGAATAAAACTGTCTTGGTTTATGTGATCCGCTTAGCAAAACAAAGCTCTGACTTACTGACAAAGCACTCTCCTTTCATGTAGGTATTGTCTGAAGGAGCTGTATTTCTACACAGTGCATTATGAACTCTGTAATGCCCCCTAATATTGAACACAATTCAGTGAAAAAGTCTCAACTGCAGCTGAAATTTCAAAGCTCTTTTCAGTAGGACTGTGCTCTGAGTCACAGTGCCTCCAGCTCTAAGTTTTAAGACCATATGCTATGTGTTTCTTGTCACTGGAGGGGGGGGCCTTTCTGTGTCCATACATGTTTTTCAGGCATAGCGTGGGTTAAATCCCCTTCCATTCTCATGCACATTTCAGCTGGATTAGGCGCTTAATTATAGGAAAGAAATTCCAGTGTGAACGCAGATATCAGCTTAGATTTAATGATGAATGTTCCTGATTATTTTTGGTGGGGAAAAAAACAAGTGCTTTTGAAATAACAATTTTTCTCTTTTTTTAGTGAATTAAATGTAGAAATTGTGGAGAACACCACAGCCATGATGTTTTTCAGACTGTTTTATTTTTCTGTAGTCTTCCACGATCCGTATTTCTAGTAACTTACCAGTATTGTATTTTGTTTAGATTTACTAAACCACATGAAGAGTGAAATAAATGGGAAACTACAGAATATAAGATGAACTTTGTAGAGGTTTCATGTTATATTAACATAGGTCATTTGACCTAACCACTTTTTCTTCCAAAGACACATCACATTGTCAATTTGTATTATAACTACTTAATTTGATAGCATGAGAGTGGCCAATTTGTTCTAGTAACAATCCCAATGACAAAGTCAAAGAAAAAAATAATGTAGTAAATATTTGTTCTGCAATCTTGTCTATAACAAAGTGGGCTTAAATATCTAAACATTTTCAGAGTCAGGGTCTGTGTGAAGGGTAGTGTGAAACCTGTGGTAGAGGAGAAGAAAACTGAGTTATGCTTGGTTCTGGTTTGTTAACTTTTCTCAATTTTAGGCAGGGCCTGAGACCATAGGTATGACAGGGACCTGAGCAGTAGGTATAACAGAAGGTCCAAGAAACCATAGTGATTTGAAAAGTTTGAGTGACATTGACCCAAATATAATCTTGCTAGTAATTTGTTGGATGGGAGGGAAAAAAAATTGATTTTTTTTTTTAAGCTCCTGCTGTATGATTTCTTAACTCTTGTGGTTTTGCTTTTGCCTATTGATCGCTGCTGATGGTTATCTCACAGTCAGCATGAAGTCTATCCCAAACAGTTATCTGCTCAACCCTCAAGTCCACCACATGCTTCCTCCAGTTGACCTCAGTTAACCCTTCTTACTCTTTCAAACATCAAATGCTGGCACAAGTCAACCCTCTCCCTCTGTGACTGAGATTATGGCTTTCATGTACAAGACTTTGGTGTATACAGAAGCTTTTGCTGGCACCGTTATAGTTCAGACAGTTGAGACACTTTGGATACAAGATGGTATTTCTTTGCAACGATAAAGAACTAGCTCCAGGCTTGGTCCACGCAGGTAAGCTTTTCACTTCCCATCATATCTGCAAAAGACTGAAGAAGAGATTCTGATCTCATGGTTTTGTTAACCTGGGATAACTCTTCTGAACCTATTGCACTAGTGTCAGTATAAAACCAGTAAAATGGAGATCAAACTCTATTTCTTGAAGTACTAATTTTATAAAGGAAAATCTGTATCTTTTGACAGTTTGGAGATGAGGATATATTGATTGATTCATTTAGCTGTTCTTTAAGGTCAGGTAAATATTTTCATATTCTTACTTGCAATGCAGGTTATAGGTTCCAATTAATAGTAAAAATAGAAGACAACTGGAACAGATTATTATTGTTATTATTTTTACATTTCTGGTGTCCCAGTTATTGAGCTAAGGATACGATTTTGAGCGTAGTTCTCTGAATGTTCAACTTTTTTATAGGGGCTGGGGAGACATACAGTATGCTTCCTTTTATTATGGTGTGTCTAAAATAAATAATGTCAGACTCTACATCTTGTTACTATCATCTAGTATGCTGTAGTAGATATGGAAAATAAATGACAGAGGTAGCAGTGTATAAATACATACAAGAGAACTCTTACAATAGGATTTAGACAAGGGATGACTGGACAGTGACAGCAGGAAGTGCAAGTGCGTAACAATTTAGTCCTTGATTCTTGTCCATTTAATCACTGCCCAACACACAGATCTATTGCCTGAAATCTCTCTTCCTGTTCCAGCCCCTCCTGCCCCTGCAGTAGGATATTCAGAGATGGGTACTTTTTCTCTGAGTAAAGCAGATCAAATGCACTCCTTGATTATATTCTTTGCTGAGATAAATTGGACTTCACCAGAAAACAGAAATGGTACTTCAATACGGGATTTTCAAAACAGAATAATGAGTTGTGTGACTTTCAAAAATCCATAGTTTGTCATAATTACTGACTGTACTTCAATTTTCTGTTTGCATGTAATTAAAAATTGCTGTGAAATGCTTTCTGTGCCCTTATTCAAGCTGCAGCTCTTGTATAAGAATTAAGACAGACTCTCTACCTGGATATTTGTAATGAGGATGTGTTCGTGCCTTGATGTTCACAATGTGTGAAACAAGCGCAGACTTCTAATATTTAGGAACTCTGAAAGAGTCTTGTTTTCATATTGCTATCCACCAGATCAGGCTGCCCCGCAATCCTGGTCTTGGGATTTCCAGGGATGGGGCATGTCCCATCTCTCTCTGAGTAAAGAACTTCTACTTAACATCTACCCTGAATCTCCACTCTTTTAGTTTAAAGCTGTTCTTCCCTTTTCTGTCACTATCTGCTGATGTAAGGCATTTTTTTCTCTTCTGATCATAAGCTACTTTTAAGTACTGACTCACTGAGGTCTCCTCAAAGCCCTCTCTTCTCCAGACCAAACAAGCTCAGCTCCCTCAGCCTGTCTTCGTAGGAGAGGAGAGCCTTCTAGATGTCCTCATGGCCTCCTTTGGACCAACTCAACAGCTCTGTGACCTCCTTATGTTGGAGCCCTAGGCCTGGACACAGTATTCCACATAGAGCCTCTTGAATACAAAGTAGAGGAGGACAATCCCCTCTCTCTCCCTGCTGGCCACCCCTGTTTTCATGCAGCCCAGGATAAATTGACATTCCAGGCTGCAAGCGCTCACTGCTGGCTCACATCAAGCTTTACATCCACCAGACCCCCAAGTCTTTCTCAGTTTCCTCTGTTTCTAAGCATCATCCATCCTCGAAAGCAGTAACTTACTAGCAAACTGCTGTTAAAAGGTAAACTGGGGGATATATAGAGAATTTCTTAATGTCTTTAAGAAATTATAAACAGTGCCATTATATGCAAGAAAGCTCTGGCGAGACGAGTAAAAAAAAAAGTATGCTTGTGTATAAAATATCACTGAGAAATTTCAAAGCACTGACTTTATATTGAACATTTATAATGCCTATTGGATTGCAGGCATTCCATAGCCCTGAACTGGCTGAGGTTTGGATTACACCACTGTCACAAGGCATGATAAATCATCATCACTTCTCTTATCATTCAGAGAATTAACTCGAATGATTCTGGTTTATTCTAGTTGTCAATAATGTGTCACAATCATAAAAGTCCATTGCAGCAGTTTAAAGAATGCGTTCCTATTTATCTGAAAGCGTTAATAATTTCTGCTTTATTGTAACAATAGTAGGAAAAAAAATAACAAAACATTATTTCATTTATATCCTTGAGCATGTTTTTATGATAGTGTCAAATTTCATCATGTTTTTTTTATTTGCTTTCAAGTTTTTAATATAGAAATGACCTTTCAGCAAATGAGCATTTGCCAGTGAAAAATGATGTCATGGAAGTACATTCCCTTTTCCCAGTGTTAGCTGAACTACATTTAGAGAGCGAGCAAGTATGAGCTAAGTGTAAAATCAATAAAGGAAGTTGATTGTTTTGTGATATCCCTCCATTTCCTCAGCAAGTCATAATAACTTGTTCTGGCTTTTGCAGTACAGAGTGCATTCCTGCTGTTATAAGCAAAGGTGTTTGCATCATACTTCTAAGTGTGTAATTGGAAAAAATTGACCACCTAAAGGTCATTAGATTATTTCGTTTGTTTTTTTTTTTTTATTATTCAGATGTTTGCAATTCACACAGGCCTGAAGTTTTTAATCTGCATAACTGACAAGTACTAAAAAAGATATTGGCAGGAAAACTTGTAGCTTAAAATGTTTCATGAATCTTACTTACTAATGTAAATAAAATGATCAGTTTTGAAATAATAGATCAGAAAGCATGCTCATATGGTCATAATATTGAAAAATTATCTTTTTGAACTAGTTCTTATTTGTAGCACTGAATTTAGAGAGCCTAGTTATGCTGCATGTTACCTGGACTCTGAACTCACGCATTAACTTATAATCTTAAATTTAAATGCTGTAGTCTAAATAATGGTGGCTCAATGCAGAACCCTCTCTGTTGGGGATTATAGGGCCAGCCTGTAAGAGAAGTGGAAGAACATTCATACTTGTGAATGATAAACTGCCTGAGTGCCTGTCACACAAAGCTGTTTGTAAGGAGACGATGAAAGAAAGCAAGCAACTGATGATGGGAGTTTTTTCAAGTAAAAATCAGTTTAAGCTTTTCTGTCCTTTTTCTGTGATGAAGAGAAGTTGTTAGAGTCTATGTTGGAGGGTATTTCAAAGTTGACTTCCCAAACTTATGTCCTGTCCATGCTTTTGCTCAGTTTTTTCCAGAATCATCTGTGTAATGGAATAGAAAACGTAGATGCTAAATGTTTTGGATGATACCAAATTGATTAGAATTAACTGTTGAAGTGTTAAAGGATAGGATTAGATCTCATGGAGATCTCAATGATCTAGAGAAGAATTTTATGTTGTTTTGACAGGAATAGGATTCATTGTGGTGAGGTTATTGGGCGTGAGGATAAGAACATAAGTAATTGGGAGAATTCAGCTCTGGAAACTGAGAGTAGGTAAGAATGATACAATATGCGTTCACAAGAAAGGCAAAAGTGCATAAACAAAACACTGTTAAATAGGAACATGAATGAAAACCTAGATAAACCTTTGGTAGAAAGCCCTTTGTTCAGTTGGGGTCATCACACTTGAAAAAGATTAAGATCAATTGGAAAAAGTCCAGAATAGAACTCATGAATGCCTGGAGGTAGCAAAACCAGTATTTCTTTTGGGCAAAAGCAGTGGAAGCTAAGTGGACTCATGATAATTCCTTAGATCTATGGTAGTCACTGCAACAAGGAATGAAGATGATTTGTCAGTGGTTATATGGAAGATGAAAAACATGTATAATATCAAGGGATGACTTGAGTACTTACAGCTTGACAATAAGAGTGCAGTAGCATTGACTTTTTTTTTTTTTTTTTAGGGAAGCTGAGAAAGCCACAGTTTAGGAAGTCTTTTAGAGCAGGCTGTGCAAATGTAATTCTGAGTCATAAGATAAAAAATGGTTGATTAAATCATCTAAGACCCTTTTTCATATTATGCGATTAGTACAGCTTAATACACATACTATGTCCTTATGCTTATACTTTTTTGGAACCATCATCTACCTCAATGAAATCAGCAGGACAAAACTAACCCACAAGCAACTGAAATAAACTTGTCAGTTATGACTTTGAACTTCTTGTGTTATCCTTCAGCAGAGTTGAGTGAATTATTTGTACTAGTAAAAATGATAATGTGAAATGATTGCTCCCTCTTCTACACTGGAAGTAGGCACAATCTCATAGTATGTATCTGGCCCAAATAACCAGGGAATCCTTGTATGATGTGCTTAGAAACATAAACTAGGCTTTGAAATTACTGTCATTAGTTTGTGTAGGATTTATTTACTTACAGTTCTGCTATATTTTTACTGCACTGATTCATGCTTTTTATATTGTTGGGCTGAAGTGATGCTGAGTTTTACCTTTTTAACTCCCTTGGTACTACAGATTGTGTGGATAAATGCCATTTTTGCCATTAATCTTCAGTATGCTTTCTCTGCTCAAAATTGCAATATCAAGTAGTGCAGTTGAAAAGTTTTGCTTAATGGGAGTTGAGTATTTTCAACATTGAATGCAAGAAGCAGAAAATGAATTTGCTTATGTATAGGGATATTGTGCTACAGACAGTCCAAATGTATTTTGGTTCAGTTCAGTTTGGAATGAAACTTGAGAAATTAAAGGTCTAGTATTCTGTATAATCTTTCAGTTTCGTGCTCTGTTCCATGTCATTTCTGCAATACCTCTTTTGTCCTACTCTTCAGAAGTTATACAAGTGCTAAAAGTGGGTTTCATAATAGAAAAAAAAAACAACAAAACAAAAAATAAACCTTAGAGCTGAATCCTACAATTCTGCTAAAAGCAACTTTGTTTATGGATAGTAGAAATCACATACAGTTTTTAGTGCAATAATTCTTGAATTATTTTGCTCTAGTTACTGAAAATGTAGGATCCTCTATATATAAGTAAGGTGGAATGTACAGAATTGTGTTTTGGAAAAACTGTGAAAACCAAAGATTTGCAGAATGAATGAGGTATCTTACCAGGATAGCAAAGTATTTTGTTCCAAGAAAACAGAGCCAAAGGCATTGGACATTCTGTGTCATGTTTGGGCAAAACAATGAAATGCTGGACTGCAATACTCTCTAAAACCCAGCCGTATTACATTTCACTTTGTGACTGCTAGCACGTTTACACTGACAGAAGCTTTCAGCTACACTTGGCAGCAACCAGTATGCTCTTCTCTCAGAGCCGGGGAAATTTGCTCACAAAATCTCAAGTCAGAAAAGGTCATGGAACCAAACCCGTCAATAGAATCTGCATGAAAGTTTGATCTGGGAAAATCAGATGATTACGGGTCTTAATGTAGCTATTAGAATTTCTTAGTGAGCTGCTAATTACATGTTAGAGAAGCAATTTGTAGTTGTCTCAGAACACTTCCAGGTGTCACAAGTGTTGCCCACTTGCTGACTGCCCTGTCTGATCTCAGCTTAAAAACAGAGGAAATAACAGTGTAAAGGAAATTAGCGGGGCTAATGTGGATTAGTAGTAGTATTGGTAATACCTTGAAGAGCAAGATATGTTTGTATGAGATCTGTGCAGATCTGTAAACACATTACATGAAGATAATGTGTTAAAATACTCATGTACAGTAATATGATAATAGTGATCTTTTTATATGTGCATAGCATTATATTAGGTGGAAGTAATATCAAGTGTTTTGTTGCTTTATGGCTATTAATTTTGACAAAAACATAATGCATAATCCAAATGTTACAGCAAATCACAGAATCGTGGGGGTTGGAAGGGACCTCTGGAGATCATCAAGTCCAACCCCTGTGCTAAAGCAGGTTCCCTACAACATGTTACACAGGAAAGCATGCAGGCAGGTTTTTAATATCTCCAGAGGTGACTCTACAGCCTCTCTGGGCAGCTTGCTCTGTTCTCTGCTGCCCTCAAAGTAAAGAAGGTTTTTCTCACATTCATACGGAACTTCCTATGTTTTTATTTGTGCCTGTTGCCCCTTGCTCTGTTGTTGGGCACCACTGAAATGAGCCTGACCCCATCCTTTTGACTCCTTCCTGTTAGATGTTAATAAGCATTGATAAGATTTCTCCTCTGCCCCCCATATTCTCTTCTCTAGAACAAACAGTCTCAGATCTCTCGGCCTTTCTTTGTACGGGAGATGTCCCAGGCCCCTCATCATCCTTCTGGCCCTCCACTGGACCCTCACAACAAATTCCCTGGCTTTCTTGAGCTGCAGAGCCCAGAACTGGACACAGTACTGACTGAGAGCAAGCAATCTGTTCTAACAGCTCATTACAGCTTTGGGGACCCTTTTTTCATGGTTTCAATTGTTTGTTTCTTCAGCAAAGAAAAGAAAATTTTAGATGATAGGTGGACATGCAAGCCAAATGAGCTCAGTTACTCAGTGTATTTTCAGTATCAATTAACTTATGTCTAAACTGATTATAACTGCATTAAAAAAAAATTCCTTCTTGGCTGGAACTATTAAAGATGCTTCTGGACATGGTTTCATCTATTTCAAAATGCATTTATATTTACACAAAGTCAGTACAACAACATAGAAGCATGATGGGAAGCAGCAGCTAAAAGTTACTAAAAGAAAATATTTAAGGGTCCATATCCTAAATTGAAAGATCTTTTTTTCCTTGTGATTCGCTTTGATTTTGTGAATATTTATAGGAGATGACGGGCTGAATACATATTTGAGCATTGATACTCCTAAGGCTGTATTGCTGTAAACAACTTTGTGTGGGTACCTATTCAGAAAATTTCTGCCCTACTCCTGCTTTGCTTTGAAATTATTATTTACATTTGTGTTGTATTGTAGTCAACCTAAAAATGATGCCTGGCTATCTCTAGCTGTTGAAAGCAGTGCCTGAACTTCCTAAGCACTGAACTTTAAATGAACAAACAAAACATATTCTTCGTCTATGAAGAGAGAAACCTTCTAGGCTACAAGGAGAATAGTAGCTCAAAGCTTTCAGTGAAATAGTGCATAGTGCATTATTTTAAAACTCTTACAAGCTTCAACAGTAACTTTTATTTTTGAGAAAGTTGGACTTGTAAGAATTTTATTTCCTGGAAAACGTCTTTCTCCAAAAAGGGAGTGACCTTTAAAACACCTAAGAACTCTTTTGAGACTCAGATTTTGTACTTTATCCACTGCTGCCACTTGGTAGCACAGTGTTTACCCAAGAAAGTGTGAAAAACATACCTTTTTTTTTTTTTTTTTTTTTTTTTTTTCCCTTTCAACTTTTAAGGGTTTTAAGGTTAACTTTTTCTAAAAGAAAAGGAAAGGAAAAGAAGAAAAGGAAAATATTTTGATAATTGCTTTCTATTAGGAAAATATTAGAGAGATATTTTGTTTATTTTTCAGTTGTATGGCACTGGGAGAATATTTGTTAGCCTGTCCTATATTGTTACCCTTTTTGCTGTCCCCTGCAGTATTTGCATGTAGATTGTTTTTTGCTGCACTGAACCCATTGCTCAGAAGCATTTCATTTTGTATGCTGATTTCTTAGAATATGTTTTTAATTTCATGAATTAATGGCAAATTGATTATGCAAACATTTCATTTGGATAGCTGCCATCAAGGCTGTGATTTGGGCTGTGATTGGCTGGATGTATCATATTGTTTCTGGTCCCAGGGTGAATGAACACTTAAAACACTTCTGCTGTGAACAAACTTCATTATGGATGTGAAATTAATTGCCTACGAGTTCTTTCTCATAACGTCTTTGATGTTCAATTTCTATGAACGTTCACGCCAATTAAAATCTGTCTCTCAAGAAATCCAAAAGCAGAAAAGGCCAAACATTACAAAAGCAACTTTCTTGAAAAGCTCTTCTGTGCAATTCTAGAACAATTCCTAAAACATTAGAGTCTAATTTACTGCTAATGTTGAAAATATCGGTATTTCGAAATTGTCATTGTCGGCCACAGCACATTTTGCATATATTAGAAAATAAATTGATAGTTACAGTGATGCTAAAAATAAATCAAAGCCTCCCTGTCCTTTTAATAAAGTACTGTTTGACCCTCCTCTAAGAGAAGAGGCCTCTGTATCCTCTGTCACTGTGTAAACTGGCAGTGTGCTGTTATTCCACTGGGCAATGCATGTACAGCTACTGAAATGAGGTCGCTGTGTGAAACTGTAACAGCAGAATCCTGCTGAAAACCGGTCATTTAAAGCTTCTCTCTCCATTTGTTTGTGGCTTTTCTGATAACTGGAATCGGGTAGTGCCCAGGTGGCAGTGCCTGTGGGGCTTAGGCAGGTGAGATGGCAGCTCCAACACTGCACAGAACCCAGCTGGGAGAGCCAGTCGAGGGATGCTCCCACAGGGTGGGATTTGAGCATTTAGCTCACCCGTGGTGGTTTTGCAGCAATTTGTTTAAATGGCCAAAGCAGCGCGATACAACTAGAGAGGGAGAATGGGTTTGCAGCCTACGACAAGGCAAGGGATAACTGAGCTGGTTTTTAAGGTGGTCTGTACTCTTCCTGTTTCTCAGAACGCCAAGGTGTTGACAGCACAGACCGGTGGTAGGATTGAAGCACTGGAAGTCAAAGTTTTGAAATAATCTGCTTTCTCTCTCACTTGACCTTGTTCGCAGCGCTGATGGCAGAGGTGAGCTGCTGGCTCTTGTCACCGAGGCTCCCGGGTGAGGGGGCTCACACAGCTGACAGGGCAAATGATTGAGGCTGCAGTGTCAGCAACATGATGGGTAGGACTGCACGCTGCAGGAGTGGCGTGGAGTGCCTGATGGAGGCAGGGACGGGACCTGGGGCTGTCATCTGTGTCACTCAGCTGACCACACCAGACCTGCAGTTTCCTTAAGACTGAGCTGTGTTGAATGTCATTAATTTTCTCTCTACTTATGTCATACAGGGTATCTCTTTTCCATGTAACTGTTGTAGAGCATATGCAAGCTTTACTCAATATTTTGTAACATGCAGTGTCACTGTAATTGTCTGAACCTTAATCATCCAAAATTACTTGTTATCTGAAGAAGGGTCTTGTCCCCTGACACATCTGTTGCTTAGAATGAAAACTATCTTGATTATCGAGATGCTTTAGGCGTCCATTCCTCTTCACATTTCCCTCTGGGATCTGTTGTAGTCCAGGTCACTTCTTACTATGTGTAGGTACAAAGTTATGCAAGTTAAATAGTTTTAAACGGTGCACGTTGCTGAACAGGCACTGCATAAATAACAGCTTGTCCTCCAGAGACCCACTACAGCAATCAGTGTGCCACTTTTTGAATTTTTGCATAAACTTTTCTCTGATTTCTGCCTGGCATGATTTACCTGCTTTTTTTTTATTTATTTTTTTAATCCCTTTGCTCCTCTCAGTCTTTCAGTCCCTTCCTAGGAAAGAAAGTGTGCAAGTGCTTCATGGAGAGTTTTCAACTAACATCTTTGAGGAACTATTTCACCACTTATATAGTTGTGTGGTTTTTGTTCCTTTTTTATCCATTTGAGAAACACAATTTTCATTCAAGCAAATGTTCACTAAAACAGGTTTCAAGCTCTCCTAGACATGGATTTCATAGATTTTTTATTTTCAGCAATGAGAAGGGGTACTGTTGGATGTGATAGTAAAACTTGTCCAAGCTTCACAGTCCTTCCAGATATGATGAAACTAAACAGAAGTGTTGTAAACACCTTATTCTAAAACCTGAGATGCATTCTTCTATAAATATCATTTGACTCTTGAGGGATGAGAATTTTTTTTTTATTATTTTATGATATCTAAAAACCAGTGTGAATTTCACATATCTAATATGGCAAAATGTTTGAATCAGTTTGTACCTTCCAAATCTCATAGAAAATGATGGGAACCAGGAATTTAAAGCATGAAATCTAGAGAAAATGTAATCAGCTTAGAGATTGTCTTTTGAGCAGAGCATAAGATAAATTATTCAATGTGTTGTGATTTATTTGCTCGGCTTGAAAACCTTCCATGATGTTACTTTTTCAGTTCTACAAATCTAATAATTTGACTTTTAGGAGCATCAACTTATCTTCCTCTCATTACATCATGATGCTTTTACAGTATGTCCTGCTTGTTATACCAAGTAATTGTTTCTATCAGCATTATTTTCTCCCTTCTTATCCATCATCTCTCCGATAACATCCCATTTCTTTGCCAGCTCTGTTTCACAGTGCCTGCATCGTATTAATAATAGCACAGATGGGTAAGTTCTGTGAGGTCATCCAGTACAATCCATTTCCTGATGCAATGTTGGGCTTTTATATTTTTTCCAATATATATGTAGCCCGATGGTAAATGAGTCAAGTGACTGGATTTTCACAATCTCGTTCAAGTCTTAATGCAGTATTTTTTCTTCTATCTTTCTCTCTTTCTGCCTTTTTATGTTTTTTGGTTTTTTTTTTTTTTCCTCAGTAGCTAAAAAGTGCTTCTTGACAGATAAGAAATTGCAGAGGCTTAAGAAATCTCTGGCACTGAGTCAAACACATCATATTCTTAACAGCATTATTAGTATGTTCACAGGTGGAAACTTATTATTCTTCAGTGCTTTAAACGTAAAATGTCTCATACTCTTTTTATTCAGTTTTGTAGTTTACAGTTAACGTGATTAACAGCTTGGGCTGTTAAATTTTAAAATTATTTCCCAGAGCTGAAATGCAGTAGTAGGGCAATTCTTTTGGCTTTGGCGCAGGAACATAACCTGGCTTCAGTCTTCATGAAATCTAAACCGAGAGATTTCTTACAAGTGTGGAATAACTCCTCTGTGTTGTTTTCTAATAAAATGAGCAGAAAATAAAGAAATGGAGAAGGTAGAGAATTTCACAGCAACTGGAGTAGTTGCTTGCTCTGATTGTACATAGATGTCTCCTGTATCTTCTCAGCACGTGTTGGATCAAAATAAGAGATTGTAGCAATTGACTGACTGATGTGGCTTCTTTTAGTCTTTTTATGAAACAGCTGTTTATAGCAGTGAAAATTGCTGCAACAAGGATCCAGAGTAGAACAGGATTTACTCAGCTCTGATCAGGGCAGCCCAGGCGTGTGCCCAATAACATCTCCTTTTGAATCTTCACCTTCCTTTGAAGGAATACTATACCGATATTTTTTTAATCCATCTCACCTGATCTCCATATAAGATATATAGTGATAAAAACAAAATTCTTCTTTAAGGCTTCCCAAAATTATTAAAAGGAGTTGTGGGAGACTCAGGGATAACATTCTCAGCCCTGAAAACAGCTATCAGTGAGGAAACTTGATCCAGGGACCTGATGATCTTGGCTTTGTGCCTAAGATGCTGACCGGCTTCTGCTCACTGCAAGCTTCCTGGGCCAGCTGCCCATACCAGTGCCATTCCTCTTTATTCACAAAGGTGATGCTTATGTTTGGCCATTCTCTGCAGTAGTCCTTTTCCCACTGAAGGTACAAGCTATGTAGATGTGTGTGCTGGAGTGATGCTGTGTGTTCAGTTCTTTCATTCATGTAAACGTTCAAGTTTTGATTTTGAGTATCCCTTGAAAGCTCTAATTCTTTTACAAAAGTTACCTTAGAGTCTTGATATTGATAAATGCATTGTACAAAGTAAGTATTCAAATATAAAATTCTAAACCCACAGATGTTCTTTTTAGACACAATCTAACCATGTCACAAGTGAAAGAAATTTTGGGTCTGGCAGTTGTTCTTTCATGTGGTCTTGGCAAAGTTATTTTACTTTAAAATATTCAGTCTCTTTTGTTTTCTCATGCTCTTTTTAGATAATACATACAGGAGAAAATTCTCTCCAATACAGGGTTTGCAGAGTTCCTAGTAGAACAGGGCATCGGTCAGTTGCCTACTGGAATATAAATTTAGTTTACAAATATAAATCAGGCAACCTATAGCTATTGTACACAGATTTCCCTACTACATTTCACTGTTTAGACTGGTTTGGAACTACCTATTTCAAGTACATGACAGAGAAGCCACTGTTGAGACCTCACCCCTCGCCCTACCTGAGATAGGCAGAGCTTTGCATACACGTTCTTAGGGCTATTTGTGTGCCTTGAAATACAGGCTACTACCAGGGGTAGTCTTGGCTTGTATCAGAAATCCTTGTCACGTTAGTGATTTTGCCAGTTCAGAAATATTAGCCAAGTCCATTATTTAAATAAACAAGAAAATCAGTGCCATGCAGAAATATATTCGAAATGTAAGTGTGAGCATGGTTTAACTGAAACTGCTTTATTTTGTTTGTGAACTAGCAAAATCTCTTCCTCTAGATATAGCATATAAACTGTTTTGCCAACAGAATGGTGTACCTACAGCAGACATGATGATAGTTATACTTGGTGACATTTTAAGGCTTATTATAATTTGCAAAAGACACCTATTCAAACTATTTGAAATGTTAAGTATATGTTATACTTCCACAAGCACTTAAAGGTAATATAATCCTGCCACTGGAGGAAACTTTTCCTTCCCTTCTATCCACTATTGCTGACTGTGAAATGAAACCGGATAAGATGCTGCTATGGTTTGAACTGTCCTTATTTCTTCCCTGCTCAGTTTGTTTTCAGTCCATCAGTTCCCTGAAGGGGTCATTTTGCAATGGTTTGAACACTTGCTTAAAGGAGAGTGTGAAGTGTGGAGCTGAGAAATGAGTAGCTAAGCGTCAAAAGGACATTTTTTGCATCAGTTAATCTGTGCCAGATGAGGCTACTTGCAAAACTGAAATGTTACAGTGTTACCTGTGTTACCCAGCTGTAGGCAGCTTTCTGGGGATGTGGCTCACCTGGGAAGAAAGAAGTTCAGGAGGCAAAGTGGTTTTATGCATCCTTGAAATGTCATTAACAATTCTAATATGTTTCCTAATTTCAAGTTTCATATTGGTCAAAATTTTTTTTCCCAGTATTCTTTCAGTTTTTTCATCTCTTTCTGTATATCTGTGGGATGTTATCTCTCCACACACTTATTTATGACACAAACTGTTATTAGAGTTCAACAAACTGAGTTAGTCTCTTCTTCTCAAATTTCAAAAATGAACTCTGTGTGTTGTAATAAATCCTTCAGCACTACTACTAATTGCTAAAATCATTCATTCTTTAAGAAACAAAGATTCTGTTTCACAATATCTTCACTGCATACGTTTTTTTCTGTGACATTATAGCACCCTATTCACAGCTGGCTTTGAGAATCGCTAGGTTTGCCCTTTTCAATTTTTGTAATTTACACCAAAGCAAGGATCAACTTCATTTTTTGTGATTTCTTTTTAGGGACAGAAAGAGTTTCGGCTTGGAAGCATGAGCGGTTCAAAAGAGATCCTGAGATCTTATTTTATACAATGCACTTACTATATGTCTGCCACCAAAAAAGATCCTAAATTAAGAATCATTTCTAGTATCAAAGATAATATCCAGGGTGGTTAACAGATGGAAGGGGAATATGGTTATGCACTGTCTGTGGAGAAAAGATTACTGCAGGCTCCATCCTTGTGTCCCTTCAGACCCACATCATGCTTATGTAGGGTCTGATTCGTGGTCGGGTTACTGAGGCACAGGAGTGTGATCAAATGGTGAAACTACGAAAAGCATCATTTGATTCACAGCGCGTTACCTTGGGAAAAGGTGAGATAAATCAGTTCAGCACAATGCTCTCTCATTTCAAACAAAGCAAAGTGTTACTGTTCCATTTGTCACATATAATATGAGGAAACTGGGTGCTAATGAACATGTTGAGCCACCACTATGTGATCAGGTAGCTTTGCTTTCTCTGCTTGCATTTGCAAAAGCATGGTAATTGTTACTTAAAGAATTTTTGTGGTTCCTTGTGAGGTAATTTTAAAACAAAAATTCCATTAAAATAAAGAATTATCAAATACTAAAAAAATTATCTCTTTTATTTCCAGCTTGATTTTTTTTTTTTGAATGATTAGTTGGAGAAGCACCCTATTTCTGATGCTTGAAATTAGAACTACTTTTGAAACTCCAGTCTTAAACATCATTTGTATTTCAGCATTGTTCATTCCTGTGAAGCTGAGCTTCATGCTGATGTGATTATTTTGTTATGGCAAAGATAGAAGTCTACCTATTGTAAACATTAAGGCTCTACAGGCAAAAAATATTTGTCTCTTTTTTGTGGTGGTAATCTACTGTGTCTATGTGACAGCTGCCCCTTTTTGTTCTCTTTTGACATCAGCCTACCAGTGTTGTTCTTCTGCAGTATTTTGGGACAGTAATATAGCTATTTTAAGGTTGAAATATTTGGGCCTGAATGTATCTCATTTAATATCTAACTGTGTAGTTGCCTGAAGTTCTCTTAAAACCAGCAAAGGGAGAGGTTTTCTTCTATAATTAGTGGGAAGAGAAGGGAGGAAGTTTGAGAGGAGATTATAAACAAGACAACTCCTCCAACACATGCTGAGAAACACAGGAGGTAGGATTCGGGAGCCAGTTGTATTTTGTGAGCACAGGTAAGTTTGGTGGCTTTTGCAATACCTTAGGCAGACGAAGAGGCTCTGAACGATGCTGGATGCTGGAGTCCTGGCACGCTGAGCAAGTTGCTATAGCTACTGGTACTCAACAAGTCAGGTGCTGCAATCGGGTAAGAAAAATGTAGATACTACATTCAAAGTTATGACAGTTGCTATTTTTCTGCTCTTTCTTTTAAAGATTGTTAGCTCTCATATTTTATTTAAGCTATGCATTGTTTTTTTCGTGAGGTGCTGTATGGAATTTAGATGCACATATGCCTTCTGTGTGAATTCCTATCTGATGTCCTGCTTATTTTTGCTTTGGGTTTTTCTTTTGAGAGAGAATAGAGTGTAGGAGGGGAAAGTGAAAGAAGAGAGAAAATGTAATGTGGGGCTGATCATTTCTTCCGTGTTTTCTAAAATAGTATACGTAGTGTTTGCTATTATTTAAAGAATAAGTACCCCATTGTTTAATAGAGATTAATATCTCCTAGGCTTGTGTTTTGATACTGCATATAGCAAATGAAATATTAATTTTGATTTGTAGCCAAAACTACTGCAAGGATTACTCCTTTTTGAAGAAAGTTTGACAGCCTGCCCTGTACCAACATTCATCTGAACACTGAGCTGGACAGTAATGGATCTGTTGGGCAGCTACAAGCTTTGTGTAATTTACTTCATTGAAGATGGTGCAGACTGAAAATCTTTTCAGTGGCCTGGATCGTGAAATAAGTCATTTCTTGTATTTAGATGAGAAGTTACAGTTCTATTCCCAAGCAGAAATTTTCTGAAATTTAGTAACAGGTACATATACAAAATTACAGAGATTATGGCAGGTAATGATTTATCTACACTTGAATGCTTAGTGGTAATTTGAGTGACATCTTTCATTCTAAGGACGTAATTTCCCTTCTCAAATGGAATCTATTGCAGTTCTTGTTGAGTGAGAAAGAGGAGAAGAAACATCTTCCAGTTAAAGTGAAAATATGAGCGTCTGCTAAATGAAAGGATTGGAGCTCATGATTTGGTGTGTGTGACTTCCAGTCTATTCAAATAAAATAATTTGGGGGAATTATCTTCTCAATGTTACTAAAGAAATATTTTAAGAAACGAAACGTTCACAAATGCGGTGCATAACAGCCGTCACTTCTGTATGTTTCGAAATGTGCAAACTATAAGGTCTTTTAGCCTGGTAAAACAGTTTGATTCTGAGGAAGTCAAAACAATCCTGTTGCTCTCCCATTATGTCCACTGGCCAGCTTCCTGGAGGAGTAGCATTGTTCTCTCAGTGACATGTTGTTGTCCTTAACTCTTTGTTCAGAAACATTGGTGAAGTTCTTGTGGATGCTCAGGAATGTTTGCCCAGTGACAGTGCACAGTCAGAACTCTCCTGCAATGACTGTGTAAATTTTTGTGTATGATAATCATGTTTTCTTACTTAGAATCTGTACAACTAACGAGAAAAAAATCAGCTTCTTTCTGAGTTATGATGTTTTGGAATTAAAAAAACAAAAAACAAAAAAACAACCCAAAAAACCCACTGTCAAAGGATTCTCAAATTCTGTAATTGTGATTTCTGCCATATTTTTATTGTTTTATACATGTTTTTTATATCAAAAGTTCCTGATATATTAAAGGAATCTAACAGGAGCTATAATACGTGTTTAATGTTAAAAACAAACCAACAAACAAAATACCTAAACCCAGGCAAGTCTGTAATGGGTGGGATTTGGAAACTGAGGGTTTTTTTACTATTATTGTTGTTATTTGTATATGCATAGCTAAAGATATACTGTCAGGGTTTAAATGAAATTGCTGGCAGGGTCAGATCATCTTTTTAGCTTCAAGCATCAACTGGCTTTAAAATGCGTTTCCTTTATTATTTTCTCTTCATGATGTTAAGAGAAAATAATCCTCTTGATAACATCAATTAAGTAATGCTTCTGAGATGGTGCTGAGGTCCAGCAGTATGATTTATCCATGACATTTGAGCAGTTATTGTGTAAATGCCGTCTCTTCAGAAAGCAGAGACAAGATTCTAACATATTTCTCAAGCTACTGAAAAAATGACCAAGAAAAACCATTCATATTCCTGATGAAATGTTTCTTTCTATGCAGTTTGGGTCTGAGATCTTCAGCAAGATACCTGTATCCTAGGAAATGCAGTAAGAATCGAACCTCAAATCCTTTGCAAGGCTTGATATATGTTACAGATGCTTTATCTCCAAAGATATTGGTGGAATAACAAAAATAATTTTGTTTTGTATCATAATTACCTTTTTATTTCAGCCAGTGGTATTATCTCTTATTACCCTCTATTGATACTTTTACAAAGTATCTTCTCTCCTTCTTAATCACACAGAACTCTATAGAAATTATCCAAAAAAAAAAAAAAAAAAAAAAAAAAAAAAAAACACCTTAAGTTTTTAACATATGGGACTATCCTAGGTCAGTGTTTTGCATTCCTCTTATGTGATATTTTGAAGTGTTATTATAGCGCAGAATAATTCTTTCAGGTTCATATTCCATCAGTGATACAAGCATGGCTGACAGCAGTTAGACAAGGGAGCAGTGGGGATAGGGGAGGCAGCATGGCTGTGGTCCTCAGGATGCACTTGGCTCTCTCAGCTTCTCCTGTATGCACCAGGAGGAGAGGGCCACTTGTTGTGCAGCTTCTGCTGACTGAGCAGGGAGGAACTGAGCAGTCTGCTTAGCCTGTGGTCTGCGCGAGGTGCTGCAGTGATAAGACAAAAGCCCTGTGGATCTAATGTGAGATGGAGGTACCCTGCGAGTTGCATATCCCCTGTGTGATGGCCATTTTGTTATCGCAGCCAGTTCTGTACACTCTCTGGTGATAAAAAGGTTGTTCTCACTGTCTAGAAGCTGGTAAATGGTGCCTTTTCTCTTTTTGGTTATAGCTAAAATAAAGTCTTACAGTGTGGCTTCTACCTCCCCGCTGTCGTGGACAGGGCCATCTGCTTTGCTTTGTTTTTCGAAACTTCAAAAATAAACGGAAGGGATAAAAGAAATGTCATGTTTAAATGGGTCCTTCCTGCTTTCGGTTCCTTGGACAGCAATTGCTACATCAGAAAAATGTGTTATGTACAAAGCCCTCTTTAGAATAGAAGAAAATATTGCAACTCTTCACAGTTAGAGCAATAGTAGCAATAAAGCAGAGCATTACACAGCAAACTGTAACTTAGTGTTAGAACTGTTCATGTGTAATCAAAATCTTAGAGCTAGAAAACTGTATGCATGTACCTTCTACGTAGGTAACACTTTGGTCTGCATCCTCAATCTCTACTGCCTTTTTCTCTGTCCCAAAACAAAAATGATCCTCTGAACACTGACCTTTTTTCATGTAAAAGTAAATGCCACAGGTGCAGCAAATACTTATTAGAAGGAAAACTACCTATATTAGCAATATTTTGAAAGTAGTGTACTAATACAGTATTATTATAGGATAATTTAAGTTGGAAAGGACCTCAGCGGTCAAAGTTAGGAGCGATTAGCAGGTTCTTACTATTTTGGACTAGATCTTTAAGTTCCCTTCCAACCCTATCTATTCTATATTCTTGGAGATAGTCAGAGCTTGGCTGAACAAAGTCATAGAATCATAACTATCTCCAAGGATATAGAGTTCCCAGGCAAGTGTAGACAAAAGTGCTCCCTTTGATTTACTTCTTTGGATTATAGGGATAACTGCTCAGGATGCAGAATCAGGTGCCAGCTTGCCTGTCAGTGGTTTCTGGGCCGGTTCAGCCCGATTCTGTGACTAATTGTTCATGCCTTGTACTGCTGTGCTCCTGTTCTTGAAATGCTAATGTGGAGGATAATGAGATGTTGAAAGGACTCTAACACCCCCCCCCCCCCCCCAAAAAAAAAAGGGGGGGGGGGGTCTGTTAATTCATTGTGAAGGCCTTTGGGAGAGGTTGATTTAAGCCATTTAACATAAGATGCAATAGCAACGAGAACTTCATGTAAACTGCATAATACATGCAGGTACATAATACAATAATTATGTGTCAGTAAAATGCTGAAAGTGAAGCCTTCCCGTTTGTGGCCTTCTGTGAGGCTTTATTCTTTATATCCTGTCCCAGTACATGTTTTCTGAACAGCCCTGTTTCCATCTCTGCATGTGCACTGGACCCTTCTGGCTCACGCAGAGCTTCTCCCCGTGCCTGTCAGTGAGCTCTGTCACCAGCATCGCTGCACTGTCATATCTGGTCCCAGCTGTCCCTGTGAGACTTAAAAATACTGAGGTGTATTGAAAACTTCATGCTGGCCCTGGATGAATTTTGGATGAGTTTAAATCCCACTAATTCAGCTGAAAGAACAGTTGATTTCAGCCTGCTCTGGGGTGTACCTTTGGAGTGTATGAAAGATATATGTATGTTCCATAAAAACTCTCAATGTGCATGTGCTTCTTCTGAGAGTGTTTAAATTCTAAATCAATTCTACTGAAGAAAATAAAACCAGCTGATTTCAGTTCATCTCATAGAGGATGAAACAAACTGATTTTCTTCTAGGACTCTTGCTTTAGTAACAAATATGATATGAAATAATAATATGAAATAATATGAATATAATGATATGAAAAGGAAGAATGAAATGTGATGTGGGCAATCAGCTGCTTAAGTCAAAGAGTGATCTGCATAAGAATAGTCAGGAGCCATTGGTGGAGTATGTTGGCCTGGTTGTTACCTACAGGTTGTAATGACTGACATTTTTTTCTTTCTTGAATTAAGTGGCATCTGAAATCTTTATGCACTGCAATCAATGAAAGCACAGAAAGATATTTCATTTTTTTCTTCTTTTTCTTCTCCCTCGAAGAGGAAAAAGCTGTCTGTTTGGGTCCAGTACTTCCTCGGATGTGATAGCTGATGCTCATGACCAGAGACATTTATCCTCCAGAGCTGATTCTTTTTTTCTCTCTGGTGTTATGATTTCTTGATCTTCAGAGAAAATTCCATCCTATAATCACAGCAAATACCAAAGTACTGCCTTTCTCGGGCAGCCCAAGCAGTTCAGCAAGCCCTGAACAACAATGACATTCTCCTTGAATGTCAGGAGTGTACAGGAGGATGGTGCAGGTTTGCAGCTATGAGGGTCAGACAGAAACAGACGGCTTTTCAAGACATACGTGTATGTGTTTAACTAGAAACTGAAGTAAATGCTCTATGAAAAGAAAAAAACAGCAACAAACCCATGGTTTTGAAGTAGCTTGATTTGTAATAAGCGCGGATCAATTATTTATGATTTTTTCCATGTGAAAGGCCTCACATCATACTTCCAGACAACTTGTTGGTTGATGACTTTTTTCTAAGAAATGCTGCCTTAAAAAGAGTTATTATTATGCACAGTAGGTATCAGTGAATTATTTATCAAACATATTTTCGCTCTTACTGAAAACACAGTTGATATGTTTTTCTAAGTGTTTTATTGTTGTAGTCATTTGCACACCAAACAAGAATTTATTTAAGTTAATGCTTATGTATCACCATATACATGAAAAATGAAAGATACATTTCAAATAGAATTGGTCATGGTTTTTTTAAATTATTATGCTCTTTTGGGGAGGAAAGTGTATTAGTCACAAAGAAAAAAGAAAGAAGGAAAAGCACATGTGGTAAGAGATCTGTGTCAACAAAACTGCTGTCCAAAAAGTTATCCAGATCATGGATGGATAACAGCAGCACTTGGGCAGAGAGTTGGTGACTGCAGCTTCTGAGCCAGTTTTCATCCAAGTACTCTGTATAGCTTTTGCCTTCTCCTGGGTGAGAGCCTTTCCATCTCCCATACTGGAGCTTTTTCCTTCTGTAGAAAAAAACCCAACAATTAATGATTAAATACTAATCCGTGAAGCTTCTGTGTACAATGTGCTTATCTAGTTGTTCTCCCTGAACCAATTAATAATTTTAGGCTTAAGTGCAACACACTCGAAATAAGTATTGTTCAGCTTCTTAATGTCGAAGACAAAGGAAAACTTGATTCTGGCACGCGGTCATCCTAATTGATTTCCTAACTCGACAGGCTGTTAGGTAGTCAGAGATGTGAAGTGCTTTTGTGAGAGATTTTGAACGGTTTTGGTTTGTCTTTGCTTGGGATAGAACCTTTTGCTGCCCCATTCACTGTGCGTAAGAAGTGTAGTTGAAGAATAATCATGCTATTTCATAAAACTCACACAGACAGGACATTCTTAGTGTTCAGCATTAAAGCAGTATTTTAACACTGAAAATTTTTTTTCGAAATTCAGCTTGTTAAGGAGATGTATGTATCAGTTTTTCTCCTTTTCTGTGAAAGCTATTCAACTGATGTTACAAAGTTTAAAGGAAAAGACAAAGGCATTAAAAGGAATCGGGCAAACAGACTTTGATTTCTGAGAAATTTACCTAGAATAAATATTTGAAATTGAATTGTGTGTCCTGAAGTTAGCTTAGGAAGTAGCAAGGCATATGCTGTGTGTATGCCTACTGTGCGTGCCTCCTCAGGAGAATTTGTGATAGAAATAGTTTGGGTGTATTTATTGGAGAGATGACGGGAGACAAGTAGGAATGGCAATATCTGTCTTGATACGGAGCATCAGAAGTGTTCAACTGTGGAATTGAGATTAGTAGTCATGAAGAAATCATTATTTTCTGTGAATTGTGCTGTGTCACTGAGTCTTGGACTCTAAAGAGTAAAATGCAATCACACGGTAGTAAAAAGGGAGAAATGTGCTTCTAGCTTTCTGGGTTACTGCTAATACATGTTACCAAGTAAGGACAAGCTTTGTCCTCTAGAGATGAGAGAATGTCACAACAGTCTGAGTTTGTGAATTTAAGTCGAGAAAATAGGGTCATATTGAAAAGAGTTTTGGTTACATGGATTTAGCGCAATCAGAAATATTCTTTTAGGTGGTAGGAACTACATAAACCTTTTAGAAATGAAGTAATATAAACTTTCAACTTTTCAAAGCAAAAAAACCTAAACCTGTCAGTTTATTTTTCACATCCAGGCAAATGAATACCATTTACAGTACTCAGGAAGTTTGGGCTTTGAGAGGGAAAGAGTGAGATGTCCAACCAGCTCTGGTGAGCCCTGGAGGCTGAGGGGTTTGGGGGGGGGGGGGGGGGGGAAGGGGGAAGAGTTCCAGCTGTCCCTACAGAGCCTGGGCTGCTGGAGGGTCTTGGGACAGGTGGGTCTCTCAGGACCTGGCTTTGAGCAGGATGATGGTCACACATTTCAATTTGCTATGTTGTCTTTTAAAGGACAAAAAGCAGGTGACAACCATGAATGCATTTAGTTACATTAATTGACCCTTGCTGTGATTTGTAGTTTTAATAAACAGCAATGTAGTAATAAACCAAAAGAGAAAAAAATACCACCACAAAACAACAGCAAAATGTAACACCATCGCTTTAGAAAACTGTCAGCTGCTAAACACACATGAAAGATTGTTTACTGGGGTTTTTCACAAGCTGTTGTTAGGC
The DNA here is from genome assembly GCF_951394365.1 of Tetrao urogallus. Taxonomy (NCBI): domain Eukaryota; kingdom Metazoa; phylum Chordata; class Aves; order Galliformes; family Phasianidae; genus Tetrao; species Tetrao urogallus. Next base: position 5,704,139 of record NC_136827.1, on the reverse strand, counting down.
TGTGATAAGGAATTTGGGAAAGACAGATAACCCTTCCCAGCAAAGTTGATTTTGACTATGAACTTTAATAAAACAATTTGCTCCTGGGCATTTTCAGATTGTAAAGAATCCCTTTTCTGCTGAAGAACTTCCTAGATATGCATAGACACATGCAGAGTGACCTCTGAGACTGAATGAGTTAATGGCAAATATGGGCACAGTGTTTAGATCACAGCACCCTGCTTATATTTTCTTGCAGGGAACTTATATCAAGCATGATAATAAAACCAGACGTTATGGAAAGAAGATTTTTGTTGCTGTGAGTTGCAAAGAAAAATATAAGGAATGACTTGAGTGTGAGGAGAAAGGAAGGAATGTGCAGAGCATTCTAAACTTGTGCATGTCATACATGGAAGAATGAGATGCAATCAACACTTTTATCTTTGAGCTGTTCTGGACAAGGAATGAAGACTTTTTTCTTTCAAATATGATATCCTGGTTATGATGTAAATGATTTGTAAAGCTGCAGAAAGTAAGTGACAAAAGGTGTCATGTGGTTGTCACAGTGTTCGTTAGTACTCACCTGTGTGTCAGCTAGAGTAAAAAGATTAGAGATCCTTGTTCTAGTGGGGAAGACTTTCAGCAACTGTCTGCTGATTTCTGACACCTGCAAGAAGACAATTACGCTAAATTGAAAACATTGTTGGGACGTTTATAGAGCTGATATTATGCACAGTAAAAAAAAAAAAGAGAAACCATCCAAAAGAACTTTGACAGAAGTTGGAACCTGACATTAGCAACTTAACTTGGAGAGAGCAAAAATTACAGAAATGGGCAGGTATTCAAAGAATACTGAATTTCATGTTATCCCTTGAGAGCAAAAGTAAACTAACGCTGTGCACAGGTCAGCAGCAACCTGCGGTGTTTTCCCTAAAAGAATGGTTCTTTTCACCTTCACTGCAAGAACCATCTCTTCGCTTGCTATAAAAAGAACGGGTGTGAGCCACATGCATATACTTAAAGGAAATAACAAGACAACAGAAGGATTTACCTGTGGAGAAAAAAACAAACAAACAAACAAAACAAGCAGAAAACATGAATACTTATTATCAAGTAAGTTTGCAATTTTTTGTTTCAAATGTCTGAAGTACAAAGCAGGAAAGTATAGGAATATGCACTGTGCCGGCCGTTCTCTTTGGATGGGAAAATTTAAGATACTGACAGTTTCACAGGCATTTTTTGAACATAGTAGAGATTTGCTAGGGGCTGTGAAAGAGCACTTGTTGGCCTTTCTTTTGTCCTTCGTAAAAGACTGGATAACCAGATGTTTCACAGTTTCTTGGAAGCAAGTTTCTCATCGGTTTAAATCAATTTTAGAACTGCCAGCATTTTTATAAGCTTTGAATGGTATATTCATGCCAACATCACATTCTGCTAAAGTGAAAGAAACAGTAAATGCATGAACTAGTGCTAACTGGCTGGCAGGGTTTTCCACTCAGAATAGCTCAGTGGAGGAGCAGTGCTGTGGCCAGCTAAAACTGACTTTTCAGGAAGCACGGATTCACTCATGCTCAACTCTGTTCTTTAAAAAAGCTGCAGCAGTGCAATCTGGAGACTTTGTTTCACTTGCTCAGGAGCTCTGCTGCTTTCAGTTAAGCCGCTTCTCAAATCCAGGTTTGCTGTTATTCATCCTCCACTTCACCTACTTTGTTTTCTGAAATTGCGTAGGAACTTTCTGATTCCTTCCTGAAGTTAAACTTCCATTATAACATCTACCATGAACTGAAGGAGCACATTGCTACCTGTTACAGTGATATGGCTTGTCTGGCCTGAATTGCTATTGATTTTGAAGCAGGATGAAGGTTGCTATATAAATCCTTTTTCTCAACATTCAAAAAAGAGAACGCTGCTAAACCCATTGCTATATACATACTAGAAACTCAAGTTCTTGGGCTGAGAGTTTCAAACATCTCATAGCTTTTCCATTGCATTTCTAGTAATATTTGGTTTCAGTCGTAGATAGCTTGCATGATAAATATGTAAAATTACAATGTTATGCGTATTTTCCGAATGTGCATTACCTGAGATGCTTTATCCCTGACTGGATTGCCACAATAAAGAGAATCAGGATCAGTTTCATGTATGTATTCTCAGGGCAAACTTGTCACTCACGAAATAACACTCCCAAATGGGTGACAGCGCTCACACCAGCTGCTTGACATCCAGGCAGGTGCAGGAGCCCTAGGAAATGTCACACTATCAGATGCAGCTTCAGAGTGCGCAACTGGAAAAAAGCTCCTGGCCGCAGCTATCACCCCAGGCCATAGCTAACACCCCAGGCCACATCATCCTGTGGCTTGAAACTATTGCTGAGCTGTCAGTTTAATAAATGAGTAGCCACTTTGTTTTGATCAGTATTGTCAGAGCTTATTTCAAAAGTGATTCTGATTCCATCACGCAGCCTAGCCCAGCCAAAGTCAATTGGTAGAATTTCAAGGTGAATTTATTCATTCTTTATAGAAGTTCTATGCACGAATATATCAAGACAGTTGAATAAATTGAAATAAATAGACTTGGAGTTGCATAGTCTCCTAATAATTGAAAGTGTTTCCCTCCAGTATATTTGCAGTAATAATGCTACCTTTATGAAGAGTGGACTGTCTACCGTAAGGGAAAGTGGGGAATTACCATATTGATAACATATTTGGTAGATGGAATTGGGGCTAATATGTAGAGAAGGGCAGCTGAAAGTTGTCCTCGCCTTCAGCTTAGCGCTGAAGATACAGTCAGAAGAAAGCCTGCTGCTAAATTATGATGCATAATTAGTTCCTTCTTCCACTGAGAATAACTTTCAGTAACTTTCCCTGTCTTTTTGTGCAGATGTTAACTTTTACAACAGAGAATCTGTAGGTAAATGTAAAAAGAGTTCATTTCTATAGAAGTGTGCTGTGTGTATGGCTTGTTACTCACAATCTCAGGATACAAAAGCAGAAGATGCCAAGCCTGTACTGTTCTTAATTTTTTTTTTTTGAACGTCAATTACTTGTTTTTTTCTTCATGTACAACAGAATCAAATGTATACAAGCTCTAGTCTTTCTCCTTGTTTCATTTAAAAAATGATTCAAGGTTGAATATTTTCTGTTATTCAGAAAAGGAATTAAGCAGAAAAAGAGTTCTTTTCCATCAGAGGGAGAATGAATAGACGGAAGGGAAACAAAAGGTATCAAGTAGAAGGCAACAGTTCATTGCTCAGGTGGCTTTTCAAAGTAGTCTAGTACATCAACTAGCAGAAGTGCAATTCTGATTTGAGCCTTTCAAGGGCTCTCAACAGGTGTTGTTAGGATAATGAAGATTTTGAAAGCTTTTCAAAACAGGATTTTTGCTGTTTCCATGTTATTCTTCTAAAACAATGCCCCAACTAACCAAAAGGATTATCATGGCTATAAGAGGTGAAGACATTATTTTCTTTCTTGGTTTGCTTGTACTGACTTAGATACAGAAATAGCAGTTACCACATTGAATTCCTCCTCATCATGATGCTGCAACCCCACCTGTACATCGCAGCAGACCAGGACTTGAAGTGCCACCTGGCCTCCAGGGTCAAGGATGGACTGGGATACATTCTTTACACGAAGAATGAGGAATCTGGGGCTGGTCCAGGCTGTAGCTGCCATTATGCAGCCTGCTGCACCTTTATCAAAGGGGATTTGGCCATGGCTCAACTGACTTGAATGCAGCATTGGGAGCCTCCTTCCCATCAGGTGAGAGTCTGGTGGCAAGAACCTCTCATAGAGTTGTAGCAGGGGCAAGGAGAGAGGATAAAGGCTAATCTCGTTCTGGAGACAAGAGAAAGAAAGCAGTAAAGCAAGTGAGCACAACACTTAGGAATAGATATGTGCTTAACTAAGTCAGGGAAGACATGAAATGCTGAATATTTGGCTTTTTTTTCTAATTCCTACTTCACATTCTCAGTAGTCTTTTTATAATCCTTCTTAATTAATGCATTCAGAATCAGTAAAAGAATGGATTAGGTGTTAAGGTAGTATCATCAGTATTGGGAGTTAAAAGACAGAATTCTAATTTTTCCACAGAAGCTGGGGAATATGTAACAGTACTGGAGCCCTTATTTTATTCACATTTCAATGTGTTAATTTTATAAGATGTTGAAATGTTAATATATCATTAAATATAATAAGTTATATATTGATTAAATAAAAAGGTTTTTCAACAATTAGCAGCCAGTTTTACGAACTAATGACTAAAAATAATATAGTTTAAAAAAGGAAAACCTTTGATTAAAAGAAGAAAGAGCTGTATCAACAGCTCTGAAATTACATTTTGGTTTTCCTTCTTTTTAAATTATACCTTCTAAATTGGAGGAAGTTTATGACTTGATCATCTTGCACACTGAGTTTATTTCTGGAGTGAAATTTTATGGATAACTTACATATCCCCTTGGAAATCAAAGTTTTTTAATGGTAGCATCAGCTTTTTAATGGGAGCAAACTGTGCTGCTGTGATAAGAGAAAAATATATATTCGTCTTCAAGAGATTAATCTTTTCTCCAAATCTTCATTAGTATGTGGCAAGACAATATAGTACTGAACTATATGCAAAGATAAACAAGATTTGAAATATGAATATTTTACCAGTGTAGAAGATGAATATGACAGTTGAAATCTCTTCAGATTCATAATTTGCTTAAATTTTGGGCAAGTCTGAAGTGACTGATGCTCCTTAGGCAAGATTTAGTGATTTTAAAAGCATTATATTGCATTACACAAATGTGAAATCTAAAAGTTTTAGTCCATTGTTATTTATTACTTGTACAGCTCAGGGCAGCAGATCTGCTTTTGGAATGTAAAGGAAAAAATGTGGAGTTACTGTAGCACAACTACTGTAAGATAGTCTTTACATCATCTTCTGTACAGGGAGCTATGCTTAGTAATTTGCATAGCCTTTGAGAGACAAAGAATTATTCTTTCCATCAAGAAGATCAGTCATGGCAAGCTTGGGTTAAACACATTCATTAACACATGTTATCACATGATAACAGTGCAATTAACTTATAGACCCAAAATATTTGCATATTTCAATTCACTGGTTTTAGTGTATCTTGAGAGAGATAAATGAAATAGTTCAGTGTTAATTATTACCATACATTTGCATGAAACTTAGGACATTTATTAATCTTCAATGAAAGTGAAGTTCATCACATCTAAAGTGTGAAAGGTGAAGGGTGGATGTTTTTTTCCAAATTAAACCATACCTCTGCTCTGTCTAGTGACTGATTCTTTTAACTAGGGCGAGCCCTAGCAGTTAGGGAGCTAACTCACTGCAGCCAGGAATATCTCTGTTACAGTTTCTTTATACAATTCTGGAAAACAATGACTGATTCTGATCAACTGTTCATTGATTTACTATTGAAAATTAATTCTCTTCAGCATATATAGGCTGGATATATTTTGGGATCAAAATCATGATTGCCTAAATGCTTGCAAAGTATTACACAAAATGGTAAATAGTATGGTTTACTTTCCCCATGAGAAATCTGAGCATTTTATTTCCCTGCCAAGTCACTTTCGATGCAAAATACATACAGACTGTGACCTATTAAGCAAACTTCAAAAACTTAAATAAAAAAATAATTCAAAATATTCAAGACAGATGCTGGATTTTTTTTCTACCTCTCTCAAAAGACCTCCCCAAACCCTGACAAATCCTTTAGGAATTTTCATCAAGACATTTCAGAATTATCACTGACTTCTTCTATAAAGTTTCTTAGAAATAAGATGTATAGAACTAATGTTTTCAGATTCAGATTTTATCATGCTCTTGTCTCCATTGCAAAATGCCAATCTCATCCCTTAAGATTAAGTTCTAGTTGTTCTTAAATTTCAGGATTTGTTACAGTTAGAAGGTATAAATCCAAACATCTCAGAAACTAGAGGGAAATCTGCATATACAGTTCTGCTAATAGTTTCTCATCTAAAGATTTCTAGACTATTTCCCATTTTTCTACAATTGCAGTAAAATCATCTATTCTTATAAAGCAGTTCTGATGTCCTTCATGTTTTGATGGTAAATGAGTTTCTCTTTTTTTCTAAACATATCTGAAAGAAATAACCTATTAAGCTGTGCTCTTTTGATTTCTAGATTGTCTTAAGCAGCTTTCTTGGGCAAGCAACAGTTATTTACGTGGTTTTGTGGTGCGGATATGACCTGAGCCAGAAACACTATCTGCGCCCCAGAACTGTATTTGAAAAACAATGAAGTCTTCATCTGCACTTAAATCCAGATCTGTTTGAAGTCTCATGGGAGCTATATAGAACTGACTGCTGTCACTGTTACATTATTTCTGTAATCAGCCATCAGCAAATATTAGAGGAAGCTCATCTAGGCAATAGTGAGCAAAAATCCAAGGAAGGTGTCTATTAGTAATACAGAAAATTCAACAAATTTTATATAATAGCCTGAGCAATCAGATAAATTAATTTTTAAAGTTGGTTGAAGAGAAAAATTAAATAGATGAATTCATTCAACCATGACCAGTCTGAGTTTTGTGTCCACTGGGGTGTCAGTCCTGACACATTATTAAAATTATCAGATTAAAATATGAAGAAATTTAGCTAATAAAATTGAAGGGAAAAAAATCTGCAATATAATTGCTTGTTACAGTTTTCGGCCTCCTGTCTGCCACCTGCCATGCTCTAGTAAACTGTATTTTAGGAAAGGCCATTGCATATTAACTTTTTATATTGTAACAAGATTATGTTTTCTTGCACTGACATTCAAGCACAAACATTTATAATTAAATGTGGAACTATGCCTAAGCTGTACCCTGTTATGAGTGATATAGCTGTTTTCAGAATATGTACCGTACCCTTGCCCTTTTTAGCTCTATCTTTAGCATGAATAAATGCATAAATTTTAATGGTATACAGAGAACAAAGGAACTGAATGAACAAGAAGTTCTGAGAGTGGATTTGCCGGAACTTTGGTTTCATAATTGAGAACTCATCATCAATTAATGTTCTCTGTGATATTGTCCTTATGAAACAGTAATTATAAAAACAAAGCCATTTAGTGATCCCATGTACTGCCTTTTTAAAGGGTGGCTGGATTTTTCATGTTATTGTTTATGGTAGTTATGCTGCTTTACCAAGATTGAGTGGTTCTGAAGCTATCGCACATGGCCCCCTACACCTTGAAAATTTTTAAGAGACTGATGAGAGTGGGTAATTTTCTCGTCAGTATGTTGCAGCCAAAAACATGGTCGTTTGCAAAACAGTTTTAAGTACAAGAGCAAAAACAGAAGCCAGTGTGAAGACCATCCTCAAATTGACCCCAGCTCCCTGAGACACTCAACTTTTCCACATGCCTTTCCATCCTTTACCTTCATTGCACTATCTGAACTTTTTGGAAATTAAACCTATAAACCAGTGATGAGATAGTTTGTGAGATCCTAGATAGAGCAGATAAGAATGGGAAAGAAATCAGAACAATGCTGAAATTAAGGGTGAATAACACTCAAACAATACTAAGGTAAAATACAGTGCCTCATCATTTACCTTAAAACAAACCATCTGAAAATACCTCATTCTCAGTAATCCATTGCACAGGATACCATAGCTTGCTTGAACTACTAGGATACAGATGTCATCTGAAAGATGAGTGATGCGCTGAAGTTCTCCAACTCCCTGTCATATAAGATACAAGACAAAATAAAGCGAGATAGAATTTTTTTCATGCTTTATGCCATGCAAGAACTATGAATTCAAAGATATTAAGTGCCATTATGCAAGTATTTGAAAAGCTAATAGGTATCCCTGATATTCAAAGGTTTTCTTTGCTTTTGGAACAGAATTTCTCTCTGACACGGGGAAGAATTAGGTGATAAACTCCTTATTCATAGGCCATGTTGCTCTTGATGCCATTTGTTTGAAAGCCTGCAATCAGTTGGCTAACCACAAAGCCATTGGTGTCATGTGTCTGTGATCTATACTGTATTTTGCAACATTTCAATACCAACTTTCAGTACCTCATCTGCAGTGCTTAGTAGCATTCTGGGTACATGGAGTGAAAATATAGTAGCGGTTCCTGGTAGGTATACTTTAGAGATTTTTACAATAAGATGTAATGGTTCTTGGATATAAATTTAGTTTATTGCCAATTAATTTGAAGATTTATTTGATATAAATTGATATTGCTCTGGAAACAAAACGTAGCTTCAGAAATCTTTGGATCAAAAGTCATTCACAAGTGGAAAAAAAAATCTAGTTTGAGGCTGAGAATGATTAATTCTTTATGCCAGGATAAAAGTGGTGCAGTTCTCTTTTCTTAAAGAAAACAAATGACCATCAATTCTAGCACTGACTCCTGCTTACAATTTGTCCTCTTTGTTTATTTCACAATTAGTGTACATAGATTAATAATTACAATTCACGAGCCTAATAATTTATGCATTAGTATTTAGCCCTTGTCATGTCTTTAATTTTTGCAATTAATTGTTTTAATAACGGAAAGGTTAATTGCACTATTCATCAGAACTGCTTGCTGTGAAATGGTAGACAAATAAGAATATTCAAAGATAAAGGGCATACTGAGTAGTCAGAGCTGTCATTCGAGCTGAGGGAAATTTGCTGAAATAGCCCAGCCGATTCATGTGGCTGCTGAAATCCTGGAGATCAGAACTGAATCTGTTCAGACACAGAGAACTGTACCAACGTATATGTCACTAGAAAGTAGCACCATCTTCTTTGAAGACTATACTATGTCCTTATACATGCACTGTGGCATGATACATAGGGAGGAAGGACTTCAGCTGAAGTCCTACGTGAAGAGGACTTCAGCTTACTTTGAATGATTATGTTTAAAATGTGTTTTTAGGTCTACTATGTGGAGCCTGAGTGTTGTTTATATCTTGATTTTTCTTCCCTGCAAGGCCACATTTTCTTGGTAACACAACCTGCCTGGTAGCTGCTGCTCAGCTGTCAGAGCTCTGATAAAACAAAAACAACCATTAACTTGTGCTTGTGGTTATATGTATGTATATGTATACAAAGTGTTCAGTAGCCATTTAGCATTAAACATAAATGTGCAGGCATTAATTGTTGGTAAAAATGAGCAGATTTGTGTTTTCAAGTCCATTAATTTACTAAAATATTTATGTATGAATTTTAACTGGTAAGTTGATACAGTGATGATAATTTCTTTTAAGATATATATGGTAGACTCAACAGCAGGGTGTGTTAAAAGGAAATAGATTAACATTCTGGAGCCAATGCAAAGCATTTTAACACAGACCTTCAGTAATCTTATTCGCTCATGCTCCTGACTAACTGTTCTAGACACTGAAGAAGAAAACTGGTTTTCAGAGCTGTCAGTCAGATCCATCAGTTAGCATAAATTTAAACTTAAGGACATGCAAAATATTTAATTTAATTTCCTGCATTTATTTAGAACTTGCTTTCTCTTTTACCAAAAATACACTATTTATACTTTTTCCAGTTTCGATGAAATCCCATTTCACAATACCGGATTTGCCGGCTGAACGAGAATTGCGTTTTCTAAACCCACCTATTAAAACTGTGTCAAAGTTTTGTTAAGCTTATAATAAATTACCTGTATCATCTTCAGGCAGCAATTTTTTGCTTCAGCTGGCACATACTGAAATGAAGAGCAGGTGGAAGATCAAAGAAAAAGCGAACAGGTTAACCATATCAGTGTAACATATCATTTTTTTTAATTTTGTATTTTTTGCAAACAGGATTATAAAATGACAGTTTATTGACACCTGTAGCTTCGTAACTGTTTTTTCACTTCACCTGTGAGAATGTTGTGATTTGCAATTGGCTGTAAGATGCCACCGGTGTTAAACTCTGGCAGAAATCAAGACAATTCTCTCCATCAATCTGACAGAAATGTGTTTACCTTAATTGAGAACTTTGTTAAGCAATATGCAAAAAAAAGAAAAAAATTGTTTAAGCGAAATCTTTGAAATTAAACTGTAGATGCTATTTTTATTTTCTGTATTAGAAGCTTGCTAAGGATTGCTGGAAAATGACAGACTGATTTCTAATCCAGCCATGAACACTATAAACTATAAATCGCCAGTATGGGTGTGTTTTCATCATCCAGTTACTCAGTAGGATCCTCTCAGGAACTACACATTGTCTAGACCTCAGTGTAATCTATTTTGGCCTAAATCAGAAGGATTGTACGGACAATGAAAGCAAGGAACTGAAAAGACAAAAATAAATATAAAAATCCTGTGCTTTCAAAAGTAAATCTGATCCACTAATTAATTTTTGTTGGATGAAAACCTTTTCAACTGCCTTCTTAAATCCGTATTTCATAATGATTCTTGTGATGACACTTTAACAGCAGAGGTGCCTTCTTTAAAATAACTGTAATTAAGGACGTCTCCATACAGACACTACTGACATAATTTTTGTTCCATTGGCACCAACACAGACGTTTTAACTGATTTTGCTGGGCTCCAAAATGACATCCGTGTATTTTCCTTGAGCGCCTGGGCTTCATTTCTCTCTTTTGCGGATGAGCAGCTCTTTTCATTCCAAACACAGAATGTACTGTAAGGAAAAGAATCAAATGAAACAAATGCTTTCTGAATTCCATTACAAATACTTTTTGCAATCTGTGTATATGCAAACATACACACTTAATATATTGTACTGCAGGCATTCTTTCCAATCTTTTTATTCTTCCTGCAGCCTCACAGAAGCTGATTCTCACTACCAAGGACTTTGACAAATGCAGAGCTCTAACTGTTCAGTCACTTTTTCCTCTATACATGATAAAAAATACAGGATCCTCGGCTCCTAAAGGAAATTGGCTGAGATACATTCTGCAGCATGCACCAAGAGGTCACAAGCTGTGCCTAGATGATCTTGTAGGTCCTGTGTGAATCTGTGATTCTGTGTGGGGCAGGAGGCTGCTGGGGCTGCTGACTGCTCCCCTCTCTGTGCTGCCCGCGCTCACACAGGTCTGCTGGGCGCTTCTAGGCCTTAAATATGAGGTTCTCGGGATACATGCGCAAAGCAGGGCTGAGATGAGATCCAGCTGGGTTAATGGTCAGTTAGCTAAAGCAGGCAATGTGGCAGTGAGGGTGCTGCAGCCGTGGGCTCCCCAGGCTGTGCCCTGCAGTGCCCGCCTGAACGTCTGTGTGAGCACTTAGGTTTATGGGTCGTGTTCAGGCAATGCTAGCTGCTGATGAACTAGCTATCTACAACACAGTAACAAGGGACTTTTTGAAGAGCTGCTGGATTTTGTTCAGCCACTGAATTTTCACATGCTGTGTTGTTTAAGAGAAGCTTTTTGCTTTTTGTAACTGATTCTAAGTGATTATAAAGCACTCTTCATACTTCTTAAGGCTTGGTAAAACTGAAGAATTAAAAAAGACATTAAAGACTAAATAACAGCTGTTGCTGTCACAGTTTCCAAAATGATTCATTCCCAAGTAAGCACCAGAGCTACAAGGTATTGTTTTATACAGCATTGTTATTTGGATTGGTTATAGCCCAAACATAGGCTCAGCCTGATAAAAGGATGTGTATAACCATTAGCTCCATTGCCACCAGTCCTGTTTCAGGACTATAACCTCACTGTGAACTCATTAAGGAAGTAAGCATTTCTTTGCAGTGCTATGGTTTAACCCATGACTGCCCTAACCAAAGCAGAGAATAGCTATGTGATCCACTGTAAGGTTCAAATTTGTCTTAGGTCCAGGGGATGACAGCAGCCCAAGTCTGACTTTCTCACCCATCTTCGTATGTCACAAGTGGCCAGCCTTGGTGTCCTTCCCCTGCAGCATCCCAAACTGCACTTTGCAGTGATTTATGTCTGCAGCCACTGCTGCCTGGCTTGCAGTGCAGCCTGCTCCCTTGCTGTATGTGGTCGGTGATAGACTGACTGGTGAGAACTGGATCCTATTAGGTCATTCTCAGTCTTTCTGTTCCAGAGAATTTCAGTGTAGACCAAAAAAACCCAAAAAAACAGTATTGGTAATTACAAAAAAGAAATTCTGGAAATAAACTTAGCCATTTTTTTTTTTTTTTTCTTTTTCCCATATTTATTTATATAATAAATAGTGCTATTTGTCTTTTACCAACAGATGAACTATTTTCTAGGATTCTTTTTTTTTTTTTTGTTATGCTATAATCTTCCTGTAAGATAAACTCAAATACCATTTAAAAATAAAGCTTGCATGAAGTATTTGTAGCTGAAATAGTTTGTACCCATATACTGCTAACTTTCCTTGCCTTTCTACTGCAGTATGCTTACGGAGCACATGTCAGAAGTTGGACTTGCTGATATTTACTAATACCTTTAAGTGATAAGCAAAAATTACTTATTGGAAAGCATAATAACTGCTTATATAAAGCAGCTACTCATCTCCACTACAAAGATGGGCGTTAAGCACCAAACAGAAGGTTTTGTACTTTGGCAGTGCTAATGCTGAAAGCATCAGTTAAATTAGAATTCTTTGATATGTTAATTATTTATTGTTGTGAATTATGCATCCTCTAAAATCAAAGGGATACATAACCTGTAATTTATTATTCATTTAACATGAAAACTTGTCTTCATATAACAATTTCTCTGGTAGGTACGGAATTCTGATTTGAAAAAAAAATCTTTTAATATGGTCTGCATTTAAAAGAGGCTGAGGTTTTCCTGATAATGTGAAAATGATCTTTTAGACACTGTTTAACCCCTCTAACTTCTTCATTAATCTTCTAAGTTCAGTAAGAGATACAGAGATTCATTAGATATAGTTTAAATGACAAGTTTAATTTGTGTCCCCCTGTTAGGAGATGGGCAAGTGAAGGTGGGCTCTGTTAATGCAAGAACAGAGAAAAGCAACTGCATGTTTTTTCATATGCACTGAATTTTGCGGATCTTGATTCCTTTTTACATTAAGGAAGCTCTTGAGCTGTATCTCAGTTGCTCTTTGACATTGTTTTATTGCACTTATAACTTAGAACAAAATTATGACTTTCAAATCAGTTAAACAAAAACTACAGGTCTGTACTGCAAGATGAGAAGCCATACATATTTGTAAAACTGTAACAAAACAGTTAGCAAAATTGTAAGGGACCAGCAGAAAGGTCCTATTGGCTACCTAAGTTCAAATGTTCTTGCTTCTAATGTTTTTCTTGTTTTTGCTTTTATACAAAAATGCTACATGGCAAAATATTTTTGATTTTTAGTCTGAATGAAGAATTAACAGAAATTCACTAAACACAGATAATGCTAATGTTCTTTAAACGGTTCAGATCCTAAATGCCTAGAGGTATTTCTGACTTGTTAGAGTACTTAGAACTGTACTATACTGCATATATAGTAAATTATTTGAAATGATTTTGTTTGATTATGTCTATACTAAAGGTAAAATCTTCGTAGACAGAGAGTAAAAATTGTGCAATAACAGTTGGAGGGAAAGGGCTTATTTCAGCCTAAATGTGTCACCCTCACCTGGTCAGGTCAAGAGACACTTCCTTTTAATGGGAACAGAGTTGTAGCACAACAAAGAATGGGAGTGGAGACAAATGCCAAACCATTACTGGCAAGTCATGTTTTCTGAATGGACTACGATTAATAGTGATCTGAAGTTCATCAGATGAGGAAAAAGTTCCAGAGAATGGTTCAGTGGTTAAATTTGTTTTCTTTGCCACTTTCCTCGGCAAAGACACTGGACAAAAATCTCTAAAATGGTGGTGTTCTTCAGGAATGCCTACTCAAGAGCACTCACATTAGTGAGAAGTGTGCCTCCTCTTATGTGAAGCATGCAAGACTCATGTATTTATACATAAAAATTTAAATAAACATTTGCTAACGATTCCCATTCAACCTGGGAAAGTGAGCCTGGTCACCAGAGTGAGAAAGGAAGAAAAGAAGACAAATGAGGTACAATTGTGATACAGATTCTGCATTCCTTGTAGTTTTACTCCTCCAGTGAAGCAATGCTTTTTTTTTTTTTTTTTTTTTTTTTTTTTTTCTTCTGCCATAAAACCCTCTAAGGCTGTTTTGCCTACTGTTTTTGCACACAAACTGGTCTTGTTGGAGAGAAAAAGGATAAAAAGTAAGAAAGGAGTTTTACCGATAGTTCTTGCAAACTCAGCAGGGAGCTGGGGTCCATCAACTCCATTCTGCATGTGACATATTTTGAATAGTTGCAGAGCACAGCTAACATTTCTTGGGCTTCCTTAAGGAAAGATCAGTGCAAACTGCAAGGTGCTGTAGGCAGAAGTCAAAACTATAGAAAAATAATATATATTCTTCCAATCATTTGGCTACTGTAACAAGAGTGTTTACTCAAGGCTTAAAGTGGTCAGTGTCAAAACAAGAATACAGTTTGCCATCTTGTAAAGATACTGCAGGTTTTCGCATACACAAATGTAGGCTGTATTTCTTGCATATATGTATATATATGCAAGAACGCATATATGTTTAAACGCATCTTACAGATTCTTCTGCTCTGAGTAACAACTGCTGTTTCTTCTCCCTTAGAGAAGTTTTCCTGCTTGCTAGTTGACCTTGTAAACAAGCTTGTTTCTTTATGCACTGAAGGATTATTTGTTAATACCCTTCTCTGTAAATGATGAACCGATGTGTGTTAGCAGCTCTATTATTTGTGGATCCCTGTTTAGTCATTCTATTTCTATAGAATCTTATTCTATAACTTCTTATTTTTCTGTTGAGCTCAGGTCTCCCTGAATATAATGCTGTAAAAAGAAATTCCTGTCATCAAACCATTTTCTCTTCATTTTATATAACGAAAGATAATAATCTTATCTCATAATCCAGAACTGTATTCTCTGTAGCATAAATCTTTTAAATGTTAAACCTTAGTAGTTATTACATGTTCCATCTTGCTGCTGACATTCCTGTTAATGCTTCGCTCAGCAAGGCAGAAATGGTACTTCTGTTCTTTATAGTGCGGGAAAAGATTGAGAAAACTCTTTGTGCACAAATCACAAGAAAGCATAACTTATCTTTTACAGAGCAGGAAGATTAAATACATGGCCATAAACTCCTTGCAATCATGGTGACTGAGTAGAGGTTTCTTCTGATTGCTTTAATAAATCCTTTGAGTACGCTTTCAATCTCTCAACGATTCCTGACAAAGCTTGTATTCTGTTGTTGTGCATCTGCCTATATCTAAAGTTCTCATTATGAATATTTTATATGTCTTATCACTGCATTTGTGTCACTGGTTCAGAAGATGCTGGTGTGCCATTTGTTAGTGCTTTTTAATGCTGTACTAGGCAGAAAAAGAGATATGTAGGTTTAGATTCTATCCTCTCCTTTTATGGAAGATATAAAAATAATAATCCTTGTGAATGATTGATGAGGTGATTATGTTTCACAGATTTTGAGACCTTGGTCCATTAGCAAAATCATTTTGAGAACCTGTCTTAGCATTCTGCATGCAGTGCATAGAGGACTAGGTCAGTGGTACTGCAGTACTGCAGGAATGAAATGCTGCGCTGGAAAAACTGCTGTGTCCACAACTGCTCAGCTTCTTCTTTTGGTGTGGGAGACCGAAGCCTAAGAAATGAGTGTCCTTGTAAAAATGTGCTTTTTGGTCATATTTACATTTACAGTTTTCTGTTTTAGATATTTGCAATTACTGAGACATTTGCTACTGGATTAATTTAAATCAATGCTATTTATCATTTAAATATTGCTAGGCACTGAAGTGTGAAACCCTAAGAGTGCATCAGATGATTCTTGTATACTCACATTCTGTGCTAGCAAGCTCCACCCCAAGTGTCTACCAAACAGCAATTACACAGCTCCATAAAAGCACTGCCTTCCATGTTCATGGATGGCTGTGTCTTGGTGGAAGATGGGAGAAGCAAATAAGTGATCATTTTCAGAGGTTTTCTTTTCTTATTTTGGATGAAAAAAAGAGAGACATAATGATAATGACAAGCAATTATACCATAATCCTGGCTGTTGTTCTGTCTTTTATTTTTTTGTTGTTCACCTAGGAAGGAACTGTGTTACTCAGGTGATGTTTGAAATCTAACAATAATCAAAAATATCCAGTGAAAATTAGGTACTAATTAATAAAGGAATAAAATTTAACTTACCTTGGTTTGGGGTGTATCTATTTAGATTTTTTTTAAGAAATACTTTGTCAGACTGGGGTTATTGCTAGAGTTGTTTGCAGAACAGTGTATTTCAAGTCAATAGCAGTTGAATGTAGAACACAAAGGTTGGACTCCTGAGTGAGAATGCTTTAAAAATGTATTTGGTGGATTAAGATCTGTAGGGAAGACATGATTAAATATTGTTCCACTATAGATCCTGCAGTATATGTCTGTAAAATAATTACATTTGTGGCACTAAACCAAATGATTTGGGTTAAACAGATTTTGAAAATGAAGTAATAAACATTAAATCAGAAAATGCAGCTAAATAACATAATTCCATGCGGATAGAAGAGAAACCAGTGCATGAAAACTGCAAATGTATCTGGGTACATAAGAGAATTGGGTTCAATAGTTCAATGAGAGCATTACCTAGCTATCTGCATTTGATGATATAATTATATTTGTTGGTGTCTGCTTTCAGCACATGCAGATAACAGATCTGTGTAACTGTACTTAAAATCGAAGACAATTTATTGCCACTCACCTTTAAGACAGGATTTTCTTTTTACCTGTCATTATTTTTCTTGGCATGAAACGCAGTTTCCGGAAGAAATCTGATTCGGGATTTCATAAGATTTTATAAAAGATGATGATGCATTTGGTAATTGTAGCTAGAACAGGCCTACTTATTTTCACTGGCTTAGAAGAGCTCTGTTGCAGAGTTATTATCAGTGACTACATTACTTTCTTAGGTCTCATTTTTACTATCTTGCTAAACATGAGCCAGATTCTTCACTGTACTTCTATTGTTGAGACATTTGTCCAGAATGGATTTACTCAATTCTTTCAGAAAGGAATCATTCCAGAATTGGTGTGTCTTCCAAATATTAAAAAATAAAGTCAATAAATAACTTGTCTGTTATCTTGCTCACAAATGAGCTAGTAATGTATCAAAAGCAGATGGACAATTGTCTGTTTTAATTTGGCCATCATTTCAATCCAACTGTGATGTCTTAAATGAACAACAGTGTTTGTACAAACATTCTTGGGAACAGTGCATTTTTATTTTCTTCTCACAAAAAAAGAACAAGGATATATACAGTACTCTGATAATAAGACACATCTATAGATGTTGATGAATATAGAACTATAAAGATGATACTTTGCAATTAATGGAATGAAGTATTTTGGGCGAATATATAAGGTAAAAGAGTGCGTAGATTCCAGGAATTTCTGTTAGTAAAAGCCAAGAATAATAATAACTGAGTTCTGACAATGGCAGAAGAGGTGAACAATATAGATAAGGTTGTTTTTTTTTTTTAATTGAAAAGTACTTTTTGCTTCTTTTGAAATACATTGATATATAAAAATTTTAAATTATTTTGTGACATCATGCCAGGGCATTATTTTTTTCCTTAATTAGTGGGTTAGAATTCAACATGCAATCACAGGAGATTTTTTGATTCTAAGAACTTGAAACTGAGGAATGCAAAAATTACTTCATCAAGTCAATTACTTACTAAGTCAACTAATTGAATAAATTCATTATTAATAAAATGCTCTGTCTCATCCTCTGAAGTCTGTTGTAAACTTCAGTTTCGTTGTGATTTCTTGTCCAGTTCTAAATCCCCAATTCAGTGTGCTTGACATGCCTTCTTTACCAAAATCTCCAGTACTGGAGGCCAAATCATCTCACCGTAAGTTTCTTTATAATAAAGTTGAGAAAGTTGTTTTCAAATTAACTGTGTGAGATTACTTGCATGAATAGAAGAAGAAAACTGGTAGAAAATGTCATGGTTTTTAGTGGGCTGTCACCTCTGAAAGGTCTAGTCTAAAAGCTCTGTAAGTTTGTACTTGTAGTACAAAGAAAGAGGTTCTCCAGACACCCAGGATTTTATTGCTCTGGACAAGACCTGTACAGAGAGAGAAGCAACTCGTTCTGTTCTTTTCGTTTCTCACTATAGCAAAAATTCCCCCTGTAACTTCCTTATTCTAGTTCCTCAGGATTTCTATTAAGCCTATGATTCCCATAAGTTTGTCTATTGATTTCCTTCCCACATTTCCTCATAAGGCATATTTGAAGAGTGTCCTTTTCATCCCTGGGCTCTCTTGGCTTCCAGTAAGGCTTCTAAGGGGCTGTCAGTTCATCTTTGCCGATCCCTCCAGCCAGCAAATTTCAGCATCATTTCTCAATAACAAAGCCTAGTATTTTTCCTAAGACACTATCAGCTCTAACATAGCTATTTTTTCCGCATTTTCTATTATTATTGAATTAAATTTTGACTGTTGCACACACACACGCACACAAAGTGGTGGGGGGAGGGTTGCTGTATAGTTGTCAAAACTACACAGTCAAAAGTTTGATTTTTTTCAGAGGCAATGTAAACTAAGTATAATCTGTTATGCCTGAAATCTTTATTGGATGAATGTGTACATGTTATGCTATTCATATTTATTCTCTAAAAAGATATACATTGATTCTGATATATCCACATATGCATATGCATAGCTATTACTTTGCTTGATTTTTTTTTTGTTTGAGATTTTCTGTATTTGATTTTTTAAGGGGGGTGGAGGGATTGATGTTAATGGTGTTCCGAGGAGTAATTATACGGTTAGAAGAAACCAAAGCTGTGCTTTTTTGTTTGTTTGTTTTGTGGAAGTAATACAATGGGAAATGCTAAGGAGGTTGATACCTATTGAGTGAAACTTTGTGACAATGTCTAAGTGTGGACTGTTCACTGGAGGTGACTTACTGAAATGTTCATCTCTTGAGATAAGGTAAAACCAACAGGGTAGAATGCTCTGGATAATCTGTTCCATGATAGTTTCCTTTTAGTTGTTAGCAAAAACAGGGGAGCCTGGTATGCTGATTCTAAGAAAGATATATGGGGTGTGAAGCTGGGTGAAGGTCCTGTGGTACAAATTCTTGTGATCATCCTGCAGGGGTGGGGACTTGATACAATTGTAACTGATAAACTATCTTGTTTCCCTGAGCCAGCAGTTTTCCACCTTTCTGTCAAAAATGTAGTTTTGAGTAAACTTCGCAATACTAGAATCACTAAAATATATTTGACTAGCCACTCAAGTTCCAGAAGAAAGTAAGAAATAGAATAAAGTGACTTAAAAGAAAAAGGATTTGAGGAATGGAAGGATACCATCACAGATAACTGAGGAAGATACAGACAAGCTGGGATTTGTCAATGAGCTGAGCCTCCCTTCCACTCCCACCGGGGACAACTGTTGGGTAAGATGTGCACACTTAGCTATACCAAGTGCTTCCCTTAGAAATCACTATATAGTTATTCCATGTTTTAAAATGACTGTAGTTAGCTGCATTATTTACTAATCCAGCCATGAGAGTTCTGACTGGGAGCGGCCAAACTCCTTAAGGGATTCTGAGAGTCATTCAAATGTGCTTTACATGGGAAACTGTAATTGTGATAGTTCCTATATTAAACCTGACTGGACTTATAGTGTGCAATTGAGCATCAGTCAGAATATAAGCTTGGTGACCCCAGCCCCTCTGATATGTGAGGATAAGCTGGAATGCAAGTGAGTGTATTTTCTAGGAAGGAAGGAATCAGTAGCTCTAAAAACCAATCTGGTGAAAAAAAAGAACAAATGGAGCAAGTCAAATAATTATTTGATATGATTCCTCATTTTGGAACCAACACGTTTGTAGCTGGTGCCCACTTGGATCTACAGAAACAAAGAGGTTTTACCTTTGATTCATTTTAAACTACATGGAAAGTAAAAAGATAGAGAAAGATCTCTGAGTATTAACAAGATCCTTATGTTGAGAAAAGAACATTTTCCTCCTGCATAGGATAACGTAAGGGGGACTGAAACTGCCGTTGTTTTGTTGCTAAAGAATCTTTGACAGCCTTTCTCTCTGGAGTACATTAAATTATTGGCATAAGGCAGTGATTGGTTTATTCTCATATACAAGCCATAAATATGCGCTGTATACAGTGCGTAAGGAAAAGAGCACAGAGCAAGATCAGAAAACTCACATACCTTATCTACTCTGAGAATAAATTCTGTGATGATGGGGATAGAGTGGCTTGCTGAGCTGAGAAACCAATGAATATCTTTGGCATAAGAGAAATTAATTCTCCTTTTTTAATCAGTTCAGCATTCCAAGTGGTGAACATGTAGGAAAAGATATTTCTAACAAGAGTACTTCCAACAGCCGTTGTTACAAGAAATGCTGGTACAACAAGACTTTCAGTCATCTCTGGAGGTCAAGTTCTCCTCGGAGGAACTGCAAACAAGCAGTTCTAACTCAGCTTACTCAGACAGTCCTACTGGACAGCTGCACTGACAAAGCTGGGTTAGCTTGCATAGTCCATAATTAGTTTCCCTTCTCTCACTTAAACTGACTCTAGAGCATTTTCTTTCTTCTTCTAAACACAGTACAGTCACATTTTAAATGGAATTACTGTTTTTGCTTGCTTGATAAGCATCCCTGTGATGATGTATACAACAGAAACCATTAGGAAATTAAATGCATACCATCTTTTACTGTTGTTTGAAGTCCCACTCAACCAGTAATGATATTGGAGAATTTACATCCATAATGGTACAAATGAAAACCAGCAAATTGCTTAATTTGCTCCTGTTGCCATTACTGAAATAAGCTCTTGTCTAAACTGAGCATTCAGTACATGAGAGACACAGAACTGCTGCGGCAGTAATCTTTTTTTATTAGTTTGACTCCAACATAATTGTTTTTTGTTTTACCTGAGAGCAGAATTTAAGCATCTTGTATGTGACTTTAATTTCCTTTTGCATTAGATAAAACGTTTCAGAAAATAATAATAAGGTTAATGGGATTAAGAATTTTAAAATATTTTTTGCCACGATAGTGTATAGTATGTCTGAACTTACTATTGAAATCTGTAGGACCAACTACAGGAAAAAAAAAAAAAAAGTAGTAGAACCAGGATTTATTTGTTGGTCAAAATTGGAGAATGAGGATATAGGGAGACAGTTGAGCTCAGAATAATCTTGTATTAATCCATTCAGCTGAGCTACAGGAGAGTCCTAAACACTGTTTGCTCTTCCTGAGAGGAGTGAGGACACCACTGGAGCTAAGCTCCTGGAGATAAACTGCTTCTGTGGAACGGCTGCCAGGACAGCACGCATCCTCATCTGCTATCTGGTAACCAGGGGTGGTCAGCAATGCCATCAGTTGCCCCCACTGGATCCAGCAGGTTTCTGACACATGCAGCTTGGGCACTTTGGGATCTCAGCTTCTCCTCTCCACTTACTGTCCATGTGTGTCCACATCTTAATGTCTGTGCTCCTTTGTCTGCTGCAGGAACATTCGTTTCAGGAGAATAAGGATATGAGCAAACCTGCTAAAGGTGCTGCACAGTAGAGATATCCTGCTTGAACTGATGTAGGTGAACATGAAATTACATTACATGTAATTTTAAAAGATTAAATTACATGAATTTTAAAAGATTAAACCACCTGTATTTGGTTTAAATTCTTGAAGTTGCATACATTAAACATATGTCATACTGAAAAAAAATAATTCAATTTCACAGGATTTATGAGTATGGAATTGTTAATTTTTTATTTCTTACCTGCACTGCAATAAAATGCTTTTCATTGGATTTTTAAAATATGTATCAATTGCTATATTTTTAATTTATCAGTTTCTCCATTAAATTTAAGTTACTTGTTGTCTGTGCTTCCACTTATGAAAGTTGACTGCTCTTCCATAATAGCTTGTGGGAAGATTGAACAGAAAATCAAACTAATGCCAGCCATTTTTCAGCCATTTTTCAGTCTCATAAAATGATTAAAACTGATTTAAAATGACTCATTAAAACTGAAAACATTAGGATCATTAAAAAGCCATTAAGCCACCTCACTCTTCTGATTTATTTTACAATAACCTTATTTGGCCAGTTTTTTAAAGTCACAGAATCCAATCTTTCTAATTATTGGCTGTACATCCACCACGCAGTAGGAAGATGTGTTCATTATGATTCCATTCTTTGTGAGTCTTTTCAGCTAATTCTTCAACCTTTGCAGATCCTACTACAGCAGTCACTTTGGCCTTGTGCGTAAGTTTAGACATGAATAGATCAATTGTAATCTGCACAACTGGTTGCCTACTTAAAGACTATGTTCAGAGTATCTGGACCTGCTCAAATAAGCTGCACTGAATTCTATTATTACTGTAATGGATCATGTTTAGTTCCAAGTGCTTTGCTTACAAATGGCATCAGAATTTTAAACAGTGTTGTCTGAAAAAGCTAAAATTGAGATGTTTTGAAGCCTATGCAGTTCTTACAAAAAGAACAGATTTTCCTTAACCGAGTGTAACACTGAAAATCTCAGGCCATGAGGAAAAAAATCACCTTTATCCCAATTTTCATTTGATCTTGTCCCCCGATACTTAATGGCTTCTACATACGATTATATAGCTGTTGTCCCAGGGATTTTATTCCAGCTATTCATGTTCTTAATGAACAAGCATGTTTATATTTTTTATGTGGAGAACTTTTCAAAAGACCTTTTATCTTTCTGAGTAGGCTTTGATTTCAGCAAACAGGAATTAGGAAAAAATCTTGTTTCCTTTTCTCAAGGGATACTACTAGTAGTTTTTTAAAAATTCTGAAAATTAGTGAAAATTAATTATTTTTAAAAGACTGCACTCAAATTAAAAACAGCTTTCTGACATACGAAGAATCAAGCCAATCTTTTTAATAAGCTTTTTGTGATGGACTTGTAAATCAATTATCAATTCTGAAAAGCATACCTTTAAAAAAAAAGAAAAGAAAAAATGACTCAAGGAAAAGCAAGAGAATTTTCACTAAATACTCTCTTGAAGACAAAACACCTTATGAAAACATATTTAATGTAAACTTGCAATTAAATAAGCCATAAGTAAAGTTGTTCATTTCCAAGACTCTGTGTGGCTGGAAAGCTGTGTGGAGGAAAAGGATGTGGGGATGTTGATTGACACTTGACTGAACATGAGCCAGCAGTGTGCCCAGGTGGCCAAGAAGATCCATGGGATCTGGGTGTATCAGAATTAGTGCAGCCAGCAGGAGGAGGGAGGTGATCACTCCTGTGTACTCAGCTCTGGTGAGGAGGCACCTTGAGTACTGTGTTCAGGTTTGGGCCCTTTTCTGCAAGAAAGGCACTGAGGCCCTGGAGTGTGTCCAGAGAAGGGCAGCAAAACTGCGAATGATCTGGAGCACAAGTCTTATGCGAGTTGGCTGAGGGAATTGAGATCATTTAGTTTGGAGAAGAGGAGGCTCAGGGGAGAACTTAGTGCTCTCCACAGCTCCATGAAAAAAAATAGGGGTGGGGATCAGCCTATTCTCCCACGTATCAGGAATAGCACAAGAGATAATGGCCTCGAGTCCCAGCAGTGGAGGTTCGGGCTGGATATTAGGAAAAATTTCTTCTCAGAAAGGATCTTGAGGCATTTCAACAGGTTGTCCAGGGAAGTGGTGTAGTCACCATTCCTGGAGGTGTTTAAGGAAAGGGTAGAAAACAGAAAGAGGCAATTGAGCCCAACCCTCCCTGCTAAAGCAGGTACCTTATAATAGGTTGCACAGGTAGGCATTCAGATGGGTATTGAGTATCTCTATGGAAAGACACTCCACAACCTCTCTGGGCAGCCTGTTCCAATGCTCTGTCACCCTTACCATAAAGTTCTTCTGCGTATTAGTATGGAACTTCCTATGTTCAAGTTTTAGGCATTACTCCTTGTCCTATTGCAAACACCACTGAGAAGAACCTGGCCTCATCCATTTGCCTCCCACCTCCCTTTAGATATTTATAAACATTTATCAGATCCCCCCTCAGTCTTCTTTTCCCCAAATGTAGATGTAGTAGTTAGGGACATGGTTCAGTGGGCAATATTGATGGTAAGCGGATTAGATGATCTTAGAGTCTTTTCTAAACTTCTGTGATTCTATGATCTCCGTTTTGCCTTTTAGCCTATTCTATTGAAAGCACTGGACTGTTTTCCTTGTTAGTATAATTTTAATTCTGGACAGCCACACATAAGGTTTCTTACTTCAGCATGTCAGGGGACCACTGTGTTGTTTGTGTATCGGTGATGCTTCTGTAGTTTATGACAGGCTTAATTGAAGTGCAAGGCTCACAAGAACATAATTCACCTTAATGGTTCCATTTTGTAGGTTTCTAACTTCTAGCTCTTAGGAAGACAATTATTATATGTGTTATATTTTATGCTAATTATCAGTGCTTTCTTTAATACCTTTTTTTTTTTTCTTTTTTAAACCAACAATGTGCACTCTTGCTTTGAGACTGCTTCCAAAGTTTCTTGCTTTGTGACAGTGTTAAAGCATCCAAATGGATCAGTTATATTAAAACTAATTCAATGTTCTGAATGATATAATTTTTTCATGGACTGTACTTTATATTCTAAATGTTTCCTTATAAATTCTCCTGTCACAACTATCAAGAAGAGGATTGAATGTAGTAATGTTTTTAATTAAGGAATTTAACGAAAGCTAGGAGCTTGTCCAAAGCTGTTGAAAGAAGTGCATAATACTTCTCACAAAAGAGTGTATGACAAGCCAGCAAACAGCTATTAACTGTAATTTTAAATATAAATATCTCCATTTTTTGATATAAATATCTCCAGATGTCTGTTCCTTAGAGTATATTTGGAAATCTGAAGGTCGCTGATTATCTGTAACTCCATTCAATAGCAGGAGTCTTGAGTCTTTTGTCTTTTGAAATGGAATGTGTCAGAGGAGTTGTGTTTGGTAATGACATAGCCTGGGTTTAATATTGTTTTATGTGCTTCATGCTCTTCACAAACACCATGACTCTGAAATGATGTAAGATATCAGTCTTTTGTGCTTCTCTAAAATTCCTCAATTCTGGCAGAAAAGCTAGATGAAAAAATTAAGGCTTGGGGCTCATTTAAAATTGTAACTTAACAAATAATTCATCTATGTAAAGATCTAACACTGAGGGACTGTACAAGATGACTTATCAAGCCTTCTAACTGATCCCTGATAGTTTCCTGTACAATTTTTCTGCTTTACTTTCTGTAAAACTGTTGAGCACCCTACTGCTTTTCCTTCCTGATGTTATACCTTGTGCATATTTCTGCTCTTTTCCTGCAGGTCATTTGACTTGACCCGTAAATCTACTGCTAGCAATAACATGGAAAGATAACTGCCATTGGTAAGTGCTTCTTAAAACAAAAGCTTCATGTTGATCATTTCCTAACAGGGAATTGAACAGAATCTTTCTTCCTAGTGCCACTATAGGTAGAATTCATGCCATACTACTGATAAAGCTGTCATTTCTCTATGAAGTGCTCTTGGCTGAAGTGATTGAAACATGGTTCATTAAAATATAGAATATATATTTTATTACCACTTCTTTCATATGTTCACATATTCTAGCTACTGAAGAACCAAGTACCGTAATTAATGTCCCAATTAACTAAATGCCAACTGCTGGCTGGACTTGTTGTGTTGAGATCACAACACAAATCCTCTTCTAGGTGTCATTGTCTTCTTGACAGTATGCTAAGAATTGGGATGGCCTGTGGCCAAACACTTGTTCATTAAAAGAAATTCTTCAACATTCATATCTGAGATTTGCAGGGGCAGAAATTAAACCAGAATACATAATAAGTGAAGACTGTAAAGCTGAGCCAACCTGAGCAGTGCTCAGTTTTGTCCTTATTTAAAGATACTGATGTTCTAAAATGTGAGGATGATTGAGAAAAAAAACCTTAGTGTAGTGACACCCTGGTAACATCCACATTTATGTGTCAAAGATGCTGTGGAAAAGACAGGTAACTTCATAAATATTAAAGTCTATAAAGATTGAGCCTAGTAAAAAGAGGCATTATGACCTTCAGAAAGCCTGGCTGGATCTCCTTTCAGCTGGTGACCCAGGATTATAATAGCATTCAGCCTCTTAGATAGATCTTGAAAAGAAGGGTTCCTTTTCAGAAAGCAATCAGCAAATGCAGTGCTCCTTTTTAAGACTGCTTCCAGGTATCGAGAGATACTCAGTTTTGAGTTGGCAAACCTGATCTAAGAGTCCGTTTTTCCCTATGGATGAGAATAATCCATAATCTTTTGTTACAGTATTTTAGTATATTATCAGATAATGGTATTTAAGTTTGAGAAGAATGCGACAATAGAGTGGCTGCGAAAGTGTTTAGTGCTTCTTCTCTGTTCTGAAGTATAGTCCCTGGTCTCATCACTAATGGTGTTTGTTATAGTAAATTAGGAAGAAAAAAAAAAGAATGAGTGGTCAAAGAATATCTTTGAATTGGGCGTGTTACTTGTACACTGGACTGATAAGGCTAATGCAGTATATTTTTGCAAGAGTGCCATATGAAAAATTGATGCACTTTGTAGCTATTGATGTTAAGCACATCTTCTGCCTTTCTTGAAAATTAAAGTAGCTGCATTTTCTGTACCCACCACAGCACAAAGTGGACAAATTAAAAGATTTATTTTTATGCCAACTTGTGACAGTGTACTGCAGGAACAGATGAAGTTTTTTTTAAAGGATGGTCACAAAAGTGAGGTCCTAATTTGCTTTGCAGCTTTATTTTAGTTTAGTACTCTGTTGCCATGAGGCATAAAAGTTACCGACTTATACTATATTCACCTCACGCTGGCTTCCTATCAAACAGAGTATTGGTGGAACACCTCCACTGAGTTCTCTACATGAAATTGTCCTTTTGTACGTCTCATAATCGGCTGCAATGTGACCAAGCATCTGGTGGTGACAAGCAGACGTCTTTGATTTATTGGCTAATATCACTGCTTGTTAGTGGATGGTTGAGCAGGAGACTAAAAGAGC
Source organism: Tetrao urogallus (assembly GCF_951394365.1). Taxonomy (NCBI): domain Eukaryota; kingdom Metazoa; phylum Chordata; class Aves; order Galliformes; family Phasianidae; genus Tetrao; species Tetrao urogallus. Next base: position 5,677,188 of record NC_136827.1, on the reverse strand, counting down.
ATAAAATCAGAGAGAATAAATTATGAAGGCACCGAACTGTGGCATTATAAATCCCCCCTTGTCACAGCTGTGACATCTCCCAGGAAATGTGGGATGAGAGAAACATTCACTCTTCAAAGACAATGGCCACTGCCATATGATTTCAAATAAAATAAAGAAAGAAACATCCCAAATCCACCAACATCTTTCCTAAAGAGATGGTGTTTTCTCCTGTTGAAGCGCTCCCCATGAAATATAACATCTGCTTGGAAATTGAGTTGATTAGCATCTCATTCAGAGATGTGGGGAATTTGAAGGATGATAGGGGGAAGAAGGATATCTCTAAGGCAGTTATAGGCCTATGGTTTCCATTAAACGCTACCCAAAAATTGAATCAGAACCCACACGAAGCCTAGCTGAAGATGTTCTGCTTCTCACTTTCAACGTTAGAATTCACACTGAGCCTGAAAATACGCGTGGTCCCTGGAGAGCCAAGTGGTTATCCTGGCCTTATCCCATGTAATACATGGATAACAGGAATTAGCTTCCTGTTGGTGTGTTGCTGTGTGTTCTGTTTTATAAACGGCATATAAATAACTAAGATGTTTAGGTATACTTGGAATTGCAGAGATTCTTTGTGGACTTGCCAGGAGGATTTTATTAGGGTAGATGTGCAAACACATGACGAAAAAAATAGTCCCAGCATTTAAGAGATGCATGCGGCATTTTATATCTCCTTTTAAATAGTAGGTAACAAATTTAACAATGCATATGACTGAACACAGTGTTTCTGGCTCCCTCAGGACAGAAATACAACAGAGCTCAACTATTACTCAGTGATGACAATTATTGTGAGCTGCAGAGCAGTGATAATTGTTACTACTCATAATGTCAAATAAACATTATGCATATGTTTATTCAATAAATTAGCTTCAAGGGTGAAAGAAGATGATATTCACTATTTCACTCCTGTGCAGTAAAGAGATGTTTAATTAAATAATGGCAACAAGTCGTGCTATGGTTTAGAAGCTTAACAGATTTAATATCTTCAGGGAAATAATGCAGACAAAAAATATACGTAGTTGATGGTTTTGTGCTAAAACCAAATAGTGTCCACAAGTGCAATAATGCAAATAGTGTCCACAAGTGAAAGACTGGGAACTGATTCAAAGGCGAAAATTTATGAAAGTTGTGTATGTTTTCTGTGAAAAATTTAATTTTACTATTTCAATTAAAATCCAGTGGGAGTTCTTGCAAAGTTTCCTTTCACCTATTCAGTGTTAGATAAGCTGTAGCCATAACGAGGAGATATTCCTAGTACATTTAATGAGCAACACCAGTAACTGGTTCTGACTGACTGAGAAGTAAAAGGAAACTTTTAAGGGTGCCCAGTGGAATTATTTTCCTACTGCGGTTATCTGAGGGTATTAGCCTTGAGCAGATTCTGGGAACTGCAGAAAGCAGCTGCACAATTAAAAAGACAGGAGCAAGACAAGTAGTAGCTCTTAGTAGAAGAGAAGAGGAGCACGAGCTAATGACATGAGACCCCAGGCAGAAGTAAGCCTGTATGGTACTGCATAGCAGTTACATCAGAATACCCTAAAACCATTTGTTCAGGGTTCTCAGTTTATTGGGGAAAAAAATGGGAATTTCCCAAAGAAAGAGTCTGTGGGCTTTTGTTGTTGTTGTTTTGTTTTTTTGTTCTTGTAATTTTCTTGGCTATCTTCATTGTTTTGGTTTTCTTTTTTTGACAATTTTATGATAGTCATAATCAGAAACTGTAGTCTAAAGATTTTTAATATATGCTATCACAGATAATAAAATTTATTTTCCACTGAGAATTTTATACTAAGAACTTGACAAGAAACAGTAGCAGAGGGTGAAGTCATGGTGTTTATTGTTTCAGTGTATTTCCCTAAGTAGTCTTTTTTAGTTTAAATTCTTTTTTCAAGGGAGAGCTGTTCCATCTAATGGATTTGAATGTATTGAATAGATTTGAAAGGATTTCCTTCATGTTCACTTTATTTCTTAAGCATTTCATCCTGTTTCTGCTTAGAGTTACAAAATGGAACAATGAGAAAATCTCCATAAAATTTGCATACAGTTTTTAATAACGAGTCCCAAAAATCTGTCCTTATTTATATAAGAACTACTGATCAAATCCTTGTGTGGATTTTCTATAAGAAGAAAAGCATAACACCTGGAGACAGAATTCTGTTGTTAGATAGTGGCCATATGTCAGTCAAAATGTTTCTGACAGTGGAAGACATTCACAAGCCATAATGGTGCAGAATCTTGAAAGGTAAGTTAAATAGAAGATAGTTCATTAGTAGAAAACAGAAAAATAAAAACGAGCCAAAACAAGAGCTTCTTTCACAGTGTTTGAAAAAAATCAACCTGTCAAAATTGTCACTGACATCAGAATCTTAGTAAATAGATTTTACTTTCTCTGAAACATTTCTTCTCTTAAGAACAAAAATAAGAAAGGAAAATCAAGAACCTCAAATTAGGAGAAGGAAATGCCTAATAAATTGGACAAATTTTCAAGATGTACGGATGCAAAAAATAAGAAAGCAAGGTCTTTCATTTCAGAATATGAAACTTAGGAGATCTGAACTTAGTTTGAAATCTCACCAAAGACTACATGTAACTTGGGCAGCAAACTTTGTTCAGTATCCCAGGCATACAATGGGATTGCTACCAATTTAGCCCTTGAAACAAATTTATCTTGGTTTTATCTGTTTGCTGTTTGATGAAGATGTGATTCACCAAAAAGACCTGTATCTCCACTTGTGTTCTTCAACTTATTTAGGTCTTATAATTGCAACTTTGTGATTTAGCAGTTTAAAGGATTCATGGTTTGAAATGCCCATGCACTGGAAGGTCTTCAAACAATTCAAAGGAGTAGTAGTTATTTTAAAATATACATATACTTTAATAAACTATTGATTTATTTTTTCTACACAGTAGAAAGAAATTTTGCTTATTTATAGAAAATAAATAAAATTGCACATTTCTGAAGATCAGAGCCAATATTTTATTCTAAAACTTGATTTTTGATCAGGGAATAATCATTTCGTTTCACCCAGACAGTTAGTTATCATTATCTTTTTCTCATTAGAGAATGTTTTCTGAAGGTGTCCACAAAGGAGGTAGGTATGATACAAGTAGTTAAAGCAATGGTTAGTATAGAAATTTTGGTTTAGTCATCTGGATTTTGTTGGAGTGCATGAGCTGAAAATAAGATGTGAGCATAGGCTCCCAGTGTCCCAGGTCAGATTCCATTTTCATGTTCAGCAGATTGTCAGTTCACATAAAACCTTAAAGTTTCATTGAATCAGAAAGGAACTGGATACGTGTATTAATATGTATAATGAGAAGGTGGAAAACTGATAAAATCCTTGCCTAGATGCATTTCTAGTCAAAACCCAAAAGCAATTGATGCCACATTAGTCAGTATTTTCATCACTGAGTTATTTGCAGGAATCATCAGAAATGCATTCTTGCTTCATATTACATTAGTTTAGAGAGAGATATCCCATGAGAGAAGGGATGGGGAAACATTCAGTAGCTGTGTGCATTTTTTTTTCTATTTTATTATTTATCTCGTAAATTGTTATTTAAAAACAACAACAACAAAACTGGAATGATCAGGGTGTAGTTAATGGAGAGATACACTTCCAGTGGGCAGTTCAAAGCAGAAATCTGTGTCAGGATACTGTGAATTGTCTTCTAACTGAGTTGATCTCTGCTGAGCACTGCAGGGGACAAGTGATACTCTGACACGATACTTCAGTGTGCACCACAGTTAATACACTCTAGATAAGCTGTAGGATCATAATTGCTCTTCACAGTTGCTCGAAGTGAATGCAACATCCTACGCATTAAGAATGGCAACATTTTATGGTGATGTAGTGCTGAAGTGGCTGCTCTTTCACTTAATAATTATAGTTTTGGAGAAAGTATTTTGACTCAGACTGTCCCAACAAATTAGTCGGCATAACTGCAGTTGTACCTCCTTCATAAATTGCAAGCTCTCCTCTGAAGTGCAGTTAGATATAGATATGATTAGTAGTTCAGCACCCATCACACTGTACATACAAGCAGAATCAAATGCCGGGAGTGCAAGGACTTACACAAAAGGGGACAAGTATTTTTTGATGCCTAGCTCTTTATACTGTACAGGATTGTTGGAGAGACTGTTCAAATACACTGTAAGATTCCAGCTTGTTTTTCAAATCAGATAAAAAGCTTCATACCATGAGAGAGCTTTCACCATCAGGTATTAGTCACTCTTCAGCATCTTTGCAATTAAAACATTACTATTGCAAAGCCACAGAGGCTAAGGAATAGGCATTTCTGGTGTACTTGAGTGAATGCGAGTGTAACCATGTGCAGCCATGTGTGGTGAATCTGTCAGAACTAACAGCAGGAACTTTGATAAGAGTTCTCCATCAGTAAACCTGTTTGATAGCTCAAGGTCTTTGAATTGTTATTAGAAGTGGCATCCAGTAGTGCTGCCGCAGTTAAGGGTCTATCAGATTTCCCCACACGCGTGCTTCCGTAGGGATTTATTATACCTCAGCTTTTTCTAGTTCTGCTGGGGCTAAAACTGCAGCCAACAACTTGTCAGGACAGACATTATTTTATTTTTCTCCCTTGAATGATCAAACAAGTTAGCTTAAGATTTGGAGAGGGTGAGGATCAAGCTGCTGAGTGTCCTTTGTTTATTGGAGTGCATTGGGGTGAGAATCATTAACAGCAATTAATAGGAATAAACACTGCTCTTCTCGGAGAAGGAAGCCTTTCACCATGAAAAGATCTGCAGCAGAAGAAGGTGGGTGGGGGAGAGAAGAACGAAAGCAGACTACTTGAAGTAACTAATTTCTTAGGGACAGTGACACTACTCATCGGTCATTGCTGTATGACTCAATATTTTGAAGGTGGAAGAAGCACTATGTTTCAGGTTTTGTCTGTATAAAAAAAAAAAAGAAAATAGACTATTAACATAGTTCACTGATAATAAGCTGGTATCCAAAGCAAAGATGGGAGAAGGCAGACGTGGATATTTCGGATTTAGGTTTGTAATATAGAAGCCACACACCAGTAATGTTCAAGGCTTTCTGTCCTTAAGGACAATCACAAAGGGAGACATTAAAGGGGCCTGAAGAGCACGCATCCCAAAATGGAGAGGTGAGTAGGGTGCTGAGCTGATACCTGATTGGGGAGGGGAGATATGGATCCCCTTTAGTGACAGCTGAAATAGTAGCAAATTAATATTTATGTCCTGTATGTAGAGCATAAAACTATTTAAACTTCCCTTGCACTTGGCACGGCAGATTTATGAATGTTTTCACTGTAACTGCAGAATTACATTTTTGAAGATGTAGAGAAATTAAGACAAAAAATATATAAAATTCTTGCAATTGTTCTGCTTGAAGACTCTCTAGGTTGTAGGGTATGTCAATACAGAGAGCCATGTGACATTAGATGAAATAAGGAACTGGTTACTGGCTCACTAGGTTAAAATAATGTTGCTGCTTTGGGAACAATGATATACAAAAGGGTTTTCATTTGTTTGACATCCTTTTCATCTGCAAATAAGTTTTACATATCAATTTCTATATGCTGCAAATTGCACTCAGAAAATAACAATTACACCTAGGAAAGCATAAATGTTGGTGTATATACACACATTGTTGTATTATGTAAAATGTGTGTCCTGAGTCTGCAATGTACTGTATGTTCTGTTCAGCATATAGAGCTTTAGTTCTGCTTTAGTTATATTTCAGTTTAGTTACACACTTTTATTTTAGGATGGCAATTGATGAAAAGCATTCCTCCTAGTGGCAATAGGATCAGATGCTCCTTAAGAACTCTTATGTTGAAGACAAATTCCCCCTTCACAGCCCTACCTATCCATTCAGCCCAGAGTTTCTAGTACTTCTTTAGCAATTGTTTGCTTCTTTTTTTAAATTTGTCGTTCATTTTTTCTTTTCCTATCGGTTACTAATCTGACTGTAACTGCTTCAACTATGGATGCATACCCTGCATGCTTTCTCAAGAGAGGGAAATGTGGGAGGACAAGGGTGTCTGTATAGGAATTTGGCTTATTTCTATCAGGATAGCATGGTAAAGAGGCCCTAATCTTGAGATGCTCCCTACATCAAATTAAGCCAGTGACAGGGTAGAGATATAGTCCTTACAGATCAAAGGTCTGCATTCGACCTTCCCTGCCCAAGGCAAGCTCTTGCCACACAAATAAATCCCAGATGAAAGCATTTATTCAGCTGCTTAAATCAGGCTTCTTTAAATCCATATTTCCAAGGCCTAAATAGTGCAACCTTTTTTATCTTATTGCAAGAGTTAGAACTTGTATTTCAACACAGCTATAGAAAATACAGACAGTTTGATGGCAGCCTGCATGGGAAGGTTGTGATTCAGCAACTGTGTCTTCTGTTGGTCTTCGTTGTTTTTGTTTGTTTTGAGTACATTTTGTTTGTTTGTTTCTGGTATGGATTGGTGTTTAAAATATGAGGGCAGCTCTGAACATACTGTCTTCCCTATTTTATCATGTTGGCCCACAATGTCAGAGGCAGATGTTGGTGGGATGGCTCTAGATGGTGAACCTTCCCACCAATATTCAACTACATTTTGTGACTGTGAAGTACACAGAAGCAGAGGGACAGTCGGACATAATGGTGTCTGTTATTGTACTGCTATTCTCTTTCTTTTGCTGGGCCTAAGATAAAGGTCACTTCAGTTGCTTCTGTCCCCAGTTTTGTGCATAATCTTTCTCCATATTTCCATATTTTTTGCCTAGGATTAGAACTGGCAAAATAAAAATGTCAGCAGAGACACTGTCTTTTATTGAGCCAATAAAAAAAGAAATCTCGTGTGAGAGGTGTAAGAGATTTTTTTTTCATCAGAAGTGAAGTGTTGTGTGAAGTTGGTTTAATTCTTATGAAGATTCTGTGGAAAGGGAAACGGTTTTAGCTACAACCCTGTCTGATTATTAGCCAGCTCTTCTGCTGAGCCCTTCAGCGTTCCATTAAGCTGGAAGCCATATGAGAGCCAATACTCCTGGGCTCTCAGTTCTCTGTTAGCCAGCTGAGAGACAGACATGTGTGGCTTTGAATCTTGGAAGGCGCTCCTGCTGTGGTGCTGGTGATGCTGTGAGCTTTAGCAAGCTGCAGGCTGAAGTCAGATGAAGTCTCTCAGGTTCAGCACTGCTCCTTGCATGGAAATGCTAAAAGTGACCAGACTAGATGTAACTGCTGGGTGGCAACCCTGTTTGATTATTTTTTGTGAGCAGCTGCCTGGGCTGTGCACAACTCTGTAAGCGAGCAGCAGGGGTGCATGGAAGGAGCCATCATTTTTAGAAGACTGTGCTGTGGTACATTCAAAGCAAAAGACCTCAGATTTCATTGCTGAAATATCTTATTTTCATGTTATCTTAGTTCAGTCCCTAAAAAATACTTGTGAAAACAAAATTTGAATGGAACTAAGACGCAGATTCTCAAACAGTTGAGGCATTTCTGTTGTGGTTATGCCAGTGAATGTGAACTTTGTCCTCTATCTTCTGCACAGAAGTCCAGAATTGGATTTGGAGAATGTATGCTATATTGATTAAAAATAAAGAAAAATTAACAGAGTCCTTCAGAGTATTATGTGAATTTGGGCTTTTTCTTTTTCCTTTTTTTTTTCTTCCAAATTATTGATTTGGGATCCTGAATTCACTTCTAAGAATTTATGTTAAGAATTAATGTAGAAGTACTTTTTTTTTTAATTTGTTTTTTTTCCCCAACTATTATAATGTGTTACCAAATTGTTATCGGCTACAGCTGAACAGTACATTTTGTATCTACTTAAAAGCATAGGATGGGCAGTGTGCAATGGCTAGAGAATCTTCAGCTTTATTTAATCACTTCACTTTACATTTGAAAAGTAATTCATCATTGAAAGTCAGTGGGGTATAGAGAGCGCTAATTGCAGCAAAATATCAAGGACAGTTTTCCTCTGTCTTAATTAAACATTAATGAGTAAAGTTATTTGCAAATGCATGCTGCAGGGATGGACTTGTCTATCCAAGTTTTGTAAATACTGACACCAGGTGTCAAAATAAAACACCTTAATTGATTTATACAGAAATAGTTTAAAAAGAGTGCACCTGGAGTGACATTTCTCTAGCTTTTTATAGAGTAGTTTCCTTATGAATTATTTATGAGGAAACTTGGCCTGACCTATCTTAATTACAAAAGTGATTGTTTCCAAACTAATCAATTTTGTAAGTGAAGTGAATTCTCTCCACTGTCAGTCCTTACCACTTTAAAAAGGAAAAAAGTAAGAAATGCATTTTTTAACAAAAGTTTCTACTGTATCTGTCAGTGGACTGCCAGTAGCATGCTTGAAGTTACTTGTGAGCTAAACAGAATGCTACTTCTAATCTCAAGTTATCCATTTATTAATGAGGATTGTAAGTGAGAAAGTAATACGAAAGGCTGTGAAAAATCCAGTATCAGTACCTAATTCTTAGAGCCTAGCCATAGGACATACAGAGTAAATAAAGATAACAAAGAAGGAAGAGGCCAGATTGTTTGGTATTAGAAAGCAGTTGGAATTGAAACATTCATAGTAAGTTTTCAGTGTTTTTCATCCTAATGAGACAAGAAATATTCAAATAACTTCTTCTTCCTGTATCCCCATTTATTTCTAGAATATTCATATATATATTATATACATAGTTATATAAATAAAATATTTTGATCAATTTTTAAAACTAAAATGAGCCAAAAAAGAAAAAAAAAAAAAGAAAAAAAAAAGCTCAACCATATACAAACAAACAAAACAAAAACAAAGAAAACCAACCACACCTGAAACTTGTGAATTAGGACTAAGGTATAATGAAAGGTAACAACTGTTGTGTGAAAGGAAGAAGGAAGAACGCACATATGTGACTGTGCTTTTGCTGAGAACGGTAGTAGAGAAAAATGTTCAATAGAAGAACTCCAGAAATATCCATTCTGAATGTCTACTCAATTATATATTCTGAGAGAAAACATGAGGAGAGATGTAAGGAAAGAAATGATTCAGGCAAGAAGGAAAAAAATAAAAAGATAGATAATGCCAGGACAAGGGGAAATGGTTTTAAGTTGAAGGAAGGAAGATTCAGGTTGGATGCCAGGGGGAAGTTCTTCGCCAAGAGAGTGGTGAGGTGCTGGCACAGGCTGCCCAGAGAGGCTGTGGATGCTCCATCCCTGGAGGTGTTCAAGGCCAGATTGGATGGAGCCTTCGGTAGCCTGGTCTAATATTAGATATGATGGTGGGCGGCCCTGCCTGTAGCAGGGGGGCTGGAGCTTGATGATCCTTGAGTCCTTTTCAACACAAGCCATTCTATGATTTTATGATTCTATGAAAAAAAAAAAGAAATATAAGTTCTGATTGAGGAAGGCTCTGCAATCTATGCAGCTTTCTATTAAGTTTTTTATACTAGGTAATCCTTTTGCTGTATCAGAGATATATTGCTTTTATATATTCCTGAAGTTAATATTGCTACAATGTTTTTCATGTGTGTACTACATTCACTGCATTCATCACATGCAATTTAATTCTTAAAACGTCCAATTATATTTGGAAATCTTCCCCTACTTTGGAAAAGGAACCACTGTGATCAACAAAGGGTTTAATGAAACACTTCTCAGAGTGATTTTCAGTGGTTCTCTGTCAGATCAGAAAAATGTATCAGGTATATTTCTAAAGAGATTTGTGACACAACTGAACATTTCCATTAGACACAGGCAAAAGAATTATGAGTGACTATATTATACTTTTGTGCGATAGCAGATGTATACTTAGCAAGATGCTGAGATGCTTGGAAACAGTTCTCCGATTCCGAATTCCTCTTCTAAAATATTATGTTCTATCAAGCAAGGTGAATAGACTACACAGATGAATGATGCAGAAGAACAAGCTAAGGAATGGGTCTGTAATAAAGGATATAGTGTTGATTATGAAATAGCAAATGAAGATGTTGCATTTATGTGAACTAAGTTCATAGTTCATGTGTTTTTTTTTTAATTGTTTGTTTTCTATAAAGACAATTTTTGCAGTATCATTGCTAGTAAAGTCACAGGAAGAATACAAAGCTGATTTGGGGCAACGCATTTGAGAACAAATATGTGGATCAGAGTAAGAGTTCGGATAAGAGCAAAAGAGGAAACAGCATTGATAGGAAGCTTGGAAAGACTGAAAATAAGATTCTGGAAAAAAAAAAAGATTTTTTTAAATTTTGGTAGACACTAAGTGGGTACTTAAGGTGCACAATGGACTAATGTGAAAGGAAAGGCAGTAATATCTTCTTTGTGACTATAATAAAATAGCAAAAGAAATACTGAACTGAAAATGCCATAAAAGATGTTTGGAACTTTAGATGCAACAGAACATTTTTTTGTACTACTTGTAAAATTTCTATTGCTACAGCAAATAATATCAGGTGTTATTTAGATATACTTGGCTTTATGGCTTTGCACAATGTCTATTTCTGCCTTGTTTCCTGTTTATTTTCCTGAGAAGTACATTTGTAGACACTATATTTCTCAGAGAACTCAGACTCTTTTAAGTATCTGCTGAAGAACCTTTGATTCTATTTATTTAGATATGGACTTGAAGGATGGACTGTTCGATGGATTAGGAATTGGTTGGCTGGAGCCAAAGGGTTGTAATTAATGGTTCTGTCAGGGTGGAGGGCAGTCTTGGGACTGGTGCTCTTCAACATCTTCATCAATGATACAGACAATGACATTGAGTGCACCCTCAGCAAATCTGCAGGTGACACCAAGCTGAGCAGTGCAGTCAATACAATGGAAGGAAGGGAAGCCATTCAGAGGGACCTGGACAGGCTGGAGAAGTGAGGCCATGAAAATCTAATGAGATTCAATAAGGCCAAGTGCTGGGTGCTGCACTTGGGTCGGGGTGATCCCAAGTGTTGATACAAACTGGGGGAAGATCTCCTTGAGAGCAGCCCTGTGGCGAAGGACTTTGGGGTCCTGGTGGACGAGAAGCTGAACATGAGCCAGCAGTGAGTGCTGCAGCCTGGGAGGCCAACTGTGCTCTGGGCTGCATTAAAAAAGGGGCGGCCAGCAGGGACAGGGAGGTGATTGTCCCCCTCTACTCGGCTCTTCTGAGGCCCCATCTGCAGTACTGTGTCCAGGCCTGGGGCCCCCAGTACAGGAAGGACGTGGAGCTCTTAGGGGGGGGTCCAGAGGAGGGCACTCAGATGATCAGAGGGCTGGAGCACCTCTGTGATGAGGAAAGGTTGAGGGAACTGGAATTGTTTATCTTGGGGAAGAGAAGGCTCTGGGGAGACCTCATTTCTGCCTTCCAGTATTTAAAGGGAGTACATAAACAGGAGGGGGAACAGCATTTTACGAGGGTGGATAGTGATAGGACAAGGGAGAATGTTGGTCTGGATATGAAGACGGAATGTTAACGGAACTTAGCAACAAATTCCAGAATGATAGCCCACAAGAGAGATTAAAAAATAATTCTGAAAGTTTATGAATGTTTGGGTTAATACATACATTCAAACTTGCAAAATACTGGGTGCAAAAAGTCATTTAACCAGTCAAAAAAATAGAAATATTGCTGAAGATTTGCCTTCCTTTAAAAAAGAAAACAATGCTTGATGTTGAAGAAAAAAGTTATGAGATTTATTTTCTTAGTGATATCTTGGCTGAATACTAAACAGTATTCCTTTTGATGGGTTGTAAGTCATTTAAATCTGAATTATCTCAAGTTCTTCTTACTGGAACTATTTACATGACTTCAAAATGTGAATAAACCTCACAGTATGGTCTATGGTGATCAGCTAAACAGGAGCAAAATGTGGAGAATAAGTATCTGTACTGCCTGAGCTAGTAAGTTTCTAACCTCAGGTTTTATTCTGTTTTAGGCGAGAGAGAACAAAGAGTTCAAGCTGTCCTACCATTAGAAAAACCTCACTGCACATAATACTTGTATATCCTGGGGTTTGTGCTTCTGTTCTAGCTGTATGCACTTGGTTCACAATGAACCATGAATGAACTAAATCATATTTATGCCACAGGCCTTGAAGGTTGCTGAGTCTTGTAACTTTCTGTTTTGTTTTGTTTTCAGGAATAAGAGTAAAGGCCTGCCCCTTTATCACTGATGTAACAATTACCAATTTCACTCAAGAAACCCAAAATGAGATATGGTCTTTTGTGTCATACTGAAATTTTTCCTAAAATTAAAAAAGCAAAATGTTCCAATTGTTTTCATTGGAAATTTCTTCATTGGATATTTCTATAAACAAAATCATCTTATGCTCCTGTGGGGTCCAAACTTAATCAGTTTGTCTGAGCATAGCCCAAGGAACCATACAAAATATTGAACAGAAGAATTAAAAATAATGAAGAGATAAAGGCCTGTTCAAATGTTTGTTTACTGTGCACTCGAGCAAGCCAAACCATTGCTTATGGGCAAAATGGCAATGTTTATTCCGTTGTTTTGCTTACAGTGCTACTTGTTTCTTGTCTCACTAGATTAGTAAAAAAAAAAAAAAAAAAGGTGGAACTTCGTGCAGCTTTATGAGAACTGTCATTGTCCATTGATGTGGTGGGTGTGAACAGGCATTTACCACTCTGACACTGTGAAAAGACTTCATCATCCTCCACGGCTGCAATCACTCAGCCTGTTTTTACTTCTTACTGGAGCTGTCATCATGTCCAATACCTATTTGCCTTCTGTGTTACAAATACTCGCGCAATTAAATCAGAAAGGAAAGTGGGGGGTACTGCTGGTGCTTGGGCATGAAGGAGAAAAGGCAGAGCTTGGTCTTCTCTCTGTGCTACACTTGTAGCATCCAGAACTAGACTGCACAGAGAAGTGGAAGTGGAAGGAACCACAAGAAAAGGTCCAAAGCTTTAAGAGTGCTACAGGTCCCTTTCCCTTTTTGTTTGTACCAGCTCACATTGCTACACTTCTTAAAACAGAGCAATTTCTAATTCACTGCTATAATTTGCCCAGACAAAGGTTTAGAGACTATTCAGTGTTTCTGTCCATGTGCCAGAGCCTTCATTTACCAATTCTGAACACATCATGGCATCTTCTATTGTAGTCAGACTTGAGGTGATATGCATGCAACGGAGGTATGTTTGATTATAAAAGCAAGTGTTAATTGAACAGTGAGTAATGCTTCTGATCACTTACACTGCATTTCTGAAAATTTAAATCCAGATGGGAATAACTGCAGGAAAAAACAACAACTATATTTTCAAAAACTACAGAAGGAAGTCTAAGTTATTTCCCTATATATTATGCAAATATTAGACCATGGTGACGTTTATCCTTCAGGAGAATGGTTCACAGACATTACCTAATCTCTCTGAGAGCTATGTCATTCAAGACTATTGTCTCTGTAAATACCAATAGAATAATAGCGGGTTTGGTTGGTTTTTGTTTGTTTGTTTGTTTTTGAGAGTAGTGGGATTAAAGCTGAAATTTATCAGATTTGATCTTCTCACTTAACCATGCAAAACCTGAACTTTGGAGTTTGTTTACTCCCAGTTATCCATTGTATTTTTAGTTCTACTTAGTACTCAGCTCTGCAGTTTGTGTTTTTCAGATGAATGATAATCCCATTAGAAAGAGGAAGTGTAACTTGAAGAAATAGCCACTTGAGAGACTTGAGAATCTGAATATCTATTAACTGTTCTTGTAGCTTCTACTAGAGCTAGAGCTTTTGTTCATATTGGATATATTAGATATATTAGATATATTGAAAGTAGTATGTCTATACTAAATATCTTTTTTTTTAATAATAAAAAATAAATTATTTTCTTTTTAATGGCATATGTTTTCTGTAGTTATGGCCATCACTTCTGTACTTAATATTCTCATTTCTGTCCAAAGTGTTTGTAGATGTAGATAGATTCAGAATTAAGATTTTATTTGAAATTTCTTGCCAATGCTATCTACAGAGATGTCTTTTTGGTGAAATGGGGTCCAGAGATTCCCCAAGATACCAGAGGTCTTAGCTGTTAGATCCATTTTACATGACACAGCATCATTCAGACTTCCTCGGGTCAAGTTGCAGCATATCAACATTCTCGACATGTTTCAATTCAGCTAATGCATCGTACCAGGGAACACAGCATAAATAAACTACTGCTTATTACCAGTCGGCATGGGGACTTCTGCGGTTTCTCATCTCCACTTGCAGATCCTTCCAAGTCCTGATTAGTCACTCTCCAAAACAAGTGTAAGTTGTTATATTTCAGGGGTGAGCCATCCTTACAGCATTTTCATCAAAGTTTTTCATCACACCTGCTAGGGTTACCATATTTTTTCTCAGTGGTCTCATGGAATTTGCCTGCAGCCATACTGTCTTGTGTTAAGAGTCTTGGCCTCACTCCCCCCTCAGTTCCTTAACTACAGAAAAATCAAAAGGAGGAATTAAAAACTACACAATTTCCAAACAAAGACCCTGATTAACTGATATTTGACTTCAGGGACATCGGAAAATTCCTCAGTATGAATAAAATTTATATGTATGGAAGGAGTGATTACTTAGTAATCTGAAAGTATGGAATAAGCTCTCCCACCAGCTAAATCCAATGGCTAATCTTACTGTTGTTTACTTCTTTTTACTTTGTGTCCAATAGTTATATGAATTTTTAAAATACCAAAATTGGACACTGTAATCGATTCACAGATCCAAGGTGTTTTAAGAATCAAATAGAGGGGCTTTTCATAGGCATGAATAGAAAATCAACCCTACTCCATGTTTCAGGAGTTAAAGTGGAGAAGCATAACTATAATGATTAAAAAGGTTCCAAGAAGCCATTTGCAAGATAAAAGCTGTGAATCACAGAACATGATTCAAATTCAACATTTGGCCTATTTTTTGTGTGCCTTCAGTTCCTTTTGCACTGTCATTGGATGGTGGTGTTAACATAATTGGCACATTGAACTGAAAACCAAGGGCTGTACCATTTTCTCAGCTTGCAGGCTGGAGATGCATTTACGTGTTTTCAAAGTCAGCTGTATCTATGGATAGTTTCCCATATGGGTTATAAGATCAGGGCTCCAGTAAAGTCAGTTTTTTTAAGAGTCAGTCTTTTTGTGTATTCATTTCTGGCCTCAAGCTGTAGCTCCTGAGCTAGGACCAGAGGGGCACAGTATTTGCATTGCTTGTTCAAACATATTGAGCTGTGGTTTTTCTTTCCATCTCCTATCAGTGCAGGGAAAGTGAGGACGGTGCACTTCATTTTGGAATTTCTTGGGTCACAGGTACAGTGCAGCATTTAAAACCACGGGCTATCCATGCAGCAACAGAGTGCATAAGAAGTTTAAGAATTACTGGTAATTCATTTAGAAGACCAGAAGGCATTTTTTAATATTTGTGTTATAAAAATGTTGGAACTTTAAATGCAATAGAACAGTTGTAACCAAGTAAAATATGTAATTCAGGCTCTGACTTTGTGTATGTCAGCTATTTTGTGTGTTATACACATAGAAATATGAGGAATGTGTAGAAACCAGTGATTGAACAAAACACAAAAAATCTCAGATTATTTCAATTAAATCCACTTGAATGTTTTCTTGGAACAGAAATGTACAAGTCCTTCTTCTATGACAGTGAAGCCAAAAAGTGGTAGAGGAAATAAATGAAAACAAAATCACCTTCATTAAAGTGGTCAAATTAGCTGGGAAGCAATAAAACACAATATGGTGTCTTGAGCGTAAAGCAAAGGTGATAAAAAGGTAGCTATAAATTAGAAATCATTATAGAGTATTAGAAGGGGGAATCTGCTGGTAGTGCAAAGCATGGAAACATAGTGTTTAAAAGAACACAGGCATCCGAAGTCCAAATAAAGCACCAACCCGCTCCACAAAAAAAATAAAAATAAAATAAAAAAAATTCCTAAACTGATCAGTGCAGATAAATTTTGAGAAAAGGAAGAATATTAAGGAAAGTGTAAACTACGACCGTTAGTCCACGGCAGAGATTCTGACCTAATCAATCCAGTTCCTAAAATCTATTGCAAACACAGCAGTGCGGGCATATATAATTCACATAGTATTAAGAGTCTCAGTGGACTGATGACACAAGATAGAGACTATCTTTACAGGCCACGCTGTTGAGAGTGCTGCAAAGGCTACTCCACACTGTTCATCTGTCTCCCTTGCCAGTGTCTGGGGAAAGCAGCTGAGGGTGACTCCTGTTCCGCCAATAGGCACGGGCAGGACTTGATGAAGTCCAATGGGCACCGGGAAACACCCGGAGTGAGTCTTGCTGCCCCCTTTGGAAGTAACTTTTGGCTTTCACGTGTATGTTGTGACTCAGCAAGTGCTGCTGAGCAGTCCTATTGAGGGCTGATGCTGATGCTCTACTTCCTGTTTCCTGGTCCTTTGCTCCAACTCCTTGCTTTTCTGTGGCATAACACATGGCATTCCTTACCTGCCATCCTCCTGCTGGTCACCTTATAACTTAGCCAACAAATATAAGGGCTAAATCTTCAGAAACAAAGAAATGAGACTAGCTTTATGTTCGCTGTGGATCTCGATTCATTATTTTCTTAAAGCAACAACAACAAGAAGAACAATTGCTAGCACTGGAACAGGTTGTTCAAGGAGGTTGTGGATGCCCCACCTGTGGAAACGTTCAAGGCTAGGCTGGATGTGGCTCTGGGCAGCCTGGTCTGGTGGTTGGTGACCCTGCACATAAAAGGGGGGGGCAAAACTAGATGATCATTGTGGTCCTTTTCAACCCAAGCCATTCTACGATTCTATGATTCTCTGTAAGTCAGGTGACAATAATGATGTTAACTGCTTTAACTCTAAGACATTTGAATGTTTGCTATGAGCATATTCAATTTTTTCAATTATAAAATGGTCATTTTTATTTTAAACGTTCCCCTAAAATATTGGAACTGTAAGTAGGAAGCTGTCAGAAATGGCAATGTGCTCTTTAGCTAGCATTCCCAGTCTCACATGTTCACGTTTTCTAGCAGGGCATGTATTGTCTGTCGTGTTAAATGGATTCTTCTGAATAGAAATCTGTGGCTTAATGGAATTCAGGAAAAGGATGATTCTGACTTCTTGGTACAACAGTTTTTATTTATTGATAGTATTTATGTTTCATTTTGTATAGAATTGCACTTTCAGTTTTTTTCTGTTTGCATATGTACTGTGTGGTGATACCGAACCTGCTGTTAAAAATACAGGAGAATGAGCTTCATCTCCTAGACAACTGCACTTCAAAGGCAGGATGTCTTTATGCCAAGCTGTCCAATTTAAAGCTCCTTCCCAATGCCCCCTTGAGAGACTTGTTGTAAGCACTAACCTCTTACATGACTGATGGTTTAATGAGAGAGCTGGAGGTTAGGGTGTGGGAACAAGACAGAGGTAGGAAAATGATCTCTTCCTCTGCTATCAATATTTATAGATTAAAGTGTGTTTCTATTGCTTATACAGTAACTTATCAGGACAGAGCACTTGCTGCTGAGGATGTAATACTGATATGAGCTACTGTCCACAGTAGCTCACACAACCATTGCTCTCCAGTCAGTTTTATACTGCAGATGTACTCAGTGACTGGTGTCAATTGTATTTTATTTGCATGACAGTCTAGTCATAGAAAGCTGTTTTGCTGCCTTTGCTCCTGTTCTGATTCCATAATTGTATTATCTTGACTTTGAGGGCTTAAATGAGCAATAGCTTACTAAAAGATTATGAAGATAAGGTGTTAGGTGAGGTCCTTCCACTATACAGAAAACACATGCTAGGCTCCAAAGAAATTGAGTTTCTTGAATGAGTGGATAAATTAGCTTCCGAAACATGCCTTTTCAACTTCTAGTTTTACAGGTTTTGTACAGCCTCTAATCTCCACAGTGTTTTGATAATGTAATACTGTAATAAATTGTAACGTCCATGGTAAGCTTATGTGAAAAACTTTCTGTTAAAATCCTTGTGTTTTTCTTGTAAAGCTAATGTTAAAAATTAGTTTAGCTAAAGTGGTTTGCAGTTTGTCTGACGCCCCAATTCAGATTTCTTTTTCTTGCAATCAGTCTGAACAGTTTCTATTACCTTCCAGTCTCAAATGAATAAATCAGCATCTGACACAGCCTTGTAGATCCTCAGCCCTGTTTGCCCAAGGCAATGGAAATGAAATCAAAAGCTACCTCTATGAGTAGAGAGTTGTAACTTGGCATAGCAGAATAATGTTGTATTCTGTTGAATAAAATAAAATACACCAGGAATTAATTGGACTATTTCTACTTCTATTGGTTGTGAATTTGGATCTTTTGAGCTTTTGGAGGGATTGAATCTATCCAGTCCATTAGGAAGTAGTTTTTAAAGATGCCTTTCATAATGATCCGAAAGGATTTTTGTCCCTTTCAGTTTTATAGCCCAAAGTTTATACTCTTAATTGAAATTTAATATATTAACTCTGTCTGTGATAACTCATTGTAGTTTCTGTACCCTAGCTTTTCATGCTCCAGAGGATAAAAGAAAAAATAGAATAAAAAAAAAATTCAATGTCCTTCATTTTGAGGTAAATATTGTACACCAACTAAGAACATTTTAGAAAATGCTAATGGCTTTAAAAATGCATTGTGTTCATAATACAGTTTTTATTCATTTACATTTAAAATAACCACTGACAGTTGTATCTGACCAGTGTATATTTCTGGATGCCTAATTTGCCCTTGATTATCACAAATAGTGAAAAAATGATTATGTTGTCACCTAGTTAAATAGACGAAGGCAAAAGGACTGTTCAGTGATCGTACCCCAGGGCATAAATCTGCCCAAGTTACTGAAACTTTGAAGAAAAGCAAACATTTTGAGAGCTTGCTGTACAGTTGACAGATAAAGTTGCTATAATGAAAATGGTGGAGCCTCAGCTGAACAGGAGAATTAGCAATTTAAAAGGCAGCAGCCTTGTGTTGTGCCTGAAATCAGTCACTTAGCTTTAGCTTTACCTCTGTAGCGTCTAGGGCACTGAGGGATCTAGAGTGCTGCTGTGTGCACTGGCTCTCTAGTGGAGAACTGTCTGAATCCTGTTACACACAACCCTGAGGTATTGTAGACTTGGCTGTATATATCTGAGTGATAGTGTCATAGGCAGGAACAGAAAGGCCCAGCAAAAACTCTCCTGGCAAACTTCCAACCGAGGGATAACAAAGGGGGAAATGCTTACGGTGAGGCTGCGGTTGCATTCAGTCCCTTCAAGGACTGCCATTTACAAGCTGTTACAGGCACATTAGCCACTTTATATTATCTGTTCCTATGAGAGTTTGTATGGAACAATTAAAATGGTGGGTTTTTTTGTTTTGTTTTGTTTTGTTGTTGTTGTTGTTTTTACATAACTATTATCAGTATTATATCACTTGAAGTAGTGGAAGAACTGAAGAAAGTGACTTAAAAATAAATAGGACCTATAAAGAATGATCAGACTAAAAATGTGTATGAAAAGTTTCCCAAGTTTGTGTCAACTCCAGGCCAGCTTACACATCAGAAAAATAAGTCATGAAAGTGGTTCCCTGCTGAGTAGGTAGCATATGTGTTGTATTTACTGTTCTCCCTTTACAAGCCATAGATTTCAGTTGCTAAGAATTCTGTAATGAGAACACATTCTATGATTACAACACAGTGATTTCAAAAGGCTTGTCCTTTTTCTATAGTTACTTGACAGAAAAGCCTGTAGTTAATACCTGAAGCATGCTTATTTGGCTTCTGTGTAGACAACTTGCATTTTTTTAATTCATAAACTGGAAAGAAATCTCTGAATATAATTTGATTTTGAGTTCAGAAATATTTCAGAAGTGTCCACAGTAATGTAGATTCATTGTCACTTACTGAAATATATATATGTATATATATTGTGTATATATATATCTATATATTTTTTATAGTTTATTGTTACTTTTCTTGTATTTGAAAATATAATAGAACTGTGGGAAAAGTACCGCAGGGCAGATGTGTAAGTAATGGCAGTGTGGTTTGTAAATGCTGTGTTTTCCCATTCCTGAGTCTCTGCTGGAAAGGGTGAAGCATCAAAATGCCATAAATGTAAACTGTGTGCCATACAAATAAAGCATTTCTGAATTAGTTCTGGTGTTTCTGGGACAAGAGGTATATGTGGGCACTTTTTGCTCAGGGAGTGCCAGCCAGCAAAGAGCATCATCCTGTTTAAGCCAGCAGCTAGCACAGTGCCCAGCTCCCCTTAGGAGCACTCTGAGCTGATTCAGAGTTGTTCAGCAAGCCCCAAGTTACAAGAGGGGAAATAACATATTCAGCTTCCTGTTAACAATACAGCTGAGATCTGTAGTATCTTTCAGTACTCTAAGTTATCATCAACTCTAAAATCACACATGAATGGAATGACATGGGCAGGGAGCAGTGGAGAGGTGAGTGGAGAGCTGTAGATGAGAAGCAGTGCAGTCTGCCACACATACCTCAGTGTTTTCCTCCACGCATCTCGCAGTGAGGTCTCGGAGAGAACTCCTGGAGTCTCTCCTCCCGCTGAGCTTCACCTTCTTCCTAACAGGATCTGCCAAGGTGACAATAAATTCTGCATGTGATAGGGTGTAATATGAGCAAATGGGAATGGCCTTTTGAAATTCATTTCCCAGACAAATGAGAAGGCTCTATATTCTGTTACTGATCAAGTCTTTCAGAGATTAAACATGTCGATTAACACATTTTAATTAGTATTTAGGGGCTAATGTTGCCAAATCCAATTACAGGTTTGCATAATTATGGAGGTTAAATATTTGCTATAAGAAACAAGGTGCGTGTGAAGCAAGGGAGACATGTTGCCATAGGAAGGTATCCGAGGGATGCTATCAAATACTGCATAGAGAGCACAGCCAGAGTACCATAATTCATCAGCATTTGTCAAATGGCAGTTAGTCAGATGTGCAAGTCATCATAGATTAAGATCACATGTATGTAAGAGGCTGCTTTAGCTGTTTTGTGCACTCATCAAGAAAATCAGGCTTCTGAAAGGGAGGGAGCTTCCACTGAAATTCTTGGTAGTATCTCTAGTGAAAAAAGGGACTTAAGTTGTATCGCTCATTTTTGCAGTCCACTTGAAGTCTGAGTTTCAATTCTACCTGGGGATTTTATAACTCACAAAGCCACAGATACAGCAGATGATAAATGGCAAAATTGACAATTCACAAGCCACTGCTTTTCCACTGCAGTGGATGGCAAAGCTGTTTGTTGGGTGGCACCTTGTATCTACCTGTTGAGTATTCTTCTTTGTTCAAAAGAGTATAACAGGACAGCTCTTGCACTGAGCCTGCTCTGCCTCTACACCAGCAGGAGAGAGGCAGGCACAGAGGAACAGAGGGACAGAGAGAACATATGCGGTGAAGTACTGGCACAGTGTGAGCCCAGCAGAGGTCAGGTCAGGCTCCAGGTGCTGGGTGGTCGGCACCCAGAAACTCACAATACCTCCTGTGGGATTAATTTCACCAGGGTCTCACTGAGCTTTGGAACTGCAGAGCAGGGCTGGAGGAAGGGTGCAGCCTGGAGGGCAGCAGGTTACAGCAGTCCTTAGGAAGGATCTCTGTGAGAAGTACTAATTCTGCTTTGATTTTTCTTCAGGATTCTCAATGTTGAAAGCATCAAATAGAAAACCAAGCTTTTGGGTAGCTCTGTTATATAGTATTTATTATAGTTTACTGTGCACATTTGAGAGGAATCTGTCACGGTGAAGAATATTAGACCGCTTATGGTACTTAATCCCCAGAAATATGCTTCTGGATCCAGTGCTGCAGTGACTTGGCAGGGAGGGGACTACCTAAACTTTCACACTCACCTCCTGTAATGTGGAAGTTGTAGGAATAACAAGAAGTTAGGGCCACCATCCTGAGCCTCCTACAAGTGCTGAAATGTTCAGCACAAACGGAGATTTGACAAAGAAGTTGTAAGAAGTGAAAAACAGAATGAAAACCAGAGGGCATCAGAAGCAGAGATATCAGCTCTCTTTTCAGCTGAGCTGAAGTGGTTGTGGTACGCACAGATGGTTGTCACCAGCCATTTGTCTCTCAGCTCTGGCACTGCTCTGTTTGTGACTCTTTAGTTTGGAGTGTGTGCATGTTTGTCTCTTTTTAAGATCTGTGCACAGGATCTGTTTAGGTATATATAAGGAAGGTAGCTGACAAATAAGAACCTGGTGATCAAGGCTCTAAACAAGAGCAGTGCTGTGTGGGAGTCACACGTGGTGTCTCAGTGGACTGATGACACAAGATAGAGACTATCTTTACAGGCCACGCTGTTGAGAGTGCTGCAAAGGCTACTCCACACTGTTCATCTGTCTCCCTTGCCAGTGTCTGGGGAAAGCAGCTGAGGGTGACTCCTGTTCCGCCAATAGGCACGGGCAGGACTTGATGAAGTCCAATGGGCACCGGGAAACACCCGGAGTGAGTCTTGCTGCCCCCTTTGGAAGTAACTTTTGGCTTTCACGTGTATGTTGTGACTCAGCAAGTGCTGCTGAGCAGTCCTATTGAGGGCTGATGCTGATGCTCTACTTCCTGTTTCCTGGTCATTTGCTCCAACTCCTTGCTTTTCTGTGGCATAACACATGGCATTCCTTACCTGCCATCCTCCTGCTGGTCACCTTATAACTTAGCCAACAAATATAAGGGCTAAATCTTCAGAAACAAAGAAATGAGACTAGCTTTATGTTCGCTGTGGATCTCGATTCATTATTTTCTTAAAGCAACAACAACAAGAAGAACAATTGCAGGTTTTCAGCAAGTTATTATTTATGCCATGAAGCCGGCAGTATGAGAGGATTGTGATGACTGAATTTTTCCTAGAAGAACATGAGGTCCATCTTCTGTGTGTTGGTGCCCATGCTTGTTTTATTAGGGCGCATGACTGGCTGGTTTCTGATGGTGGTCACAACAGTGATGTCAGCTGATGTCAGTCACAACCCTTTGGGCAGTGACCTCCCCACCCGTGGCTGCATGTATTTGGGCACCAGCCTGTGCCTCCATCACCCTGCATCCTTCTGTGATTTTCCTTTGCAACGGCGATACATTTGGGAAAAGTTGCAAGTTTACTGTCTCCATAAAAATCAATCTTCTGTGAACTCTTCATTCTTTCTGAAACTAGAGAGTTGCTTTTTTTGGCTGTTTTGATTTGGATGCAGTGCAAATTGATGGTTGACTCTATGTCGGGCTTGGTTTTTAAGAAGTATTGGTCAGGTTTGCCAGCCCCAGGTCGCTGTTCAACCTCAACTTGGGATCTCCCATGATGTGGCATTAACTGTAGTTCTGTGCAGCCTGTGCCTCACTGTCCTATTCAGGCAGTTCCTCTTCAGTCTAAGCAAGATCAGCTCTTTGCCTGCTACTTGCACTCCAACATTTTAAAATAATATTTTATAAATGCGTTTGTGTCCTTAATAGAATATTTGGCTGTCTTCTGAAATATTTATTTCCCCAGCCTCCAAGAATTTCCTTATGACAACAGCATGAAAGGGATTGTAAATTGATTCTGCTTTTTTTCTGCAGCTTTTCTAAATGTAGTGAGTGTGATTTTAACAGGCCAGGGCTCTTCAAAATGCTCTCAGAGTGAGGAGAGAATATATAGTGAGAATATCCTTTACCAAAATGCTTGATCCTCCTGAATAGCAGGGATATTAACTTAACTAATGATCCTTTAAATGGGTATGTAAAATATAATTTAAGCTACTTGCAACATGCAAAAGAGAGGTATCATTTGTTACTGCCAAGCTCACTGGCATGTGGAAATCAGAAAATCATTAGCCTCAATAGAAATAGTTTAATACAGCAGGGAAGAGAACACATTATTTAGAGCAGTTAAATGGCAATTGATGTAACTGCTGGGAGAATGCAGAAAAATGAGTGTGATATAGCAAATGATAAATACTGCACTTAGAACTTATGCATGCAAAAAATGAAAATCTTTCCTCATTATGCTGCATTTTTAGCCCAGGAGACTAACTTTTCTGGAATATAACATTCAGAATTCCTAATTTTTGTAACTTTATTTCTAGACAAGCCTCATCCTTTTTGTGTGCATGGAATGCCTTACGTTGCATAGAGAGTATCTTAGAGATCACATCTCTCATTCTGTAATTGCAAAAATACATTAGCGAAAGACATTTTCGCATACTTTAACATTTACTAATAGCATTCAGCAATCCTGTTCTTGATGACGTCAGCTGGCTCTGAAGTGAGTTTTACCAGTGAACAAACCAGATCCTGTTCTTAGGTATGTGAAAATGATTTTATGAATCTTGAGAAGGGGTTTGACAGGGAATGTAAATGTAATTTCAGCTTTCTGTTTGGCCTTTGAGTGGTGTAAAGTGACAAAGATAACTGAGAAGCAACTGGATTCTGTTTCCCTAGAGCAAAGCTTTATGTACCGCTCAGGGCAAGCTGAAGCAACAAACAGCTTGTTCAGTACAGGGGAAATGTAACTGCATAAAAAATTATATTAGAAAGGGAAAAATTATGTCAGCATATAGACCTCCACCATACATATGTTAAAAAAAAAAAAAAGAACAAAATAAAAAGCAAATAAAATGAGAGAAATAACCTCAGACACCACCACGTCCACCCCCACATAAAACTATGCATTTCTCAGCAGAGCTCACTGTGTACTTGTCAAGCATGCTTTTCTGTGTCACTGAATTTCCTCTCAAAGCAGGTTGCAATGTCAGGTTTCTGACTGTGGCTGTCTCCTTTGAAACTTGTAATGGACGCAGCTATGTGATTTTAGGAACCACTGCATAGACATCCTCCTGAACTTGCAAAAGCTTTATACCTGCTGTTGTTTTGGAGTGGTATTCCTGCATTGTACCAAAACAAGAGATCAAAATGTAGCCTGTTGCTTCCAATATCCATTCTTATCTTTAATTATTAAGTGGCAAGTTTTCTCTAGAGAGGAAGAAATAATCAAAGTATTTGTCTGAGGATCTATAGAAGCTTATGTAGCATATGATCTTTTGTCAGCTCTGATAGTAAGTGAAATGTGACAAGTAATATTTGACTGACTGGAAAGTTTGTACTTAAGAAGTAGTTGTCCTATATAATCTGCTATTTTACTGCAATAATACAGTATGGTAATTATCTTAAATATTACAAATTAGCACCAGAATTACAGCGCTCAGAATTCTGTTATACATGAAGACTGCTTAGGACATAGTAAAGTGAGAAGTATTTACTTCAGTGCAATGGAATACTGTTTATGACTGAAAGTATCTCCTCCACTATGAAATTGCTTGAAGTAATCAAGCTGAATTGATTTTAAAAATAAAAACAAAAGTATCAAGTGAGTTAACCTGTTATTGGTTTATTATTTATTTATTCTTGCCATTATACACTTTTTTTTTTAAGAAAAAAACTATCATTTTTTCCCCCTAATTGTATGCATTTGAGATCTTTGAAGTCTTTGGAGAAAGCAAATTAAATTTCCTTCACAGATACTATAGGAGTGTGTAAGTGAGCTCAGTTTTTGTCCCTACTCCTTTCTTTCCCACGTATTTTTTGAAATGTATGACAAAAAAATATCCCTCTACATGGTGATTTGTTTTGTGGAAAACAAGAGACCGTTGAACAAAATTCTCAATTCAAAGATTTTTCTGGAAATCAAGGAAGAACTAAATCAGTGCACACAATGGATAAAAATACGTTTGGTGTTTTAAAGCATTTAAATGGCTATTGTAATTCCAAGCCAAGGGCATGCAAAATATCCAGTGCTCTTCACATCTGTCTGACTCATTCTAGCCATGCTAGGATCTGTTTAATGGATATAATCAAGAAAGATTAAAAAAAAGACTCTCGACCAATACATTTTTAATCTATGAATATTTGCCATCCTGTAACAGACCAAATTTTCAAGGATGCATCATTAAGATTCTTATCACTGTTTATGCAGTTGTTTGTAATCAAGATGCATATCATTTTATTTAGAAATCTGACTACTTATCACAATTTGGAAGCTCTGGGCAAGAGCCCATAAATCAGGTATCTCATGCTAAAGATTTTTTCTGAACGTTTATGTAGCTTAGGAGCTCAAGTAATGTTAGATGATAACATACTGCTGGAGCACCTGTTTCAAAAAGCCTTCCCTCGCTGTCTGAACCTATTGTGATTTTTTTTTTCATGTGCAAGTATTACCAGCCAGTATTTTCTGCAGCCACTCTGACTATGGATTTATATTATCCAGAATAATATAACTTCGTATAGCATAACTTATCTCTGTAAATCTGGGAAAATTGAGAAATGAGCAGTGGTCCACCTAAAAATGTGCTAATCAAATAGTTGTTATAAGCAAAGCAATATAGAAACCTAACAAACCTCAGGGACAAATGATGACTGTCAGAGAAGTTTAAGGTTTTTTGTACTGCCTGCTCAGTGCTGTTCATTTTATAAGTCCAATCTAAAAAAGAGTGAAATCTTAAGGTGTTTGGTGCATTCATGTCCATCTGCAGATACAAAGCTGTGCTGCTGATTTTTTGGGGATGTTGCCTGCACTGCAGCTTTTTGTATCATTTGGATCAAACCAAAAAGAATTGAAAGTAGCCTGTGTCTGATTGTACCATGCCATAAATTTGCAAGAAACAGTTTTCAGAAACACTGTACCCGTGTTTTCACCTCTCCTTACATGGTTAGTGCTAGCATTGATGACAGTGTTTACATTAAGAGCATATATCTGGATTCTGTTTCTTCTTCCCATAAGCCCTCCCGATTAATTTTCAACTTACTCTTGCAAGTTTCCTGAAAATAAATTCCAGCCAGGAGAATGCTGTATGCCAGTGCTGAGGGAGAGGCTGCATTTCAGCCATGCAAGTTAGCTGTCATTGAAGCATAAGCCAGTCAGATGGTTCTTTCTTGGATAATAATAATAAACCAGTGTAGAAAAAAAAGGATGAATAAAGGGGGGAAATGTGCTGAGAAGAAAAGTGCAGGATTGTGCATGATCCCACAGTTCACACTCATAATTGCTATTTTGTTGTGTTCTTTTCTTTGAAGACATTTTGCATCTCAGAAGTATTGTGACCCACAGCTTGAAAAAAAATGTCAAATGATTTTATAATTATGATTCTTTTCTTTTCATAACAATGCTTTTATCAAAACATCCCTGCTAGAAGTCTTGGTTCTATTCTTTCCTATTGTTATGTAGAAATAATATGGATGTTTCCTTAAAAAAGCAGTAGTCTGATTGTGGTTTAGATGTCAGAACTAGTACAAACACTGCAATTAAAACAATATTCATTTTGAGATTGATTTTTTTCTTCCTTGTAAGATTCTATTCCATTTTCCCTTTTTTGATCAAATTTACTTTTCTCTCTTCCCAAGTGAAAAGAGATACTTAGGTCACACCAAAGGTAATGCCTCCAAATTATTTCCATGGAAACTACAACATACACAAAGAGCACAATAACAGTTTCACAGAGGAAATTCTAAGCTGCAGAACACTATTTCTCAACATAGTCACCACCATTAGCCATGCACTTTCACTATGCATCTTCACAAAAGCCTGCATTCCACTATTGCAGAAATCTGCACCAGAAGAGGTGACCCACTCTCTCGATTACCACTGCATCCACTGTCTTTCCTGTCATCAACACAATGACTATTCATTATTTGCTTACTAAATATTGATACTCCTTATTTCAGTAAGAGTTCCTTACAAAAACCTGAATTTATAGAACAAGACACTGAAAACATTTAAGTGCTGTCTTTGCTATTAATACAGTTTTCCACTTTACTCAATTTATTTCACATTTCCTTTTGATTCAGTACATTGCAGAGGAACCAGCATAGTGAATTCTCTTGCCTATGAAGATAAATAGAATGTACTTGCACATTACTTGCAATTAAAAAGATAAGTGTGGATTTTCTACATGGAAAACATTGTATATCATCTACTATGACATATATTATCTACAGAATTGGTCTTTATTAGTTCTGGTACTTATGAAACTACTCTTAAGAGTAGGAAATGGAAGTTACTAAATCAAAGTATGTTAGTTAACTGTTAAAAAAAAAAAAAAGGAAAGAAATGATGGGGAAATTCTATATGCTCAATCAAAATAGAAAATTTAATGGTAAATGAAAAATTCTCTTAAAATATTATGCATACTATGGAGATGCTTGAAACTTAGTTAGGCTAAGATTTCCCATTTTTAGTACTGTGTTTCAAGGTGTTAAGGTGCTTCTTTTTTTCCTGCTGATGTGACTCTTTGAAGCATGTATTAATATGAGCAAATTCCTGATCCTTTGGGGTCTCAGCTATGGCACAGAAAGTACACAGAAAGATAAGTAGTATTTGGTTTCACACACCATAGAGATTTCTCAGAAGTTTTCTACAAAATGTTTAGTAATGATCATAAAAATGTATCACACAAATCAGACTGTGAAAATTGAGAGTAAGACAATCATAAATGATATTTCTAAGTTTCATTTAGTAGCACCCCACATTGGACAATGAAAGAAATTTTTTTGTGAACAAGCTAAATTGTAAGTTTTATGTTTAGTAGTGCAAAGTGTCATGTTTTTTCATTGGCATTTTCCTATGTATTATATACATTTTCTGTTGCAGAATATGATGTGAAAATTAAATAAAATTAGAAATATAAGGGAGAATATTTTCTCTCTAAAATCTTTGTATTGAAAATCCTATGTTGTTTAGGAAAACATAATTTTTGAAAAAAGGAAGAACACAAAAGTATTGCATCAGTATACTCCAAGTTCTTTTAATCTCTTCCATTGGTGAGAATGAAAACAAATGCTTATAATATTTACTGAAGGCATCATAGATAAGGATTCAGTTAAAAGAATAATCAGCATGAGCCTATGGGAGAGTAAAATCATTATTTAAAAATGTGGGGTTATTTTCATGAAAGAAGAGAGAGAAAGAATAAACTGTGACTTTCGCTCTCCTGTTTTCTCTTGCTTCTGCAGCTTTAGGGTGTTTATTTTGTGTGGTCCTCCACTGACATGAATAGGATTTGCCTAGAAAGGAAGTACAAATAGCAATTTTTTGCAATAACATTCTTAATAAATAGTGTTGCTGTTGAACAGTCTCATTGAAAATACATCTACTGTCAGGATGGACTCAAAATCCTTTTGGATTGATCCTTTAATTAAGTCAGGAGTGTCCAACCTTTTGGCTTGCCTGGATTGCAGCAATTGAAGAGGAATTGCTTAGGGCTGCATCTGAGAAGGATGCTCCAAAAGTAATGCCTTATTAATTATTAATTCCATGAAAACAATAACAGCTACGAACAGCACAATAACAATATTTACTAGAGCAAATTCTCAGCAACACAGCCACTGCCATTAGCTATTCATTTTCACTAGCAGTGAACTGCATGCTGCTGTTATCAAAATCTATACCAGCTGTCACCACTGCTGAAATGCAGCACCCACCACCTCCCTGTGTTGACATCCAGTATTGGGTCTCCATAAACATTCAGCAAGCATTGATGAATAGCAGTGTGCAATTTTTTCTGTGTGAAGAAATTCAGTTTCACATCTTTGCTTCATACACACTTCCATGTCAGAAGCCATTGTGTCAGGTTGCCCCTCTGCTGCCATCTGTCACACAGCAACACAATGCAATGGAGTGTTGGTGGGAAGGTTCATCTTCTACTGCCATCCCACCTGCAGTGGCTGCAATTCTCAGTGAGTTCTCGAGGGGATCATCAGAGATTTTTGATGAAATTTTACTCTTCCTGTGCTTCATCCTTGAAAATAGTTGTTCACAAATGTATTTACTACCAGAAAGTGGTGACATGGATAAGTTGTGGCTGTGAAGTGAGAGATATTTCTCTCTGGTAAGATGGGGTTTATAAAAGTCTGTTGAAGAGACGTTCACTTTTTGATTTCAACTCCATACTTTCATTTGAAAGTTCCCAGGTATTGTATTTATGCTTACTGAACATGGAGTTGTAAATAAACCAAAAAAAAATACGATTTTTTGGCAATCTTGAAACCTGTTCTCAAAATCCTTTATCAAAACAGAAAGCACAGCTATATCAAAATCCATAAATTTTTTTCACATAACTCAAGTTAGAACTTCACTGCGTCCTTTCCATGCCCGGCTTTCAGCCCAGACACTGTTAATAGCGCATGCTCAGTTGGTGCTGTGTGATGGCTGTGTGCCATCACTCAGGCCACAGGTTGGACATTCCCGAGTTAACTAATAGTAGAAGTGTGGGAAAACCTTGTTAAGTAGCAGTCCTGAAAGTCTGAAGCCAAAGAATAATCATAAAAAAAACATAGCAAGGAAAAAGCTTAGCTCAGTGTTTGAGAAGGAGTGAAAACAAGAAAACTGGTGGTAAAACTGGAGCTGCTGCTGCCTGCTGCAGTAAGCTGTTCAGCTCTTCTGGCTTCTGCAAGTCCCAGTAGGATTTTGTAGACGTCCGACTGGAGGTTGGAAGGTGATACAGAATGACAGTACAAGAATATAAAAAAATTACTACTGGTTTTCTGAGAACTTCTTTAAACCACATAAGTCATTTCTGAATCTTGGTTTGTGGGGTTTTTTTGTTTGTTTGTTTGTTTTTCTCTATGAACAGGTGACAGAATTTTTTTTTGAAGGATTCAAAATATACCCATCAGGTCAATACATTTTTACACATCTTTATGTGGGCAATGTGAGATCTCCACCTTTTACAGTTGGAGAGCTACTCTCACAGCTCTTATGGGCAAGAATATTAACACAAGACATATTCTTATTGCTCCCAGAAAACATTTTTTGTTAAGGATTAAAAAATTGACACACTGGATCTGTCCCAGGAGTCTGGCTTTACTACCACTTTTATTCTGATCAAAATTGTCTGCTTCAGGGAAGATCAATTAAGAGTCACCTTCCTCCAAGAGTCTGGAGGCAGTTTTTATAAATTAATCAAGTTCCCAAACACAGCTGTGAAATAGGTAGAATAATACTTCTTTTAGGAACGAAGAAAGTGACACACTGTAGTCTCATGCCTTTCTTACAGTCACCTGGTGAAATCGTTGGCACAGCTCATTAAGAATGTTCCTGTCCTGTGTTACTGCATCCTTTGGATTACACTCTCCAACAATTTCTTCAGCATCCAGTCAAATCAAATGTTCCTTCTTTGACGTCTGTTTCTCTATGTAGCCAACGGTTCCATCAATATCAAGATCTGTTTTCAAACTTCTTTCTAGTTCACTCCTTCTGCCTGACCATTAACATTTTAAAGGTCTGCTTTGAGAGTCCACCCAACCAGCTTCTACTGGTTCTGCAAAATATTTTGCTTCTTTGAATGACTGTCAGTTAGTAATTCACATGTGAAATGCTTCAGAGAGTTTTCCCAGCAAAATGATAGATAATAAGATTTTGTTTTATTTATTTTTTTTATTCCTGGAATTATTCTTTATATCCTTTATGCTTAGCAAATTATGCCTGCTGAAAATCTGTACTTTGAGTTTGCAAATGTAAAGTAGAGAAATTGCAGGTCATGCTTGTGTTCTACTGTTTATAGTTGATGCTACCTTCATTTCAGCACCCCTTATTAGTGATTTTTTTTGCTTTTCCTTACTTTTGTCATCCTTTCATGTCTTTGCTTGACGCTCTTTCAAAACTGTGACACCCTGTCTCTGGCTGACAGGACAGGTGAGTGTCATTCCTTGAGGAATATTCCCCCTTGCCTCGACAGAGGAGGATGGATAGAAATCCTCCTCCAGAGAGACTAAACATATCATTTCTTTGACATGCTTAGCCTTTGCTGACCAGACAGAATCCCATGAGCCAAGGCCTGTATAAGGGTGATTGCGTATTACCCTCTCATTGCTCTCTCCCCAGCTCCATTATGTTGTTCCTTTTTAGGGAAGGAGTTAACATTTCATTGCAACAAAAACTAGAAAAGCAGAGAATTGTGTCTTGGATTTTTTTAGTGAAAGGATTAATTATTTAAAATGTCTTTTGTGCTTAATTTTAATAGTACCTTTCATAAATTTTGGAATATTACCTATTCTAACTGAAATTATTGCATAGAGATTTATGAAAATGAAGCTCAGTCCTTGTCTGCGCCTACTTTCTGTAGATTGATTGGCCATATTGTTATTTAGCATCTGACAGAGCACGGAAGAATATTAGGCATGAAACATTAATCAGGAGATTATGCATTGCTTTCACAATTAATGTGCAACTGGACTTCACTTTGTAATATTGTATTAGCTCTTAACATGCAAATTATTGTAGGTAATTACCTCATTTTTCAGTGGCCATTTGATGGATTGAAGTTTCATACAGAATGTTCTGTGTAATTTAAAATCTTGCAATGATTTGCTTCTTTCCTTTTTGGTAATAATTTTAGTTTTCTTTATCATATGCCAGGCATGAGGAGCCTACAGCACTGTAAAGCCTAATGTATGAAATTCAATTTTTCAATTCTTTTAACTGTAACTGGAGTTGACAATTTGGTCAAGATTTGTAGTGAAGATGTCTCTTACTGCAGTATGTTCAAAACAATAAATAAATTAATAAATAGCCCATGGTGCTATTTATAACATATTCCTTTTATTCCGTGATATATATTAATGTACTATGTTCAGTACTCTGCGATCAATCAAGTAATATGTTTCAATTGGAATGATACAGTTATATGATTAAATGTTAAAACGCTTCAGTAGATTTAAATTTAACAGTCCTGGGCTTTTCTCTCTTTTTCTTTTTTTCATTTTCTTCTTGGTGTAATGTTCACATTGCTACATGTCAGGAAGTCATTATCTTAACATATACAGTCTATGAGCAGGTCTCTGACCTGTGGCAATATTTTGACATATGTGAATACCCCTGAAAATTTAGATATTCTTTCTTCATGTTTTCTGATCCAACATGTCAAATAGTCACAAGAATTTGTTGTGATCTAGTCTAATCAAAAGCCTGCTCCTGTAAAATAGCTCCTCCATAAAAGACAAGCAATACAATATTGAATGTCTATATTTAAATAGATTTTAACAGATAATAAAACTCTGGAGATTAAAATAGTTTCATTCACTGAGACAGTTTGCTCTGCAGCATGCAATTTGTGTCACATTATGTAAAATACATTTAAAAAAATGATTTGAAATAAAAGCACAAATAAAAAGTAACTTATAAAATGAAACCAAGTCAAGAATGAAAGCGGGATACGATATCCTGCCTTTAAATAGTGTCTTTCTATGGCTTTATTTATGTTCTATCCTGTCTGTGTGACTGTGACACTCAAATTTCAAGCCCTGCTACCAGAATTTCTCTTTTCCAACATCTTCTATACTTTTCCATTTTAAAAGAAAGCTAAAGAATTAGAGTATGTCAAGTATGAGAGAATTGCTTTTGCCTTGGTAGGCAACAGTTTGGCATTTCACACTATATGGCTTACATCACACAGTTGGCTTAACAGCACAAACTTGTTTATTGTGTCTGTTGTGATAAGAGCTACTGTCTGTCATTTTCTCAGAAAATATTTAAATGGGTATGAATCATTTTTTTCTCCCATCTAATGCTGTATAAAAAATGCTAAGTCATGTCCTGAAGCGGTGATTGAGCACCTGGTGGGAAGGCAGGGCCAACCCAGGGGAGCTCAGTGCAAGCAATGCACCTGGGTGACCAGAAGGGCTGGAGCCAGGATCTGCCCCTTCCCAGACCTCATTTAAGGATTGGCAGTGGAGACAAGCATATCTTGCCAGAGGTCCCTGCATACCTGAGGTCTTCTGAAGGCAAGCAGTTTCTTTGCTTTGTTGTTGTGCCCATGGCTGTTGCATTTGAGCATATCCTCGCTGCAATCTGTGGCCTTGCTCTTACATTGTTATTGCTGTGCTTTCTAGCACGCTACAAACGCAGATGTCAAATCTGCTGTTACGTGGTTTTTAGTGCCTTGCAAGTGATTTTTATACACAAGGTATGAGATAGTGAACTGCTTAAAGTACTGTTTCTTTCCCAGTGCTTAATAAGCAATAGCAAGAAAATAGATGAGAGTAGTGATCTCTGAATGACATGCTAATTAACAATGCATGATAATTATCACATGAAGATGGTTGATTTTCATTGATGGATGTATCTTGTAGAGTTAGATAGTTGGGTAACTTCTTCATAAGCCAATGCTTACAAGAAAGCTGGACATCTGTGCTAACTACAGCTGTGTTTATATCGTAAAAAAGAGGCACACCTCATGTCAGTGAGTAAGGAGCTGGAGGGTATCTACTGGAAAAAAAAAATGGGAAGAGCTCATTCAAGTTAACTTTTCTCTGTCTTCCTTCTTTGCCCAGCACCAAGTCAAGCACTGGAACATGTTGCCTAGAGAAGATGAGATGTCTGTCCCAGGAGATGGTCAAGATATGTGTGAATGTGGCACTTAGGGACATAATTTAGTGGGCATGGTGATGGTTGAACGTGATGATCTTAAAGGTCTTTTTCACCCCTAATGACTCTGTGATTCTATGGAAGGTATGCAATGTGCAGGAAGTACACTGCACTAGTAGATATTGCACTCAAAATTATGTTTAAGAACGAAAGAGCGACAAGAAGAATAAAGTTTCACTTTTTGTGTTCTCTAATGTGAGCAGTAAGGATAGTTGAAATAGGTAGCCAGCTGTTCAAAGTACTTTACTAGTATTGACAGATTGTGACATATTTTGTAAGTTATCTCTAAATGTTTCAGACTAAATGAGAAAACAAGCAGAACTATCTTTACAATAACCTCTGAGAAGTAGGAACTGGTTTAAATGCCTATGTGCTGGTTTAAATGTAAATGGAAATTCAAATGGGAGGTGAGTTGTGATATATATTATGACTATTTATGTGCTGATACCTGTGCACATAGCAGAGAAGTGCCTTATGAAAATACTTTCCAGATCTAGAAAGTGGCACTGAATGGTAGTTCATGCTTCTTCTCAGGTAGGCAGGTCTCCAACTTTATAGAGTTTAATAGCTTAATAGAAAGTACCATAATCTCTGTCCTGAAATAAAAAAAATAAACTATTTCAATTGTTGTTATTACTTAAGCTTCAGGTATATGACTTGATAATTGCTTGTTCACATGCTAACTGTATAAGAGACTGAATTCTGAAATATATCTTCATAAATATACATTGACTGCTTCACCCAAGCAATGATTTGCTCACAGGTAGAAAATATTTATTGCAACTTCTATTTGAATAGTTAAATAGGTGGGATTTCACTCAAAATATAGAAAACAAGGAGTTTGATGAATATTGTCTCTGCTGTTTGTGCTCTCTTTGGGATCTTAGCAGGTATCTGTAGCCTAAGCATGTACAAGCAGTATGTTTCCCTGTAAGACTATTTCAGTATCAAGTTGTGGAGGATCAGCATGAGATGTCTCTCGCCTCCCATTTGCCACACTTTTCCACAAGTATGGTTTTCACCCTGGCCTTACGTTATATGCAATGTGAAGTCATATATAATGTCACCTTGCTGCTAAGACTGGGGGAACAATAGTTATCAGCATAACTAATACTTCAGCAACAAGATATGAGAAACAAGTAAAAAATAAAGAGGGGAAATAAATCATTACAGAAGAACAATCCAAACATTTCTTCTTTTTAAGTCACATTCTTAATTAAACTCCTTTCTAACCTGTTCTAATCCCCAAAGTAATATTACCTTCAGAATGTGAAGCATACTCTGAATCTGAGGCATTATGCTTCTTCTTAATTATATTTTTTATTGCTAATTTAACTGCTCTACTTGTAATATTTCATTTAAAATTAATGACAGCCAACCTATCAGAAAGAGATTTTTTGAAATAAAAAATATAGGCCAAGAAGCTTTATGTTGACTTATCAATTAAGGTTTTTCACAGGGACTGATTGCCTCAATTCCCAGAAACATTTGAACTGACACATATTCCATTTTGTCAGCATTAGAAATGCAGATTCATTAAAGTACTTTAATTATTTTTTTTCTTCCTGGAGTCATTCTGAAGACAAAATAGATAGAATGTTTTGTATTAGATATAAATGTGATAGCATCTCATGAATCTGTCTTCTATCTGCATAGACCTATGGTATGCTGAACCTCTAACAAAAAACAGAAATGATATACACTGTAGTTCACTCTACCCAAATTTAAAGCAGATTGCTACAATATGGATGGAAAAAGTACTGCAAGGGTTCACTGGAAACTGAACAGTTGGACACAGGACACTTATAATAGGTTCTAGTATAAGTAACTGGTTTTGAAGACCATGAAAGTTACCACGTTCAGTCACAGAATGCCTTTCAGAATCATTGTCATTGTTTTGCCTGTCTGGTTAGATGTAATTCAGTCTTGTGTTTTGAATCATATAAGAAGTTACACTTCATTATGCATCTTTCATTGCCACATCTACTCTATCCACAGTTTGGTTTTGGTTTACTAATATTTCTCCTTCTCTTGTGATGTTCAGAACTGTCAAAAATGAAACAAACTGCTGTGGCAGTATTGTGAGAGAATAGTCAAGTAATTTATGCTCAGCAGGAACTTGTCCCTAGTGAGGCTATTTGGTAACTCCAGAGAGTTGTCATTGCAGTGAGGAAGGCCAACTTCTTACTGTGCAGCATCACTAAAAGTGCGACCAAAAAACCACAGGGAACCTATCCTCCCTTTTCACTGGCAGTTGTGACCCCATACACAGAATCACAGAACGGCCTGGGTAGAAAAGGACCACAAGATCATCTAGTTCCAACCCCCTGCTATGTGCAGGGTCACCAACCATCAGACCAGGCTGCCTGGAGCCACATCCAGCCTGGCCTTGAATGTTTCCAGGGGTGGGGCATCCACAGCCTCCTTGGGCAACCTGATCCTGTATGCAGCTTGGGGTCCTTAGTAAGCGAAAGGTATGGATGTACCAAAGAGTCAAGTGGAGTGCTGTTTCTGATTAATATGACTTCATGGGAAAGCCTATTGAAGCCCTATTTTTTGCTTAGTTATTTCAACCATATTCAGACTGGTTAAGTTGGTGGCACAGATAGAAAATTCTCTGGGCTTAAAGGACTCAAGCAGTAAAACTGATGGCCACTTAAAATCACTGCAACTCAGAGATCAGTGCTGTCTAAAGTCTTGTTAATAAGGTGGAGTACAAGTGGCTGAGAATGTGAAGTTTAAAGCTGAAGCCTTAGAAGGAGAAGGGAAAGGGGGGATACTGTTGCTGTTCACAGCTCTTTGATGGGAGGATATAGAGAAGAAGAAATTTAGGGTCTTGGAGACCCTAAGTGAAAGGAGAAGTGGCAACAGTCATAAATTGCAACATGAACACTAGTTAGATGCAAGAAGATTGTTTTCACAATGAGTGTGTCTAAAACTAAATCTGTTTGATAGTACTGTTGACTCTCCAAAATGTGACTGAATGAAACTCTGAGTAACCCAATCTACCGAAAATCATCTAAGTTGCAAAAGACCTTCAAAATCATCAGGTCCAACTTTCAGCCCTGAAAGGACTTCAGGCTGGAGGTCCCTTCTAACCTGAATTGTTCTATGATTCTGTGAAATTATATGTTACCTTCAGTTATGAATAGAAATTCAAATCCATTATCAATAATGACATTTCTTATAAAAAGAAGTATATGGATATTTTTGTAGATTTTTATTGAGACATTGAATAATCTGCTGATTTCACCATATTTTCAGTGTGGCTGAACTCAATTCCTTCTGTTTGAAAACAAACAGTTAAGATATGCAAGTCATGTCCGTCATTCAGAACGCTTATTCCAGTACAAATTAATTTTATGGCAAATGAACAAACCCAAGCAAAATAAAGGCAAAAAAAAAAATGAAGTAAATTTCTCTCTACCAGGATCTTTCGCCCTCTACTCCTCTTCCTTCCTCTGTTTGACCCTCTGTCCAAACAACTCTCATAAGTGTTGACAGGATTGTCAAGTTTAGTTAGCTTTTCAAGTCTCCTGGCATCCTTTCCCTTGTCAGCAAGTGTATGAGGGAGTGCTAAGCTATTATGAAGCTCATTGTAATCCATCAGATGTTCTGGAGCATATGACTTACAGCAGTGTCTGAGTCCAACAGAAGCTTTCAGTTCAAGTGATATGTATGATTATGTGAACAAGGGAACATACTTTGTTAAATCACTACAGAAATATGACTTTTAGATAGCTAACGTCAGGCATTGAAGGAAAAAAAAGGTATCTTTAAGAATGTGTAGGGGTCACTATGGAAGAAGGATGCAGTAGAAAGTTTAAAGCAGTATATAAATAGTGAAGAGAAGTTAGTGTTTTTAATATCCATGAAAACATATTGTTGAGTACTCTTGAGCTGATACAAAATTATATTTAGTTGAAAGATGGCATAGAACTGGCAAGAAGTTTTTTACAATCAGTAAAAGCTTTCCAAGTTTAATTTTGTGTATTTATTTTAAATTAGTATGAAATCTGGAAATGACATGAACTTGTCAATTGTCAACCACCAATAGCTTTCATTCCTACTTCTTGTTTAACTGAGAATATTAGATAGTCAGAATATTGACTTCTAGATTTAATCGGATCAAGATGTCAGCTCCCATTCTGCACTTGTTAAATTTTCAGTCGAGCACCTTCACACTTCTACATGCATGGAAAAAGACTTGCATAAATTATGAAAAATGTACTCCTCTGAGGAAGGGGTGGGCGGTATAGGTTGCACAAAGAGAGAGAGAACCTGAGGTTTCTAATCTGTAGGAAGTTTAGCATTCAAGGCCACTTTTGAGTAAAACTTGAAGGTTAGTTCTCTCTCTTCTGGGCTGCTGGTTCTTTGAGTGACAGAAGAGAGGTGATGTGTCAGGGTGTCTTCTTCTGCTCAAGTGTATTATTAAATGAAGTATGTGTAATATGCATGTGGTGACTGGAGGTCAAATTCAAGAGCCTGGATTCTCTGCCTTTATTCATGTAATCCAGGTTCATTTCTTCTCCCTACTCCCCATGAAGTCACAGTTAAACCTACCTCAGTCAGATAAAATAATGGTTAGATCGGATGTGTGAGGTGTGAGTCTCAGCTGATGTCATTGTCTGTAGGTTCTGCGGTTCTGTGTATTTTATACATTTCTGCTGGTTGCTTGCTTAAGTCCTAGCTAATGCTTTTCAGAGGTATATTGTTCTTCTTTTATTAGGTTCCATCAGCAGAAGTTTCTATATCTTGTGCTGCATTTGTAAGACTAGGGATCATAAGGTCTTGTAGAAAAGTAAAAAAGAAAGAAATAGTTTGTGGAACTGTAGATTGAGCTAAGATACAGTAGATAATATCTGCAGCACACAAACTTCCCTTGAAGGCAAGTATTGTGTGTATACTTAGGAAACTTTTAATGTTCCCAATTAAGAATTCTCTTATTTCATAGTTATTTTACCACTGCAGTCTGCATGGAGAATGATGTCCCACATTACTTCGTTCATAATTTAAGACATTACTCCTCCATTCATGGGCTGTTTCACGAAATTAAGTGCCCATGTCTGAGAATATTTATTCAGTTGGTTTGTGCATTAAGTCTTCCTATCTTCTCTGTAGAAGGGAGGATTTAATTGTTACAGAAATATGTTGAGAAATAAAGACTACAGCCCAAATTATAATTATTTTTTCTGCATCTTTTCCAGTTGCTTACATGGTTTATGCTTGTAAATTAAGTGTTAATGAAATCCAAGTGAGGTAACAGTGTGGAACATCAGAACTGCAATTGACTGGAGAAGGTTGAATATCTCCAAGGAAATCACTTCACTTGAGCAGTAACTGTAGGGCGTTATATGACATGCACAGAAATACCACTCAATTACAGAATGTATCTCAAATACAAAAAGAACAGAAAATTTATCTCATAATAAATTGAGCTTATTGTATTTTTCTTTAGGATGACTGCTTTTGAAGTTTTTTTCCTTGTAGTATCTTTACTTAGTATTTACTTTTCAGATGAGCAGCTGTTGCATCTATTACAGTTTATGTTCCCTTTACAAATGTTTTGTACTGCAACTGCCTGAAATCACCAAATTGAAATTTCGGGTATATTTTGATTTAGAGGGATTCTATGCTCTGAATATATGCTGTGAATGTTATGAAATACTACTTTAAAGTTTAGTAACTTTAGAAGAGTGATAAGTTATTTGTAGAACTTGAGGGAACCTTGACATGATTTTAAATTTCATACACTGTTAAGTTCTTGGTGGTGTTTGCCAGAAACACACAGGTGTTTATGGTATGTTTATACCATACTATCTAGAATGCAAATGCAATATAATGCCTTAGCTCTGAAGTTACATATTTGTGATATTTTTACATATACCTGCCCTTCTGTTATTTCTTACTGGCAGTGGCATTCAAATTTTTTAGAGAGTAGCCATCACCTTACAATGATGAAAGAATGAATCAGAGCTGATTCGTTATGTGTAAGGTAGCTTTAGCATAGGTATCTCTTTAAGTCGTGTTGTCACTGCGATATTCTCTCTACACTGTGCTTCTGGTCTTTTTCCAACTAGGATTTTCCAAAGTGGAATGAGAATGGAAACAGGTGAATTTCAGCCCTCTCATAAAACAGTCTGGAGAATGTTAAAAAGTTGATGTATACTGACAAATTAGGCTTTTCATAGTTCTAATGCTCCTGATTTGACATGTATAAGAGCATTTACAAAGCTCTTGCACTGAACTGCCTGGGTTTGAATTAAGAATAAATGCAAAATGAATAGTGACTTAAATAAAGAAATTAATACAGTTAGCACATAAATTAATTTTTCTCAGAGTGAGTCTGTGAAGCTAAATCAGACTTTTTTTTTATCTTCTGGTGTTAGCTGTTCCAAAAGAAGAGCAGCCTCGTTCTTAACTGTGTGATGCGTATGTAGATTGTTCCTATAAGCATGAGGAACTGACTACCTCTCACCCAAGGAAAAACAATAAGGCAAATAGCATATTGAAGTCTGTATGGGAACTGCTGAGTCATGGCCTGAACCAGTGATTGAGAACCTGGGGAAAGGACCAGGTCAGCCCTGGGAGCACAGGTGAGGGCAATTCAGCTACGTGATAGGAAGGGCTGCAGCCTGGCTGCACCTCTCTTAGACCTCATTTAAGGGCTGACTGCCACGGGGGAAGGATTTCTGGTTGGAGATCCCTCCTTCTTGAAGCCTGTTCCTGTGAACAGGATAGAATCTTCTTATACAAGTGAGCAATCTTCCTTTCCTTTATAGCAACTTCCTATAATGCTAGTCCTTCAATTATCCCATCTCTTTTGTAACATCTTTCCCATCATACTGGACTGTGCAAATGCTACAAAGGCAATCGTTCTTTCTTCTTTATTAGGATTCTCTGTGACTCCTATTACGTAACTGTCATTAAACATGTAAAGAGCATATCTATTAATATAAATCTATTAGGATCATGGGCTAGGACACTGACATGATAAGAGCTGAGTGTTACAGTAGTACCGGATATTCATATCTTGTACTAGGGATTCATGTTTGACTCTATAAAAGCAATGTTTCTTCTTATATATTTGAATATTGGACACAATCTGCATAATAATAATGCCTTTAATAAATCTGTTATGGCCTAAACTATAGAATGAAAAAAGATAGCGTAGGTACTTGTAGAAAAGAAATTGTAGGACTGAAATTAGAAATTCAGGTTCTACAATTTAATAACATTCATTACCTGAGAACATTAATTCAGATGACAAAGCATTTAATTTTAAAGGAGAATTACATGCCCTAAAATGAAGCAAATACAAAAATAGAAACATAAATGTAATGTCTGTTGCAGTTATGGTTATTTTAGTGCATAGTATTTCCAATCATGTTCAGCAGTGCTAGATGGGAACATTAGAGGATGGGTGTAAAACCAGTACACAACTGCAGTTTATGGCAGGAGATGGTTGATAGATTTGCTGAGTCTGATCTGCTGAGTCTTCTAGTAGCCTTTGTGTTCCTTAAGTCTGTAAATTTGTGTTGGTTTTAGAGCATGTTAACTTCTACCATCCTTGAACAGGACTGAATGCAATATCCAGCATACCAACTCTGAAATGTTAGAAAGAGACCAAGCGGTAGAGTGCCTTTTCTAACATTTTGTTTTTGGTCTCCTTGCAAGAAGTGTTTTTTTCTAGATCTCCACTTTATTTTTTTAATTTCAATGGCCAGAGTGCGTTGTTCTTACTGTGTCTGTCACCTGAGCAGAGATTCAGCACGTGAATCCTGTTTTCCCTTTCTCTTCACACAACCTCTCTTCCTGAGCTACTTGGCTTGCTGATGACATTTTGGTCAAGTCTTTCAAAGGCTGTCCAATCTTTCTGAATGGAAAGTGGTTTTTCCTAAAACTGTGGGAAAATATCCTTTGTTAATATCATCTTTATCTCTTTATAAATAATCCCTGTCAATTAGAGTGCAATCAGATAAGAATTTTAGTTGAAATGAGTGGTTTTAATTTGAATGGATGGATTACATGAAGCAAAGGTTCACAAACTAGATGGAAATAAAACAGAAGTTTATCTAGAATATCATTGTACAGTTGTCGTGTATAAGGTCACATTGTGGTTTCTATGCATTTTGGATTTAAATAATCAAATCTATGGGTGTCTGAGGGCTATAACTCTGTACAAATTTCAAACAAAAGTATTTTACCAAGATTAACATCGTTATCTTAAGTAGTATCATGTTGATCTATTGGAGGGTAGGGCAAGTTCACAGTAAAATATTTTAAATTTTCATGTCAGCAACTTTCTGTTAAAATACAATTAAATGCAATTGAAAGTGAAATTAAAACTAGCTAATATAAATGCATTCTGGTATGAATATTTAAAACAAAACAAAGGTGCTGGTGAATGAAAAAAAAGTATTTCTTGCTATCATCCTCCCAGGGTTTGGAGGAGTTGTATAGATCTTGGCTTTGCTGGAAGAACAAACAAACTATTCATGTTTCTGGAGTATTAAAATATTCAACTTGTTGATTTACTAAGGGTCTGTCTGTGGTATTCTCTCTAATTCAAAGCAGGTGCTTGACTGGTAAAACTATACAGAGTATGTCATAGGAGACAGTGGATTACTCTTTGCTTATTGTCATGGAAGGATTTTAAAGAATGTTAGCTCATCATTTGCAAAATAAGTAAACAAAATGTTTATAGAAGTGGAGGCTGGTCACTTTATTCTAATTCTTACGGATATCAAATATTACCCTGGAAAATGCTGGTGAAAATAATTCTTTCCGAACTCAAAATAATTTTTGATAAACTTAGTTAATCACTTCACTTAAAAGACTTAAAATTCTGTATAATGTTCCCTTTTCATCTTAAGCATGTATTGTACAATGCACTGAACATAAACTCATTTAGAAACCTTAATGAAAAAAATTTATCACTTAGAATTTTGCGTAAGATCTGGGAAATCTTTAAATCTCCATGATTGTTTAATTTGTTGAACTGCTTGTGGAAAAATTCATCCCTGGAAATTTATATTGTATATCTCTCTGGACATATCAAAGCAATGGAAGGTAATAAGGGAATACATTGTAATATTTTTCTTTTTCCTCTTTAAACCATATGCTATGACAGGTACATAGGTTAAACAATCCTGTTTTGCTCCTTCGAGCATTTTCTCAAATGATGAATATAAATCAAGTTTTGTTTGTTGACACAGATTACTTTTTCTCATGTTCTCCTTCCCTCAGCAGCCTGTTTTCCCCCCCTTTCTATATGCTCAAAAAGAAACACTTGGCTTTATTTCTATTTACTTTGCGGTAAGTGTTAGAAATTTTATGAAGCATTTTGTGTATGATATCATAACTAAAGCATATCTGATTATTCAAGAATATTTTTCTAATACTGAAGTGCTTCTTTATCAAACTCATGTTTTAAAGACTAATTAGTTTCTAATTACAACTTGAATGTAGTTGTTCAGTTTGGAAGATAATAATTGTAATGATCTGTTTCATTTAAATATGAAGAGCTGTATGATAGTTGGGGAGAGGGAGGG
The DNA here is from genome assembly GCF_951394365.1 of Tetrao urogallus. Classification (NCBI taxonomy): domain Eukaryota; kingdom Metazoa; phylum Chordata; class Aves; order Galliformes; family Phasianidae; genus Tetrao; species Tetrao urogallus. Next base: position 5,633,269 of record NC_136827.1, on the reverse strand, counting down.
AAGGGAGTAGAGGAATGAGAAGGAATTCCTTGGCCAGATATAATACAGCATTTTTCCTTGTTCAAGAAGTACACCTAGAATTAGTGTCTCTAAACAGTGAATTAAGTAGGCTATCTATATGGCTAAAAATTATTTTGTTCATGAAATGACAATTTCAGTGATGATTTTTGTAACTGTGTTTGAAAAGATAAGAAGTCCAGTATTTGAAGAATACATCTTCAGTAAGAAGACACTCTTACACTGCAGGGCCAGTCTCTGTGTTTACAAGGATTTTAGTTACAGATGCCAGGGCTCTCTTGGCAGTGTTGTTTTAAGCAGCACAGTTTTGAGTACAAACCAATAAAATGATATAGAAGTAACTGGTAAATCAAAACAAACAAGAAAACAAATGAAGTTATTCCCCTTGCCTGCTCCTGTTTGCCTGCAGTAATGTTTTTATTGGAGTTTAAGTAAAGGCCAGGGACAGAAACAGCTGACTTACAGCTGTGTGTTACATTTCGTCGATGCTTTGCAGAGAGATGAGATATATTCTGAGTGCACTGTTGCTGAATTTACCAAAGTTGGTACTTTTAAATGTGCTTTTTGAATTCCAGGAGTCCAGCATGGTCTGAAATGATTGTGAAGTTTGAATTTCTGGCAGCCCATTTGAATAAAGTCTGACACGGTATTGAGAGTACTAAGGTGGCTCTTGGTCATTTTTATGTAACCAGAAGTCATTTAGGTTCATCATGCTTACTATCTGTAAGTATTATTTCTAGCATTCTGCATGCAGAAGCTTTGCAGGGCTGAGAACTGTCAGGAAGATCATGTTGACTGCTTGATTGCAGCCAGCATCTTCCTCCTGCTCTCCTTGTGAGACAGTAAATTTGTATTGTTGCAACAAGCTGCGACTTTCTTTGTGATGTTTGCTTTTAATATTGTTTATAGAAAGTCTTGAATATACTTCTGTCCTAGGAAATTCCTTTTCTACTCAACTCTAGGTTGATACAGGTCATGTAACACAGTATATAGATTGTCTGAACCATGCATGGATAGGAAATGACAGGAGAATTTTAAATGTAGTTCATTTAACGCTGATGGATAATACTGATACGCACAGTGAGAACAGCCATCCATGGCTTCATGTGGTTTTTAATGCTGTTAATTTTCTTTTAGAAGGGCAAGTGGCTTTCCCTTAATTCATTATGTTGCATATAAATGAAAAGCGGGCAACAGATAAATATCTGTTGTCATGACGAAGAAAGCAGTTGTAGCATTTACAGGGAAGAATGCTAACTTGTTTACTATTTTATTATTGCTTTCACATCCTGAACTAAGCAGAATTATTCATTGTGGATTATATTGTTTGTTTCTATTAGCACATGAATCAAAGGAAGTTTGGCTCAGTCAAACAATGGGAAAAAATGGATGTCAGTGTCCATGATTAATTTAAACAATAAGTTGTTGAGTGTCCAAAAATACACTGTAATGTCAAACATGATAAGAGGTACTGTCTAATATAAAAATTTTCAGTGGCAGTAGCTCTGAGGTTGCTCATAACGTTAAATAAAAATTTTGCACCTGTTTGAAAAGAGATCAGGGTTTAAGTCTCAGGGTTTCAGGGAAGAAAATGATATGTGCTAAGGGCACATGAAATCAGATCTCCCAGGGATCAGTTTGTGTCTGCATTATTTTTCTTTTTTTAACAAATTAATCACAGATAATCAAACAGTGTTTAGAATAATGCAACTTAAGCCAGCTGCACTTCAAATCTGCTGTGGATGCAGAGGAATCAGGGAGCAAAGCCACGGTACTTATGGAAGTACTTATCAGTACTGTGGAAAGCTCTGTGGAAACACATCTGTGGAAATACATCTCCTGGACTAGGCTCACTTGCACAGGATGTCACTTATATTTGCTTGGTCTTCTATGCAAGCTAATATGTTTCTGTAAAAATCATAATTCTGGAGACCCTTCTATAGATAAATTCAAGCATCTGTAAAGCTTTGCAGACAAACCATTTTGTCTGGCTACAGACTGAGCATGTGGACCTACTGGAATAAAGGTACACTGTGCTATCTGTTATGATCTGCACCTGTATTTTATTGGAGATTTACTGCAGGCATTGGAGGATGACACCCCTCATCTTGTGCTCATAAGGAGGAAAATTCATTCAGTGTATTTCAGTTTCTGAAGAAACAGAACTTTTCGATTGCTTGTTTTCTTGTCTTATTCATGGCATCTTCCAATAACTATGCTTGTAGGGGAGGAAGATTTTCCAATTAGTAATAAGGTTGAGCTTGTTATTTGGATTCAGTTCATTTCCTCATTCTTACATATGTTTTGATCCTCCTTTTAAATCACCGGAAAAATTTCCTGCTGCCTCTAGTAAAGAAAAAGGTTACTTTAGATCATGTAATTATGGCATGGAAGTGAATAATTACTGCTTCCAAGTCTGATTGATCAGGAATGTCTCTTTTTAAAGGCGAGTTGAAGTATGCTGCAGTATGCAGATGAATTGCCAGGACCTCTATACTTGGCGCAAGCTAATACAGTAACGTGCTGATAGAGGATGAATGCTTTAAAGGCAACAGGCTGCTCTTTGAGCCTAAGGTTGTCTTAAGGAGATATCCATCCCACGGTCAGTTCAATTCTTGGCACGGTGCTCTCTGTTGGAGCTGTGATTAGCATATTTGAAAGGAATGGGTTTCCCTCAGCTTTGTGACTTGACAAGTTGGGCTCAGCGAACAGCCTGGTGGGTCTGTTGCTTCAGGTGTTTGGAGGATGGACCATCGGGACTAAAGAGGTTAAACTGAATCCGCACCCAGCAAGTGGATAAGCCATGAAAATAATCTGTCTGATTGTATCCTCTTAATTTCAGTAATTTATATTTGTTCACATATTTGCATTGTATAATCCATCTCTTTGTTGCTTATGATCTGTGTATGCCTTGTGTAAAACAAACAGTGGATATAATTTTAGGTACTTCTTCACCTCAAGCCACAGCTTAGAAAAGCATCGTATCTAATTGCAATACTGATCTCCAAAGTGGACTTTTAATTCAGGTTAGTTCCAGTATTTTTAATACCTAGTGAAGCCCAAGGTAAAATATATCCAAATGGCCTCTGGGTAATCTGAGCTCACGTGTTGTGTTTTGCTTAAGTGAGTAAACAGAACACCAACTACTGGAATGCTGTAAAGAGAGTGACTTGACTTGTTTCTGCCTCTTGAATGATTGATTTTTGAGTGATAAATATGTAGATATGACATGCTCCTGAATCAGGTTAGTAGAATACTACATTCAACCGTGATATTGGGTATGCTTTTGAAAGATGGAGCCCTAAAGATAATGATTACATCCTTTAAATTATTATTTAAAAATACTGTTTCATTCAGAACACTTATTGAAGTGTTTGTTTTAAAAAAGTGAAAAATTGCTAAAATGTATTTCTACTTCTCTAAATGTGAAAATTAACATGTATACTGACATAACTGATGGAGAACAGGGATTTTTTCGTTATCTTCAAGTTTTGAGTTCTGCTCTACAGAGAATTTTATCAGTAAATCTGTAGCCTTTGGCTGTGATCTTATCTCTATTTCCTTTCTAAGTAGTAATATCATCTTTAGCTCTGTAGAATGTGATCATAACAGGGGAAAAATAAATTCCTGCTATTCTGATTCATGCTGATACTTCACAGGCTTTTGAAATAGAAGCTGTTGTATTTCACTTCATACTATCTAAAGAGTGTTGAGGATCTAGAACACTTCCAGGTGGAGAATCAGTTATTTAGAAGGTGTCCAGCAGAAACCAGTTGTCTTCTGTTAACTTAATTTTAATTAATGATAACTTTAATTAATAACATTCTCAATTTATTCTGAAGTTTTTATTGAAAATACAGTAACACATACAAAGAAATTTGTAATGTACCATATCCAACTATCATTTTTTGCCTGGACGCTAATGGATGACCAAATGAACTATACCTACATTTTACACACTACTTGTAGTCTGAGACTGAAGTGTTTCTGGTTTTTGAGGATCCGCACTAACTGATGCATCTATGAGCAACCTCATATATTAGTTCTTTCTTTGCCCTTTTACTTGTTGGGAAAAAAAATAATATCTCAGTGAATGGAAACTAGCTTCAGATATTCTAAATATTTAAATTCATACCAGGAAAGGTGTGTGTGCTTTGGTAAATTTAAAATGCCATATGGGCAGTAATAAGAGGTCTTAGTCTGTTCAGTAGGGATTTAGCAAAACATTATGCAAATATGTATTTGAAGTGGTGGCTGGGAATCTCACATATTTATTCCCACAGTTGTATTTAAAGTACTGTGGCTATTTTACAGCATGATCAAGAAAAAGCAGAGAACTGCAAGGACGTTAGCTAATGTTCCTATGCAGAAAATGTAACACAGAATAATCCTTGAAAACAGTTGGATGTAAAATTCAAAAGCAGTGCCTAAGCTTAGGAAACTGTACATGTTTTGAAATTGACTAATTTCTAGCTAATTTGAAAATCAAGATACCTTAAACTAAAAACAAACAAACAAAAAAAGATGGGTACAGGGAAGAGAATTGTCTGCTGTGTCATTCAGTGATTTTTTTTTTTTTAAATCAGCACTCAAAATAAATGTTTTGTGTGTGTGTTTTTTTGGTTGTTATTGTTGTGTTTGAATGGTAGTCAAATTCCAATTAAATTCTAGAGTAAGTTTTCTTAGCATCATAAAATAATCCCAGTAGTTAGAAAATTTGCTTGTGTGTTGCTTGCCTTAACACATGTACTATACAGTGAAGAACATGTAGCAGGTGAGCAATTAATTGTTCTGCGTGCTATGGCATGATAAGTCAACATGTAAGGCTGCATCTCTGATTGGAGAGCTCTAATACAAAACTTCTTGGCAAACCTAGTGCTTCACATGCTTATCTTTTTGTTTTCTAACTTCTAGCAACTGAGTTATGTGTGTGGCTTGTGTTTCCAGTGAAGAAGTCCTTTCTTCATTGTCCTTTCACATCTTCTCTGTGGGTATTCTGTTTTTTCTCTAAAATCAGTTGGAAACTTCTTAATTACAGAGTGACTTCTGTAGATGATGGGCAGATTTAACTCATCACCTGATGTATTCATTCCCCATTGCTTGCCTTCTTTTTGTTAAATTAAACAGGTAAGTATTTGAGTCAAAGGAAGCTTCAAGCTTCCTTTATTTTCTTGAAATGAGGGAGTGTCACTTCCTGTCTCTGTAGACTACTTCTCATTTTGACCAGTTAACCTCTTCAGAGTTGCAGTATCAGTGGTGAACAAAAGCTCATAAGTTGAAGTGTTGAGAGCATGATATCACCATTTTCTAGATACGGAATATTTTAAAATGTAAAAAAAGAGTTAACAAATCATTTTAGGCTCGAGCTTTTTATCTGCAGTTACCCTCCTGCATGTTTGACAAGGTGAATGCTGTTTTCAGGGTATTTTTTATTAAAGCATCAGCCCAAAAGAACATCCACTTGCTGGAAAGGGTGAGATCATTTAAACTGGGAAGATATTGAAAGTCAGAGACTAAAAGTCTTTTTTGACCAACTGACCACATGGGAAGATAAAGTGTCAATAAATCTTCCTGTTGTTTCGATTAAGTGAGAAGGTACTTCAAATATGGTTTAGTTACATTATTGTTAAATTTAAAAATGTATGTTTGGAGATGGGTAAGATATGACTTAATTTTCCCTACTACAATTACCTTATGAAACAGTGTATCTGTTTATTTATATATGCAGTTTCTTTTTCTGGGTTGTAGCGGATGGCAAACAGTGAAGCTACGTGAATTTTAATGTATAATGTAAGTTGCAGTCTTGGTTGTACTCTGAGAAGAAAAAGTGCTCCTATAGTAGATGTTTTTGTTTTCTATATTGAAACTACTCTCAGTACAAAGGACTTGAGTGTTACAGGTCAAGGTCAGAATACAAAAACAATGGAATAATTCAGTTTATCATTTGATGAAGAAATGGATTTGTTTCTTTTTAGTTTGACAGAGCCACCAGTTTTTTTTTTTCTTTAACTATTAGCAGATACAATTTTCAGTGACAATATAACCATACTGTAATACTATATTGATGCTAATTTATCAAAGTGCTTAGCGTGGACTTACTTTAAAGGCAGTGTATAATTTTGTGGCAAACCTTTTAGCAGGTCTGTAAATTGACATCTCCTGTAATCAGCATCTCAGAAACAATAGTTTTCAATCAATCAGTGGGGAAAAAAAAGTCTCTGTAATACACAGAATTCTCCAGAGAATCACTGTGCTTCATAATTCAACCATGTACTTTTCCCTTATGAGTCATAATAGAAAGGCGACCATTTGGAGCCCTTTAAAATGACAAAACAAAAGGAGTTCAACACCAAAAAGAAAGAAATGCCGGTTAAAAGCTGAAAACAATTTCAAAGTGATGCTTTTTCCATGCAATAAATACTCAAACTTCAGCTTAGACTTTTCTATGAAGCAGCTATTGTTATTGGCATGGATTTCTACTTCTCTGTTAAGAGAATTAGTGCGCTTAGAACGAGATTTTTACCTTTTAACTGTAGAAAGTGCGTAGGTGAGGAAAGATAGAATTTGTCGTGTCCAAAATATATTTTTACTGTGTTGTCCTACATTTTTATATACCTCTTTGGAGGGGTATTTCCTCCAAAGGCAGCGTTCGTATTTGTTTTATTTCTGTTAGCATGTTTATTTCCTTCCAGTGTTCTTCAGTTAGGTTTTGGCACACAGTGCTGTTTTTGTATTGTTCTTGTTAACTCTGGAAGAAGAATTGAATATCAGATTAATGAGACTTAAGATAACAAGAAAAAAACACCCGAATATTCTTTTTACTATCTGACTAACATGTGTATGTCTTCCATCGTTAGTGAAGAAGTTCCTTGGGCTCTAAGAAGTCAGTTAGGCAATAGCTGAAGCAGAAAAGACTGACCTTTTCATCTGTTGTTAGCATACAGAAGTTAATTTAAAAGATTAAATCATATTGCTTGAGGAATGGGCATGCTTAACAAACCAATATGTGCATAGGTGTACTTGGATTATACAGTTATTTTACTTTTTATCTCTTTCACTGACAGAGTAAATTTCCTTGAACAGAAGAGTAGAACAGTTAATCTTCCTGATTTGAACAGAGGATGACTTGAAAACAATACATTTTCATTGTAATATGTGATAACTATTAACTCGGATTTTCCAGTATGCAGTCTTAAATGTTACATATACAGTTTAGGAGCAATTAGATTTTGGTTTATCATGTCTAGAACTGCTGAATATTTTTTGCAGGGTGCTTGGTGATCTCGCTATCTTGAAAATGAGGCCCAAACCACTTATCAGAAATGTCATCTCTACACTTTTATTCCTGGAATGATCAGCTATTAAGGGCTGGTTGAGAGTGAGGAATGTGCTTGTTAAATACATAGGGCTTGAGCTATTCAAGCCAATGAAAAGGTATTTTTTATCCTTAGAAGCCTTCTCCAAGTTACATTATGATGCTCTTTCAACCTTAGTACAGCTTGATGAGTAAAGCTGCTCAGACAAAGCCAGAGAAAAAAGGTTGTTAAAACTTGCCTTGTGGCAACACCAAAAGAATAAATAGAAAGTCAATGAGGTGAGAAGTAAATATTTATAGATTTGAACTGTTGGCTTGTCTTGGTAGAATTCATCACGTGAATGGTGGTATGGTATGATTCACATGAAGCGTTAATACCTCTATTTGTTTAATCGTGGACAAGTAAAGTAGGAGTGAAATCTGACACAACAGAAGTTTGAATGTATAATCATGAATGCCATTCATGTATGTGTTCATTTTATCTTGGCCTTAGCAACAGCGTTCTCTACAACATAAACCAAGGATGTGGGTGAACTACTGATGTGCCTGATAGTGTATATTCTAAGAATAAATTTGGCTAACAACCATAATATTAAGAAAGCAAACATAGCAGTGTCAGTTGGAATTACTCCAAAGATAGTCCCAGTACTCCTAAAGCAGCACATGCATGTTAAGTCTGCAGGGAGGATTGTTGACCCTCGTTTAAACTGACTGAGCTGAACAACCTATTGCATTAGGATTTTCTCTATTTATTGTTTAGGCTGTAAACCTCGAAAGATGACAAATGTTTTCTCTTATGATGGCATATTAGGTTTTTTGGCAGTATTTTTTCTGATTGTGTGTTCTGTGGCTTACATTAAGAAAAGCAAAAGCATCTTAGTATCATGTATGTATTTTGGTTTCCAGTATTAAAGAAGTGTTCTTTCATGTTCTAAATACTACAACAAACCTTTTTTCATTTCTTTTTCTGGTATGAGTACCAGCTTCAGGGTTTGATCGCAGTAACTTTTAAATGACTGTTTCTACATTCAGTTCTGCTGGAAATGTTGCAGTTCTTGGAGAAGTATCTTAATGTTATTACATTATGAGTTTATTTATATTGACTAGGAGAGGGACTGTGAGCATTCGTCCTGATTTATACCTTTCAGTATATGATGATTAATACCTTTTGGCATACTGATAGCAGTAAAATACTTATTTTCATTCCAGTAAAAAGAGAAAATTGTGAGGAACTGGTTCCAGAGAATTCAAAGTATCAGATATCTAAGAAAACTGGATCGCTGATTTTAAAATGAAACGCTACAGCTAGAAAGTGAACCATATAGTAGAGGGTGGCCAGCAGATCGGGGATGTGACTGTCCCGTTCTGCTCTGCTCTTGTGAGCCCCCCCCCTTAGAATAGTGTATCCAAGCCTGGGGCCCCCTGCACTGGAAGGATGAGGAGCAATTATTTTGAAATGGGAGGATCTACATGACCAAATTAACCTATCTTTGTACTGCATGCCTATGAGCCACTTGTAACGTTTCCCATATCTTCCTTTGACTTAACAGTAGAAGATAACTTTGAATAAATGAAGGCATGTGTTCCACTATGTCTCTAGAACAGCAAACTGCCATAATGCATAGAAGCAGTAAAAAGCTCTGAGCTTTACAGAGTATCTGCAGAGTATCTTGTATGCAGTGCTGCCTGTAAGAATTAGGAAGCTGATAAAACCATGTTGACATTATACTGGCTAGACATCAGGCTAGACATCATGTGTTCAGGTTACATTACTTAGTATTTATTTTTACTACTCTCCTCTGTAGAATAGGATATCGTGAAGATTATCTGGTCATCTATTTAATAACTTATATTTATTTTTTCCTGATAGGAATAATAAAGTAGGCAAGATACACTGTCCTTCTTGCGCTCCCTGCATAGTAGTGTAACTGCAGTTCTGCCAGAGGAATCAATTATGATTTGGAAAATAGCAAGCCCTGGGGCTCTGCCAATCTGCAGATGGAATGGGCAGTTTGCTATTTCTGATCATGTCTGCAATTTTAAATGACCAAAAGTCAGGATTTCTTCCTCAGTGTTTCTTTTTTCTTTTTCAATGGCAGGTGACCTGGCATTAGGAATAGTCATGTTGCATGATTATAGTCTGGAATACTAGGAAACTTCTCAATCATCAGTGTTAAAAGATCTCTTATGTAATATTTGTACATTTTTTCACTAACTTTTCTACATCAGACTGGGTAGGTGATATTTTGAGTATCAAATGTCCATATTTTTCTACTATCAGTTGAAATGTTTATAATATTTATCAGTGGTGATGGAAATACAACGGTGGTGATGAAGTGCAACAAGCTGTGCAAAGCCAAGTGCACCTCCCTAGAAGTGGGTAACTACATTTAGATATGCAACACTTCAAAAGCTTCTGTCGAATGTTGGTTGTTTTTTTTTTTTCCTAGTTGTCTCAGTAGACAAGATAATTAGTTAATTTACTTCTTGAGACTTAAACATGGATCAAGAATAAGATCTGCAGAGGTCATTCAGACTAAATGGTGGGCTCAAGTTGCTCAACAAAGTATCTGACATGTCTGTAAGGAATGAATAAAAATGTCAGGTGCTGAAGGTGGGGGAGCAGAGGGTCCTGGTCTCAAGCTTTCCAGAAGCGATCGCTATTATTGTACACAGCACTGCTCTGCACTGCCTCCAGGTGTGGTACGTGCACTCCAGGCTGGTGGCTGTGAGCTAGCATGAGGATTCATGAGGGGTTTCCGTTGCTCATGCCAGGAGCTGGGGCTGTGTGCCACAGAGGCCTGGGGCACTGGAAGTTGGTGTTCTGTAACCTGTGCTTCCACCTCTTGCTGAATCCTCTGAGTGAGAGGCCACTGCACTGAAAACAATAGGAAAGAGATGAAATGAATACCTGGCTATCAGAAGTCCATAAGCAAGTTCTCAATCTGCTTTATGACGTGTAATTCATGCCTACAAATGCAGTATGTTCCTGTCACTGTTTACTTATGAGAGAGATACCACAACCTGCAATTTCATTAATGCTTGCCAAAAGTCTTATGTACTGTGCGTGTGTTCAGGCAGTGACCACTCCAGTTGTTTCATCCTGGCTGTCTGTAAAGGAAAAAAGAAGGGAAAAGAATCATACAATGGAATACTAATCTTTTTTGGGGTTAGTGAATATCCTAACTGAGCAAAGCAGTTCCTGTTTCTGATCTGAGCAAGTATCCTTCTAGAATAAAATAATTTATACCTCTTTAATTGCAAGAAGTTTACATTAGGCAATGGCATCTAATAGCTCAGCAAGGTAAAAACAACAAAATCATCTGAAGGCCTGGCAGACATTCATTGATATTAGAGGCAGCTTTCTGTTTGGTGTACTTTAAGTTTCATTGCAATTATATAAATGACAGCAATTTTGTCTGGAAAAAATTAGTTGTATGAACAGTGATTTCTGAGTTTATGGGCTATTAAGTATTCCTCAGCACTTTGTACTTTAAATAGCTTCTTAATTTAATATGCTATAGATTTACAGATAAAAACTTGATCAGTACTAGTTTTTGGTCTACAATCTATTCAGTGTATCAAACAATATATGGAGATTTATTTACTTTTTGAGGAGTTAATTGGATAAATATAGTTTTTATGACTAGGAAACCTTAAAGTTTCAGTATTATGTATTTTTTGTGGATGTCCTGAATGCGTTAGTGTTTTCTTATGTATCATAATGTGAAGTTCGAATATTCCTCATGAGGTCATACTCCTGCTCCTCAACAGACCAGCTGTGCACAGTGGATATTTGTCCTGCCTGTTGTTTATCTGGGAATACATTTAATCAGTTCAATTGCAAAAAATGTTCCTATACTTTAGAACCTGGATTCTCAGATCTCTCAAGTTAATGCTCTTGAAGCACGGTGGAAGTGCTTTCTGTGCTTTTCTTCAGTAAAGAGTGATCTTCTATCTTAATATTTTAATAAATATCTGTGCTGGTTAGAATTAAAGCACAATGCCTATTCCCTTGGAGTGTTCTAGATAACTTTTTCTAAATTGTACCTTTTTTTTTTTTTTTACTTGGGGAATTATTTCATGCACGTTTGGCTCTTTTTACTGGTGGATACTTGAGTGTCTAAAGCAAATAAGAATGATGTTTCAGACATTCTTAGGACGTGTCTAGATGCATTCTGACTTTGCAGAATGTTGGTCTCTGTTGATGGCACTACTGGTTCATTTGCTCTTCCACTGATCCATGAGGAATTCACAGACAATCCAAACAGTACAGATAAGAGAATGCTGCTGTTTGATCTCAATGCGTGTGGTTCAAAAGCTCTTTTTCCCCCTGTGCATATCAAAACAATCTTCAAATTGTATTTGCAATGGCGGTAGTTCAAATACATCTAAATGACTTAGGTGCATAAACTTCACTGCCATCAAATTCTAAATTCTGGAATATAGATAATTTTTTTTTTCAAGTTACTTTTCTAAGGAAAGGTAACTTAATAGTGTTACCAGTGTGAAATGACACTGGAATTACATTTTAATACAATACATTTTTAGTAAGTTGTTTTCAGAAGTAGTCAGAATCCAGGAAATTCAGTTGGCAGTAATGCAGTCTTCTCTATAGCTCTTAATTCTGAATACCCATCAGCACTTCTTTCTGCCCATACACCTTTGTGCTGGGTCACACAAACCATTTCCTTTTTTGGAAGGAAGAATTTTACTTCTGAACTACCTAAAATTACACTAAATAAATTTCATTAATGGCAAAGTCAGCTATTATACTGTTGTTATTAATCACTAGATATGATGTAGACAATACTTGGCAGACACCAACCAGGTCCTTATGCATTGGAATTCTTTGGCCACTGAAACTGTCTTAAGCTCTCTTAAGAGGAAATGCTGTCATCAGTCTGAGAGTGAGGCTCACATGAGCTATATTAAGTAAAGCTTGGCCTAACTGTGAGTAACAGCAGATGAATGCCAACCTAGTATTCAACGTTTTTGTTGTAGCTGAGATTCAAAGCTGGTAAAGTCTATGGTAGTCTTCATAGGACTGAAACATTAATTAATCTACGAAAGCTCAAACTTTTTATGTGCACATCTGTACACAAATACTGGAAGAATACTACAAAACTATGAAAACTTAAAATTTGGGAAATGCACGTACAATATTATTTAAGCTACCCTGTGTATATTCACGATATAATTAGAAACTGATGGTAATCTTTTCTATTCCATTTCTGGGATTAAAGTAACATGTGATACAGTGACTCTTAACAGTAGGATGCAGCCTTCAGGCATCATGAAAATTAGATGGTGAAGATCAGACATCAGAACAATGAGATGGTGAGGACAGAGTAAGGCAGGAGTTTGTAAACAGCAAGTAAATACTTTTGTTCAGGCAGGAGAATGCTCTGTCTTGAAATAGACTTTCTACACGTTGTTTAATTCACTTAAAAACAAGTTATCCCCAAGCATCCTTTATTTTTTTTTTTCATTGTTTATTTTTCATCTCTGTGGTTTGAAAACTTTGGATGTGATTTGTGAAGGTACTCCAGTTTTGAAAGACCAGATCTATTCATCTGAAGTTGTACTTTGAAAATACAGGAGACCAAGTATTCAAATAAACTGCTGAGCCAGACTGGTCAACCAGCTTTTGAGAATGGGGGAGGTCAGAAAATACAGGGGGCAAATCATAAAGGGAAACGTGAGAAGAGTATGAGTGAGTGTCTTGGAAGAAATCAGACTGAACTCTTTGAATCAGAGGTTTGTATCAGTTGGAAAAGCAGTGAGCATAAACGAGAGGCAGAATCTCAGATCTGACTGCTGACATCATCTTGGAGAAAGGCTGCGTTAATCACCACAGGGGTGATGTGTGAGTGGTGTTGGTGCTTTGAAGAACCTGCAGGGATGAAGACTGAACCTATGATGCAAACCTAACAGTTGTGAGGCACCAACCTGAGTAATAGATACATTAACCTAATACTGTCACATGCTCTGTAGGCTGACAAAGCCTGATGTGATTTTCATAATGGATGCAACGCAAAGTCTTTGTGCCACTTCAAAATGCAGATTTCTTTTTCAATTTGTGACTTTTGTCAGTAAATCACCTTATGTCTTTCCTTCATTTTTGAAAAGGCCGATCTTATTGACACCATTCAGCCTAGAAAGCTTCATCTGTTGTGGAAAACAGGAGGTCTCTTTAATTGATGTATCCATTTGAAAGCAGCACTTCTTTCTCTGTAACTCCCTATTTTGTTAGTCTCTTTTAAGTTGTCTGTTGGATGAGGATTCTCCTTTTTAATTCTTTGTGGTCTGGAAACATATAAAGAAACGCTATCTTTTCAAAGTTTCCTACACTCAAAATGTACATACATCAAATACTATCTTCACTGTATTGCAGTCAATTTGCAAAGAGAGAGGACGTTTTGATACCCTTCCTAGCTCTGTTGTATGTTCTTTTTGTAAAAGAAAGTCTGAATTAATGTAAGCCAGACACCTTCCCTGATATTATTGTTCCCCTTTGATTTGCATTGAATGCAAAGTTGTAACAATAGCTGCTACATTCACTAATGGTATTCTAATCTGTGAAACCTAATTATAAAAACTTAAAGCCTCCAACTCTAAAGACTTCAAGAAGAGTTACAAGTCACAGCTTACTTTTAATTTGCATTGTAGTGAAAAATATCATTAACATTCACCTGCTGCAACTCACGTGTCATTGTAGTTGGGTGGCTGGGCACATATTTCATCAGAAGTAAACCAACAATTTGGTTTGCTCTTGTCCAAGGTTGAAGCGTTATTTCGAACTCTCAGCAACATTCAGGGTTAAACAAGCAGCATACTGATTACTGTCAGACCAGGTATCGTGATGGGTTATCTGGAGAAAAAAAATTGCAAGATGAAAGCAGTTGCTGTTATTGAATATGCAATTTACAAATAAGACAAATAGGGGACAACTATTACTGCATGTAGTATATTGTAGTCATAATTGAAAAGGAAACAAACTGTTCTAATGCTGACTTAGAAATTGTTACGGAGTGTCTTCTTTTAAAGAAAGTGACAGTTTGAATTATATCTTAACATCTGCTGTGAATGCTGTGTGTACGTGATTATTTACTGTGTGCTGGGGAGGGTTTTTAGGGACTCTTTGTTCCTTATTGGAAAGTTGTTCTCCCCCTCTGCTCTGATGAGGCAACATCTGGAATATTTTTTCCAGCTCTAGGCTCCTTGGAAAAGAGAAGATAAAGTAGGGATCTTATAAATGCATATATAAATGCTTATAAACATCAAGTGGATGAAGCCAGGCTTTTTTTAACGTTGCCCAGCAATGAGACAAGAGGAAATAGACAAAAAATGGAAATTCTTTACTTTATTCTAGTGCTCTGTCATAGAAACAAACTACCCTGAGAGGTTGTAGAGTCTCCTTCTCTGAAGCTGCTCAAAACTCATCCGTATGTATACCTGTGCAACCTACTGCTTTAGCAGGGGTTGGACTTCATGATGATCTTCACATGTTTCTTTCAACCCTTATCATTCAGTGATTCTGAACAGTGATTCTGCCAGTTTACTGCAAGATGCAGAGTATTGGCTTACATGGACAATCGGTTTTTCCTGTGATACAATTGAGTGCAGGTGTTCCTATAGGATGATGTTTCATTAGGAGATTTAGCTGAGTCCAGTTCTATGATGTTTGTAGCAGATATTGCATGACTTTAAGCCAAATTCATGTATGCTGTATTTTTCTATACTATAACTGCAACCTGATCTGTGGTAATAGCTTTGTTTGTAATAGACTGTATGGAACTCTATTTCTACATCTTTGAGGTAGAGATAAATAATGATCAAGTAGTAAATAGTAGGAGTGTTTGCGCTGTGAGAAATCATGGTAGAAAGGTTTCTTAAAAGGACAGTTTTACACTGTTTGCAGGATATACTTGGATTTTTTTCTAGAAAAGCATTCTCTAGCTACATCCTCAGCATAAAGAATCCCTTCTAAGTTCTTCCCCTAACACAAAGATTCCGTCCTAATATAAAATTTCTGATGAATCCAGGTTGGATTTAAAAGCTCTTTTCAGAATTGAAATCAAGCCTTTGACTGGCATCAAGTAAGTCAAGCTCCAGTGGAACACATGTTCTTGACGCAGCCTAATCCACGAAGACAAACACAGATTCTTTGTTAACAGGCACTTTGTCTTGTGTCTATGTTCAGCAAATAACTTAAACCTAGAGATAGGACCATTCTTGTATAAAGAAAGCAAATAGAAGTAAGCATAAAACTAGAATAATTTTGGTTTTTTTTTTTTTTTGTAATTTGACGTTTAGTACTTTTTTCACTTATAATACCTATTTTATATGTGCATTTATATTGTATTTAATTTATCTCCTGCTTCCATGAATGTGGTAGTCTAGCACTTAGTGACAGCGTGACCTAGTTGTTATTAGCAGGAGGTAAAATAAAAGCAGAGCAAACAAACCCTCATGTTTCGAAATAGATTAATAAGAGCCACAGTTTTGCAATTGGTTGTAAAGTAATTAACATCAGGTGAAATTGCAGAGAGTATAGAGAAGTATGAGCCTGTAGCTGATGAGAATGTAGCTGTCTTTGGGTTAAAGAATCAAAGAGAATTTTGAGATGTTGTATGCTTAGTTTGCTTCTTTGCGCTACATTTTCCAAAATCATGCTGTCAGATTTTCAGAAAGTATTATTACATACATTTTTTAAGGATGGTAGATGGTACTGTGAGGTGTGATCTTAGAAAGGGGAAGGAAAGCAGTTGGCTTGCTGTGTAACTGCTTTGCTTTTTGCCTGTTACAATATGCCGCTCTAGAAGGACCACATAGTGTTGACAAATACGAGAATTTCTATTTGAATCACCATAAAAACAGCAGCAGCTTCTGGTTAGAAGTGATATGCTAGTTGTTCCATGAAATAGGCTTTATTTGTTCTAAACAATGAAGTGGCTGTCGTTGGTAATGCTGGATTTTCAGTTATTGAGGACCTGGGTTGTTCTGTATCAGTGGTAAAACATCAGCTGTTAGTAACAGTAGTGTTTTCAAGGTCTTCCATTAATTTTCATGTCTATTAAGAAGTTTGCCGTGAGTCACTGCCATTGTTTGGTGTTGTTCTGGAACTGCTAATCATAGCAAATTAGCACAGTTTTTATCTTAGTGAGTACTAGTAAGCAGTACCATTTTTATGGTGATTTAAGCTTACAGCTGAATTTTTTAGTATGCTTCTCAGGATAGAAGATAATAGCAAAAAATATTTTTATAATTTCTACAAATTCCTACGAAAGGCCTTCACCTTCTGACTTTTTTTTTTGAAGGTAAGCAGTAGTATTATCTGAGTGTGAGAGTTCAACAAGCTGAACAGTTTAATCATTTGAGGTCAATGTAGCATAAATCTATGCATTAGAAAGCAGAACTTGTATTGCATTCTCCTTTACAAATCATGCTAATAAAATGGCCAATGCTATTGAGCTGAAGTTGAAATAAAGGGATGAGAAAAGTAAGAATCTTGGTATCTTTTATTTTACATGCCTTTGATCTGGAAATATCTCTGCTTTAACAAGATCGTGTGCTTAGGGGCATGAAACTAAGCATGTGGCATCAATGTTGTAGTAATTATCCATTGGTTATGAGTTCAGACAAGGTTCTATTCTTAGCTGTGACACTGAATTGCTATGCATTCATTAACTCATCTCCTTGTTTTTATACCTCTTTCTTTTAGAATATCATAAATATCTACCTATATTTTACCTAGATATACCTAGATATTTTCTATTTACCTATAACAGAATATTCTGAGAATATTTAGGAAATGGAATGTATAATGTGCTAAGTACTATTACAGTGCTCAGTAAACTGGATCTGCAGCAAACAGTACAAAATGTGCCTTAAAGAATCCCAGTTAATTTAGAACCACAGTAAACAAATTGTTGCTTTTAGTTTATATAAGTGTGAAGAAATGTGGATGTTGGGGTTAGAAACACTCACGAGAGCATATGCTCAACAAACCACAGCAAGCAGAACAAGCCAGGGAAAGTCTAAGCAGCAGCAGAGATAACCCTGGCACCATCAGTAGATTGTATGGCTGTGATCCAGAATACTAACAGGAGATTGTCCAGACAAGTCCTTCTTATATTTAATTAACTATGGCAGAGTGTTCCGATAGTGAGAGTGTATTTTAATATTGTGCAAATGCCACACTAACTGCATGCTCACCCCTGTTCTTCTGGAGATAGCAGTAAAACTTCTCTGACTTAAACAGTAATGAGACAGAATGGTGAATATTGAAAACTGGGTTATACTGTGTACCATTAAATCTGCAAACGTGTGAAAACAGCAGACTGAGGAGAGTAGAATATGCACTATTTTACTATAAATCTTGGCACTTTCTTATTTTTTTTGGCACCTTGGATTCTTAATTAGTTACCATTTCTGTAATTATTTCTGTATTTTACATCATTAGATGTGTGTGCATGCATAATTCTATATATTATAATACGTGTATGTATGCCTGTATGTACACAAATACAAAAATGTTTATGTGGAGGGGAAGGTCAACGAGGACATATTGTCGCTATTCTGGCCATCAGGAGGTTTGGAGCCAAGGCTGTTTTTTGTACTGTCCTTGCAACTGTGTGCTAGCTAGCAAGTGACTTGGTGCACTTGGAGGGAAAAGAGAAGCTGGTTTCTGTCTTTTGTTTTCAGTGTGAAGCGGAGGTGGGATTTGAGAAGAGGACAACCTGTGGTGCCCCAGTGGAAGGCATGGGGCCCCAGCAGACGCAGCCAGGGCCAAAATGGTTCACTATGCTCATCTGTCACTAGAAGCACTGGGAAGGCGAGGTTGGACAGCAAGCCAAACCTGCTTAGTACAAGGTGAAGCTTCACAACCTATTACAGCTGGTGCCCACCCCCCATGGAAGGGCTCTTGCCCAGGAGGGCTGTGCTGCCTTTTGCCCAGTGCCAGCCATGCTGCTCCTGCAGCTGCTCGGATAGTTTGGCGCAAAAGGAAGGTGAAAAGCAAACTCACCAAACATATTCATTTCTGAATGCTGTGAATTCAATTGGCCAGCTAGTTTCAGAGCCGCTTGGAAGGACAGGAAGGAACGTGGCACAGCAGCACCAGTGCAGTTGTGGGCTGTATGGCTGAATCCAGCTTTTACACCGTGCTACCAGCCCCACAGTGGAGAAGGGAGTCAGCCTGAGTGCAGACGGAAGCAGCTGAAGGGAGATGAGGAGAGGGAGCCCAGGGGTGAGACCAAGGGCTGGGCAAGGAAAGCCAAATGCTGAGTTTTGTGATTTGTGAAACACTGCCCGTTTTCTAAAAATAAAGATGTCACTGCGGGTATTTTGGAAATGGTTCATCTAAATAGTTCCTGTGCATCATCAGGCTAAATGTCACTTGCTTAATCGTGTCAACAAGGAAGTCTGAGACAGATTTGAAAATCTTATTCCTGCTTAGCTGTTGTATACCACGTAAGTATGGATTCAGTTGCCTAATTTAAGTTACTTAAATTTCTCAACAGCGATAAAAACTTCTTTAAATATGAAAGATGTTGTCATACTTGTTTTTCTACTGAAAAACTTCACTGTCAGACTTTTTTCCTCAATCAGTTATAGCTAGCTTATTTGAATAGTGTTTTTTTTTTTTTTTCCGAAGGTGAAAAAATTAATTTGAGGGAAAAATTATGTGAAGTATTTAAACCACTCCCTGCTTTCAAATAATTGTACCAATAAGCTCACTTTTCAAGATTAATGCATACTTGAGTGCTGTGGCCCACTAGAGGCAAGAATCTGTATGTGTAGATGTGTATATATTTGTGTGTGTGTAGAAATTATTATTATTAAAACAAGTAGTGAATAACTCCAGGGCAGAGGGCAGGGGGACCACCATATCCAGAAGATGGGTTGATAGGATGATCTGAGAAGAAGGATGTTTCTGGAACCCTGGCAGACTCAAAGAACTCTGTTTGGTTACGGGAACACATGAAGGGTTGAGATGGAGAGTAATTTCTTAGAACTAGGTGGAATAAAAATATAAGGGAAGAAACACAGTGAATACAGAAGACCTGTGTAAGCAAAATGGTGATGATGGCACAGCAGCAACTAGCTAGCATCGGACTTGATGAAATGCAGTGCAGAAATTTGAACATTTCTTGCCATAAATGTAGTACAATCTGGAACAACCTTTAGGTATAGTGAGGGCAAGCAGACAGGCAAGTATTATGATGAACATTGATAAATTGTTAATAATCTTATGGAATATGAATATTTGTGATAATCAAGATTGAACTCCATAACCATGATGCCTGCTTTATTCCTTTATTTTTGCATCAAATCTTGAAATTTAAGTAAAATAAATGTGTATCTTCTGGATACTCTATTGCCTAGATGTGCACAATGTGTTTATATCCAGACTCTCATGTTACTGTATTCTTACACACTGTAATTCTGCACTGTTTTCTCTAAATCAACAGTTTTGCCATATTTTCCTGAGCAAATGCTGTATATTGTAATACACTGTAACAGAGTCATCTTTGCAGACTTCCTTTGGCTGCAACTATTTTAAATACTACACATTTCTCAAACTTTTGTATCCCTGACCTTATGTAGTTCATCCACGATTATGCTAGAAATGAATATGTACTGTAATCTTCCCCAGGCATAACAAATGATTGATGGGAGTCAGAAGGACTCATGCCCTCTGAAGATATTAGCATGTTATCTGAAGATACAAGAATGGAGATTTTTCTCAAAATCAGTGTGTGTATGTTTAAGGATTAAAATAATCCAGATATCCTAAATTAGTCATAGCTTTATTAAACAGTGATAAGCAAAATAGCTTTTCATGGTCATTACTAGGGTACTGCTACATAGATTCTTCTCCAGGTCCTTTGGAAGTGACTGTGTACATTCCAGGTGCAGATAAAATGACTGATGGGTTTCTAACCCCAGGCAATCCAGTGTGTTACCCAGGATAATCTGCTCACTTGTTAACTTCGTAAATCAGAAATTATGGGATTACTTTCCATCTGTTCCGCAGGGTGTTGTCTGCTTGTGCCTATTGGAATTTACTTTCGTAGCTTAAGATCATTGTTGATTTATATTGGAATGATATTTATCTTATTCTCGGACAGCAGAAATTATCATAATTCTCAATACCTGCCCTATGTATGCTAAAGAGCCAGATCTTTCTATATGAAAATGAAAATCATGAAAAATCATTAACTTAGAAAAGACAGGCACACTCGTTTCTGTGCCTTATGTAGAATTATTGGACAATACATTTTTGAAAAGAACAGCAAAGCACAGTATGTGAGGACACATTGTTTATATGTATTTAAAGGTTATCACATTCTATTCACTATATGAATAGCCCCAACTGACATTTTCTTGCTCTTCTCAAGTGATGCATGTCTTGTTCATTGTGCTATGCCGAGTCAGCTGTCAGGCACTGCATCAGGGGACCAAAAGCTATTTTCTTTCACTGTTTTGTTTGCACTTCAACTAAAAAGCTTTGAATCTCACTATTTCTTTGCAATACAAAAAGTAATATACAACCAGGGATAGCAACTTTTAGCAGACAAAAAAATTCTGTAGTGCTTCGTTTCATGTTTCAGCCATACCTAACAGAATATTAAATATAAAAGGAAATTTGATTGGGAAAAAGGTGCCTGTTTAAAAAGCATCCTGTCAGCAAACAATGTCTACATTATACAAACCTTGATGAACTTAATTAAAGTTTACAAAGAAATTGAGCCAGATGTAAGTTTTTTTTATACTTACATTATTGCTATAAGATACCTTTTCAACTTGCTGCCTTGTTATTCTGTTTGCAGATGACATGCTTAGGAGTGACAAAGAAACCTAACTAACTCTGTGTCCATGTAGACCTGAAGTATGAGCAGTGTTTCAAGGTATACGGCAACTGGAGCAAGAGCTGTCCCTTGATTACAATTTGGGGAGATGTAGGTTAGATGTTAGGCAGAAATTCTTTGCTCTTGTGATGGTGAGATGCTGACACAGGCTGCCCAGAGAAGCTGTGGGTGCCCCGTCCTTGGAAGCATTTAGGGCCAGGTTATGGGGCCCTCTGCAGTCGGAGCTGGTGGGAGCAGGCAGCCCTCAGAAGCGCTTACAACAGGATGGGATTTAAAGTCCCCTCCAACCTGTTCTGCACTGTTCTGTGATTGATAAGAATTTCCTTATGAATCAAAAATTTCAGTTTTCTAGAAATTCCATCTAGGAAACAGAACTGTCCCTTAAATGTCTGTTCAACAGCTGAAGAAAGCTAGTTTAATAAAAAGATTTAATGTTGCTACTGTAGTTCAGTTACAAGGTATTCCTTTAGGTAAAGCAAAACAGAAGGTGATAGTTAAAAGCTATTTGCAGAACAATTACACTTGTTTTTCAACTAATATTGCTTTTTGTAACTACCAATCATTTAATTTTGCATAGGAAAACAATGTAAGAATTTTTGCTAGTATGAACTACATTATAAGTAATAAATATTAGAACATCTGTGTTACCGAAGAAGTTTTCCTAGTCTAGGCTAGAATGGGACAGCAGTGGTTCTGACACCTTTTTGCTTTTCTCAAAGCTGGAACTAAATTAAAATATATATTTCCCTTTCTTTCTGTAGCCAGAATTGAGCTCTGCATATGTAGTTGTGAACACACAGAATATTCTGTTTCAGCTAGACATCCTAATGTAGCAGCTGAATTTTCAATGCCTTCCCTCGTTTCACCAGCTTTGGTCTCAAATCCTTCAGATTTTTATCTACCACCAGCCTGGCAGCTTTTAACTGTTTGTCTAATGAGAACATCAAGGCTAGGCAGCATACATCAGATTAAGCAACTATAAAATAACTAAGTAACTGCCTTGTCAAAATGGTGAATTTTATTGATGTTTTGTGTAGTATTTCCATTCAAACAAAAAGGGAGTGATAGGAATCCCCAGTTTTGATGAATAGCAGGGAGATATAAGGTTTCTTTAGAATAGTAATAATAAATAAATTAAAAAAAGGCACTGCAAAAGAACTTTGGCAGAAGTCCTCCAAAGCTTTTATTGTAGTAAGATATAGAACGTTCATTGCTATCAATTGAGGTATATGCATTTGCAGCTCTTTTATTTTTGTAGATTGTTAGCTACTGAGTAAAAATCAAACTTATTTGCTGCAAGCAGGATGTCTAAACAAGAGAGTGTCTTATAAATAAATTATCTTGGTGAGAAGAAGAATCTCAGATTTAAACATATTTTAAAGATATTTTTTCAAACATTTTATTAAGTGAATGCTGAAGAATTCTAAGCATACCTAAATTAATCAGATGAGAAGGCAAGGTCACCTCAGTCCTTAATGGCTTTTCCAGGGGGTACTCTTGCAATCATTGTTTTCTCTGAGGGATGCAAAATCCTCCTAAAACATTTACTGAAATGTTATTGTATGATGCTGTAGAATTGCAGCATATGGCTATTATCACATTTGATTCTTAGAGCACAAAAGGCTCCCTCACGTGATTCAGCTTACGTTCCAAAAAGGTGCTTGTTCACCTCTACTTCCGAAATCATCTTAGACAATGAGGGTACTTCTTACTGTGACATGGATGCAGCACAGACACAGAGTTATCACTTCAGAATAGATGGTCTCATTCCTTGAGCTATAAAGCTGGATTGCAGAATAAGTACTGTTGTTCAGCGCCATGAAAGGAAAATGCGATCGATGGTTCCGATTAAGCAGCCTTTTGAATCCTATTTTTCTAATGGGGATGAAGAAAGCACATTTTGTGTAGAGTTTTGTTTCGACTCAGTCTGGCATAAAGCTGTTTGAATCTAGGATTATGCCCGCGTTATTCATATTGCCAAAAACATCAAAACAGGAACAAAGGGAAAGCTAACCTTGAATTTTCAGCATGCATTTCAGTCCTTGTAAACAAGTTACCATGGAGATGGAACCCATGTGAACTGCTGCCTGCCTTGTTACTGCTGTAGACTTTGGACTGGCAAGTAAATGTGACGTGGAATTGGAGCCATTTGTGACAAAAAATGTATTTCAAATGCTTAAACATTCACCTGCAATGCTATGAAGTGAAGGCTTAGAAATTTTGAGCACTGAATTGATTAAAAAGTAGGCAACGTAGATGAGACTCAAACTTTTACCTGTTTCACTTTTCCAAATTAAATCGTATTCTAGAAGATAAAATGATGCAAGGTTACTCTGCCTGCCTTGCTAGCAAGTTGAAAGTCAGCAAAGACAGCCTGATTGCAATTTTAAATAATATTCACTAGGAAATGGTTTCCAGGAAGCTAAAGTTGTGACACAAAAGGAGTTTTATAGCAAAAAGGAACATAAATATCCCTGTCATTGATTTTCTTGTTGTTCTTATGTTTTGAATGGAGCTGCAATTGTCGTGTCAGAAATAAGTAAGGTAGTAAGTATGATGTCTGTTTTTTATTTTCCAGAGACAGAAAAGGAAAAAATGTACAAGTTTCATTTTTCTTCATCATTTTGATTTATGGGTTATAAAATCTTTTATTTGCTGGTTGGGTCAGCTTCTTGTTAAAATCAAGAGTTCTCATCATCGTCATCAGTAATCCTCTGTCCAAACAGCTTCTAATAGCTTAAATCACTTGTTTGTATCCTGTAGATGAAAGGAAAAAAAACAACAACCTCTTGTCTCAAGAAGAATAGTTGTGACACAAGAAGGTTGTGACTCAGACCACATTGCAGGTGTCAAATATGTGCTGGATTCTGCTGTTGTAGTCAAGTCAGTGGAAGTAAATAGCAATACTATAAAAGCTGTGATACATGCTCTAATTTTCCCTTTTACTCAAGTTTGGAAGTGCTGTTTCCTTTCACAGCATTAAGAAGTGGAAATTAATACTTAGTTGGCATGCCCTGTGGTTTTGTTGGTTAGCCTGGTAACATATACATTTGAGGAGCAGAACTTTCTCCTAATCTATACTGCTTTTCCAGTAGACTTTGTTCTTTTGTAAGTACTTTGTAATGTAATGCAATTATTAACCAGTTCTCTTCTTTCTTTGAGTCTCATTTTTCCTTTCCTGATTTAGCTCTTGCAATTCCTTCTTTTTCCCTTTAGTTCTTTTTCAGAAGTTCTGATTTTTTGTTATCTTTCTTCAACAATTTTTTTCCATGTCATTCATTTTTATTAGCCTGGTTCTTATCTCTTGCCATAAGTCCAAATTCAAAAGCCACTGAAATCCATGGCAACATTCCCTGATTACAGTAACTGTTGGCCCTTTTTCTTTTATTTGATGCCACTTTCAGAAGTTATCAGTTCTGCTTGAATAGTTTAGGCAGTGTAACCAAATTGTCACTGTGAGATGAACCAGTGGGAAAATATTCTATTACGGATGCACACATTTTATCATAGGAAAGTATCAAACAGACATACAGCAGAACATCAGGTGCAGTCAGAGTAGTTTCTTATAAAATAAAAAGATACTACATTCCAATTGAATGTTTTCATAAGGACAATACACTGGGGAAAAACAAACACAACTAAATTATTCATATATATATTAATATATGATATGGTTATATTAATAGTGTAATCATATTAATATAATTTAATTATATATTAATAACACCAGATAATTTTCTTCTAGCACACTGAGGATCTGACTGCCAAAGAAATGTCCAGCCATCTATACTGACAGCATTCCTGTGTTAGAATGCAAACAAGATTTCTGGTACCCAAAACAAAGTGGTTAAAATTATATTCTCCCAGCTGCCTGGAGATACACTAATTTGAAACTTTCTAAAGCTAACACATTTATGCTTCACAGATACATAATTTAGCAACAAACATCAGACTGAATTTTGATCAGGCTTAAAAATGGATACAATAGCCTTCAGACTTCAAATGAGCTAGCAAGGTTCTCTGGGTATTTTCTTATATCTGAAATGTAAGGGGTAACTTTTCTTCTTGAAGATTCCTTTTAAAAAGTAATGAACAATACAAAGAGGCCTGTTTATTAGTGCCAGTATGCAAATGGCTTGTTAATGAAGCTTTCTGTTAGTCCAGGCAATACCTTTCACGATAGTTTCTTGTGTAAGTGATAAAAACTGTTCTGCTTGTCACCCTGTTCTTGTTAAAGTAATGGAGTAACGGAATAGATTAAAAGCATATCTCAATCAATAATGCTATAAAATTCTATCAACTTCATTGTTAAGAAATCACTGCAGTATTTCTAAGTCTGGGACAAATGTGGAAGTTATGATTCAGAACACTAAAAAGCCTTGAAAGTAATGGATTACAGTCAAAGTGAAGCAGGTAATTGCATAAATGTCAGCCTGATGACCAGATTTAATTAAATACATTTTAGGTATCAAAAGCATCCATACTGTGAGATTTTTTTTAATGTACAAGTTCAGACTTTGAGAATCTTATACCTTATGATGCTGTAATGTAAAGATAGTAATACATTTACATGTGCTGTGCGATAAACAAGACATGTTGTGAAAATTTCACTGTGAACAAGAAATTTTACCTGAAGGTGCCTGGCCGTACTGGGGCTGCCTGGATCAAGCCTGAGTTCTGGAAACCCTTAGCATAGTTAGCACTAGCTGTCAAAGCAGGCATTTGTAGTCAGTCTGTTTGATAGCTAATGCTGTCAGGACAGCGGTGGCTGTTAGAGATGCCTCAATTGAAGAACGAGATCTGCATATCCTGCCCAGGTCAGACTGCTTGAAGTTTGACTGCTCTTTCCAACCCTCGCATTCTACTGTAGAATTTTGGTCTGTTTTTAATCCTGTGCAGGTAATTTGGTTACCTTAATAATAGTAGTAATAGTAGTAATTACTTTGTATGCACTTTTGTCATTTGTCGGCTTGGTTAACTCATGAAGATCAGGAGTCTGTTGTTCAACCTGGTAGCACTGCCATGATGTGCAAGTGCTAAGGGAGGCAGAGAAATGACAGTCCGTCATACTTGTTCAAATTACAGAGATTTCTATAGGTACTGATATACTTCTTTCGTAAATGAATTAATTTTATGAAGAAGTTAATTTCTAAATGATTCCTCTCTAGTTTCTTCCGTTGTTCCTTTCCTTCATTCTTCCTTGACCTGTTGACTCATCCTGATTCTGAAGTTAGAATCTTCAGTGCTTGTCTCTCATCACGTGAAGTTTAGGGAGCAGTGAAGTGGACAAACAAGTTAAGTGGTAGGAGTTGAAGCAGTGTGTATTCTGCAAGTGTGTAGTCTTGCTCTAAACTCACACTAGTCTAGACACAACCGTACTGCTGAAGTCAGACGACAACTTTCTAACCAGCTGTAGTCACTGAGGAAAATGCTTCCTCCATTTTTCTGCGAGAAGCAGCACTTTCCATCACTGACATCAATGACTTCCAACGAGAACTATTAGTAATCAAAGAAGAAGCTACAGCTAGTTTGGAAGACAGTTTTACAGCACAAAAATAGTGTTTTGTGAATACTTTGTAGGAAATAATATTTTCAGTACTTCTTTTCAGAAGAATACAGCAGAATTGAAAACTTCAGGATTGTTAGAGACTTTGAATTTCATGTTCTGGACCAAATGCTTCGTTCTTAGGGTACTATAATCAGCATTATTGGTTTTATAATCTTATGGTAGAACTGGGCGGGGGAACTAATGATAGGATCTCCCTTTTTCCTTTAGATCACTCTTGTAGGAGTCTGCTGCACTAGGCTTCATTTTATGAAAATCTCCTTTATTGCCATTAACATAGCTGATTTTTTTTAAACTTATTAACAACTTTAAAAATTTATTTTTAAGATTCAAGTACTCATGTTTATTTTTCCCTTTCTACAAGCCTAGAGCACACAGAACGTGTAGGGTTTGATGTTTCAAATCTGGGTGAGTAATTAGGTAGGCAGTGCAATCTTTCATTTCTTGCCATGCTGCATAAACATGCCTACATTTCTTAGTAATTCAAAGACTAGTACAATAAATAACAAATAAATGATTTTCTCAGAGTTCTATTTCTATGCTTCCCCTTATAGTCAATCAGTCCATTTTCACATAGCAAGTGCCGGCTAATTGTGGAATTGATCTCTCTTTTCATCTATTTTTTAGTATGTTTTTATGTAGTTCTTATGTGCATGCACCAGCATCAATGCTATGTTGCCCCGCTATGCTTTAGTGACCTTTCATACAGAATGTAAGGAGATCTATATGAGGTACATTCAGAGCTCTATTTGGAAATTCTCTCTGAGCACCAGCTTGTTGAAATTATGATGTTGCATGATAGTGCTTTATTTGGATGAGAAGAAACAGCACAGTTCAACCAAGTTTGGGTCTACATAGCTGACTTAATGTGTCCCTCTTTCATAGTTGTGTGAAGTCTCACTCTGGCCTCAGTTTCTAGCTGGA
Source organism: Tetrao urogallus (assembly GCF_951394365.1). Classification (NCBI taxonomy): domain Eukaryota; kingdom Metazoa; phylum Chordata; class Aves; order Galliformes; family Phasianidae; genus Tetrao; species Tetrao urogallus. Next base: position 5,605,566 of record NC_136827.1, on the reverse strand, counting down.
AAGGTCAGTGAAGGGGCCAAGAATATATAGGGCTGGCAGGCCCCTGCTGTGCCTGACATCCAGTTCTGTGGCAATAAGCCCCAAGATTGATGCTCAGAGGAGGCCTAGTAATGAGAAGCTGGGAGTTTCCCAGATTTGTTTCTGACTAAAAATTGTAGAAATAACAAACTTGGAATTTACTGAATGGGGGATTCTTTTGTCTATGCGTTTCTGACGTTTTAATGCTGCTGTCCAACTTCTGTACACTATTAGGGTAAATAAATTGTTTTAAATCTGATAATGGAAAGCAAAGAAATTTTAAATGGTTCCAGTTTCCATTTTTTTTGTAAGGATAGATAGAATATGCCAACCTGAACTTTTCTTTGTAAATAACATCACTACACATCTAATTTTTCCCCTTAATGAAGCTTGGTATGCTACCTTTGCAAAACATTTGGAAATAATTTAATGAGACGAGTATTTCTTTGTATTTTTCTTAAAGAATGTTTTTGCTACCTGCCTACAGCAAGAGGGCTAATATAACTCAGACAATGAATCTGGAATATTGTCTGTCTTCTGGCAGTAAATACTAAAGTACAGTGTGTTTTATGGTCAGATATGTGCACACACACATATCTGGCCATAAATCAGTGCCTCAAGCTTCCCTCAAGGAAAGTTGAAAGAGTGCATCTCACAAGAGAGGAAAATGCATTTAAAATTAGTGCAGCTATAAAACAAACTGACATAACCCAAAGCAACATATATGGGGAAGGAAACCTTCTGGGGCCACATCAGTGTTCTGAGAAGATTTCCACTTTTTTGTTTTATTTGCTAACAGGGATCCAATGCGGTTTACAAATGAAATAAAATCTATTTGTTATGCCCCCTAATATTCAGGCAGCAATATCCCATCTTTGGAGTCATTCCTTTACAGAAGCAGCGTAACATGGCTCAAAGAAAGTGATACTTGATCTTTTTCCTTGAAGATTTTCTCGTCCGTAGTCATCTTTATCCAGTTCAGCTTGTTATATCTATGTGCTCCTTTGCAGAGGTTTCATCAAGTTTGAGATCATGTGGAAAGAGGTAGAAGAAAGAACTTTATCATAAATTAAAATAGGCTCATAACTGCTCATTTCAGGAAAAAGAACTGAGGGCGTTTCATCTGGTTTCTGCCAAAAGTCTTTTCCAGCACCATTTTCTCATTTGAGGTTTCATCCTCGAAGGTTCACACTGCTCAGATTACATTATGATATGGCTTATTTCATTATAACTGCATCTAATTGATGGTACTCACTTAAGATTTTATCGCTTGTACTGATTCTCAGTGGCATTTAGAGAGAAGACTGGGCAATTTGGATGGAATTCAATTTTTGCGTATGAGTTCAACCCATTTATCATTTATTGCTGTTATCAAGGTGGTGGCATTCATAACTGAAGAGGGTAATTCATGAATAAAGGAGAAATACTCTGAATTTGATTTAAAATGTATTTATATGATATTGAAGTTAATTGATGCTAACTCATGGCCATATGTAATGGTTTAATTTGTTGTTGTTTTTTTTTTTAATCACCACTGAAATTTTGGAACATGGCAATTAACATTTTGTATTGAGGGTATTGCTTCCTAGCAGAACCAGTATTCTAGAAGGAATTATCAAGAAACTTTTTTGTAAAGTTCTCCTTAGAGCAAGAGATTTAAAAGCACTCACAAAACTGTTAGATGTAAAGTGAGGAATGGCAAACAATGCTTCCATTAATTAAATCATGCCACATCACAGTGGCTGATTGAATGAAGCTATAAAAAAAACTGTATAATGTATTGCCTTGATACTGTCTTTTAACCTGTCTGTGAAATGGATATTTTAGACCTTAGTGAGCTGTTTTTGCCACTGTGTATTTATTTCCACACGCTGGAATTTCAGCTGAATTTCAGGACATTTATTTTTCTAGGACATTCAGGTTACTCTACCACTTGAAAACTGATGTTTCTGCTGTCTTTGTTTTCTAAATCGAAGAGCTCTTACCAGGTGTCTGCTCATCAGCATGGGTGGAACTTAAGAGAGTATATTTTGAGTTTCTTTTTCATAATTTGAATAGAAAGGAAACCTCAACTGTGGTATCTTGTTATTTCCTGCCCTTTTAACACCATTTTGAAGTGAGTTTAGTAGTGGAAACAGTGCTAATTCAGGTCTGTGGTCACACGTAACGTCTATTAACGGAAATGTATCTTGTTATTAGCTTTTCATATTCTTTAGTATAATAAAATCTGTAGTAGTGTATTTAGTGCATATAATTGCATCTCTGAAAAGACAGGAAGGAAGCAAGCCTCTACTAGTTCCTATCACTCCTCCTTCACACTTTGTGAACCTTCATAGGCTCAAGGACTCAGTGAGCGTGAAGTTGTGCTGTGTGTCCAGGGAAAAAGAAAGAAACTACTCAGACCCAAAGCTGTACCTTTACATTATTCCTTTCTCTGCACCTTACTACTGTGGGCCACTGCAGTCTGACCCTTAGGAAAGTTCAACACAGCAGCTGCCTGCAGGTTTTCTGGCAGTCAGATACTTCAGAGCTGCTGAGAGAATCTATCTGCCATTCATCTTCTGAAAATATCAGTGGGTTAATTCAGACTAGACTTGGTGAAGTTCAATAATGTCTTTTCATTTCTGTGACAGTTTATATAAGATTAGGCTCATCTTTGTTAAAATTCCATCCAAAATGGATAGACACTCATTGATTTTTCTATCCAGCCATTACTGTTGTTGCTAGCTTCTTCCCATCCTAACAGTGATTATGAAAAATGGATTGTGACTTTGGACAGCACAGAATCTTCAGAAGACCTCTTGTTGCTTCACTTAATAGCATGTTGTTAAGAGTGTAATGGCTTTGGATTGTGACTATTTGTGTTATTCAGTGATGAATGGGTATAAAATATACATTGTAACAGCAGTCATTGCCTGCACTGTAAAAACTGCCTTTAGAATATTTCTTTCTTTTTCCAAAACTTAATGAATCACTTTAGCACTCACAAAAGTGAGTGAATGACAGCTGCCTGCATCAGACAGAGCATACGCACATGATTCATAAACTTGCTTGACTACAAATCTAATGGAACTCATACAATCCTCTGAGATTGCTTTGTATTTTCAGGTCATCAAATAAATGCTGAAATGCTATTTATGTTTCTATGCAGGGCTTTAAATACCTTTAGAACTAGAAAGCAATAAGGTTTTTGTTAATTTTTTTAAACCTAATCTAAACTGATTTTCTGAACCAAAAGCTTTATCCAAAACACAAAGTCCATCTCTTAAGCTTGACCCCATGAGATTTGCCAATCCTTTTAAATGTCTGCTTTAAAAAAAAAAAAAAAAAAAAAAAGTTGTGTAAATATAGAGTTTACTCTCATGAACACTGACTGACTTTGAAACTAGAACTCCCTAAAGGCAAGGGAAATATTTAGTTACTTTCATTGTAGCTGTACTCAATCAGCATGGCTGGCTTAAAGGAGGGATCTGCCGGACTTAACAAAATCCTTGGCAAAAGGAATGAAATTTGATGAGTAAGACAGTATGGGATGAAAAGGACTTGCTCTGAGCAGACAGCAAAGATGACAAGGATTGTAAAATTGATTGAGGCTTGAAGAGAGAATGTTGGGAGCAAAGAGAAGAAGAAGGGTCTGGTTGGGAAGGAGAATTGGAGGAAATTGGTTTTAAATGTACCTTAGGTGTGGCAAACTTTCAAAGACTTCATGTAAATGAACATGTTCCCTAAACCTAGAAACATATTTTAGCAGCTTTGTGTTCAAGATTTCACAACTGGAATAATGGTACGTAGAAATCACTGACCATAAGCTTTTGTGTTCAGTCAGGGTTATAGTCATAGCTGTGATCTGTAAGACAGAAGATAAATAATTTTCAAAGTTAGTTCAAAGCCCAAGTAAAGTTAAGGTTTGGATATATTTCACCTGGGTCTGTGCAGGGAGAAGTGAAAGATGTTGATCTCTTTCTTTAGAGGGTTATAGGAAATTTTCAGATACTTAAACCTATGATTTCTCCTACGTACATATTTGTTTGTCTTCCATTACGAAAGCTCTTTCAGGTCCAAATTAGAACCTATGATCAAAATGATCGTTTCTTGGTGCAACTCAATTACTGGAATATTCCATTAAGAACATGTGTTTATGTATGTACGTGTAGATGATTTTTTTCCCCTGTTGTTTGTGAAGGGAAGAATATCAATCATTCACAGTACAAAAAATCAGTCATTTCCTTAGGTCTGTTACAAGATGATAGGTTTAATTTCTCTTCCCCCTTAATGAGTTAGATACAGGAAAAGATATATTTAGCAATATTAGCATAACTAATGCTAATATGAAACAATATGATTTTATTTGTATTTGTAACAGTGAAGATGTAAGATCTGATAATGGGAAGGCTATAATGTGAGCAAATATGTGCTTTCTTGTGTAATAGCATGTGATTGCTATGGCTCTGTCTGAGCACTGTGCAGCTTTATCTCTTCTAAACATCTTTAAATATACACATCAGATTTTGACCTGTTACTGTTATATTGGCAAGATGACAGAGATTGAAGTCTATTTATTACTTCTATCATTTTGGATTAAATCTAGGCTTTTTATTTTGCAAGAAATAAAAAAAACTGAAAAGCAACATAGGTATTGTAGAAAATGTTTCTATATACGTGCACTGATTCTGATGAATTCTTCATCTTCTCTTTCCTTCCTTTTGCTCACACACATAGGCATAAATATCAGTATCACTTAGAGCGTCAAGTAATTACTATTTTTAACTATCCTTTAAAATTGGTTAATTTAAAATTTTATTTAAAAATAAGATATTAATTTCATATGGTCCTATAAAAATTGCAAAGAACATAAACTTTCCTAGCATGCACTTACTGTATGTAGTGTGAAGTACAGTGCCAGATTGGTAGAGTTGATTTCTGCAGAAATCTTTCTCTGAAGATTTTGGGCTAGTTAGTAACTTCCTTCAGAATCCAGTAACTTGAAATATCTTACTGCAGTTGTTCCTTACAAAGATGAATTTTCCAAAAGGTTTTTAGAATTGACTTAAAGCCTGTTCCAGTCAGTTTGTTCAGGTGAATGCTACAGAATAGAGCAACATAGTGGAAGTCTACAATTCGTAACATATAGGGCTGTTTGGCTTAGAGGAATAAACATGGACCTCTCATGGGGAAGGGAAGAAGAAAAAAAAAAAAAAAAAAAAAAAAAAAAGAGAGTAAGATGAACCTGGAGGTATTCAGCTTCTCAGCTTCCTACACTTGTGAAGCACATTGCAAACCGTTGTGGTCACCTCTGCCACCACAATATTCTAAAGAAACTTCTACATTTGTGCCGAATCTTCTGTTTTTGTCACAGTGGGCCACTCTGACTAAGCTTACTTCTATGCTGTAGTTGCCTCTTTGATTTTGGTCAGGAGCTGCTGAGCAAGTAAAATATCTTCTCCTGTTCCTGACCACAGTGTGAGCCCTCAGTTAAAGGGCAGAAAAGAGACAAAGCCTGAAGGCCCAACACTCATCTCAGCAAGAGGTGAACTGTCTCTCCCCAAAGCTCTTTCTAAACGTGCTTGACTCAAATTTTCAAGCAAATCTGCTTCCCTATGTAATCAACTAGGCTCTTAACAGTAGTGCTGTGATTTGGGTTTAGTCCCACTGAAGGTAGATGTTACAAGTGGGGATGGGAATAGGATCACAGGCAGCTGTTTGAGCTGGTTGCAAGGCACCGTCAAAGTCTTTTAAGGTGTTACCCTGAATTTAAGTTAATTCTGAGGTCACGTAGGAATATGAGCTGTATGCACACTGAAATTGTTATTTCGGGAGAGGTGTCTTTTGATGAAAGGAACAGGAAAAGCATGAAGAGATAGGGAAGGCAGTAATAGAATGTCAGCAGCAGTGTTGTGGCCCTGAGGAAGAAGCCTGAGGACTTGAAACTGTGAGGGAAGGTATGTAATAAGCCTTTCTCCTGAGTGGATTTTTCCCTGATTACAGACAGGACTGAGCATGTTCTTTTAGAAGCTGGTTTGTGTCAAGGTGTTATCATTCTGAGAGAATTTCTTCTGCTCTAACAGCCTTAGCATCTTGAAACTGGGGAGTTTGAGATAGAAAAGGGCAGCACCATCCTCAAGCGCTTTGAGTGATCTTTGCCAGACCTTCCAGCTCCCACCGCTGCCCTAGATTCCCCTCAGACAGTTTTGAGCAGTTTTCCCCAAATGTCCAAGGCACACTGATAAGTTAACCAATTAATCACTTTGTCCACTAATGTTTTGTATCTCTGATTCCTGTCTACCACCACAGCTCCATTTCTGATTGCCTAGGGGAACTCCTGTCATTTTCTTAGCTGAAACTGGGTCAACAGTGCAGTAAATGAAAACACTAATAGCAGTAAATACAAGTCAAAAGTATTTGAAATTATTAATCATATTAATTTTTTCGGGGGTGTTATTTCGGGTAAGATGTCATCCAAGTACATCACTTTCTGCTGTATTAAATACTGTCTTTTGCAGCCAGCCTACAGTCTGTGTAAGACATTGTCCCCATACCATGCTCTCTGGTGTTTTGTTAGACAATACAGTCGTGCCCAGAAGCAATCGATGGTACACAGACCTGCTGTTAATGATTGTGTATAATGTGCTTGCTTGTTTACTTTCAGAAAATAAGATTTAGTAAGCATGTGATATAACCCTTTTCTCTTTGCTGTCATATTTTGTGCTGTACAACTGAACTCCTGATGGGGAATTGGGGCATATGAGAGAGATGACTGTTAATGTGGAGGAGGTTTAGCCACTTGTGACCATTATCCTCAGGCAGGTCAGGAGCATGGGAACTGCAGAGGTAACTGGAATTGATTTAAGCTGTCCTGTTTGGAATGTATCATAGTCTAGGAATACCAGGCACTGGATGAGTCATTACAGCAGCATATTTGGACTGTTTCTAGCGCTCTTAAAGTAGAAGTAAAGCCAGTCTGTTATTCTTTTATTATTTTAATTTGCTAAATTAATCCGTGGTCTACTACGTCATTGTCAGACGTGTTTATCCTGGAGGAAAAAAGAAAAGAATGACATTAAAATAAAAATAAAATAAAAAATCACTAATCTAATGATGGAAATAAAGCTAACTGATGTTTCCATTTCCCAGTGGTTTGTAGGAGTTAAATCATTTGCACCCTATTTTCCCTTTCTAAATGTCCTTCTCCAGTGTGCTCCTGCATTCAGAAAGGCATTGAGAATCCTTCCATGAATCACTGCTTAATTATTGTTCACTCACCATTTTTGATCCCTTAGGAGTAAGAAGGCTTCTGGTGTTGCTTTCAAAGAAGTGAGTTTTTTAAGAAGACCTAAAAAAGAAATTCTTTATTTTAATTTAAGCTTACGGTCCCCTTTAATGTTTGAAGAACAATTCCTTTCTTGATAGTAATTTCAGGTTGTCATTTCCTGTTTCTTTTTCATACCTAGTTTATTAGATCACTTTGTGCAGATTTTTTCTTTCAATCAAATTCAGTATTTGTAATTAAAGCTGTCTGTAACTGATAATAAGTAATCTATTGCACACAAAAAAAAGTTCATTTAAAAAAAAAAAAAAGATTTTATGGTGAAGATTTACAATCTTCCATTCTAATTGCAAATGGACTCATGTAGATAGAAGTTGGAAAAAGTAGACTGCTGTTCTTGTTGGCAGGTTGGTTAATTTACGCAAGTAGTGCTTTGTCAAGATCTGACTATGGTTCACAGAAGTGAATCCACAACTTTCAGTGGTAACAAGCTAGGAAAGGCAAATTTGCTTTTGGCAGCATAAAAAAAATTATTTCAAAAACGTATTTAAAACCATTCCTTTGTGGAATGCAGTGTCACCACTTCCTCTTGAGTAGAATTTTCATTTTTTTCATTTCATTCATGTTGCCTAATAATATTTCAGCAATGCTAGTCAAAGGAAACATTCATAGGATGATACAAACCGTGAACAAAATTATGAACTTCCTAGGTGGAGTTGTTCAAAACATGTCAAAAATCCCTCCAACTTCACCACCTGGTGATTGGTTTCTTAATTATATTGGCATGTGAGAACTGTCTTGCAGCATTTACAAAAATAATACATCTATTTCAGTACCCAATTTTGCAAATGGCAGTGCGTTTCCTTACCTGGCCCTGATTGCTGCATACAACAAGGTGTAAGGGGCATTCCCATCCTCTGGCTCCTGTTTTCTGTCAGCAAAGAAGCAGTAATTAGGGTATAGCAAGAATAATACCTTCAGTTGCTTTAGCTAGTATGAGATTGCCGTAGTTATCAATTCTGATGTCGAAGTCTTAGAAGATGACCATCACCTAAGCCTAAGGTAAAACTGTAGTTCTGTAAAATTAGATAGGAGGTTTTAGGTAGCAAAATATTTGCACTGACCATCCTTGGAAATGGGATTTTGAAGAATGTGTTGAACTGTATATTGTTCAGTACTATTTGCTGGTTTAGACTTGAGTGAAATGTGTTTTTGAGTGGAGAGAGTAAACACAAGCAAAAGAAACTGTATTTCCCAATAAATATCCCCAACAAATTCACTTCAAAGCTGTAATGAAAAATTCAAAGATAGACAATTGAAACAAGATGGGAGATTGATATGTTTCTGTGGAGCTAATTACATTTCTGAGGCACCAGCTGGATATGATATTATATTGTGTAGTAGGCCAAAATGAGAAAAATCAAAAGTTACAATAGAGATAGTAAAATAGTGCCCTGAGATAATTTGAAAAATAGTAATAATAGAACTTCGGATTGTTTAGAACAAGAAACAAGAACACGGCAGCAAAGTATGAGGCTGTGATTTTCAAAGAATTTAAAAGAAAGTGCCCTGCATTGGATGGAATGTGTTTTGAAGAAAATATGGATACTTGGAGAGGAATTGTGAAAGTTGTTGAAAGAATAAAAAGCAATAATCTATGATAAATTGAGAAAGGAAAGTAAGTAACTTGGAAAAATTAGAGTTTAGAAAGTAAGAGTATACGTGTGGAGCAAAAGATACCAGGAAATTTATTTTTTAAGATTGAACTGAAAATACTAATTTTCAGTTTGAAGTTTAGTAACTGGCACAAATACAGGAAGTATGTTCCACAGAAGCTGAAATCTGTTGTTCTTCAAGGCACTCTTGCTGTACGCTATTTTATTTTTCTCTTTCTGTAAAGAATTAGATATCTTGAAAACATTACTGTTTCCTTGTGAATTATATATGCATTTTCTTGACTAAATATTTAAGATGTTTATTACAAGGTGATAAATTTTCTTATTGTGACTCAAGCAGGTTCAACCAAATAAAATAAGCAAGCTTGGAAAATGGACAAGGAAGTTATTAAGTCACAATCTATTCATTCTTTGAATTATTGTTCTTGAATGCCTTATTCAGCATTTGCTTGGTTCTAGTATACAATTCATTTGTCGTTACAGAGGAGGGTGTGGCTGTGTGTAGTAATGGAAGATTTATGGGAAACATTAATTTGACTTTTGTAATAGCTGACTGAAAGAATAAGCAAAGCTTGCCTTATATTTGTAATTTAGTAACAGGTTTGTTGAAAAATGTCAATATTTTTTCCTTGTTTGTGTAAATGTTGAGGTGTATAATTGTTTAGAAAGCAGAACCCTCCAGCTCTTGCATGCTGTTACAATTTTAACTGTAAATACAAGATAGTATCCTATTTATGAATTCCAGTCTCAAAAGCTAATTTAATTGGTGCATTCCAGCTACTATTGCTTATTTCACACTTCAATAGGTAAAGATGCATTAATAATCAAAGTTTCAAACTGTAATTAACATTAGCTTTAGGCTCCTGACAATGAAATGATTACATTTTTATATATGGCTTGATATACCAAGTTAATCTAACCTGTGCATGAATACCAGAAGGAACTTGCATTTACTCTCTAATGTAAATCACTACATGTAATTATGAGTTCTCTGCAACTGCAGAGGGTGAAAGAAGTGAAATACTAGTGGCAGTGAAATCTGTATGGATGTCCTTCATTCATCTACTTCAGCTCTGTAGGTCACTACAGTGAACTGAGGATGGTGTTTCATCTCATTTGTTTTCACACTGTTACTTCATACACCATTCAGATACAGAAGAGTGTTCGTTTTCTTCATTTACATGAGTTTAAATAAAAGGTGACTGGGTAGCTCTCTAAAGAATAAAGGTGTGATTTTTCCATCATGCCACGCAAGCTTTCTGCACAAAGCCCTGCTAATACCCCTCCAGTGAAAGAGTCTTTCAGAATCCATTTTATTACATTTCCCTTGAAGCTACAAAGTAGTCTTCCAATTACATTTATGATTCTGGAGTAGTTAGTCATCTCATGCTCTTTTAATATAGCGCAGGGAACATGCAGCTATAAATCACTAGCAAGCAGGATCTAAAAACTTGACAGTGAGGCAAAGAATCTGTTTCTTAGTCATTGGATTGCCAGTTCTGTGTTTTTTTTTTTATTTATTTAACTTAGGCCTAATGTTGATAAAGCAGGCTAAATATTAGAAACTTGACAGGTTTTATCACCTGTTATGCTCATTACAAGTAATGTGCACTCCAAAAGCAAAATGATATTCTAATACACTTTGCTAAGCTAACTGTTTGTAATAAAATTAGAGTTGTGCTGTATGCAAGCAGGGCAGAAGTTTTTAGCAGTAAGATATTTATTTAAAAAATGTAAGAAAATCTGATCATATTAATTGCTCGTGTAAAGATATTGACTGTAATAAAAACTGGAAACTACATTTGGCTCTTTCAGTAGGCAATGTGTAAAAAGTAGTTTGAGAGAACCATATTCTGTTGAAAGGACATGTATGTATAGGAGGGCAGTTAATATTTATTCTTTTGTGCACGGTTTTTGTCATTCTCAGCTCCTGCCTTTTTCATCTGAATTCCCACTGATACCTTTTGTTCTCCCTTTAACTGCTTGCCTGATTTTTGTACCTCCACAGACTTTCTCCCTTAGCATATTTTCTGTAGGGAGCAGTGGCCACAAATTCTTTCATTTAGAAATTCTATCTGGGGCCTTCTTAGGGCATGACAGGAAGAAAAGGAAAAAATAAAAGGGAAGTTAGACAGGATAATAAGCTGGGAAATCAGCATATCTCCTGTGCTTCTAAATTCTCTTCACAAATCAAATGGTGCCTGAGGTACTAAAATGCAACTCTCTAAAGACTGAGCAGCTATTCAAAAAGGATGATGCTAATAAAGTTGGATTTGGAGAATCCAAGTGAAACAGCACTGGATCGAGTAGTTGTGAATACTTTAGATTTATGCTTTTTATTCAGGTTCCCGAACCAAATAATTAGTATCTGCATTACAAAAGTTTTTTAACAACACTTTGTGAATTCCATGGGAATGAAGAAAAGTTTTGTGAATGCAGTGTGGTTGAAGTGTGACAGGTGAGGTGCCATTGCTGAGCTGAGGAGTGTGGCCATTTCAGCTGCAGCAGGCTGGGCTCCGCCACAGACCTGGCTGCTGTTTTTCTGAGGGTCTGTTTCTGAGTGGCCCATAGGTTGCTGAGGTGAGAGTGCTCTTTCAAGAGAGCTGTGTGTCCTTTCTGAGCATGCAGGTTGGTCTGTGAAGTCAAATAATCCCTTGTATCTTGTGTCACACATGTGGCACCCGGGCATCCTGATACACGCACAGCTTCAACATCAGCATGGTCCTCTTTCAGGGGTATATGATAGAGCCCTGGAATGAGAGCTGTATTTGAATTCCTTGAGAGCCACAGGAAATTCAAGACTAAGCTCTTGCGAAGTGTTGTATGAACAGATCAATATCTTGACATTTGTTTAACTGGTGGGAATCTAGATAGATGGTATTTGGTAACGCACATCACTTTATCTCTCATTATTTACTATTTCAGCTAAAACTCCATTTCATCCTGTTTTGCAGGTTTTCAATTACATCTAAATCAAACCTATGGTACTTCAAATAGGATAAATTAACTGATGTTAGCATAAAAGAGAACCTTCTTTCTTCTTTGCATTGTCAGAACTAGTGGAGTACTGATTCTCAGATGGCTTGTGGTGGTATGCAGGTATGTTCTTCCATTACAGCCCAAACATATTAATAGACAGGGAATAAGCACCCATGGTCCTACAATGGATACCACTGGCCCTGAGTTATGTTCCTCTGTAGTATCACTTTCTGCATCTTCCTGCACTTGGAAGGACAAGGAAAAAAAGAAAGAATTGATACAAATATCTATTATGCCATACAGATTCTCAGTGGATTGCATTCACACCTCGGAAAGAGACTGTTGTGTGAAGCATGCAAAGATAAACCTCATAAATGTATCAATGTTTTTTTATTATTATTATTCCTTATTTAAAAAAGACAAAACAAAACAAAAAACCTTGCAAATTTGATGGTCTAAAGGCTTTTACTTCTGCTGCTGAAAGGAGAAGAACAGAAAATAATTATAAAAAAAAAATAAAAGGAAGACATCAGGTCTGCTGTTTTTGATACACAAGGGTAGTACTGGATCCTTATGCGTAAGAAGTACTGAAGAACACTCTGTCCATCTTGCTGTATTTCGTGATATTTAAGGCTATTCCCAGTGATCTTTTTCTTTTGTTAGCTTGTGATATGTACCACTTCACAATTAAAAGGTGTCTGTCTGTTTCAAATTTGGGGAAGGCTGTGATACATTTTCACCATGAGACACAGTCACAGTTTTCCTGTGTCCAGAAGTGATCTTGAGCGATCTCTAGGGGATAGCCCATGCAGGAAAGTCTTTGCCATTTTCTAGTACTTGTGGTTTATGAGTTGCTGATTTCTGCCTCCTGTTCTGTTGCTCAGCGACTGGGGGAAGGGGGGGGGGGGTTGGGGCAGGGAACAACAGAGTGGGCCTGGGATGAACTAAAAATAAATGTTTCTGTCCACATATTTTTATATCATATTTATATGTAGATGTGTAGAAGTTCAGGAGAAATAATGGTGATTATTACTGTCATACTGATTGTACTTGTTTGCATTTTAATGAACAAGAAAGATTTTTTTTTTTCTTTTTTGAATGGAATCCATTTCTGTCTCAGTATGACCTGAGCCACATTTGACGAAAAATAGATAAATATAACTAATATGTCTCTCCTATATTTACTGACATGGTCACGAACTTTCATAATGTAAGGCCCATTTGTAGAACTTGTAAAAAGGCTTGTAGGAGACTAAGCCAAAAATATTTTTATCTCAATTTTCATCTTTCTTTTTCCCCAAACAGAAAATGTCTAGTAATACCCTGGTTAGTTATTGACTGCAGCTGTAAAATACTTTGTTTCCTGACATTATGTCTCCAAATTTCAAGGCAGATCTGACAAGTGACAAGTGCTCCATGCCTCATTTGTACATGGGGCTCTTTTTTTCTAAGCACACCATTGTCTTAAGATACAAATATGGGAATCAATATACAGATGCTTTTAACAAAAAGAGCTTTGTAAAGTATCTGCAGAATTAGCTTCCATGGAATCATCTGTCACTTTACTGACAGCCCAGCTTTTAACAATGATGGGATAAAGTGTTCAGTCTAAAGATTTATAATGTTTTAATTGTGATCTACTTTGTTGTATTTTGAGTGAGTCAGACCAGATGGTGTGAGGAATATATTAATTAAATTGGGTGGTATAATCAAGATACAAGAGTCCTTTCCATCTTCAGGAATTTTTATTCTATTTATATTAAGTTAATCCTAATGTCTTAGATAATTGCATGTTAATAAAAACAGAAAAGACAAACACCCTGTTCCTTTGAATTGGAGCTAGCATGGGAAGGGGCATTGTTGTTGTTTTTAATTACTGTCATTTATTTTGAATCAGATACTTTTGCAGTTGTTATGTTTGATGTGAGTGTTTAATGCAAACTGGACTTAACAGTTTGCAAATATATGGCAGATTACGTAAATCAGTGCAGTCCTATGAAATGGCAATAATAGATTCCTAGGCAGAGAATTGAAGCTTGTATTTGTGAATGTTTTGATGGTAGGAGTCTTCTATTTTAAATTTAATATGTGTCAGAGGCTCATGATAACAAACTGGTGCTTCTGTGGCTGTGAAATCATCACAGCTGTTGGTATTAATTAGTGCTGTATATCTGTCCTTTACAACAAGTGGAGATTATAGCACAGACAGACACACTTTAAAAGATGAAATAGCTAAATTGTCTCTGAATCTTTCTAACTTTGCATATTTGACATTGAAATCATAGTAGGAGTGTGCGTGTGTCTTTCAGGACGGTATGCTTAACTTCATTCATAGGAACAGTCACAGCAGAGACATCAGCATGGTTCACACCCACTGACTACTCATGTTTTGCTATTCGTAGATCCTTAGGGAAAAGTAGAATTCTATAAACGCTTGCTTCTGCGCTACCTGTGTATCTGTGAAAATGATTGCTCTTTTTCCAGTTCCTCCATCCTAGTTTATTTTATAGATGTTTCTTTCCCAGATGTATTGTTATGGAGAGATTTTGTACTGCTCCTTTGAGCCAGTAGCAGGAAGCAAGAAGATAAGGAAAAAGAAGTTCCATAGTGATCATGAGAGAGAGACTTTTAGTGTTGATATTTTTCCTTTTTCTTATGGTAGCTTCTTCTTTCCACTGTTATAAAAAAAAAAAAAAAGTGATTTTCTTTGTGCCTTTTCTGCATTGTCAGTAAAGATGTCACTGGGTTTGTGTTGCTTTTTCTATATACATATATATATATATATATATATGAGCATGAAAAATGTATTTATAAATTGCTTGATTTTTGAAGCAAGTTAAAATCTGGAAGGTCAAGAATGGAGAAAGAGCACTCAGTGTGGTGTTTGTGCATTCGGCTGGTGTTTATTAGAATAGCTAAATTAGCCCATGTTTGGAGGATATACAGATACATTTTTTTTCCAAGAGTCTTATAACTGTTTTGAGACTGGTAACCCCTAATATAACATTATGACAACATTTATATTCCTAATGTCTGAAAACTAATCCTGTGGGTATGATAATTATTCATTTTAAACACCCAACCTCCCAAATGCTCTATTTTTAAACTTGTTCCATGGAGCATGCATTTATTGCTTCACCTAATCAGAAGTAACATATGTATACGATCCAGAATAATACATTTCTGAGGTGATAAATATTATACGAATTTCATCAATCTGTCCTCTTAGGAAAGAAGAAAGAAAGGAAAAAAAAAATGGCACAAAAGATACCTAGTTTTTATTATGGCTTTTAGACTACAATAATCTCAGCCTATTCTAAAGCCAAAGTATGGATGATGAGCAGTTGAAATCCAATTTGAATTCATAATACCACATTTAATTTATACTACCACCTGTCAATAGGAAATAATAAGAGATGCATCTCCTGAGATATCCATAGGGAATGTTCAGTTATAATTAACCTCTCTTTCTTTTTTTTTAAGCTAAGTCTTTGTTATTGGAATGGGTTATTTCTGCCTTTTGCCAGTTCTGTAACAATATCTCACTAAATAGTAGTTGAACGTTAATGTATATTTTCTGTGAAACAGGACAGAAGATGTTTCCTCTCATCTTTTATGTTGATGACTGTCCATCTTTTTTCCCCTTTTGTCTGTGCCCCAGTAGAAACGGAATAGCCTTGCCAAATTCATGAAGGGCCTGACTTTTAGATCAGAATATCTCATCTGAAATGGGACTGGTGCAGCTCTTTCTTTTGAAAGAGGATGTCACAAACAGATGAAATGATGATGAAAGTGGGCATTGGCACAGATTTAACCTAGTCATTATTCTCATTAGGCTGTAATTTTGGATTCCTCTTTAGATGACAGCATACGATGATAGATGACATCTACTCTGAATTCATATTATCATGCTTAGCATGTTCGAATAATATTTTCCAACAGTTGAAAGAGCGAACACATTTCTTCTAAGGTGTTCATATAAGAAGTGCTCCTATTCATCTATCCACAAATACTGTGGATAATACACATGGCTGGTACTTAAAATCAGGAAGATAACATAAGAATTCTTCTGAACATGGATGTTTTGAGATTGAGAAGGAAAAAAATATGCAAAATCAAACAGTTAATGATTTTTCCCAATTCACCTGTATATCTCTTAATTCAAAAGCAATAAGTTTATTTCAGAGTTGCCACATGTAAAAGGATTATACTAGTTTGACAAAATTCCTAAGCCTTTGAAAATCTTTCTTGAAAAGATACATTTCACTGATGTTTTGTCACTTAATAACATACAGTGAGGAAATAATGCAGCTTCATCAATAGTTTCTTATGGCTTCTGTGATGATTCCCTTTAACATGAGACTCAAAAAATAATGCTAAAGAAAAAGCTTTTTAGGGAAAATTACTTCCCTTTCTTTTACACAAAGCTTGGAAAAGAACCGAAACCCAAGATAAATGCAAAAGTCTCTTGGCACCAGATTCAGTGTGCAGGCTCCGTCTCAGCCTGTATTCTGAAGCAAACTGTGTTTCGTTCCCCTTTGTGTTTTCATTTAAAATGCAATGTGACTGTCATAAATGAACACGATTTAGACACATCGGCTGCCTTTTATTCTCCAAAGTCCACAAATCCTGCCAGTTACACCAACCACTATCACAGCTCACTAGGTATTCTTTACCACGCTTACGGTCTTGCAGCGAAAGCTCCACACAGTCCTACTGCTGATCTCCAGGATGCAATTATAAGCAGTGAACATAGACTGAGGTTTCATGAATGTTTGTTCAATGGAGTTTAATTCTGTGGATTGTGATTGTTGGCTAGCAGTGGTTTTGGTAATAGCTTGTGATTTGGAGCAAGTTTTCTTATTATTCCTTGTAATTCACCTTTATATATAAAATGTTGATAATACTCGTTGTGGTTTATAACTATGAAAGCAAGGAATAATGTGTTTGTATTGGCCATGTATTGTTTATTCTGTGCAGTGTTAGGATGATTTGATATCAATAATATTTTTTTTTTAAATTCAAAATGGAAGCTTACATGCTACAGAATTTCTCAGAATCCTACTGGTAACCCAAACACCAGAGGAACCAGTTCCTTTTCTCTGTTCTCACTCAGAAAAGCAAAGCAGGCAGTGAAATTGTAGTACAACAGCACAGAAATGAAACACACAGCAAAGTACTCCTTCTCCCTAGGTCTTAAACTGTGAAAATTCTTGCTTGTACTTAAGAAGACTTTGAAAATTTAAACCTGTTATCACTGCAGTCTATATAAAACAAAGAGTATAGCCAAAGGCAGTGTGTTCTTAAATTTTCCAGTGAGAGAAAGTTGCTTTGTAGCAGGAAAATATAACAGCATTAACTTACAGACCTGAAAAGTATAGATTTGAAGTGTAGATTGTCTTTGTAAAACAGTGGTTTATCTACTCACATAGCTGATCTTAAATTGGACAATAGTCAGTTACCATTTATTTGCCAAATTCAACTAATCTTAATTTTGAATCTTTTTCACTAAGCGTTCTTACTCTGTTTTTGCTGTTTTTGGAGGACAATCCAACACAAACTTTTCTTCTACCTATCTACCTAGTGTGTGGTTTTCATCTTTGTAATTGATGAATAAAGCATTTATCCTCAGATAAATCCAAATTCATATGTTGGAGCAGCTGAACACATCTTCTGCATCCCACTGGTGTGTCTTTCTAGAGTTCAGAAAATCCTCGTACCGCTTCGAACCAAGTCTCAGATACACTGGAAAGCATGCTTGCGTGTTCTTGTTTGCACTAACAGCAGCATGAAGCAGTGGTTAAGCTTTACAGGCAAAGCAGGGAATTCAGAAAAGGTAAACAATATTTGGTGTGATAAGAAATTCTTTGCCAAAAGCAAAGTTTTAACTTCTTCAGCTGGTAGTTAAGTGGCTGTGTATGAGACTGAAATGTAAATGATTTACCCAGGTTTTACTAGGTATACAAATGCATACTTGCACTTTTTGTTGCAAGTATTTAGTTTGTAAAGACTGTTGAAGGTCCTTATAAATACAGCATGCTTAATATTGCTTAATAGGGCTAAATTAATAATATTTATTTTCCTGCTATATCTTTGTAAGCTGATAAGCTTGAGAAACACTAAGTCGCTGCTCATTTTCAATATGTGATGAGTTTAGCAGCACAATTCTTAAAGCAGAACTTTTCTTCTGGCTTGACCAGAAGGGGCTGGTTATGTCTATGCACCATTTCATAACTAACATATATAAGTGATTTCCTGCTTGCTGAAGAAAGCACAACCAGCTTTACTAGGTGATCATTAAGTGTATTTTCCTGTTGACCTTTGTTGTTATGGAAGACAGAAAAGGTGCCAGTCAGCAAATCAATGACCAAGAAATTGATTTTCCTCAGGAACTGATTTTATCCTGAAATTTTGCATTGATTATGATTAAATGAGAGGTGAATTTCTCTCCTTGATATCAGCACTACTGAGGATATAACTTGCAGTGGTGAGGACAGAGATCTCTGTATGTAATAGACCTAATGCATCAAATGTAATGGTGTGAGTGATCTCATACAATTATTTCCAAGGGGTGTTGAGTCCACATGCTATCAGCATTAGTGTGCAGATGCCACAAGAAACCCGAGACTATAATTTCCACATCCAATTCACATAATGGATATGGAAATAGAAGTAATTTCAGATAGCAGATAGATATCCCAAGCCAATAAAAAACATATATAGCTCAATTTCCTCTTCAGCACTGTAATAGAAGGTAAACAACCTTTCAGATACAGTATAGTACCCACATTGCTCTGGGCGCGTGCGATGTTATACCTTTGAAAGAATTAACAGTTGTGCAATATGAAAGGTATCTTCCTAAACTGGAGACAATGCTGGATTTTATGTCCTTCTAGTTTATTTCAGGCTTTCACACTCAGTGATGTCCTAACACGGTTTTCACCAAATGCACAACTGTAAAAGGAAAGAAAGCATCTGACATGTAGTTCCAGAAAGATCTTCTTTATGGATGCAAACTGATTTCCATTTATACTGCTTAATATGATCGAAGAACGTAAGTTTCACTTCGTAACGATGTAGAATATTTTGTTGTTACCACTGAACACAGTTCTGGATCCCTACTGCATAAGGGAGTCTGTGTTCGTTTAGGAATGGTAAAGCCTGGGTGTTTTCTCTTTGTGTGGCTGTGGGGATACTGATGAAGTTCC
Source organism: Tetrao urogallus (assembly GCF_951394365.1). Classification (NCBI taxonomy): domain Eukaryota; kingdom Metazoa; phylum Chordata; class Aves; order Galliformes; family Phasianidae; genus Tetrao; species Tetrao urogallus. The sequence goes on along the minus strand of NC_136827.1, from coordinate 5,586,421 downwards.
ACACCTACGGACACATTTTTAATGAGTTGATGCAGTGATGGGGGCTGGGGGAGGGGTGTCAACTTCTATCTACTTTGTAAAGATAAAGGGAGTGATGCCTATATTTATGATTCTCCTGTTTGTCTACCTTGGCCAAACGTTTTAGATTCAAGATTTTCAGGGCAGGCACGACACAGGGAGATGCCCTGCAGTAAATATACTTAATGACAGCAATGCATATGCTTAAAGGCTTCAATATTGGCTTGAAAAGGATTTACCTAATCAACATGTTTCATGTTGTTAGTAAGGCCTTAATATTTAAAATTACATAAATGTTTACAGAAATCAAATTATAACCAGTCAGTGAGTTCTTAATGAGATTTGAAAAGTAAATGAATATATGGTGGTAGTTTCCATTAGAAAATATAATCATTGAGTCTTTGTTATTTATATGAAGTTGGAATAATTTCAACTCTGTGCAGAATTCCTCCGCATTCACGTGCATTTCCAATCAAGATAGTTACTGATAACTCGAGCATCCTATTTTGATGAAATGTCTTCAATTAAAAAACGGGGATTTTAATAGGTTTACGAAGCAATCGTGCCACCTGAATTTGGTCATTGGTATCTTTAATTTGGTGTATTAATACAGAGTAGTGTGTGTCACAAATATAAATGACTAAGCAGCCACAAGCAGTGATGCATTAACCCTTAAGAAATGTGTTTGAGGGAAAATAGATTTTTAACTTAGAACTGTGTAGGAGAAAATCAGCATGCTTTGCTTCCAGAAGGTGTCTGTGGTGTTTCAGAAATTTGTTTTCCAGAAATAACTGATGGATAAAATGTAAAGTGCTTTTCAGATTAAGTTCAGGTAATTTCAAAAGAACTTTTACAAAAAAACTTTTACAAGTTCAAAAGGTATATTTTAGCAATTTGGACTCATTCTTAGATTTTTTTTTTTTTTTTACTTGGTATTTATAAATTTATGCAATTTTAAGAGTTATTAAGCAGAAATCCCATGATGGTTTAAAACCTCCTGCTTAGAAGGTCATATGTAGTCATTTGCTTATGTCAAGGCATTGAAATTTAGAATCTTGCTTAACTTATTGGGTCAAAACACGAAAGATTTTTTCTGTCATCTATCTCTGTAGGCCAGTGCAGTGAAGATAAAATTCCATCTAATTCTCAAAGATATCTATCTGGGATCAAGGGAAACCATTCACTGTATGACAACTTTATTATAAGCAGTATGAACAAATGATAGTAGCTGAATTCTGTGATTGCATTAATATGCCTTGCTTCTTAAAACAACTGTATTCCAGTTCAAAGCAGGTACAGTTACAATTGATTGAACACTGAATGGTGTTAGGTCCATTGGCTGCATAAACCTAAGAAGAAGTTTTCATAGAATTCATACCTAGCTATGTTAAGATCACCTTGTCTTTAGTTTACTATTTTAGCGGCTGAAAAGACAATATTTTTTTCATTGTGTACTTCTGTAGTGAGGACTTTATTTCACTACTTGATCTTATGGGCATTTACTGTTTTATGACTTCATCTCAGCTTCTTCATTACTTATAAATCACACTTCATACTTAAGCAATTAAAACAAGCAACAATTAGCTTATTACCCCCGTGATCCATTGCACAATAATTGCAGTTGAGAATTCATTTTAACATAATAAAATGGAGAACATTCGAAATCATTTTGTGCAGAGCCAGCACTGGTTTGACAATAAGTTTTATGGTGGTTGAGTACCTTATGCTCTAATAAAAGCAAATAGATTTTCCATTATTGCAAACTACTCAGATAGTGCCAGCCAGGCAAATGGTGAATCTAAGTAAAGAGTAAATAACAATGTTGGTTGAATGTCTTTTTTAAGTTAAAAAAAGTAAAAACAGAATGTTTATTTTCCATCTTATTGATAACTACATGTGCTCTCAGCTAGGTTAACTAAGAAAAGAAAACCTTTATAAGTAAATCTGCAATTCTAACATTTGTTAATTGCACTAAGGTCATCCTCACAAACGATAGCAGTAAATCGAAGGACATGGAAATGAGAAGCTTGCATTGTATCAATGCCTATATTCACAATGCCAGAAAAGCCTTTTCTTAAGTTTTCAGCATACTGCAAAACTTGTTGAGGAAGTCTTACAGTATTTCAGCTGAACTGAGATCTGAATCAAGGCCCAGTGAAGTGATTACTAGCTTTCTCACTGACTTTGGTGGACAAAGTCTTCTCTCCTGAATACCATTCTTGTTCAGTACTGTGCTATGGGAAATTATTAGTCAAGTGCCTTAGCAAATAATGTTAATAGTGAATAGTGGATGTCAGTTTTATTAATCTCTACCAATCTACTTGCTCATAAGTGAAATCTAATATCTTTTATTTTTAGAGATAATACTATGGTAGCATTTTTTTTGTATGTTCTGATACTTCACGTAGATGTTTATTTTCCCCATTTCTTATTTTCCACTAAATTTATTTACTACTTCTCATATTTAGGGCAGTGTGTTTTATTTCAGTGCTGACAATTAATTTACTTTTTTAGAGAGGACATTCAGAGACCATGGAAACTGGCAATCCATTTTTACTACTTCCATTTTATTTATCCAATTCCATTTGAGTGGCACAATGGAAGGAGAATCTAAAGACAATAGATCTGTATGTGGATATTTCCCTCAAATTTATGCATCTTTCACTGAATTACATAGTTAAAGTATTTATTTAACATTGCAGAATGCTGTTGTGGAAATTATACTCTTATTGTGAGGTACACAGAACAGTTTGCAAAGTGCTACCAACAAGTAAGACCTCAGATGCCCTTTGCTTCTACTCACGTGTATTGAGCTGTTTAGGACAGAGACCTCTATTTCCTTTCTAACAGGAATTATTAAGTATTAATATTTGAAGAGAATTTATAAACATGAGAAATGAACATTTTACAAGAGTAGATAATGAATAAGACAAGGGGGACTGGTTTTGAACTAGGGTGGGGGGGGAGATTTAGATTAAACTTCAGGGGGAAGTTTTTTGCTGAATGTGTGGTGAGGTGCTGGCACAGGCTGCCCAGAGAGGTTGTGCATGCCCTGTCCCTGGAGGTGTTCAAGGCCTCCTTGGATGGGGCCCTGGGCAACCTGATCTCGTACTCAATCTAGCGGCTGGCAAGCCTGTGTGTGGCAGGGGGTTGGAACTTGATGGTCCTTGGGGTCCTTCCAATTCAAGGCATTCTAGGATTTCTATGAAATTCCACGTAAGTCTCTAAGAAAAACTAGCGTGCACTTGAAACGGCATGGAGAGGAAACTAAACTGCTACAGGAAACATGCCATTTGAATTCATTGCTTTCTCTGGTGAATAGCAATGACTCAAGGACTGGATTGTGACGATTCTATTACAGAAAAGTACCGTAACAGTTTAAGAGACAGTCAGGAGACACTTTCATGTTACGTGTCGCCAGATCTGGTTAGAATTCCTTTCTGGAGCGTTCGTCCCTTCCTAAACACACATTTCCCAACATGTTTTGAATGTTCGTTGTCAGGAAATTTTGTTTCAAATCTTCCTCTGTCTTTCAAATTTTAACTCCTAAGACAATTACAATTTTTCTCAGAAGTAAACAATTACTGAAATTTGTTGAATATTCTTTTGGGAAATGATTTTGAGACAAAATTTCAATCAGTGCTCTATTCTAACCTGTCCTAATATTTGAAGTGTAATTACAGGTGCAGAACTGAGAATAGAAAGCGTTGTAAAACTGCAGTTGTGGATTTGCGTTTGCTGTAAAGCACAGTGCTGAAAGTATTTTGAATAGGTTCATTCTGAATGTTTTTATCTAGAAGAAAAATAATCTGTCCATAAATAAGACATTTAATTTAGTAATTATTAATGACATTGGAACAGAAGTAGAATGGAGTAGAATGCTTTGTTCCTGATAGAATCATTGATTTAGCTTATTAGAAAATAAATACAATAAGTTAGCCAACAATGTTGAGAAGTCAAAACCATTTTAAAGAGAAGTAATGCCCTTTCCTCTGCCCTTTAGTGTTCTGCCTATTTGGAATAGCAAACATTTAACCTCCGTGTTAGCAGTGATGATAATGGTCAATTGTACATCATAATATTTCAGAGAGTGTACAAAAAGCTATTTAAAAATATGACAAGTAAATAATACATAATTAGTCAAGTTTTCTCAATCCACTGACAGAAAAAAATAACAAACCTTATTCTAAGTTTAAAGGAAGAGTTGAACAATTATTCTGGAGCTTTATACACTGTATTAGCTTAAGAACAAATAATGTTTTGTCAAGACTGTATGTGAAAGTTGCATTTTTTTTTTCCTCTATATATTTTCCAGTCTGTATGCTTTGACTTCTGGCTTTCTTCAAAGGAATTCATTGTAAGGATGAGTTATAGCATGTTTTTGAAATGCTGACTGTCTTACGTAAGCCTGGTGATAGCACTGTGTCCTTAGCATTGTAATTCTCCTTGAGGGGAGCTCTGATCTGTTTTTCATTCCTGACTCCTGACCTGGTGTTTGAATGTTAGCAGTAAGTGGTTTCTGTCTCACATCTGTCAGGTCTCAGAGCAGTACTCAATAGGCTCTTAATCGAGTTGCAGTCTACACCTTGGATTAGCTAATGTGCTTTGATTTTAGATGAAACACTGATTTTATTTTCCCTCTAAATAATTACAAAAATGAGAATTGGTTACCAAACCACCTTTTCAAATGATTTTTTTTTTTTAATTTTTCCAAATAGAAAATGTATCATACAGATCATATGGACACAGTTCCCAGCTTTTACCTAAAACTTCCCTTCCTGCTGATGGGAAGAAGTTCTGAGCAATCACTACCAGGCTTCTTTTCTTTCTTAATGTCTCCCTGCATAACTTCAGAAAAATAATTCTTTGGTCCAGTAATGATGTCAGTTCCCTACTTTTCTCCTGATATCTCTCTCCTTTCCACAAATATGTGGACTTTCATCTAGTGTTCTGCTGAAACTTCAGCTCCCTGAAATTATCAGGAGGAGGACTCATTTTATGAGTGCTGAATTTGGATTTATTATATTACTATTTTGGCACTTTTCTCCGTTCTGTGGAAGAAAAACATTTTTTAGAATGTTTATGTATTTTTGTGTGTTTACGTATCACGCAAGTGAATGAATGTGTCCTCAGTATGTAGGTCACTATGTTCATTATACTATTTTATTATTCTCTGCTTCCCCTGTCGGTATGTTGTGAGACCTTCACGTTCCTCTTTGAGGTGTCAGCAAAAAGCACAGATTGTTCTTTTATTTTTTTGCTTCCACAGTTTTCCACAGTTTTCTTCTGTGTAAAAAGAAATTTAAACATGCCATTATAGTGACCATGTAGAATTAGACCAAACATCTGCATTAACTCAGCATCCATCCAGTACTTGTAACCTGTGCCTGCACCTGAATCTGACACTCCACATCTGATGGTGGCCAACAGTTGAAGTCAGGAAAGAGCATAAGCGCAGAACAAGCATATTTCTGCACACATCTTCTCCAGAAGTGTTCCAGCCTACTGCTTTTCCTTTGAAGATGCTTTGTTTCTCCTTTGACTCAAAGAACTTCTCTAAAGAATTAAGTAGTTATTAGATGAATTACTGGAAATATCTGAAATAAACTCTTCATTTTTCATAGTGCTTTGAACTGTGACATTGCAGCCTTCCATCACACATCAAGTTTTAATGAACAATTATACCTTTCTTCTGAAATATTTCTAAGTTTGGAGTTAAGAGGAAAGACTGACAGTATATTAGTTCTACTGGCAACATTTTCACCAAGTTAGCTTTTTGAAATGCTGGTTTTTTTGCTTCTTCATTGATTTGAAGTATCTTAAGAGTTTTTTTTTCTTTTTTCTCATTGGTTCTTTACACCAATGGAGATTCCAGAAATCATTGTATTGTTTTATGATTTTGTGATTAACACTGATGAGTAAGCAGCATATATCAAGCCCCTCAATGAGGTATTTATACCAAATGTACATGTAACTGCAGTGATCAAACTTACTGTTCTGCACTGACCCTTCTCATTTCCCTAGCATATTATAGATTTCAGTAAAAAAAACTTTGTGCATTTCTCTTGAGAAAATAACAGCTGAACATATTCTGATGGAAACTGTTCTAAATACCACCCTTTCTCCACACTGTAATAAATAATATATGAATAGAGACACCACTTTCTAAGGAGAAGGTGCTATTCAGAAACCATAATAATTTCTGTAGGTAGTGAAATACAAGTGATCATATTTGATACAGACAGTTTAACAAGTTAGTCACTGTACAAAACATATAGAGAAGCAGACCAATTATATCATTTTTGATTTTGTATGCTTTTAAATACTTGCTTTTTCAATCCTAAAAAGTTCTCCAGGAGAACTGGAAAATAATTCCCAAGTGTACACCTCATCCCATGTTCCAGGTTGTAAAAAAGGACATTAAATGGCATTAGTATGAGCATCTGTCCGTAAAGGACATCAGCCACCAGTTTTGTACTGCTGACCAGAGGCTCACCCAGTCCGTATTCCACTCACTTTACTGTTCATTTACCCAGTCTGCTTATCACCAATATAGCTACAAGTACATGCTGAGACAATGTGTGAAAAGCCCTGCTGAAATCAGACTGCACAACATTTGACAACCTCTCCTTGACCATAGTACCAGCCAGGCTGGTGAGGACTGATTACTCCTAGGGCAGCTGTCCAGCTTTACTCATCTCTATGCTCCTTGTTATCTTCAGTCAATAGTTTGTGACAGCTTGTGCCTCCAATTGCCACTCTAAATAGAAGTGCAGTTGGTTGTTTTTGGATGTTCTGAGGCTTCCTCAGCTACTCGTTGAACTATCTGAACAGATGAACAGATCTTTGAAGGCAAAAATAGCAGATCCAAAGGATTGTGCTGAATGAAGCTTCAGAGCTCTTGGTGAAGTCTGGATGCCATATTCATGAGCCATTAAATGGTATTGGCATGAGTAACCTTAATCTTAACCATGCACAACTAAAAAGTCTGATCAAACATATGCTGCACTTAGAATGTGGGATTTTTTCCTATATTTTTTTTCACTTTTCTGAGTAGTCTGCCATTTTGCTCTGGAACATCAGGTTTGTATAGAAATGCTATCTTTGCAGGAAAACAGCATAACTTCAATGATACAGAATCACAGAATTGTAGGGGTTGGAAAGGACAGCGATCAAGCCCTGCTAAAGCAGATTCCCAACAGCATGTCACAGATAGGCATCCAGATGGGTCTTGGATATCTCCAGTATTCCTATTCAAATATTCCTATTCAAAGTAGCTGGGGAAGAAGTGGAAGATAATTCCACAATTAGAGTCACCTTTTATTTTTTTAGAAGATCTGCCACTGCACTGATTTTCTTGTCTGCAATATTCTTTTGCTAAATTACATGGTTATGAATATTTTAAAAAAATAAATAATATTTTAAACATTTTAGACTATACAGTACAGTAGACTATAGGATGGGTTTAGTATGAGCACTCCACATAATGCTTCAGCAGCATATAGTTAAGTAAGAGCCTCTACTGTATAAAAATGTTACACAAAATTAATGCAATAAAACACTGGGACAAATTATCCTGTCTATGTACAATTAAGAAACAGCAGTCTTCACAGTCTTGAGAATTTTAATTTTTTTAATGAATCCTGTATAAGTGTTGTTAGCTCTACCTGAAGTTGCCTATAAGCATCTTGATTTGTAATAAATATACTTATGTACATAAATGAAAGTAATATTACATTTAACCAGGCTCTAACAGAAAAAAATAATAAAGTAAAGGATGATAATGGCAAGTCTGTAATAATTTCTGTTTTAGATAGTTAGTTTACTCTTTAAGGTTACTGAATTTTAAGGACATTCAGTTTTTTTGTCCTGTTACAGCGGAGAGCTGTGTACCCAATTCAGGTTTATGAGTGTTATCCATCTCATTTTGAAACAAATTTCAGAAGTGCTTATGGAGGGGGGCTTATGTTCTTTAATATCTTCTTTATCAACAAAGCACTCCTATGCATTCTGAATCGGTTATTATGCAGCAACTCGGGCAAATCCAGTGCCCTGAAGTATCAACATGATCATAAAGAACAAAATCAAGGGTGAATCTTGATTAAAAAAAAAAACACAAAACAACCCTGTAACTATACACTCATAATATCTCTGAGAGTCTGAGTGCAGACATATTTTAGAAATCATAGGTATAATTCATATTATATTTTTGTTATTCATTTATGAAGTTCCTTTTAAAGTCATTGTTTCTCCTGAACTACTTTACAATTTAGTCTTTACCATCATGCATTGATATTACTGTCTATTTTGTTTGATGCATACAGAATACATAAACTTTGCTTTGTATCTTATTTTGAGGGTTTTATTTCCTAATCATATTAAAGAGCAATTTTTGTAAGAACAGGTGAGAATTGGCAAAACATTCCAGTTCTTCCTAGTCGTTTTAAGGTGTCCTGCACATCTAATGTCTGTGTCCTGCTACTCAGAGGGAAGGATGCATGGGATCCCTCGAGTTTTTTAGAGGATTCAGATAGAAAGACCACCCTACTCTCTAGGCGTTGACTTACCTACAGCAATTTTTCTACGCACCAACTCCTGTCATCAGCCGTTACCATTCGTCCTGCTACCTTTAAACAACTTGGACGTTTTCAGTTAGTATTGGCAAGCATCACAAGCACAGCTGGCTGATATCAGCTTTCCTGAGAAATTGTTATCACAAGAATAAATGTTAGAAAAATCATAAATGAGGAGGTGGCCATTTTAGAAAGCAGAATGAGAAAACTTATCTTAATATCTGTTTGTTTTTATTTGTACTTCAGGAAATTCTTGCAGGTTCTCATATGAAGACTGGATTGCATTGTTCATATTGGGAATATCTACAAATAGATTTATATCACAGTCTATTAAATAATGAATCTCAGACCACTTTGCAATTTACTATTTTTAGCCTGTCAATGACAAAGTTCAGTAAAGGACTCCCATAATCAAAGCCTATAATGAAAGATGCAGCAGAACTCTCCTGAGGAAAACTGGTTAGCTGAGAACTATGGCAAATGTCAACATGTATTTTTTCAGATAAGAAATCTTTTTTTTTGTTGTTGCTCTTTTCCTCTATAACACAAAGCAAAAACATGCTAGTAAAATATTAAATCTTAACTGTAAAAAAAGCTGAAAATATTTGTTTTGTTAAACAACAGAATTTAACACTTCAGTATAATTCACTTACGAGAATGCACTTTGATTGGAAATAGTAAGTAGTAAGCTGCCTCATTTTTCTCTAGTTTTTAAAATGCCGTGTTCTTTGGGTAACATTATCGAGGAACATTAGGAAATTGATAAATAGTATTCTGAAGCTGATATTTTTATTAGACACGATTGTTGCTTTTCCTAAAAAAAGACAACTCCTCTAGGGCAAAGACCAGCTTTTCTTTGTTCCATTTAATGAAGTTAAATGACAGACTCTGAGAAACCCTTGCTCTTGCTGTTCAGTAGAACACTGAACTGCACTAGGAGCTTTGCAGTGTACAATAACTTCATCTGACCAGCACAAAGTCCGTATGATTTAATGCAGGGGACAGAGGAAAAGAAAAGGAAAGGAATAGATTTCATTTTGGATTGATTCTTTTCTTTTTCTCAACTATGTCTAGTGTGATGAAGAGTATTCTGCTCAGTGCTCAAGTAGAGGATCATTCTTGCGACCACACAACATGTAGAAAATGCCATACTGTTTTGATAATTTTCCCAGACACAACTGTGTAATAATTGCACGTCTGGAATGGGTGAAAGCATGAGGCAAATACAATTTGAATAAGTTTTTGTTTAATAATTGTATATCGTTGTGTGTGATTGGCTGTGTTATACAAGCATACAAAATGTAAGCAAGCAGGCACATTTAATCAAAAAAGAGATGTTACTGCGCTGAGTTCCCTCTTTTTCCACAAATTTCAGAAATGCATTTTTATGATTCCATCCATTATGAATGTTTTCTCTTCCAAGGCATAGCCTCGGAACTAAAAGCATTGGATACTGTGTTGCATGGAAACTTTAACTCCGGTGGTATATGTTTCCCCAAACACACTGTGCTAATGCTGTGTGTGAGTAAATCTGACTCTTTTCCTACGTTAGAGCTGATATTCCCAATATCTGTACTTTTTGGTTCAGGAATGGTGATACATTGTGTTGCTGAGCATCAGCCATGCACACCAGGGCTATGTGAGTGAGCTGCTTGCAATCCATCTCCATCCTTATGCTCATCTGACCAGTGGAGAATTGGCTGCCTGAAAATCCTTACTTCATCAGAGGAGTTTCAAAGTCAGAATTTGTTGATAAATGGGCACTGCAAATTAAAATTAAATAAATAAAGTTAAATTTAAACTTGTTTAGAACAGATTGCACAAAGTGATGAGTCTACTTTTGTACAAACTCCATTTCAGGAATATATGTGTTAGAATCACAGAACGTATAGGAAGGGACTTGCTTAATGTCAGGGCTTTAATACGCAGTTGCGACATTTTTTTATCAATCTTAATTGAATCTTTAAAGATACTTTTAAAGATATAAACATACTTAACACATCAACCTATAATTTAAATGCAAGTGATGTAATTCAGGGATTTGCATAGATTCAGTTTCATCACTTTTAAATTTGTGTTTTTATATTGGTTCAACTTCACACATGGACTTAAATTTCTTAGCTCATCTGTACACTATTAATTCACTATAATTTTATAATTTTAATTTAATTATAATTTTAATTCACACTTAATTCACTATAATTTTTCAGTTCATGGATAATATCTTTCAAAAAGACTATCTTTGATTACAGAAGAGATCAGTTCTTCCAGTCTTAATTATTTAGCCAGACAGTCTTTCAGATTACAACTTGGTAATGTATTGAGCATCGGCCTGGATTCAGGCTTAAACTGACCTTGCTGTCTCTGTTTTGTGACAACAAACCATTGCTCAGATTCTTGATTTTTGGTAGAAATTAAGAATGAAAATTCTGATGTCATTTTGGCAGGAGTCAAAACACATGCCTGTCTGTAGGACAGCTGGAATTGTGTATGCTGTGCCTCTAAGTACCCTAACCTATCTTCTTTGTAGAAAACAAAAATGGCATAGAGAATGAGGCTGTGTAACTTCTCAATTCCTTGCTGGCACATTAACACTTTGGAATAGATTAACTTTATTTCTTCCTCAATAAAATGGGAATTATGCTATTTACCTTCAAAGAGAATTGTGAGCTTAACTTCACTAAAGGTTTTAGGTGCACAGTAAATTTAATGCAGGAGGTTGTATAAATGTCCAGGAAAGAATCAGTGAAATCAATCTATTAGGACATACTTAACAGTAGCTTACAATGGATAATTATCTATTGCTTCACTGCTACTGGGCAATTATATTGCCAGTAAACTAAATTACTCCATCTGTGGGCTATGTGTCTCTAGGATATTCAGCTAATTACATTACAGTGTATTTTTACTCATGTGAAGCAGAAATATTGAGCTGCTACAAGATTGAATAGTGAATGTGGAGGTGTGGTAGAGATACAGCTCATTGTAAAATGCCCTCATTCATCACTCAATCTTGTCTCTCTTACCTGAGGCTCTGAATGACTTAAACACCATTCTGGGAACTTTATTATACGCTTTTCTATAACAGAAGGAGAGTTGGGATTGTCTCCTTCTAGATGAGCATTTTGGATCATTTTGCAAGTCTGGGTCCTGCCTGAGCAAGCAGTGTGTGAGACAGAGCTTTATGAAGCAGCAAGAAGTGGGTATATAGCAATAACTGTATCCTTCACATTCTGATAGCAAAGAAGAAAAATAAAATTGTTTTGTCTTAAAATTCTTGGAAGTGAATATTCAACAACAATTGCATAACCCAGACTTCTGACTTCCAAAATGTTTACTGTACTTCGAATGTGCAACAGTGTAGAGGTAATTAAAACAGTCAGAAGAAAATTCCTGACAAGTTGACATTTTCATAACAAATAAAGAATCTCCAGATATTTATAACTTTCTGTCAAGGACAATTTATACTGCATGTCATATTACAATATTTAATTTGTTTTTGTTGTCATAATGTATTAGCTCTAAAAGACTTTTAATATTTCAGCATCTGCTTCATTGCCCAATCAGTACTGAAAAAAACATTCAATAGTGAGTGTACACAATATGCTAAGCATGTCCTTTGGATTACTCACCAGCTACCTGTAGGTATCTTACTTGTACACAAAGTTTGCTTCTGTAGCAGAACCTGTTTGAATGGAATCTGGAGCAACAGAGCAGGAAACCAGCAGGTTTCACTGCTGCTAGTAGTCACACCTAGTATCAATCTCGTGTCTGTGTTTTTACTGGCATAAGTTCTGGTATGTATTGTTAGATGTATCATGTTATTCTGAATGAGCAAAGGGGCAGAACTTCTCTTTCAGGGAAAATGATTCCCTAAATAGCCATGAATCAAGCCTGAATCACGGTCTTCTGTACACCTACTCTACGAATGGCATATTGTGTATATGTATAGGTCGTTCCAAAAGTAATGCCTCCTGTTGAAACTGCTGAAACAGCACCCACTGCTTTACTGGGCTCACATCCACTGTTTGGTTTTCATAAATATTCAGCAGATGTCAGTTAATATCAATGGGTGCCATTTTTTCTGTGTGGAGAAATTCATTTCCACACTTTTGTTTTATACATACTTTCACATCTGATGCCATTTTGTCAGACGGTCCCTTTGTTGCCATCTGTCACACGGCAACAAAATGTGATGGAATATTTCCGGGACATTTCAACCTCTACTGCTATCCCATCAACATCCACCTCTGATGTCACGGGTCAACATAATAAAATAGGAGGCATTACTTTCAGAGCATCCCTCTTAGTTTGCAGTTCTCCTTTGTATCAGAAATCTAGGGAATTAAAATTGCTATCTGTAGCTCACTTGTAAGAAACATCTGAGCGAGACTTACTCATTTGAACAGATGCAAGCTTCAGGCTCAGAATTTTGTTGTTGTATATGTCTCGGTCATTACAGATATCTTAATTATTTAGAGAGTTCAATTAGAACATAATTTCTGTTGTAGATTAGATCTCCTTGTGATGGTTGTGAAATAGTCCATTTTATTCAATAATAAAAAAAGCTAAATCATTCCAAGACAAGAATAGGATAATAAATATAAGGTCTAATTATGATAGTATTGCTAAGCCTACAGTTTTTTTCAGTCCTCCTCTAATTATCAAAATTTTGCAGCCGTACTGAAAATATGACACCATCGCCTGGATAGATAAATCGGAAATGACAGAATTCAGAACAGTGCTTTGAATCTGTACCAGAGGTTAAAACTATTAACAGTGAAGTAGCTTGCTGAAATTAGACTCCACTTGAAGCAAATTGATGTCATTGATTTGTATGACAGGCTGTAGTACTCAGCCTTATTGAATGAGAGCGTATCTATACTAAGCAGAGGGTGCTGTCACCTTGATTTTTTTTTAAGACAATCCCACTGTTAAATTTTCCACTGTTAAATTTCAATTAAACAATTTTGGTTGGAAAAAATGTTCTATATGTCTTTTATCTATCCTGAGCTTCTGGAAAAACAAACCAGCTTTTCCATATTTGGCATTTATTAATAATAGTTTGAATACCACTGCGCTTTTTAAGCTGAGTGTGGTGGAATTCTCATGTGGGATTATTAAATGAGTCGATTTGCATTCTAATGAGAACAAATGTTTGGGATTGCATTGTTAAAATGCTAAAACGGTGTGTGTATAATTATTTTGCAGCTTAGATTCGCAGAACTCATTTCCCCAAACTCTTTTTTTTTTAATAACTAAAGAGACAGAGCATACTGACGGCTGGAGGGGAGGTGATTAGGGTAATTTAAACTGTTCACAAATGACTTTGCTACTGAATGAAAGCATTTCTTTGGCTTTGCTGTGTTCCTTTCATTATCTTTAAGCGGCTGCAGTGTTGAGTCCCATAAGAAGTCTCACCAAGCTCTCTTTCCTTGTACTATTTCTCATTTGTATTGATTAATCATTTTGTAATTCCATTCTAGGTTGCCTTGCTCATCTTTAAGGCATGTGCTGCCTTTTCTTTGCTTGTCTATCCTGTAACGGTTATGTTGTCTCGTCTAATACCTTAGCTTTATCACTGCAAGTCAAGCTTTAAAACATTAATCCCTTCATGCTTTAATTTCATATTCTATTACCAGAATGAATGCAAATACTGTTTCCTTTTTGCTCCTTTTTAATCATCTTCACTACAGCTTTTGCAAATGGTCCAGGAGTAAAGTAAGCTTTTTATTACAGTCAAAGTCAAAGATTTGTTCAGCTACACTTTTCATATATTTTTCTACAACTGTTGCCAAACAAGAATTGTTTACTGCAGGCTTCTGAGATGTTCTGCTGCCTTTCTATTCCCCATTTCAGGCACTGCATAGCAGCATTGTTTAAAATACTGCTTTCCTTAAAAAACTGTGTGTTGCTGAAGGTAAATTACCATGAGTTACTGTAGGGAGGTTTAAATAAAACCTTGTCTTTCCCCTCACTGTATCGTCTTGTCATAAGCAATTGTGGCTGTGAGGTGTGGATGGGGGCAGCTTTTTAGCTCACTGTGTGAACCACCAGGCATCGCTCTAGCATTGTAAACTTATGTAAAATTTATGGAGAGGCATTAGCAGCCCTATAGTTAAGCTCAGGTTATGTTCTTTAAGCAGGTTTTAAATCCCTGGGATTGATACAAACTTCTTCCTAAGATCCATCAGAAAACTTGCACCAGTTTCAGTAGGAAGAATACATGTAGAATTTGCGAGCTAAAAGATCATACTGTCTGGCTACTGCTCAGAGTTCTAAGTAATTTATAGTCCTCCTTCAGGTTTTATTTTGCTTTCATGTCCTGAGCCTTAATCAATGATACAGGATCTGCTCTTTTAAAGCATAGTCTTAGTTCTATTTCAATGAATATTTTTATTTTTTTGTTAACAACAGTATATTTTGGCAAAGAAATCAAAAGTCTCAATCTCTCCCAGTGAAGATGAGAGGTGTTGCCAATACTGTGTGTGGCATCAGGAGGCGAAGTGCTGCATATCAATTCTTGTAACACTCGGGAAGGACAAAAACATTCCTTTTCCTTCCCACTATCTACTCCATTGTTGCTTGTGTAATGTCTTTGAGTTAGACAAATTGCATTGTAGCAGCAGACTTCTTTTCTGCAGAACTTTGTTGTGCTTCCCATTCTGCCTCCAATAAACCTTGTGATCCTAATGACCTACAGGTTGGGTAGATCTGTTAGAACCTGTGCCTGCATTAACTTCTGTGAAGGCAGTTAATATAGACACTGCCTCTTTCTCTAGAAACCTGAGAATATGCCCTACACACTATGTTCCACTGTGCATGATCTGCCCTTTTCTATGCAATCAAAACTAGACATGAGGTTAAGGTGTTCTGGTCCTTCCTTCTAATACTATCATCACCAAAACAATTTCTATTGTAGAAGTCTGGTTTCTTTCAGAACCAGTAATAAGATTTTGAAGACATTTAAAGCAAAATAACGTGTATAACACAGCAGTATATGTTCATCATCATGGACATCATAGCCCTCAAAAATAATTTTGTTTTATCCCTCCACAACTTGCCGAACACTTTCAGCTCCTCATGAATTACATGACCATTATCAAATCTTCGTGGTCAAGTTCACTATATTCCATCTTACAGAAACATATTACCTTATGTGTTTCTGCAAAACTACTTAATGAAAAATTATGAATGCATCTGCTAAGTAATAGAAGTTATAGCTCTGTTTTGTATGTACTTATGGCATCATAAAGCCATTAATCATTATTAAGTCACAAAGCTCATCCACACATACCTAGAGCTTAATTGAGAGCTGCTCTCTCTAAAACTGCCAATTAATTAACTATCAGAAGCACAAATACCTCTCCTCCCACAATCTGTTAAGTCATTGGTTATCACATTTTATTCTTTTCATACATTCAAAGCATCCTTTTAAATATCGTACATTTCAGGCTCTCCATGGAGATTTTGAGTTCAGATTTACAGGAAAAGAGCAATTGAATTTCACAAGCCTTGTTTTGTAATATTTATTAATAGTTAGGTTGGCCTTTAGACCCCCAGTGTTTCGGGCTGCATCAGGGTTACTGCTGAACCCAGGATAAGTTCAGCATTCATTGCACAGCCTTTCACTCCATCTATTCCAGCAGTTTCTGGTTTAATTGTGTCTAGTCAGAAATGATGTCCTTTCCTTCCATTTCCGTTCTCTGCACAGAGACTGCTGGCTGCCCAGATGCTAAACATTATCAATTTTTTACCACGGGAAAATTTAGGAAAGTTCTGTTGCCGTTGATTAGATCTCCGAATGCCTGGAGTGAGCCTTCCATGAACAGAGCGCACACATACAGCATGTACTGCTCGAGAGTGAGATGTGGGCTAGAAGAAAAACAGAAATTCTTCGACAAATTCTTGTGAGTTTTATGCCTGGCACTGAATTTTCATGGAATTTTTCAGTTTCAGTGCACTTAGTTTTAACAGCTGATGGATGTCAGCTTCTAGTTCATTCTGGAACTGTGGCAGCCCCAATCCCTGGTTTTCACCCACATTTCGTATTTACATTAATTACTTTTCATGTTGCACTGAATGCTAATTTACGGCAAACTGACGTAGCTGAAGCGTCCCTGGTAGGGTGCAGGCAGCCAGGGGCGGCAGCACGCGGTGAGGGCGGGCACCTCCCCTAACCCCAGCGAGGCACAAGCGGGCCGGGGCCGCCACTGCAGCTGGGGATTCTAGGGCGGCTGTGAGGGCTGTGAAGAAGGAGAGAATCGACACGAAAAGGTTGGAGATCGGCGTGGAAGCAAGGTAAAGCATTGCAGGGAAGCTTTTGAACTAGTGGCGTGAGGGAGAAGACGGGCGTGTGCCGGTATCCTGAGAGGAGCTTCTGAGATAAGGTGGCTACGGGGAAGGAGATGCGGGGCGCGGCGGTTGGCGGGTCCTCGCCGCCCTCGTGACGGCTCGCGCTCGTGGCCCGCTCGTGCTGTGGTGGGAGGCGCTTGGTAGGGAGCCGTGCGCGGTGTGAGGGCGGGGCGGTGCTCCTGCTTTTCGACCGCTTCTGTAAAGGTAAGTGCCGAAATGTAAGCGTAAATATTTGAAAATATTCGTACTGTGTATGTGCTTAGAGACTGTACTGATGGCTTGCTTGCTTTTCTTCAATACTAGAAGCTGCTGTTTGCAAATGCAAGTTCTCTTTTGCAGACTGCTGTCACTACGTGTGCCTATCTTGCAAACATGCCTGTATGCAAAAGTGATGTTTTGGTGTAGTTCATACCTGTTCTTGTCAAATATTTGCTGTGTTGCTGAAGAGGAATGCGTTTGGGTTGTGTTCTGTTCAGTTGTTTCAGATCTGTGCTAGAACAGAGGAATTGCTGGCATTAAGCTTCTTTCTGTTAGCCACTGTGCTGCGTGGATGTGGTGGTAAAATGCTGAAGATAACCCTAGCTCTTTGCAACTGTTACCTTTTATTAAACATCTGCTTTTTTTTTGTAGTGTGATGTTCTTTTTTATATCCAAATCTTTTGGTGCCTCTAACGTTTTCTGTACAATAAACACTTATTTCCATTTTGCTTTTTTCTTCTAACTTTGACTAGAATAATAATGGAAGACAGCCTGATATACTTATTGTCCTTTATTTTCATCTGTTCTCTAACAGCACAACAGCTTATCCATCCCGGTCATGGCTTATCCATCATTCCTGTCTAGGAGCTTGAATGATTGAAATGTGGAAAAATATGGATATGTATACTTATTTTTCGAAATAGAAGGTAGGCAATGATCCATTTAGAAACCTGTAGATTAGACTGGAAAGAAATCAAGTAATGTAGTTGGTCAGTGGGTGAATTTGAGAGATCCAAAACCCTAATATTTTTGCAGCTAGATGTATGATTTTTGCAAGGGTAGAGATGGATGGCTGGTTGCAATTTTAATCTACTAGCATACTAGAAAAACATTGTAGGAGCCTGTTCAGAATGTTAACTAGATGCAATTATTTCTATTTGCATGTTTCCATGTAGATGCATTTTAATTTCTTGATGTGTAGACCAGGAGTGTTCTCACTCAAGAGTGTGAAGCCTGTTAGACACTTGAAAAGGATCATCCTGTTAATATAAAATCAAATAAGTAAGCTCGCAAGCTGTTGGTCTTGACATTACTCAGTGGAAAAATGAAATAATTTATCTGTGCATCTGCCTTTTATTTCCTCTCTTGCTCCTTATTACTGTTTCCCTAAGAGTTCTGGAGATGTTTGAGACCCATCTGGATGCTTACCTGTGCAATGTGGTCTAGGAAGCTTGTTTTGGCAGGGGGGTTGG
This sequence comes from Tetrao urogallus, assembly GCF_951394365.1. NCBI lineage: Eukaryota > Metazoa > Chordata > Aves > Galliformes > Phasianidae > Tetrao > Tetrao urogallus. The sequence continues at coordinate 5,568,024 of NC_136827.1, read as the reverse complement.
ACCAGATGATCTCTAGAGGTCCCTTCCAGCCCCTGCGATTCTCTAAGTCTCACATTGACTCCATGTGGAAGTATGCACTGTCACAGACTGGGGGGGCTAGGATAAAACTGTTTACAATTCAAAAGATGGCATTCCAATCATACTGCTCTTGAGTGCTCTTTCATACTGTATCTATATCTTATATACATATCTAATAGAGATTTAGGCATGGCTTTACTGACTGACACCTATCAATCTTACTGTCAGTCGAAGGATGGTAAATTGTTCTTTGGGCACATAATGTATCTTTTCTTGTAGTTCAGTCATGCGTCTTCTGAAGGGTTATCTTTTAACTGTAAAAAATAAAGGAAATCAGTCTGTAAGCATGCATAGGAAATACTAATGCTATTACTGGCCTTTAAAGTGTTCTTTGCCTTTATGAAAAACAGTTCAAGAGTATCTGCTCCACTATTATGCAGTTTTGTGTTATGTGACATGAATATTGAAGTTAAATTAGAAAATATTTTTTGACAATATCCATGTCCCTAAAATTATGGTATTTCATGGCCAATTTGACATCAGTGATACAAGAATTACTTCATAAAAAAAGTAATTCTCTAGCATCTAGCTGTAAGTATTTTTTTTGCTGATATAAAGTAATTATGTAGACTAGTAGCTAGCATGTTTTCATTTTCACAAGGGGAATGACAGAAGGGAAAGAAGGAAACAAAACAGTTCTTGAATTCCCACCCCTCCAAATGACCTGTGACTGGTACAACTTCTGTGCTTTCAGACTGTGCAGACTGCTCAGGAGTGTTTCAGTTGTGTTCCTGTGTTTCCGCAAGTGGAAATTCATTGAGGATATAAAATAATGCTGATCTGTAAGCCTGGATTATAAAGCTCTTGGAGCTTAGAAAACAAAAATCAACATGCAGTCTTTATTTCCTACGAGAATACTCAACTGCAAAGTTCTTGTTAGGGGGTAGTGCAGGCTATTAAGTGAATTCATAAAGTGAAACGTATAGTGCCTTGGCTTCATATATACTAATATATTACTGTATATTTGGCAGTGATTATATTCTTTGTTCATTCTAGTTCTGATAGTTCTTCAGGGCAGAAGAGATTGAGGAGCACATTTTCCAGGTTCCTTTCAGATGAAGCACACCTTGTTGGAGTCCTCTGTCCCTTTTTGTATTTCAGTTCATATAATTCAACTGAGTTAATTTTGAGATTTGCTTTAAAAACAAGAGAATAAAACAACAACAAAAAATCACAGCAATTTCCTTTGGCCCAAAATAGTGTTAGTACATAGGGAACTGCTAGGGCTTGAACTGGTGATTGAGCACCTGGTGAAGAGCTGTGGGGGGCCGAGGGAGCACAGGCAAATTGTTTGCAGCTGTGTTCCCCAGGTACAGGGGGGGAGACAGCCTGGGCTCATACATATAAGGGCCAGCCACTGAACAGAAGGTGTTTCTTGGACCTAGGCTGCTTCCTGTGGAGGAGAGCTGTGTAGTTAGAAGGTCTCCTCACCAGTTGGTGAGTTCCATTCTTCTTTACTGTGAATGCTTTGCTTGGTATTGCTTAGAACTTGTTAGAAGCAAAGTTTCTTCTTCCTAAGCAGAATGTAAGTCACTCCTGAAGTAGTGCCTGTATTTATTTCTGTGGCAATTATAACAGATACAAAGTAATACTGTTTGATAGAGCATGTTCTCAGCCACAAAACGTTGTTTTGTAACAGTTGCCACAATTAGCCATGTGTTTTTGATATTAGTAAGAGCCTGCATGCTGTACTCATACAAAATCTGTACCAGTGGAGGTGACCCACTGTTTCACAGCTGGTATGAGAGTGTCCTTGTTAGGAGAATGTTGCCCGTGTACTCTATCTTTCATCAGCCTGAACAGGTGGAAGTCAGAAGGTGCCAACTGTGGACTTTGTGGTCATCAAAATGGAATTATTCTTGTCAATTTAGTTCTCCAATCCTGACTCCAAAAATGGGGTAGTATCACTTGTCCTGTGGGTGTCTTCCATTCCTTTGAAGTTATGTCATTTATTCAGCTTGAACTGCCCCTTTTCCTGGCACAAAATGCCTGTTCCTGTGAGTGACTGAGATGTCCATATCCCATGCTTATCTCTTTAACTTTTTGTTTTTACTCTAGTCATTGGGAATCACAGAAAAATAGGGTCTTAATTTAAAAACTGTCTAGTAGTATTAATTCACGGCCACCTTTATATTATGATAAATGTGATAGAACTACATTCTGTTTTAGAACTGTAAAAAGCAGTACATGGGAAATTAGCTTTTATTATGAATAATGTAGAGTATTAGGAATATTTGTGGCGAACTACGCCTTTTACAGGGCTTTTCAAGATGTAGGATGTTGATAGAGTGAAACAGTGATATTCAACATATTTAATACGTTGAAGGTATAACAGTCAAAGAATTATTATTAACGTAGATTTAACTGATAACAGGAAAAATATTGAGAAGTTGTTTCAGAAGTAATGTTAAAATTATTTTGCACTACAAACATGCTACTGCCTGCTACTTCTTCTGGTGGTGTGCCCAGGCCTTCCCTGGTCCTCTGGGTACTGAGGCTTCAGCGTGGTGTGTTTGTTCAGAGGGATATGTTGGCAAATCATCAGCACTGAGAAGTCTTTATCAGAAGGAAGATAATGATCATCATTTTGTCTTCCTCACTCTGACATTTTACATGTGGTCTTTTTAAGCTTCCTAACATGCTCAAGTTACAGAATGTCATCATCTTCATACAACTTAAAAATCACATTGCCTTTAACATAGGTAAGGAGAAATATCATTTACTGGTTTGATGTTTCCATAGCTACAGCAAAACCAACTTAGACTTAGTGAGTGCCAGCAGAGGTGTTTCCTGGAAGGGGCTGTGTGGCTTGGAAGCTTTTACCATGTGAGTTAATTACATGTTACAGAGCAGAGGTTGTGATTTGCTTTGTGGTATGAGGAGTGCAGACGACAGGATTTTACAGAGGTGAGGCTTACATCATTGGATTCACCTCCTGTCCAGCTGACGCCAGGGCATAGCTGGGTGAAGGCAATAAGGAGCTGTTGCAGGTGAACTTCCCAAACAAAGCTCAGAAACTGTGTTGAACTTGGATTATGCCTTGTGCTCTTGTTCCAGTGAGTTCTCAGGGTCTCCTGTCTCTCCAGTTGCCATTTATTCAGGGGCCATTTATTTAATCCCTGCCATTAACAACTGTCCTGTTAACTTCAGAGACTGTTTGGAGATCATGTGTATACATAGCTGCATAAAAAGAAATTATGTGTGCCTCCCCCAACTGATGATGATCTTTAACATTCTCATTTTCTTATGTTTATCTGATAGAAAATTCAAGGTGTTTGTTTGTTAAACGCACATCTGCATTTTCCATGTTAGAAAGTTTGGAATCTTAGCTTGCGCTAAAAAAGGATGATAAAATTATTGAAACTTCTGTTTATTAATACAGTCTTTCTAGTTAGAATAAAGAAAGTTGCGTCAAACGGGTAAAATGCTGGCTCTTTATTTTATATATATATATATATATATGTATATGTATAAATATATTTATATAATATATAAATAAATATATAATCCTTGCTATTGTAGTGAAATAAACTGGGGGGGGAGAGGAGGGAATGGAGGAGAAAAAAATAATTACAGACTTTGTTTTTTCTAAGGCAACAGTTTTCATTGTTGTTAGCTCTGAACACCATATTTTTCTGAATATGCATCACATGCATTTTGGATTATTTAATTTAACTTCTTTCCAGATGAACTAGCTTTATTAAATGCTTGCCATGGATGAGCAACCAAAGTTTGTGCAGACTATAAATATCTATGATTAGTCTTATACAGCACTTTTAAAATCTAAGTTTTAGCAATTATATACAATATTTTTATGCACGTTTGGTAAAGGGGGGAGCCAGAGGTGGGGGAAGATAGTTTAAAATCTGTTAGCAGAACACCAAGTACAAAAAAAACCCTGCAGCTTTCACATTGTCCCCAGCATATGCACAAATGAAACAATCCCCAGAGATGCTGGCTACTTCATGTTAGTTTACATTAGCCAGTAATGAAGTGCACTTCATTTAAAGCTGGCTTGATGAAGTCTGAGTGTAAGTGACGTGGCTGCATGCATGTGGTCATATTTATTGTAGCTTGAAAGTTACTGTGGTTTCAGACCTCTTCATGCCATGAGCTATACTTGATTTTGTGTTCTGTGTTGATAAAATAAAAATTATATGAATTTTCTGGATGCGTTGTGGTTTTATATTTGTTTTCTTGCATTTTTAGCAATAGATGCATAATGATTTTATTTGAAGGTATGCTGCAGTCTCGTAAGTGAATTATTGTAGCCGATCACAATTTGCAATTTTGTTTTCTTGGCTTGTGAGATTCATAATGAGGGCTTAGTAGTTAGGAAGCAATATAGACTTCATTTGTTTATTAAATGCCTTATTATTATTATAGCATTCCTAAAGGGTTTGTCTTCAGTTCCCTAGCTGTGTACTATTGAATTATGGTGCCATGTCTTCAGTTTCCAATAGTTTCCTGTTGCTTGGTAATCTTAAAGCTTTGAAATACTGACGGAAATGGCAGCCAATTGAAAATGCTCAGTAAGAGCAGAAATACTTGGGTATGGTGGTATCAGTGATGTTGCTCAGATAAATTAGGGCGTCTGTGTTACTAGTCAACAGTGAACCTTAACATCTAAATATCTGTAGGGGTAAAGCTACAAGCTGCATTAATCTTGTGAATTTTTTCAGGCAGTGTCTTCTGTTTTGGAACATGTTGGATTTAATCACAGATCTAGAGATGAAATGTTCTGCAGAGCCCTGAAGTTTGCCCTTTCTCTCTTGTGAAGAAGTGAAATGGGTCCATCTCAATTTCTCCCTTAGATTTAGGTATGCCAAAATGATTAATATTGTCTTGTATGACTCTAAAACTGAATCAAACAGTGAATTATCCCAAACAGACTTGATGTTTCTTCCAACATGAACATAAATAAGCAAAACCCCAGTATACTGGAAAGTGTCCCTCAAGTAAGGCATAAAAGGGCAGTGAGCAGAACCAGTAAAAGGTTATAATGTTTAGAAAGATGAACTTGACAGGTGTATGTTCTGTAGCATTGGTTCATTGTGCAGAGATTGTGTTTTTCCCTTCTTAAAAATCACTTACTAGTAAAGATGATTTGCAGACTTTTACAGAAGACAAGAGTTGAATAGTGCTTTATTAATATGTAGAAATAACAAATTAACAAGCTGTACATCATCAAATAGGTTGGGGTTTGCTTTATGCATTGAGAGAGCATGCCTGAAGTTCCCACTTGATCAATTGTTGTCATAAGTCTTAAACATTCTAAAAGCATCTCAATGAGATTTAAAATAATTGATGTTGATTATCTCATTCTAAGGTGTTTTTATCTGGGATTTTTATTTAGATATTGAAACAAATGCCACAAATACTACAGCAGCTGTATTGATCACTTCATTTTGATTTATGCGTTGGTATTTTTAATCTGAGTCTTGAACGGGCATTTTGAAGCTCTAATTAGCGTTTGTGTTCTGACAAACTGAAACTGACTTTTCTATTAAGGAGTTGTAATTTCAAGTCTGGGATGAGTGGACTTGCAGGCTGAGTATGATGCAAGGCTTAGACTTTAATTTTGTTTGAGATTTAATTACAATAAATATTGCCTGAGGAAAACCTTTAAGATGAATGTCTGACTTCAAACATAACCTCTCTGAATCTTTAACATGCTTTTAGTGTATAGCTACAATGTTAGGTTATTTCTGTTTTGTAATGTAGAAATGTAGGAGGCTGTAGGGAGAAAAACATACATAAAAACATGAGCCACATGCATCTTCAACCCAGTGCTGGATAAAATCACTGTCATGCATTACCCAGCACTGGATGGTGCTGAAACAAAGCTAACAGATGTCTGTCTAAAACCTACGTCCAAACTGAAAGAATAATAATAATTAAAAACAAAACAAACAAAAAAAAACAGGAAGGAAGAACAATGGTTCTGTTGCTTGCTAAGGAAAGAGGATGAGGGCATGGCCACATGGTATCGCTTTCTTAGTCTGAGATAGTCATCAATTTCCAGTACACCTGAGGGAATTTTGACTAAAATTTAAGTTGCAATTTTTTTTTGTCTGTTGGTAGTCTTTGCTTCTTCTTTTAGAAGAACAGAGGCAGTTATGTGTGTGACTGTTCCACTACAATTCACTTACTGCTTCTACAAGTTTGAGTTACTTCAGCCGTATGATTGTGCAGTAATTGTAGCCCCTAATCATGCAATATGTATGCATCTTTGAACTTGTATAGATACTTTCCTTGCACAATTTCTTGTGACTTTTTTGTTTTCCTTTTTTTTTTTTTTTTTTTTTTTTTAACAATTAAGAAAGCAACTATTCTTGGAGGTGGTAAAGAATAATAAGAGAATCCTTTTGAACTTTGAAGGAGGACCTTGTATGACCAAGCTGTGCTGGTGTTTCAGGTACATGAGCTACCTTTGGGAAGTCCTTTGAGCTTTACCCAGTGCAGGAGAAGTTTCACCTCGGACGTGTCAAGTGTACTGACTTTTTTAATAGCTGACTGTAGTTGCAGTACCTCAGCTTTGTTCTTGTAACAGAAGAACTGGTTGATGAAGGACAACTGAAGGTTGTCCTTCAGTTCCTACATAGCAATTCGTCTGAAAGTACAACTTCAGGTTTATTGGGTGTTGGGATAGCTGCATGAAGAGGGTGTTGAATAGCATATGTATTTCAGACTTTAATAAGTATCTTCATTCAAGTCCTGCATGAATGCCGGAATCAATATGAACTCCTTTAAAGCTAAAATGGTGGGCATGTGAGTATTTTTAGCTATATCTGAAACAAATTGGAGAGATAATTCAATAGCTGATGTAGTTTAATTTTAAAAGTAAAAACTTTATCTCTGTATACCTTGCTAATGCATTCACCAAAACTTCTTCCTGCCCAGCCTCTCACAAAAACGAAGTACTCCTTCCCAAACCTTTCTTACCCTATAACTGCACTCTGTGATCTCATTAACTGAGTGAGGCTGATGCCCTGTGGGACAATCTTGTGTAATCATGTAATTAAAAATGCATAATAAACCACATAAACAAGGGAACAGAATTGAGGCTGCTCTGAAATGTCTAATCCAGTTCCTCCCTTACCACCCTGCCTGTCTTTGATATTTTCACAAATAGGGTTGCAGGTGTGTGTTTTTGTTTGTTTTTTTTTTCCTACTTTTTCCAAGCTTTATCATATATCAATAAAGCACAAACCTTCTGTAGTTCACTATGGTTCCCTAATGTGGTATAGGCATCAAATGCATTGTCAAGCAGCATGAGAAAACTGCTATTTGTCTTATATTGCATCAAAGATATCTGAAGGATGTAGGCGCATTTTGCAAAGACAGCTCCATTCTATAAGCTGGAGTAAATATTTAATGGATCTTTTGAGAGATAATGATTTGAGATTCAATTATGTAATATTAGAACATTTGACTCTACTGCCAGATCCCATAAACTCTGTGGGCCTGCTTAGCAAGGAAGTGTTAGGGAATGGTTGTTGGTTATGACTGGAATGTAAGTAAACAGACAACTTCATTTTAAGCAAATAATCTTTTTCAAATATGAGCAAGGCATAATATCTGGAACCTTAATGAAGGGTGTAACCACCTTTGTGCTGTATTTTGGACAGCATTTAAAAATTTTTTTACTATGTCCCTGGCTGAGAATGCTATTCATTTGTGTGGCTGAGCAAAAGGCAGTGCAAGAGGCCTCCGCTAAATCTGCCAAGCACCATTACAACCAGTGAATAACTTGTTTTATAATGGAAGCTGCTAGGAAGGATGTAGATGTATATAAAATGCCCTCACAAATGGGGAGGGACATCCAGCCACCTAATTTATCACGCTGGCCCACACTACCCTGTTGGGTACAGTGCGATATCCCAGTTTATAGACTGAAACAGCTCATTTTGACCTATTGTGTCACTCTGTATTTGGAAAATTATGGCTCATGTCAAGAAACAAAAATGTGCCAGTGCTTGAAAGCTTTTTCTCATCAATGAAAGTAAGGCTGGATGGAGAATCTCCGGCATTTATCTCAGAATAGAGTTGCATAGTAAAGTTCTTTACACAGAGAGTGGTGAGGTGCTGGCCCAGGTTGCCCAGAGAGGCTGTGGATGCTCCATTCCTGGAGGTGTTCAAGGCCAGGTTGGATGCGGCCCTGGGCAGCCTGGTCTGGTATTAAATGAGGAGGTTGGTGGCTCTGCATGTGGCAAGGAGGCTGGCAATTCATCATCCTTGAGGTCCCTTCCAATCCTGGCCATTCTGTGCAGTAGGGTACCATATCCATATCACTATTTATCAGCTAGTTTCTGCTAGGTGGCAAAACCTAGGATGTATTTTGCCAGGAACCAGAGTCTAGGGTGCTCCTGAGTTTACAGGCTGTTTTTTTTTTTTTATCCCCTTATAAATAGAGCACTCATTTGCATTACCATCTAGTTTTCTAAATGTCATTTTTTAAATATGAATTTATTAAATGTCAGTTGAGCAGGATAATTTGAATAGTTATTTTCACCTACCATTATTTTGTTGCTCCTACCCTGGAGTTAAGGGCATATTTAACTGATGATTACTTAGATTACTGATTGGAATCTTTGGTGATGTAAAAGCAAGCATGTTGGGATTTCTTTTATTTGTGTTTTCACGTGTCTGATTTTAGTTTTTCTCCCTTAGAAGTGAATCCAGACAATAGAATATAATTGCAAAATCACAGCAGAAATCGCACTTTATTGAGAGGCATTTTGTCTTATGCAGAAGATAACTCCTGCCTTCTTTCCACCTCAAGCTGCATCTTAGCAACCTTGAGATTTCTCTTAATATAGAATTATCAGAAAATTTCTGGAAAAGTCTCAATTAGTAGCTGCTACAATTGTCATTACCAAATTAACAATCTTCTGCAATATCTGAATCTCTAATTAATGTTGTAGCATATGTGCATTAATCTGTCTTGTACTTCTGCTCTCTAATGAGACAGATAGTTACAATGCTTTCTTAAAAAAGAGTGGCTGTGCATGATGTTATCAGCTAATCAATAAGGTAGTGGTAGCTTTTGTCATCCCCCGTGCTTCGGATATTTCATTTCATTGCTTTTATTCATCGTACTTTTAGATCCAAATGCCAGGGGCTCAATATAGATTTGAAATTTGCACTCATCTGTTAGTATATAAGCACACCAGTCAATGTGACTTGATAGCGTTTTTCTTTTGTAAATGTATAAAGGTAGTAATAAAGCAGGATATTCTGTAAATTTGGAAACCTGAATGTGATTCACAATGTTCTGTTTATAGTGACATCTAGTGGTGCAAGGTTCTGCTGATCGAGTAGAAGAACATAGCACAAATGTGTTAAAGCACGTTACAAATAAAATGTTGCATGAAAATTAATGAATTAACCCTCTGATGATGGGAAATAGTGCTGACCTTAGGGCCATGCATGAGTATACAGAAGAATTGTCTTGAAAATGCTTTGCAAAAGAGTACTTCTGTTTGTATCCATGTTGCATATTAATCATACGTGTTTTTTTTTTTTAACCAGGAATCTCTCTGATCTGCCTTTTCAGTAAGGGAAAAGTAAGAAGGCAGCACTGCTTGTCAGTTGAGGCAAAAGATGTGCTGTTCTGTATGGAGGGCAATGGGAGTGCATATTAATACCTCTTATCTATGTCAGCAAATGGGATTAAACGAAACTTGACCAAAAGATGAACTACTCTGCTTGCTTTCTTCTAAGTCACTAAAATGCTCTACTGCTGTGTTCAAGCTTGTCTTGAAAACAGTGTACCATTTGGTGAACTTAAAATGGGGGTGGGGAGAGAGGAGAAACAAGTAAATGCTTATAGGGAAAATATTGGTTGCTGTAGCCTTGTTCTAGTGAACTGAAGGCTGCAGGTCATGACCATGATGATCTCTTGGAAACAGTGTTATGTAAAGATCAGGTTTTAGCAGTAAAGATGTTTTCCAGTTCATTTCACTTGAGTTTTTGCTGACATGGGTCTAGTGGGGAACAAAAGAGCACAAGCAGGCACTACACATTCAAGAACTCCCAAGTTCATGAGCTAAACAGGTTATTTCAAACCCTTTGAATAGTTATCCATATGTTTTCCCTCAGTGTATCGAAGCAATTTATTTTGACAAGTCAAATAAAACAGATTTTGAAAAAGTCTCTGATTTTCACAGAGTTAACTCAACGATGGAGTTTTTGTGCTTGTTTTTACTTACCACCTGGAACTGAGAAATATTTTTGGTTTTGGAAATGATTAATGGATTTGAAGGAAATACCTTTTTTTTTTTTTTTTTTTTTTTTTTTTAATTTAGGAATGTGGGAGTGGCAAGGGATAAGGAAGGTGATAGAGGCATAACAGTGAAGTCAGATCTGCTTTTAGATGAATTCTTATAAATGGTCCACGCAAGTGGCATTACTTGAAAACTCATTTGTTTGGAAGATCCTTTTACTGTCTTCTCCCGACTTCTTGATTTGTGTGATAAACTGAAAGCTGATGCATGTTTTTCTATGCACACTGAAGAAGTGAGTAGCATGATCTTTTCTGTCCCTACAAGTACCTTAAAACAACTTTATAGAAAATTAGCTGTGTTCTTGGATTTCTCTGCTAATATTGATCCACATTGATTGTAATTGTTTTTTCCAAAGCTTTTTTTTCCATTTGAAAATGGAATTTTTTTTTTTTTTAAATCCAAGTTTTTCAGTGGCCCTAAGTGCCTGGAATAACCTAGGATTTGTTTTCCAGGCCTCTGAGAGTTTTATTACAATTGCTTCTGTGCATATATAGCCACCGAAGCAGTGTTATTTTTTGGTGGAAGTTATGGAAAAATAAGATGATGAGATCTAATAGACAGAAACATGGATTTCCTTCTTATTTCCCTGTTATATTTTTTAATTTTAAATGTATACTGCATCTTAAGTCTGCAAAACATACAGGCAAGGTGGAAGTGAATTGTGTGGATGCAGAAGAGAAATGTCACTATAAATATTTCATTTTTGTGCACAATTGAATTTACAGTTTCTGCGAAGTTGCACTTTGTTGCCCTCGTTTTTGACATGGTTAACATTGCTTTCCTAAAATAGCTCGTGAAGTCTGACCAATTCTAAAGGCATTGGTTAAGTGAAGCTTTAGTTGGAGTTGAACTTAACTGATCTTCTGGGGTTTTATGTTTTTGCTGTGACTGAAGAGAAGAGCAAGGAAAGACCTGACATCCTTTATTCTTAGATAAGCATTGCTGCTCTTAATGCTATGTTATGTGGTGAAATGCAGTTGAAAACAAATTCAGTCTCTTGAAAGTGCCTGAACCATTTCAGTTTAAAAGTAAGTATTTTTGTATTTGTGAAAGATTTTGTAGTAATATCTTCTTTCTTCTTTTTAAGTAACTTCAATTGTTTTTCAAAATAACTTTTTTGCTCATGCTGAATGTGATGCTCGGAGCTTTATCCTGTGTAGTACTGGGTTTCATTGAAGATTGAGTTCATGACTAGCCTTCACCATAACAAAGAAAGCAAAGTATTTTTTTCTCTTAAAAGGAGAAGAAGTGGAGCATGTAAACTTAGAAAATGTTTTAAAATGACAGTGTGTTACAGAACTAGTTTTCAGTTCTCTAGCAGAAACCTTTCCACACAGCCAAATTAGATTTATTAGACTTAAGGAAGAATTATTAGACATAAGGAAGAACTATTTCTCTCAGAGAGTGGTCAGGCACTGGAATGGCTGCTTAGGGAGGTGGTGGAGTCGCCGTCCCTGGCAGTGTTCAAGAGGTGTCTGGACGATGTGCTGCGTGATATGGTTTAGTGCTTGTGGTGGCAATGGTGATGAGGAGACGGTTGGACTGGATGATCTTATAGGTCGTTTCCAACCTTGTGATTCTGTGATTCTATGAAATGAAAGAACTGATCTCCAAGCTAGCAAAAATGAAGTAGTGGTCAGGTTCATTAAAGAGTTGCTAAGGGCTCTTTCTCTGGAGCTGTGTACTGATAAACTAACTTGCCTCAGAGAGGCCTGAAAAAATAACATAAATCTTAAACATCATGGTCTTTGACTTATCCTTTCAATCCTCATTCACAGCTGGACTCCAGTAGATATCAAAGTATCCCAGCTGCTTGGCTGAGCCACCAAACACCATCTCTTCATACAGAACTCCTTTGAAATGTGTGGAGGAAAGAGAAGGGACGGGGGGGGGAAATCTGAGTCCTAACTTGACATGCTGGGAATGTAAAGAAAAAGAGGTGGAAAAGAAGGAACACTGTTCTAATAACTGAAATCTATGGGAATTGCATGTTTGATTCCAAAAGCACAGCTGTGTGTTTAGGAGTCTGGGTTACTAGCAACTCATTAAAGTAATATACAAATATTGACTGCATTTGAGAGAAACAGCTGTGAAGTCACACTTGTGAATTCCAAAAAAGGAAATTTGTGCTCCAAGACTTTAGCAGTACGTGTCACTGAAAGAGACATTTGAACCAAAATGCATTTCTCGATGCTTTTGATCCCTAGACCACTTGGTATAGGCTTTATCAGTGTAATTGATTTTTAGTAGAAATAATGCTTATAGAAGCACTTTCAGAAGCGATCAATGTACAGAACAGAAAACTGTCAATTACAAGTTCATTTCTAGCTCTGTTATTAATTACAATTCGTTACGTTGCCACTTGAGAAAAAACTTGGCTAGATATATTGAATAGTTCCAGAACTTAGTGAAGTATATGAAGTTGGATAGGAAATGGAGTAACTTCCTGGAATTGCAAGTTATACTCCTTTGATCACCCTGATGTGAATAGCATAGTTGAGTAAAAGCTAGTGGAGTCCTGTGCATGCTGCCTTGGACTAAATTAGTCGTAATTTTTGCCGTTTGCGTTAGTTTTTCCTGTAGAATAGGGAGAAAAAAGTTTATGCAGTTTATAAGCTCTTTAACATTTTCTGGGATCCTTCTCTTGTTTGATGATAGCTTGGAAGAATTTGATCAGAATAATTAGTACTTGTGGATTTCTTTTCTATCAAATATTATTTCAAGCAGTAGCAAATTCACTTCAGTTGGACAAAATCCCTCATGGTACTGATAATGGATCGGATCTGTAACTGGTGCACACTTACATGGTTGTTCAAATTTCACTTAACTGCTTTACTGTCAGATAGGCTGCGTGAAGGCTGCTGATTTACTTGTTCTGTGTTTTTCAGCTACTTTACCTCTGAGGCCGTGTTCTCCACTTCACTGTCTGAATGTTTCCTTACCTTAGAAAACTTTAAAGTACTTGCGTGTCTTTCAACTGTATCCTCAGCAGAACAGAAGCAGGAAAATCGACAGGGAGTCATTCTGTCCAATATTTCAAGAGCAATATTGAACAGCTTATCTTCTTCCTTTGTCCGGTGATATAGCAGTGTTATCAAAAATACCAGCTAATACACTTGTATGTTCAAAAATGTAGGGTTTTTTCCACAAAAAGGTTGTGATATGCTTGGAACAAATTCTGCTTTGCTAACATATGTGTGAATCTACCAAAACAAGTTAATTGCTTTATGGTGTTTGTTTTCACGTACCCTTTGTGTCTTGACATCAGCTAACAACATTGTCAAGTGTAAGTTTTCCCTTCTGAAGAATGAATTTGTATGTTTTGTGCTCCATTATTTGCTAAATTCATAAACTTGCTGTGAAATGGTGAAGATAAAATAACTTAAAACATCTGTTTTGTAATAATACGTTGCATTTTCTTAGGGTTAGATTCTTCCAGTCTCACATTTGACATGAGTTTTTGAAAATTCTTCTTGAAAGGTTTTCTCTGCGTGAACTTTCTGAGGCTCAGCCTGATTGCCAACCTTCCTCTGAATATGAAGCAAAAATAGAACTGATATCAATGGCAGAGTCATTGTTGCTGCATTGTTTATTTTAATGATGTAAACAGCTGTTGAAGCTATTTTTTTTTAATCTTTCTTTTCCCTCCCTAAAAAAATTATCTGAGAATATCAAGCATTACTAATCGGATTGTGAGGTGGTACTCATGTAGTGCTGCCTAGAGAGGTAATATCAGTTCTGTAATACTTAAGCAGTATTATTCAAGTATTTGATATGGTACTAATAGCATTAACACGTTTAGTAATGAATAGCTATGAGAAGACAGTTTGAATGATTATGGGAATTGATCCCTCTTTAGTAGCTATAGTAATAAAAAGAAAAAAAAAACAACCAGCAACCATTGCTTATCATCACGTTTAACCATATGACTTTTCGGTATTAAAGAATTCTATTAATAAGGATATGGTTTTAAATGGACACTTCTGTATGGAATTGGGATATTTAAAATACAAATTATCAGGGAAAATCTACCAAATTAAACATAAATTGATAAGCATGCATAAAGATTGAAATAAAACACTTTGCTGCTTCCAGGATGTAGATAAATATTAGGTGCTTTGTTATATTTTGAGTCGTTTTTGTTTCATTTCTGAAATTAATTCTTCAAATATACTGTTCTCGCTATTCTTTGTGATCGTTCATGCCTCTGCCTTTCTTGACAGGTAGGTGTTTTAAGCTATTTACGTTTAACAGAGTAAATACATCTGTTGTGACTAACCATGATGAATATGCATCTAAAGAGAAGCATGGAAAATTTCACTGCTATTTACATTTGCCTTGATGTACCGATTTTCTTTTGTCATCAGCACTCTTTGGGTCTGTTTGTATTCTTCGCATTTTATGTTTTAATAGAATAAACTACTTTTTTTTTCTTCCTAAAAGAAGGGGGAAAATGCTCTAAGAAAACGTATGTTGCCTAATTCCAAAACACTGTGAATACTTGCCAATTTGTAAGAATTCCTGAAACAGCTGTGCAAACGGATCACAAACGAACTCAAAGTTTTTGCTTTACTTTCTCTAATCTGTCTGTAGTCCTCATGATTCAAGAAATTACCTTATAATAATCAAATATGAAGGTCGAGAACGAAGAATGCTGCATAAATAACATCATCCTTTCTCACAAATGAATGCTGTGAGGTGATTTATTTAAGAACAGATCTCTCCTTACCTTTGAGTTACAAAGATGAGGGAAGTTAGGAAAGCCTAGCAATCAGCTGGATTTCTGTATGAATCTTTCGCTTCTCTTATTTCATAACTTTACCTTTTTTATTTCCACATCTTGATTAAAGCAATAAATGTGGAAAATGAGTACACAGGAGCTTACCTATTTAATCACGTTTTTCTGGCTGAAAACAGCAGAGCCCAAACACCTTTGCATGGTCCTTGGCATTTTGTTTCATTGTTCCTCAGTTTACAGAAAATACTGTGACGTTCAGAAAAAATAAATTCTTCTCTGATATACAGTGATATAAAACCAGCAGTCTCTTATTTGCCAAATCTCTTTGTTTATTTAGAAGCTCAAGAAGTTTCTAAGGCATTCCAGTATATATATAAGACCATCTGTCGATGTTTTGGTGCAGTGAGTGGTCTCTATCTACAAGTCTACATTTAATGACTTGTGTTTTAATGTCAGTTTTTCCTCTTTACTTAAATGACAAACCACTCATCTGACTTGGAAATGAATCTCACAACTATTACTGTTCTTGAACCTTTGTCTCTGCGTTGTGTTGGTTCCTGGTAACAGTAGGTTGGCAGTCTAAATTAAACTGCCTTGAAGGTTTGTTACCAAAGCTACAGAATTTGAAGAAATGACATCCAACACAACAGGAGGTGCTAGAATTTTGTTTAGAGATGACTGTAGCTGTAGGTAGGAAATTGATAGAAAGGATTTAAAAATTATAAAGGACATGAGGCCAAATCTGATAGAAAAACTTATCATAAATGAAGTGTGTGATGACCAGTTCAGACAGTAATGAAGTCTGATGAGACTATACATGTGTTTCTTGGTGTTATGCAGAAGATTAGTATGTGTGATGAAGAAGATAGATAAATCAGCTTTAAAAAAAAGAAAAGCTTGTGAAAATGACGATAAGTCTGCCATATTGTTAGCTTTGATACATAGAGGAGTCCAGTGAGTGTGTGTATGTGGAATAAGAACGCAGTAGAAAGAAGTGCAAGATGTACTGAGATGCACATAAAAAATTAATTTTTTTTCAGTACATTGTCTATGTAAGAGGATAAACTATGTAGAAAGACAAGAGGAAGACAGCTTGGAAGTAAGTTGTATGAAGATGGATTTATAGAGTGACAAATTAGATGATGAGGCAAAATCAACCTTTTTATTTTTTTTAAAGGAAATGCCATACGAAAAATCAATACTATTTAATCTGTTTTTGAAATAGGGAGGTATTGGAGCAAGCTAATCAATGATCTTATGAAAGATATGAAGAGAGACGTAATCTCTGCCTTTAGCTTTATTCCCAGAAGTGAGATATTGAAAATAAATGCTGAAGAACCTATCTGAAAAGGACAAGTAGCAAGATAGTACCTTTTTATCTGGTTATTTTCTTTTAAATGTAGAGGACTCTTAAACTAGTCTTTCCAGTTCCGACAGAACCTTTTAGTGGTGCTCAGCTTACTGGTTTCAGATACTGTGAGTAATCCTGTTCTTGTCAAATAATACCCTTTTACAGTGTATTCAGAGTTTTGTTTCTTTTAGATGAAATATGAAAACTTTAAGTAAACTGCAGAAAAAAATGTGTTTGTGCTGCTTGGTGGACCTTGGGCAACAGCTGCAAGGGAAATCTTAGCAGATATTCTGTATCACTAAAAGCTGAGGATACTAACAGACCTAAATTCTAGTTCCTTTCTTAAAGGAGAAAAACAAACAAACAAACAAAAAAAACAACCTACAAAGCTATCCAGGGAATTTTCTGTACTGTTTGATACACACTGCTATTCACTGCAATATGAACCTCTCCTGGGAGTCCTATCCAACAACTTCCTGGTTACAAGCACTGCTAAATCAGGACGCGTTTTCTAACACAGAGTGCTAGATAATGTAATGTGATCTTAGAGTGGGTATTAAGAGTCAGTCTGAACTTGAAGCCATGGTTGCTCTTTGAGCTTAATCTTGCTGTGTAGTTTTTCTTTATACTGTTGTGTACAGATAGTTCATTGTGAAGATATCTTCAGCTACCAGCAGATTTACTTGTCAAGCCTGTAAGTGAGCATGGACCTTGAGGGTTATAGCTGGCATACCGGGCATTTGGAACTATGAGTAGAGAAGACATCACCTTCTCTACCATATGAGGAGTGTTGAAGGATTTGATGTTCGGTATGTGACTGAAATCTATGTGAGATTTGGATGGGGTACAGAGGATGCCACTGTCTGCTGGCAAAATCCTAAAGTGGCATTGTTGCACCTCAGGGAAGTGTGACATGTCTTGGTACGCTTGTTTTAATGTCCTCAGCAGAAAGGGGTCCATAGCATCAAGTTGGGCATGTTTGGTATTGACTGGGTATACATGTTAGAAACCATCTTAGTGTAGAGAAGGAAGCATGGCTATGTAAGAATATCCATCAAGAGGTTTTTCTCATTCAGCTGACAATCTTGTGTTTTTATGTGAAGAGTAGAACTACTGTTGCATAGGACCTTAGTGCCAACTGTGGGGGTCAGGTAGGAGCAGGGGTGGAAGAGGAAGGCATTCTGGGTAATCAGTGTATATAGCAGTAGCTGTTATTTGGACAACTTAAATGTTAGTATGATAGTATTGAAAAAGTTGTTAGACTTGATTAGCTGTGTGCTCATCCATGGAAGTAGACCTTTTCATAAATACTGTTATACTTAAATGCAGTGATTGTGAATGACAGAAGTTGAGGAATGAATACAAATTTTACCTGTTCTTGCTTACTAGTTTTTCCTTCCTGTTTTGATAAATTGCCTTCCAGCCTTGTTGTAGCTATATGTATTTGTCATATGCTCATAAGTGTTCTGATTGGTGGAAAAAAATAATGAGGGGTGCATCAAAAGTAACGTCTCCTTGAGGGGTGGGTGGTGGTTTCAGTAGTAGTGATAATGGATCACCTCCATTGGTGTGAATTTTTACTAGCACGGCATGCAGGCCCTTGTTGGTGAAAACACACAGCTGATGATGATGACTGTTGGAAAATACTATTTTGTAACTGAAAGCTTGCTCTGTCAACTAGTGTTAGTGTGCTCTTTGTACCTGTTGTAGTTTTCATGGGATTAAATAGGAGGCATCACTTTTGGAGCAGTTGATGTAAATGATGCTTAAATTTTGAGTGGTAGCATCCTAGAGAACACAATGTCTATAAACACTTAGAGGTTTATCTCTTGATTGTAGAAGCCAGCAGGAAATAGAAATAGCTTTGTGTATTACTTGTCTTGTTACTTTTATTAAATCTCTATATGAAATTGTCGCTTGTTCAGAAAAAGCGAGCATTAGTCAGATTTCTTAGATGATATAAATATTGATTTGCTCTGACTGAGAATAGAATCAATTTCTCCAAGGTATGTGAAATATACTCAGTTAAAGATGTTATTCTGTGAGCTTCTGCTTGAGCACTGTGTGTATCTGAGAAATATGTTGTGCACATGGAGTGAACCAGGGATGCCTAAGCAGTGGAGGCAGTTTGTGTCAGCACTTACTCTCTTCTAGAGTGTCCTGTGTACTGAACTCAGTAAACATGTAATGCTGAAGGCAAGCTCCCCAACTGTATTCAGTTGAATGAACAAAATTGAGTAAACAAGACTGAGAAGCAGCAGTTTGTTTTGTTCTTGGAATGTCCTGGTGTTTTTACTGGACTTGCAGAAAAGCTAAGAATATCATTTCTGTTGTAATGGGGGAAAAATAAAACTGGAAAAATGCTCAATATAGTACTCAATTCACATTTCTATTAAACCTTTATCTTACATTGCCATGTGAATTAAAGGTAATGGAAGAGGACTGCTATGCATTTATTTAAATTGTTACAGTATGACATTACAAAAGCAAAAGAACCCAAACAAGATTTAATGTGAGTTCTTCTTCAGTGGTTTATGCTGTTTGTTAGCACCAAGGAAAGTTTTATTCCTATTCAGACAGGATGCCCCATGGAGAAATGCTATATGGGAATTGAGTATTTTTCATGTGCTCTGAGCCTGTTCCACACATGTAGAAATCAGATGTTGAGGGAGGAGCTCTTTGCCTTACAATTGAAGGCATCATTACTGTCCGAGTGAAGATGAGGCTCTTACTGGCTCCAGTAGTTTGCTGCAGTGTCACAGTTAGGTAAAACTTCGTGTTGTTAGTCTAAAGTCCTGTGGGTTTTTTGTTTATGTGTTTTGGATATTTTGTTGTTGCTTTTTAAGAGGAGAAGGTGTTTTTAGAAACGTTTTGACTGATCTGGGTTAATTTATGTTCTGTCTATTGGATTTAATATTTATTCTTCTTTACAGGTTTCAATGAAATGAGTGTAGCTGTGTTCCTTTCCTCTCAAACAAAGTAAAACTCTTTTTTTCAGCATGGTCCTATACTAAGACTAATAATACATTTTAAGTGATTTTTAGTTTTTTATTCTTGCCTGGTCATGATGTCATATTCAGGCTTGCTGGTATGGATGCTTGCTGCTTAATCTTCCACAGTTCCAATTTAGTTTGCTAGCAAATACAGCTTAGTACTTCTTACTTCTGAGTTTGTTTCTGTTTGCATGTTCCCATTCTCCTTCTCTCCAGTGATAAAACGATATGATAGTTCACTCTTGAAACTTCAGTTAACTAGAGTAGTTGCTGCTGTTTTTATTATGTTATTCTGCCTATTCAATCATTTTTCAACCTCTGTTCTATTACTTTCCAGTAAGTTTCAGAGAACTGTATCTTTCAGGATACTGTTAAACATTGAAGAACTGTGGTGTCAGGAGCAGTCAGGTTAATTAAGTAAGAACAGCCAAGAATGAATTGCTCTGGCCAGAAGTGAAGGACCTTGTCTGGTTACCTGAAAAGGCACCAAGTACCAAGATATAAAGAAAACAACAAACACTGGGGGGAAGATGAATCAGTATGAAGTGCAGAATAGGGCAAGCCTTCTTTGGACTACATATATGATACCTGTTTTATTGTGGACTTTATCTTCTAACATCGCAGTAGTGTTTTGGCTTGCAAAGTTTATGACTCATCATGTGAGTTCTTGCTCTCTGTGCTCCTCAGAAATGAGACTTTGTGATTGGATTTTTCCACTTTAACAGAAAGATTTTTACATATTCAAATAAATGAATCTTTTTTAATTGTAGTCATATTTTTCTATTATTGTTTCATTTAGATCAAAAACATAGGAATATTCAGAACATCACTAATGTTAAGACTTCCTTTCTTGAGATTACTAACAGAGTTTCCATATTTTTTTTAAATTGTAAATTCAGTATTATGAATATTCTGGTGTTTGGTTTAAGTGCCACTGGACCTATTCTGCAAAACTCTGTGTTGTACCTTTCACTGATATGTGTGAGTAGTGTAGTGAATTAGAAAGGTGTATTCACCTCTTTTAAGTTGAAAAAGGGGCAAGTTGTGGTCTGACTTGATTTCACGCAGAGAGAAATTGATTCTTTTAGATTAAAATTCAGAGCTTCGACTAGAAAATGTGTGAGGAGGTGTAAGGAGAAAAAACCCAGAAGTCCATCTTGACAAGGAGCTTATTAAGCTTTATAGTCCCTAAAGTACTGCAAGTGTTCAGAAATGATTTTAAATAATAAAATTTGATCATTTTTTTACTTAAGATTATTCTTACAACGTTTCTGAAGTTAACTATGAATCAAATTTGAAGTGCTTCATTTCTTATATGCCTACTTTCATTTATTAGATGTAATGGATTTTTGTATAAATGGTGAACTTAGTTAAAACAAGTAAAGGACATTTCTTGCCCATGTCTACTATTTCAAATATCTCTTTTATCTTTGGTGTTATAAACTTATGTGTAGAAAACACCTTACAGTGCTTCATTTATGGCAGCTGTTCCTAAAAGCAGCATCTTTACCACCTGAGAATAATTCAGTGTATAAAATCAATAGTGGTGGAATATTCATATATTCATAATGAACCCATATTCATTAACACCATTCTGTAGATTTAGAAATACACCTGTTCTTTCAGTGACATGCCTTTTAAATATCAGCACAACTGCTCTAAGATGACAAGAGTGCAGAAGATGTGAATGTTTGGGCATTGTACAGCTTTGGATCTGGTGTTACTCTCCCTCTCAGGTGATGGGGCTGTAGATCTCATTTCATAATTGTTCATTGCTTCCAGAGAAATGACATCATATTAACTGTGCTGGTGGCACTGGAGATTCCCAGATGGTTTTGACTTGGTGGTGTATTGTCAGCTTTCATAGAATCAAGTGTTCATATATCCCACCCAGCTTAGATATAAGATATCAGTTTCAGATATTCAGTAACTGAAGGTCTGCAAGGGTGGTCTATGCTTTAGACTTGCATATTAATGGTGTAAAGAAGGAGAGTTGTTTGATCTCTTCAACAAGGCTCCACATTTTCAACTTTTTTTTCCTCAGGACATTAGGAATTAGTAGTTGCATGTTTAAATATTACACCTCAGAAGTTTACTGGATTGATATCTACTATAGCTCTCCATGTTGTAAATATGAAAATACATTTCACATGCAAGGTTATCTATCTGGCTGAGTCATTTATTTTAGAAAGAGTATTAATATAGTCTAGGTGTGCAGTGTTTTTTTCCTTATTGACATTGAATTGCCAATAGAAACTCACCAATTTTGTGCAGAAGACAGAAAGATTTTGATTTTAATTTTTCATTTCTACCATAACATATTCTTTATTTTACAATATAAAAACAAACAAAACCAGAAACCTCAACAACTTAATTCTATTGCTCTTAATTTGAGGTTTGTAACAGATGCCATTCCAGCTGAGGTAACAGGTGACTTAGGTGTCAAGAAGTCTATATACTGTTTAAGCATATTCTTCAGAAACATTACTCATCCATATGATATTTGAAGGAAAACATACCTATTACCATCAGCTTGATGGTATGCTTGTATTTGAATGTGAGGGCTTCTGGTATCTTGCTAATGATTATCCATTTGCTTCCAGGGATAGAAAATTGAACTGTTAAACGAATCAGTAGTTTGAGCACTGATTTTTATTTTGATTTTATATATATATCTGCAGACTTTCTGCATTTATATTAATTTGGGAAATTGTGTAAGTTAGAGAATACTTGTACGTTTGGGACGTGGTAGGTGTCTGTCTTGACAGTAAGATATTTGGGTTAGTATCTACCAACACTCACCTTGAGGATTTCTTAGGCTTTTATATGGATGGGATTATTTTCATTACTGGTATTGTTAAGTATTATTTTACATTAAACTGTTAGGGCTATATTGGCATATTGCTTGATGTCCAAATTTTGTTAGTGTATATGTAGTATAACTCCTGGGCATCTAATTTGAAATTTTGAGCATCCCATCTCTGGTCCTCTGTAGATAAATCTGTGGCTGTTTTGGGGGTAGAATAATACGTAACACTATTTTTGCTCTATAGCTATCTTAAGGCATTTTTGCAATGCCTGCTGCTTTTATCTGAATTCCTCCTTTTGGTTATTTTTTGGGCCATCCTTCAAATGTTAGAAGGAGAAAACGAGATGCTCCATGCTTGAGGATTACACTGACTTAAGATACTCAGTCTTACTACTCCAAAACTTTTGGAACTTCACTTCCTTGTGAGGCTGGATGTTCGTGTGATGTGTCTGAGGTCACTGCGGTGTCAGCTACCATAGATTTGAGTGTCAGTTGTTGTATTTAACTCTGGAAGATGATAATATCTTAAAATGGGAATAGATGGCAATCACTGAGTGTGAAATGTTGTATCTGTGACTATTGTTTTATAAACTAAAATTCCTCACCGGAAGATTTTCATTGTAGCAACAGAGGTGACTTCTACTGGATACCAAGAAACCGCTTGGTATGCTCATATTAGTCCTTCCTGATAAATATTTATTTTCAACTTCTCTGGCATACTTCATGCTATTTCACCAAAATTATTCGTGAATCTGGTCTGATATATTTGTTTTTCCCTGAACGTACAGCATTAGGGCTAATATTTCAAGGTAAACAAAATTTTGTACTGCAGTGGACAGAGTGCTGCAACTCAGCTGTTGATGAGCACACCTTTCATAAAAGAAAAAAAATAAAGGAGACAAAAAAAATCTCCGAAGGATGTGGAATATTAATGTGTGAAGTTGAGGGCTAAGAAAGAAATGAGAGAAATGTAATTTTGCAGAAGGAACAATTTTAAAAGAAATGTTTCAGGAGCAAAAGATTTTCTTGATATCGTATGGCCTGATGTGCACTGAGAGGGATTAAATTGAATATTGATTTTAGAAAGGTATGACTATGCTGTTAAAATGATAAAGGGGAAAAAAAAATACAAGAAAACAATAAGAGAATTGATTACCAAAAAGACTTGCAACTGAGAGCCATATTCTAGTTGCTAGGTTCTCCAGGGAGTCATAGTTTCTGCAAGTGGCAAATTGCATTGAACTCATGATGGTGATCAAGGAAAAAGAGTAGAAGTAATTCATAGTTAAGAGTGAGAATATGAAGTTAATGATGAAGCATTTCCACCAAAAAAAACCATCAGTAAAGAACTGATGTCCATTTTGATGAAGGAAGAAATGCACGGTTGTAAAGTGTGAAGAGACCAGGGCATTGCTGAAATTGGCCAAAAATGAACTGGATGGTAGAATGAAACCTTCATCATCAAAGATGTTCAACTTAATTAAACATGATAAAACTTAAGCAACTGAACAGATTATTTTTAAAAGGGTAACTTATTTAGTTTTCAGATAGTTTCAGAGAATTAACTGCTGGATAAGGTTTCTTTGCTAGCCATATCACAGGAGCCTCAAAAGTTTTCTAATCTAAAGTAGAAGATTTCTTCAGCAGTCTCTATTATAGCTAGAGATGGTCTAATTTCTGCATATATTTAATTCTAACTTTTAGTCTAGATATGCGAATTAGAAAGGGTTTATCTAAATGTCCCTTTAATTTCTAGGATTAAGTAAGCCATTTTATAAGTGAAAGGAAACGTGGGACTAGAGGGTCATCCTTGAACCATTCAAGTGGTGATATGTGCCCAAATTGGCAACTGTAAAAAAAAATCTTAATCACTCTATGATCAGACTTGATAGATGTGTGATAAGGCATGAAAAAAAAAAACAACAACAAAACCCCATCCTGTATGTTTGCTTCTTTTCATCAAATTACAAGCGGCAAACTCTTGAAAGGACAAAACAGCTTAGACTTGAAATACAGATCATCTGCTCCTAATTTTTGGTGTTGGGAGTTTTTGGTTTTATTTTTTTGTTGTCGTGTTTTTTCCTTTATTTTGTTTATTTAGTGCAAGAAATAATTGTGTTCTTTTGCTGTGCTGTGGCTGAAACATGGCTTTTCTATCAGTGCCTTCTCCCTTCCAAACTATTTATATCCACATCAGTTTTAATTTCACCTAAATGTGGGTTAAGAGGAGGTTGCGATGTCTTCTTTTTTGAACTGTGCTTATGAGGCTGAAGATGTTTTTGGTTCAGTAGACCAGAAGACAGTGAAGGAATGTGTTAGTGAACATGATTTCAGTGTTGAGAATCTTTCTCCAGCTAGTCTTCCCAGTGGAAATACTTTGTGGAAGAATGGAGAACTGACTTGAAATCACATTCAAAGACCTGCTGGAAGAGAGAAATCAACAACCTTGTGATGTAAATATAGATTTGAAGTCGGGACATGCACTCTACCAAATACTCATTACACACTTGAACAGTGGCGCTTTGTCTCGGTCTTCTGTTGGTATCTAACCATGCATTAGTTGTATACAGTATCAGGGTAGAAATACGTGTCTGCCTCAGAAGGGCACACAGCAGATGCCAATGTGTCCAAATGCAGGAGCTCGCACATTCTAGTGGGCCTTACTCTATGCAGTCAGTTCTGTGAATACATGAAGGTGATGTTCCTTTAGGCTTTAACCATGTACTTGTTTAGCACAAAGTCCTAGATAAAAGCTTACAGTTGCAAGTGTAGAAACTGAGAGCTGCAGTGATGGTTGTGAAAGGATATGAAGTGTAGGATTATACTGTCCTGTTCACAGAATCACGGAATGGCCAGGGACCTCAAGGATCGTGAATCTCCAGCCCCCTGCCACAAGCAGGGCCACCAACCTCCACATTTAATACTAGACCAGGCTGCCCAGAGCCCTATCCTATTTTGCTTAGACAACAAAAGTAGGCTTTGCTGCTCAGCCATCTTTAGCAGCTGATCTGTGGAGTGCCAAGGTATGTTATGATAGATAGAGTGCTCCTGATGTCTTAGAGGAAGCAGAGGAAAGCTTTGTGAAATGGAATTATGTTATTAACAATACTCCATTTCTTGATGTAAAAGAGATTAAGTTCTGCCATTTTAACTGTGTATTACTTTTTAAGATTAAATCCATTTCAAAGTAGGAAAAACCTAACAGTGATATCTTTATTTCTTATTTAGAAGGGCTTTTATATGCTTCTTATGACTGTAAGATCTACAGAACTCAGACTGTCCCGCATTAGATTTTTTGAATGGGTATCTTCTTAGGTTGGAATCTTTATCCTGCTCTGAGCCTTTTTTGTTGTTTCTGCAGTCTATTTCTATCTAACTTAGTGTTTCCACTCATAATTTTCTTTTTGAGGACCTGAGAGGATAGCAGATGAAGACTGAATGTTTTGCTGTGAGAGGAATGTCCTTCTGCATCTAGGACATTCATAACCTAGGAGACTTGGTTTCTCTTCTTGGTGTTCTTCTAACCTGTAAGAAAACTTGAGTTTTCACATTACTTCTTTGGTTCATTTCTCAGCCACAAATTGTAATTTCAGATGGGTATAATTAGAAGTGGTGGTCACTGGAGTACTTGTTTTATATATAAAATCTGAACCAACGCTAGGGCCGTGAACAACTGAAATGAAAGTGGATCACATGATACGGGTCAGTTTGTACAGGTTTTGCCCTTAAGAGTGGGGAGCAATTGATTTTCTTTAGTGCACGTACTCTTTAATACAGTATTCAGTGAGCCTGAGCAGAGGTTTATTTCATGCTGCCAATACCTACAATTTAATTGGTAAAGAATTGATAGGAAACAAAGATCTCAACAGCATCATGAGATTGTGTGTTCTATTTAAAAAAAAATAAAAAAATAAAAAAATCTAATATAATGCTTTAGCTGCCAACTTGACATACACTGAACTTCAGAAGACCAGCATTAATGGGAGGAGACTGTTATTAATCAAAATTTGTCTTCCCATAAGGAGCTTTTTTCTTGAAATATATGCTTGTACAGTATAACTGATTTTTAAGGATCTGTTTGCTTTACACTTTTTTCACTTGAGATTAGAACTCATACAACAGTGACTCAATTTGGGTGTGCAAAATATAAACAGAGTGCACCGCTTTTAACAAGGAATTGTGTATGCTTTGGTTACTGTCACATGTTCAAGAGCACTCATGGTCACTGAGGGACATTGGAAGGCGCTTGAATCTGGTCAGCTGATAGCCTGAGCTCTTCAGTGGAAACAGCTCAGCTCTATAAAGGTAAAACATTTTGTATAATACAGTTGGCGAAAGGTACTTTGAAGGGTTGAGGAGAGCTTAAAACTGGACAGGTTTGTACAAGGTGGGGTGTTTGAAAAAGGCACTGGAGAAGAAAGGAAGATGAGCAGACAGGGCTGCTCAGAAGAAGGACCAAGTACTGCAGTTGTCTGCATGCTGGGCAATATGCAGAGCGTACCAGGCAGTTTTGTCTGAGCACAAACAGGATTTCAGTATGCACACTGCTCCCTTCTGTTCTTGTTTTTTTTCGCAGCATAGTTTAGATAGATCATGTGTATTTATACATACTGAAAAACATTGAGAAGTACTTGATCAGGTATGTAATATGTGATTGTGTGCTTTTTATTCTCTTCAAAGAAACAAAAGATGTGGAGAAAATAGTAAGAGATACTGCAGCATGTACTTGTTTTTGCAGTACTAGTGCTGAGGCTAAGAACTGAAAACTAGGTGCGGAATGTTAGATCTCTCATGGTGATGTAATTGCAAATACAGTCTTGCTGATCAGGAATGTAATGTGGCAAATTTTGAAACTTAAGTATTTACAGCAATAAAAAGAGTGGCAGCTCATACTTCAGTCCTGTTACAACTGTAATGAATTTCATTCTCCAGAAGTTTTTTTTTCATGTTCATTTGGGTGATGTTCTTTCACTATTATCTTTTCATTCCAGAGCACAATTCAGTAGAACTGGGTAACTTTGGTTTCTGTTTTTTCTGTTGGTATTAGCAAATATTTAAACCATGTGTGAATCCTTTGCTTTAGAAGCTAAGCTTATCTGAAGAGATATATCACTTTTTTTTTTTTCCCTTTTTTAATTTTTTCTTCTTGTGTTGAAGCAATTTGAGCAATTGTGCCTACTGGCCTACTGACTGTAAGAGCAAGCTTGCATTATCCCTTATGTGCAGTATGTGTAACTTCTTAAATATACACAGGATTCAGCAGGATTTGGCCAAGAAATTTGGATTGTTCCTCTTGGGAGAAATTTCGTAAATCAGGATTGGAATGGGAGAGAGGATGCTGTCTGTACAAGATCTAAAAACAGCTTTTAGACTTTGCTAGGAGAAGCTTGTATAGCTTTAAGTAAGGAGATTATGTAAAATGCTGACTAAAGCTGAGAGCTTGCGGAGGTTCTGACTAGCAAGAGAGCTTTGTAAAATAAATTAATAAATAGCTTTTAAGTTCTCCCAAGGTAAGGACTTTTCACTACTGCTTATAGCGTGTTTCAGTTTTCTTGTTTGACCATTAGTCAACTCAGCTTTCCTCATTACATCTGTATCTATCTTGTGTGCAGCTCCATTAATGTATTAATACGGGCTCTCTTCTGACTACAGTACATTTTTCATTGTGTTTTTCTTCTGTGAACAGTTTTTGTCCTTACCTTTATGCCAATTTGAATTAATGAAAAATAAGATTTAGTATTTGAAGTTGCATTTAGATATGCATTTGGATGAAAATTTGAGGGCATCATGTAGTGAGGGCTCGTTGTTGTTTTTTTTAATGCTTTTATTGATTAGAGAAATGATTTTATTGCCCCAACAAAAGGAGATGAAAAAAAAAAAAACAGAACTACCTTGACTTGAAATAAACAGTTCTGATTGAAGGTTGAATCAAATTTACTTGAAAAATATTTCAACTTATTTGAGTAAAAGTTTCAAAAGCTTTTATTTAAGAATATTCAAATAAAAGAAGCAAAGTTGAAGGTTTTTGAACAGTGCAGAATTTGCAGTTCTGCTGTTTATTACATGGTAAAATTAACTGCTGTCGGTAGCAAAGAAAAGAAAAAAGCTTAGATCTTGTTTTTATTGCTGTGCTTTAACCATTTGAATTTCTGATGTGATCTGCATAGCATCTCTCCACTCTGTCTTTTCATTAGACTATCTCCATGAGCATTTATATCCCCGTTTAAGCGTTACCTGTAGTATTTGATCAGTGAATGAAGATAATGTGCTCCTTCACAAACAGTTTCAGGCACTCCTTCATACTAAGTTGGAAAGGGTGAGAAGAAAAGCTGCCCTCCTCAGTAACAGCTGCAGCCTGGCATACCTGAGTTGATCTCCAGGAGGGTAACCATGGAAAGCAGGGATGGTAGGAAAAGGATTTGGGTACTGCCTGCTTGGAAACCTGCTGCTGCTCCAGGAAAAAGGCTCTGCCTTTCTATGCAGCTGAGCCTTCAGCCGTTATGGCTTTTTGTGCCCTGGGGAGGATAAACTAAGAATGCTTTTTAAGAACGTAAATAGATCATTTTTGATCCTTTGCTTTACAATATTATTTTTTCACTTCAAGAAGTGTGATTTGGATAAGCAACTGCATGCTACTGGTTAGAAGATCTGTCCCACTGCTCTACTGACTGCTGAGCAGGATCACTGCAGAGGCTATGATCCAGCATGTTGCAGTTTATGTATAGCTGGTACTGTGAGGACCAGATTCTTGTACCTCGTTACTACAGCTCTGATACTTTGTTAATAAGCTCCTATACAGAGATTCATTTTGTAGTTCTGTTTTACAGTGCTCTGAATTGGGTCACTTGAAAAATATACTGGCTGTAAAAATTAGCTATAAAGCTAAAAGGCAGTACTGTTAAAGTAAATGGATATCATAAGCATTCTCAAGTTGTTATTAAATTCAGTGTATTAGGTAAAAAGAAGCATATATATGAACCACCTTTTGGGCATACTTCTTGAATTGTAGCTTAGTTCAAATGTTGTCTTTTATTAGTTTTCATGACAGATGTGAAAGAAAAATGTTTCTATGAAAGCTTTTGTAGTAAGTCTACATAAGGTACCCATCCTTAATTCAGAGCTGCTGAATCTGTTGTCAGAACAGCTCTGAATTCTGAAAATTGCCTAATTTATCTCATATTATATTTTTACCAATCACGATGAAACTAACTTAATTCTGCACTGTAGCTGGATTCTTCAGCTAAGTTGTCTCCTCAGGTTGTGGATGGTGACCGAAATATTCTTCGGTGTAGTAATAAAGCAGAGCCAGTGTTGTGGTTAACCCCTGCAGGCAGCTCAACACCACACAGCTGCTTGCTCACTCTCCCCTGGTGAGATGAGGGAGAAAATGGGAAAGGGAGGAGTAGAAGAACACATGAGTTGAGATAAAGACAGGTTACAGGGTTAAGCAAAAGCTTTGTGTACAAGGAAAACCAAGCAAGGAATTCATTCACTTGTTCCTGTCAGAGGCAGGAGAGTGGGCCTTAGCTTCTGTAAGGCTTTATTGGGAAGATGAACATCATCACTCCTAATGACACACCCTTCATCCTCTTTTCTCTCAGCTTTTATTGCTGTTTTCACTCTCGTAATGACAAAATGGAATTCCTTTGGTCATTCTGGGTCAGCCGCCCTGGTTGTATCCCCTCCTAGTGCACCCCGCAGCACAGTGCTAGCAGGTCAGCATGGGAAGCAGAGATGTCCTTGGCTCTGCGAGAGCACTGCTCAGCAACAGCAGAAACATCAGTGTGCTACCAGCAGTATTTTCAACAAAAAATCAACTGTAGCATATGAGCTTCTGCGAAGAAAATGAACTCAATCCCAGTCAAAACTGTGACAGCTAATAGTTTGATTATTTTCAGTATATGTTCTGTGATGCATCATTCTGAGGCTATGGGGTGTTTTGTGTCTTTCATTTTTTTTTTTTTTTTTTTTTTTTTTTTTTTTCTTTTTAGTATTAGGTAACCAGAAGAATTCTAATTAGCTAGTGGAATTTGGTTATTTATATATAAATAAGCAGGTTATTTTTTTTTAACTATTATTTGCTTATACTTTTTTGTTGTTAGCCTACCCCAAACAGAGATGTACCAGGGATTTGAAATGGGAGGTGGTGATTTTGGAGATTCATTATTCTTCCATCTCCTAGGGTGGCCGAACTATGCAGTGGTGCTTGGGGATTGTTAGCCTGCTTTGTGAGGTTTTTCTGATATTGTTTACCTAAAATTAAAAATGTCTCAATTGCTTTGATTCCAGGCAGTCCTGTAGTTGTTTGAAGCACAAAGCATAACTTCAAATGCATCTCCCCAAAAGGGCTCAGAACAAATTAATCTTCCTAACATATGTGTAGATAATCGATGAAACTAATATAGCCTTGTTCTAAAACAAAACAAATGATTAAACATGTATAACTTAATTTATATGACACTGTTAAAATGTAAGCCACTGGGAAACAGTGAAGTTACAAGTGTGCTGTTAATAGCTACTGTAATTTTGTCGAGCCGACTTTATATCAATTTCAGTTTTATCAGTGTTACTTTTGAAGTTCAGAGAGTAAATGGAAATTGGAAAACAAGTAAGTGGGCCTCAACTGGGAATTTGTTTTACGTTGCAAACCTTTTTTTGTTTTCATTTTCTATAAGCCCTTGAGCAGAACTATTGAATGCCCAGATTGTCTTGCTGCATGCAAACCTTTTTTCTTTTCAGGCAATGATCATTCAGTTCTGCTCTAGTCAGAGAATTGACAAGTAAGAATGATTTTACACGTAGAGCGAGCTGTACTGTCACTTGAGGAAGCACTCCACTCTTTCTAATATGTGTGTTACAGAAGGCTGGGTTCAAACCTGAGCAGTGTCTATGAAGAAAAATAGCTTGGAAGTCCATAATTTGGTTCTTTTCACTCTAGACTGCTATTTAGCAGTCCCCAGCTGTAAATTTTATGACTTCTGGCATGTTTTAATTTGAAAACCGTATATTTGTTAACAAAAAAAGTTGCTGTTAACAAAAAAAAAAAAAAGCTATTAAGTATTACCTTTTGATGGTAACCAAGCACAGCCATGAGAGACTTCCTGTAGCACTGAATTCTAGATTTCTTGATAGAAGTGGAATTATTTCAGTATGCTGCTTCAAGGGAGGGAGGAGAGCGTTTCATATGAGGCACAAAGCTTGCCCTCATCTGTTACAACGCAGTTTGCTTTTGCAAGGACAGAGATGCACGGAGACAGGGTCTCTGACTGCAATGTAGCAAAACTGAATTTCAAACTAGAAAACCTCCTCCTTCCTTGATAACTGAGACATAGGCTAAAGGGAAATTTGAAGACTTATTTCTAAAATGATTCAAGAATCAGTTTTGAGTCGTATTTTGGAACTGTGATCAAAATTATACAAACAGCAATATAAATGGAGTTGTTCAGAGGATAATCTGCTCTCTGCAGGAACAATGCAGGGAATCGTCCAAGAAGGAACCACTGATTGAAGTATTGGCTGATAATCACTTTGTGTATGTTGTGTATGCATGAATGAGTGCAACTAAAGCCCTTTCTGTTCAAAACCATCTGCAGGGATTGTGTATTTGTAAACCAAGACAGATAAAGGTAATTTATTAATTCTTTGTCTGCTATCTACTCATTATTTCTTCTAAAAGAAGTATTCGCTTCTAAGCTCCCAACCACATTAACCACTGAGGGCTGAGACAACATTTTAATTGGCTTATGAGTATGAGTTGGCTTTATTCTTACATAAAACATGAATGTTTCTAAATCTAATTCATCCTAGGAGGTACAGTATCCATATGCTTTCACCAGGCTTAAATATGACATGCTAACTTTGCGGACTACAGATGTGCATCTGATGTATGTGACTCCTCATTCTAAGGCGCGTGGACAAAAACTTCCAGAGGGAGAGGATGAGAAGCGGATGTGAGATGTTATTCACGTTGTCTGTGCCAGTTCTTTGAAGCAGTGTCCGTACTTAATACTCCCTAGTGAATGACCAGCCTTTAGAATTGCAGAGTAAGTACTTGAGCTTAGCAATTAGCCACAGGAAAGTGAAGCTATGTTTTATGTGGAAAGACAGGTGAAAGGTTGGTTAATTGAACTTATCCTAGGTGCCAAATGTTGAGCAGCACAGACAGACATCCTGTCGATACCTGTGAACACCAGTAGAGAAAGCAAGTAGACGACATCCTTTGTAATGGTTACGTATTAAATTGGAATGAAGCACCATGTCTACCAAATATATTACAGAGCACTGTTGCTGAACTGTTCTATTCGATGTATGTCATCAACTGAGAAGATCGGATGCTTTATACACAGGCTTAAAGAATAGTAGGAACAAAGATTTCTCACTAAGGGCCTTTGTCTCTATCTATTACTTTTCCTAATGGAATCGAATTATTCTTTTTGTTTCTATTCTGTCTAGGCTCATACACTTATATTTCCAGATCTCCAACTATATCTGAAATTGTGTCATGTTGCACTAGGAGTGCATCCTTAGTGAAGAGGTACAGTGTTAGTGTTGATTGCCTACAGCTTTAGTAGTGGAGATTTTTTTCCCTTGAAGGCCCATCTGAAAAAGATGTTGAGTTGGTTAGAGGAAGGATTCAGAGCAACTTTTTGTAACCAGGAAGTTCATGTGAGAAATTTCCTTGACTGCGCATGAGCTTAATGTCATTTTTTGCTAGTCTTTTTGGTTTAAGTGAGCTTATTAATGATAGAAATCCATACTAAATAGAAAAATAGTTAATGTTAGAATTTTTTTTGTAATGTTGCTCTTCATTTTGTCATTTCGCAGGTTCTATTTTTTTAATATAACATTTGGAAGTATGGCTTCAGCAACTACTTTCCTGTATTTTCCTCAGTGCATATTACAGTTCAGTTCACAAGCCCATGTAGCCTCTGGAAAACTTTTCACAGGACTGAGAATTTATCTGCTTGAAGCTGCAAGGCTTAGGCATCTTCATACTGTGTTGTTTTGTGGAAAAGCAGTGTTTCCAAAGATGAGCCCAGTTAAGAATTCCCTTTCCCCAGTGTATGGCTGTTTTCTGAGAAGTAGATTCTTTGGGGGAGTTATGTGGACAGTGCAGTGCCCGCTCCCTCTTTCTTGTTGTCTTATTGCTATGGCAATTCTACTCCATCCTTTCCTGCTTGCTGTTAACTGCATTTCTCAAGATCTCTGTGTATGCAGCAGGTGTTCAGTACATTTCAACAGGCATAAATACACCCTGAAAGCTACTGTAAAGATCACCATGCAGAATGAGTACGTGTTAGCTTTCACAGATAGGTTCTCTACTTAAAACACAGTAGATGAGAATGGTGTGTTGGGTGTCTGAAGCTGTCGTATTTGGGAGAGTGTATTATATATGATGCCTTTTGTGAATAAGAAGGGAGGTTTGCAGAGGTGTGCTGTGAAGCAGTTCCTCTCTTACTCTATAACCATCTAAACTACAGTGGATACTGAATAGCAAACTGTTTTACTCTGTTTTGGCTTGTACTTAATGGGCTGTAATACTGATGTTGAATTGTGTGAAAGGTATCTTTGGAGAATCTTTCCCTTTTTTTCTTTGTGTAAGATGTTAGTGCTCCAAGATACACTGAAGCATTAGGTGGCTGCTGGGCCTATTTTATAGCATCTTTTTTTGTAATTAGGATTTTGTCTTATCAGTGTGAAGTACACCAGCCACAGAATTTCAGCACTGATAGGGGTGAAGGGAAATAAGGGGAGTTGTGTGAAGGAACATACTCCCATTCCAGTTTAGCTTCATTTACAGATGATGGTGAACAGCAAGTGGTTTTGTATTAGGTTTGATTTACTTGATTTGTTTGTTATTGCACAAGTATTGCAGAAGTCTGCTCCAGGGATGGGGAGGAGATACAAGTGGGATTGAAATAACTTAAAAGCAGTTTGTATGTACTTCCTTTTAATTGTTTTCTCCGTTCTTTGAAGCAGGCATTGCTTTGACATTGGATACATTGAGTTTAGTATACTGTGTAGTTTTAATATATAGACGAATCCAGTATATGCATTTGTGTGTTTTGATTATAACTGATTTCAGCTGAGAACAATTCAAGTTTCAGTTTATACCAAATAAGCGTGTACCTAAGTGAGTGTTCAAAGACCATATGTGAAAGATTTCAGATCAGCCATGATTTTATAACAGTATTCATCACAAATCTGTATGGAAGCGAGTGCTAAGTGTCAATATTTATTTTGGAAAGAGTTGCTGAAATAAAGCATAATCTGAAATAACTTGGTGGATTTTTTTTCTGCTTTCTGAGGATTGTAACTATCAGTATTTTTGCAAGTGAAATTTTGGTTCTCTTACAGAGAAGTCCCACAGTAGGACTTCAAATTTTCATTCCTTGTTTATAAGCTGCATAATATGTGCATATGGGTCTGAAGTTCACAGGTAAGACATGATAAAATGTATCTTCTATGCTTAATATAAGACAAAATATCTCTGAAGTTTTTTTCTCTACAATCTTCATTTTTGCTTTGTGGCTCTCACCTTGTTTTCTTAAGCAAACAAATGTTCTTTTGGGGTAAAGGATTAGTGGTAAAGAATAATGTGACAGTGCAATATGCACTTTGAGGGAAGAGATAAAGACAAGTCATCCAACCACCTGCATTTAGTCAAGTTGATAATTAAATCTTGCATGTTGTGCTGTAGATTTTGACAGGAAAGTGGTCCTATCCAATAAATACTGCCTCAATTTAACAAGGGTTTAATAAAATTAAATGATTTGAACCTTATTTTTAACCTTAAGTTGTTGTGGCTTTTAAAAGAAAATTACAGGGGTTTTGCTGAGGCTTGGGAAAGGCTGGTAGATCTATAGGAAGTGAATATAAGCTTAGCAGATTTGTGCTTCTATGGGAGAATGCTGTAAATATCCACGCAGTAGATTTTTAGTAAGGAAACGTAGTTCTGTACAAGTTCATTGCAGTGGTGGTGGTGTTGATTTTTTTTCTTACTGTAGGAAGGAAACATGTCTTCAATGGATATTTTTCTGTGGTGTAGTAATGGAAGAATGTAGAGCTGCTGTTTCCTAACTATGAACTTTTCTTTTTAGTGTATGTAATTTGTAAAGGTAATTTAAATTGTTAAACACTTGGTTTTGACTATTTCTCTGTTTCTCTGGATGCGTGTTAGAAAGTCTGCTCTCTGTTATTTACGGTATTACAGGCCCTAGTTATTGTATAAGTTAGAAGCTTATCGTCTGATAGCCATCAAGGTCTGAGAGAACTTGAGAATTCTGTGTTTTTTCATTTTATATGTTGAGTTAATATTGAAATTTAGGTTGTTTCATTTAAAAATTAGACTTCAAAAAAATCTCTTAAGCTGTGTCGATATTATCATCTGAAGTGACAAGTTGTTAGAAATATTAACATTGATACTAATACATACGCTAGTCTTAATGTCATTAGAATTTTAAGCAGTCAAGAAGCTAAAAGAGCCAGAACTCTGCCAGACCTTTTGGCAGGAGGTTGAGAAACAAAGGTGCAATAAAATTAGGGTGAGTAAACATCATGGTTTATGTTTCCTTTTTTTTTCTGTGGTGTGGCAGCATGGATTGAACCAGTTTTTTTGAAACCAGGGGCATGCAGTTAAAGTAATTGTGAATATGCATTCAATCTGCGGCAGTAAATTACAAAGTTCTGCTGTCCTTGAGGTGCCGGCATTGTACGCGCTTCCCAGACAGAACAGCCGTGTTCAACTCGCATAGCGTCTGCAGATGTGCTTCTCCTCTTCTGACAGGACTGAAAATACTTCAGAAATATGACTGCTTAGTAGAAAAATAGTTCTACTGGTCTGTGGACAATAGTAATTATAGTAACTACAATTTGGTAACCTACGCTGTTTAAATCTAATCTGATAAAAACTGTTGACTCAGTGTATATCTCTAGGAAAAGCCATTAGTCTGTCTGAGTTTATTATCAAATCAACACAGTCTGAAAGCAGGAAAAAAAAAAAAGATGAGATCTCTACAAATATGTAGGTGTACTCTTTTAAAGAATATCTTGTCATTAAATTTAAAATACTCTCTGTGTAATTTTTTGCAGCTCCTTTCTCTCCTGTTGCTAGGGAAGGGGGAATCTGTGGTAGGATGTTCCTATTCAAGTATCTGTCTTAGAGCTGACTTGGCTGTGCAACACTCTTCTCACTAATGATAATGCTCCTGTAGTCTTCCCAGGGAGCAGTTCTTCCCTACAGTAGTTGCTGTAGGTATGAAATAACTGGTCTACAATGAACTGATTCTGAATGTCAGGCTATTCAAATGCTATGTAACCACCCTTTTGGGAACAACAAACTTTCTTTCATAAGAGCTGGTTATTAAATGTTAATTTTGAAGTTAATAATACTTACAAGGTGAGTGTTCAAATCATCATGTTGAAAATGGTTATCAGTGAAAGCAGAAATAACAGGTGAATTAACAGATACATAAGCCTTTGGTTAAAAGCTGCATGCTTCTATTTTTCATTCAAGGAAATGTGTTTTTACTGCTTGTAGTTGTAGAGAAAATTCAGCTTCTTTTTTCTTTTTTTCTTTTCATTTTTTAACGTTGCTAATAAAGGAGTTTGGGTTGCTTAACATATTCTCAGGAGTCCATGCTCCAAACTTTGCCCTTCAGTTGGTATTACGGTATCAGTAATTGCTGCCTCATGTTAACATTCATTTAAAGCTGCTGATTTAACATTTAAAAATTCTGAGGTTAATGGATCTGTGAATACAGATCCATTAACCTCAATAAAAACAAATGGGACCTTTAGTGAACTAAAATAAGTGCAGATCAAGGATACACTTTCACTAATACTTACTGATAGCATTTAGATTGTACTGTTAAAATGTCAGGTCATAAAAAAGGCTAGTAATGCAGTAATATTCAAGGTGAATTTCAGTGTTTCAGTCACTTCTGTGACCTAAGATAGGATAGTTTAAGATCAAGCAAGCTCAGTCTTCTAATTGCAAGATATTCTGGGTGGACTGCTATGTAAATGGTATGATATTGGGGCTGAGCTGGATTTACTTAAGAATGAATTCAGTTTGAATGCGTATTCATCTAATGAGCAAATTATGATGGTGTAGTTAAATGACAAATATTAATCTTACTTTACAGAGGAATTGGCTTAGAGCTTGCAGCTGAGGCTATAATACATAGGAAACAAGGGAAAATGTTTGTTTAGAATTGCTTTCCTTTAGTCCTCATGTTTAATCTAACATTGCCATAAAAATGTGTACATTTCAAAAGACTGCTTGAAAACGAAGAGTAGTTCTTCAGTCTTCAGTCTTTTGCATCACGTTATAGCAAATCTGCTTTTACAATATACAGAATGTATATAGAAGTACGAGGTGTTAATTGTCAGTCAAGTCCACTTAGGCAGTCTTAGTTTTCATGAAAGTGAGATGATTTCTCAGTGAACATGTGATCCATCTCTGCTTTTCTTTAAATTTTCTCTATCAAAATGTTGCTGTCTTTCATGGTCTTAACTATGCACTGTGTACATATCAGTTGAGGAATTTACCGACTTAAAGAATTCACTCATAAATGTTTTGGTGATTGTTACAAGACTGTAAAATGCGTACTTGTGCTAGAAGAAGTATTATTACTATTATTATTATTACTCATGTAGTAAAATGACACTTATTCACATTAATAAGGTAGTTGGCATATTAAAAAGATAGTGTTATATTTGCTATGCAAAAAGGGAAAGGTAGGAAATCACTCAAGTGATTGTAAAGGTCCTTTTAAAGGCAGTTGGAAGCTGTATTATACTGAACTCCAGATGCAGTGGGTCAATAGAAAAATTGTTTAGTCCATGGGTAGGTAAAGTTGTGAAGTGTGGCTATTAGTAAGTACAGCTGTTAGAAACTATGGCTGCTGACAAGGGTGGATAGTGGTAGGAGAAGGGGCAGTGGTTTTAAACTGAGACAGGGGAGGTTTAGATTAGATATTAGGAGGAAGCTCTTCACACAGAGGGTGGTGCAGCACTGGAACAAGTTGCTCAAGGAGGCTGTGGATGCCCCATCCCTGGAGGCATTCAAGGTCAGGCTGGATGTGGCTCTGGGCAGCCTGGTCTGGTGGTTGGTGACCCTGCACATAGCAGGGGGTTGAAACTAGATGATCATTGTGGTCTTTTTCAACCCAGGCCATTCTATGATTCTCTACAAGATTACTTCCTATGTGGCAAACAACTGATTAGACAGAATATGCAAAAGCACCTAAAAATTCAGAACCAATACACTCCAGAAACTGTTCAGAAGTCGTTTTACTGGCTTAACTTGATGTGTGAAATCAGGTTGAGATATACTCTTGCATAGCACATAAGAACTATTTCTTGAGCATTTGTCAAAACAGTTTGATAGAACTTGAAAAGCATTTCAGAGATCAGGCTGAGTCAAGTTCCAATAATGTGGTAGTTTTACCTCATGTTTCTACTGTTAATCCTAAAGAAGTGAAGGTAACTTATATGGAAGACTTCGGCATGTTGAACTGCAATCTAAGTTGGACTTCTCTTTGAGCTTCTTACAGTTGAAGTTAAGCCATTTCTTCAAATATGAATAATATGTGTACAAATGACAACAAATAGGTTAAAATCTCAAAAGATCAAGCTGAACAGTAAGTCAACACATCTCAGTGACAAGTCCATAGAATGTTCAAGTGCACCTTTCCAAATTGTAATTGTATCACAAACTAACTTGTAACTGTCAAACAGAAGTAATGCTTGAATACTGACATTTCTTGTGAATAGTTTGTATGTTTTGTCATAATATGTTCTGATAAATAAAGCCCAACACTGTTTAAGAATAGAGAAGAGCCATTTTTGAAACACTTCTCTATTTAGCAAAATAGACAATGTCAGTTTTCTGCTGCTGTGATTTTGTTTCAACTCTACTAAACATCACAAGATTGGATTCTTATATTGGAAAGTAGAATGCATCACTGTTTGAATAGAAATGCATTACTCTGTGAATTGGAATGAATTAGGCACACTCAATTGCACTGTTGTCCTGTCATATTTCTGCCTTTCTAGAAATGGTTCTTGTAAGAATGTACTATTAAATCTAGGGCTACACTCTAAACAAATTGTGCTGGAGTCTATCATCTGTTAAATTTCATTACAAGCGATATTAGTAGTTCTTAACAGTAGAAATGTTGCACTTAGAACATTCACTATCTTAGCTGATGGGAATGAACTTGAAAAATGTTTTCTTTAAGCATGTAGGGGTGCATTAAAATCTGCAGCCACGGTCTTAATTATTTTTCAATTGTAGCATTTTTTTAAGCCAAAGGCTATTGCTTAGGCTTCCCTTGATTTCTTATTGAGCTGTATGTTTAACTTGGAGGGTCTTCAGACAGTCATCAGCGCAGTATACAGATGCATTGTTGGAAATAAGTTTTCTCTATGAATATTTGAGACATCAGCTAAGTCTTTTCCCCAACCTTGGAGTCAAGGCTCATGAATACCTACTTTACACTTAAAAAATGTGTTCATATAAATATCTCTTTACCAAGTGACATGCTTGTTACCAATTTTTTTAATAGAAATTGTTAGCTATGTATTAAAGGCTAAACATTACTGAAATGCCATTGCCATGGAATTTCAGTCCAGAGTGGCTCATCGTTTTAAAGAGAAGTAACATGTTTTGCCAGGTGGCCTGTGGTATTTCCTGTATGTAGACTGCAACCATTTTTTTCTTTGTTAATTTCCTAAAACTCTTTCTCGTGATTCAAGTCTCCTAATAAGGCACATCACTGTGGTAATACACTTACTAGTCAGCTACGGTAGTCTTTTTATTAATGGACTTGACTGATGAGAAGACCAGTTACTAATTATTGTGCATTGACCCCTGATTCAGCATGCTTTAAATGGAAAAATGTATTGAGTATTCCTTAAACACAGGCATGCTCTCAAGCTGAGGTGTTTTTTCTGATTGCCCATACTCATCCCTTTCTGCATTTTGTTACAATTCATTTTTGTTGCTTTTTTCACCAATAAATAATTCATCTTCTATGTTCACTGTGTTCCTGAACATGGCTTAATGCTCATTGCCAAACTCATGAATATTTTCTTATGTACTTGATTAAATTAAGATTATGAAACTAGTTATCTCATCGGCTAAGTCATTTTTCATAGCATGATAGAATGGCCTGGATTGAAAAAGACCACAATTGGCTCATCTAGCTTCAACCCCCCTGCTATGTGCAGGGTCACCAACCACCAGACCAGGCTGCCCAGAGCCACATCCAGCCTGGCCTTGAATGCCTCCAGGGATGGGGCATCCACAGCCTCCTTGGGCAACCAGACTGTTCCAGTTTGTCACCACCTTCACCACTTCCTCCTAATATCTAACCTAAACTTCCCCTGTCTCAGTTTCAAACGATTCCCCCTTGTCCTATCACTGTCTACCCTCGTAAACACTTGTACCCTCTCCTGTTTATATGCTCCCTTCAAGCACTGGAAAACCACAGTGAGGTCTCCCCAGAGCCTTCCCCAAGCTAAACAAGCCCAGTTCCCTCAACCTTTCTTCATAGGAGAGGTGCTCCAGTTCTGATCACCTCAGTGGTCCTCCTCTGGAGAAGCTCCACATCCTTCCAGGCCTGGGGCCCCCAGTACAGGACACGGCACTGCAGATGAGGCCTCACAAGAGCCGAGTAGAGGGGGACAATCACTTTCCTCTTCCTGCTGGCCACCCCTTTTTTAATGCAGCCCGAAACTCAGCTTGGTGTCATCTGCAAACTTGCTGAGGACGCACTTGATATCAAGTTTTTAACCAATTTTTAAACAGTACTGGATAGAAAAAGGTAGAATACCCATTAGGAATGTAACAAGTAGTGCCTAACTTTAACATTGCAAATAATACACAGCCTGTACTTGTGACGCAGAGTAATTTTGAGTAAATTAAACTTGGTAGAAAAGTCGTTCAGGTGCAGAATCAGTACGTGCTGCTCAATACTCTGTATTCTGACTGGTCAAAAAAAAAAAACAAAAAAAAAAAAACTTTTATTCAAAACTGAAAAACTTGAAAACAAGTTTGTCCTTTCTGGGTTAGCCACATTCAGGCATGGACTGAGCAACTTTATTAATGATAAGCATTGTTATTTTTTCTGTATTCTCTTTGATTTTCATGGTATAGCATGTATTATCAACAGTATAGTAGCAAAATGCAGTGCAAAACATAGATCTACAAAGTGTCTAATGCTTTCAGTAGCATATCTCTTTTTCAGAAGTATTTTGAAATATATTTTTCTAAGGATTTTCAGAACACTTCTCTGTAACTCTGAGGCCCTCTGTTAGAAAGGCACAAAATCCCAATGTACTTGACAAGCTTTGAGAGTGACTTTTGGAATTTTTTTCCTTTCTGATATGGAATTGTGATGTAACCTCTAGAGAGTCTGTACTAAGAAGTATCTTGGAGCAAATTCAAATTCAGTGTTTTTTCTCTAATTCAGAAAATATCTTTTTCTATGTTTTTCATTACCATTACAGATAATTCTGCCCCAACCAATTGTACAGATAATTGGCATGGAAATAACTGTAATGCTTGCAGTTGTATTTTTTGGTATCTGTTTTTTTTTTTCTGAGAAAGAATATAAGTGCATAATATGTGGAGATGTAATTCTCTAGTGGTCTATGAAATCCTTTAGGTTGTTACATATGTTTTGTATTTGTCTAAAACAGGCTTGGTCAGCATGCCACAGTCACCATGGAGTCTGAGCAGCCCTTTTAACATTGTGAGGTCTTGTTTCTGTTTTTCAGTTTCATATAAATTGACTTAAAAATCATTTGAAACTAATTTACACATTTGATGTGTGTAAATTAGTGAACAAAGATGAAGTATATTGTGAAGTTTTTCTATATCTATGTTTGACTTCCAAAATAGCCTATGTTTTCCATTTCTCCAAAGAGCTCTGACTCTGAGCAGTCTGTGAAAAGGGTGAGCATATCTTTAAGGTATAAATACTACAGTTTACAGTAGATAGACGAGCTCTGGAAGCTCAGCAGAAAGCTGGGCTGGACTGTGAGCCTGAGTTTGCTCTTAGTGAGCTTTCAGTACCTGTATATGTCATTTAGTCTTTTATTTACCTGTTGTTTTGGATTTTAATGACTGTAATTGAAGCAGCTAATTCCAAAAGAGGTTATTAAGTAAATAAATTAATCAGATTGCATTTCATGGTGGTATAATACTTTACTAGAGAAATATCATCTTGATTATTATTTTATAAATAGTTCATGATATCTGACTGTTTACATCTGTATTCATGAATATATTAACATTCAGGAAAAGTATTTTAACTGATTTATGAATGTCTAATTCCATTTTGTTTTTTGAAATTAGGTAATCATGCTTTTTCAGTACATTGGTTTGGTTTCAGAACAGATGAATGCATTATATGGA
Organism: Tetrao urogallus; assembly: GCF_951394365.1. Taxonomy (NCBI): domain Eukaryota; kingdom Metazoa; phylum Chordata; class Aves; order Galliformes; family Phasianidae; genus Tetrao; species Tetrao urogallus. The sequence continues at coordinate 5,525,338 of NC_136827.1, read as the reverse complement.
GAAGTGAAACTGTTTTGTTTAAAAAAAATATATATATCTCTCTGCTGTTGTTTGCTGGTGTTTATACTTCACAGCTCACTGAAATGCTGGGCTTCACTATCTTTTCTAAAGAGAATAATAGATGATAAGTTTACTTAGAATCATGTTATTTATTATGATCTCATGAATAAGCTCAGCTTCCTTCTTACTGTCCACAAGCTATGATAACTGAATAAATAAGCTTGTAATTCATCCCTTGTATTTAGTGGTTTAGCAAAAAAAAAAAAAAAAAAAGGTTATGGTAGATGCTATATGTGAAACCTTTTCAGATACAGATAGATCAATATGTGTTAGTATAGAAATATATTTAATTAGTTAGTATAGAATAATAATTAAAAAAACCCAAAGAATTGATGAATTCATACTCTAATACTATTTCACTATAGATCATTTACTGTTGAACAAATATTTAAGGATATATATTGGTATTTAAAGTTGCTCATATTTTCTGTGAAGTTTTGAAAGTACTTATTTGCCTGAGCCCATGAAAACTTATGAGAATGAACAGCTGTGAGTTTTGGAAAAATCTTTGTGCTCATCGGTTGTGTTTTGCTTTAAAAATAGACCCGTATCATGTATTCACAGAAGTCTATTAAGCAGTCACTTGTATACTGACTTCTAAATGAAAGCTACAGCTTTTCAAATATTTTGTTTCAACAGCCTTTCGTATTACTTAGTTACTGTTGTCTCTGTACACATCAAATAGCGCAAGAAAAAAGCATTCTAATCTTGACAGTTCAATATATTTACAGAGAAATTTGGAGTTAATTCTCTGTTTAAGGGCTTTTGGCAATGTCAGCAGTAAAAAATAATTTTAATTTTGACCCAAAACAGAATGAGACAATAATAATAAATAGATAATCAGCATGGCTATTGCACGATGAGTGGCAACCTGCATAGCGAACTGGAACTCCTCCAGCCCCCCCCCCCATTCCAGTCTATCTATGGTACGTGCTGTAACCTTACCGCACTTTGAGTTCTTTCAAAGAAGCTGACGTGGGGTGAACAGTCAATCCATTTTGCTATTACCTTTATGAAAGGTACAGCGCACCTTGAGAAGAGCATGTCTGACCCAATTTGATCTTTCATTTCTAACACCACAGCTTGCTGACTTTCTAAAGGATACTCAAGAAAGGCTTATTAGCAGATGTTATCACTGGAATCACCTTTTCTGAAATAAGGAGTGACAAAACCATCTGTTCATTTATTGCTTGATAACTTAAGCTTCCGTGTTGTCCTGGAAATCCTGCTGATAGATCTATCTCCATGTTGTCACGTAGCATTGATCTGTTTGTAGTGGATTTTTGTGGAGCAGAACAGACAGAAATGGAAAACAGGGTATTTTAAGACTTCTCTATAGCATGGGTAAAATTTTCTGTAGAACAGAAGTAAAATAGTGTCATGAAGCCCATTGAATGGAAGTGAGGCATAATGAAGCAGTGAACCCGTATTTGAAGTTCATTGAAAACATAACTTACATTGGTTTCTGTAGCTGTAGAATGTGTGTATTAGTGATTAATGAAGAACTTAAATGCTACTGATGAGTGTATAGGAAAACAAGCCGTATGACTTTAGAAATTCTTTCAAAATAGAAAGCAAACACTGAAATCTCTGTAGGGAAATAATTGACCTTTTTAAGATGTCAAGTCTAGAACAGAAAGATTTAAGAATGCCACTTTGTAATGAAGCAGCTGTAACAGCTTAACTGGTAACTTTTTACAGATAGCATGTGAAATCTAAACAGTTTATCATGATTGATAATGAATATACATAGGTCAGCTTGGAAAGCAACTGGTATCCTAGGCTCCATCAGAAGAGGGGTGGCCAGCAGGGAAGTGATTGTTCCCCCTCTACTCTGCTCTTGTGAGGCCCCATCTGGAGTCCTGTGTCCAGGTCTGAAGCCCCCAGCACAAGAAAGACTGAGAGCTGCTGGAGAGGGTCCAGAGGAGAGCCACAAAGATGATCAGGGGACTGGAGCACTTCCCCTATGAAGACAGGCTGAGGGAGCTGGGCTTCTTCAGCCTGGAGAAAAGAAGGCTGTAAGGTCACCTCATTGCTATCATTTTCACTATCTAAAGGGAGCCTACAAACAGGAGGGGAATCAACTCTTTGAAAGGGTAGATAAGAGCAGGATAAAGAAAATGGTTTTAAGTTGAGGGAGGGAAGATATAGGTTGGATGTCAGGGGGAAGCTCTTTATAGAGACAGTGGTGAGGTACTCACAGAAGCTGCCAGAGAGGTGGTGGATGCCCCGTTCCTGGAGGTGTTCATGGCCAGATTGGATGGGGCCCTGGGCGGCCTGGTATAGTATTAAATGGGGAGGTTGGTGGCCCTGCATGTGGCAGGGGGATTGGAGATTCATGATCCTTGAGGTCCCTTTCATTGAGGTCCATGGCTATGCTGTGATTCTGTTGTTCCAAAGGCAGTTTCTCCTATTTATTTCAATGGAAACTATAACAGATACCAAGGGCACAATAGCACTATTTGATAGAGCAAATTCTCAGCTGTAAAACACTATTCTTCCACAAAGTCTCTACTGTTAACTGTGCGTTTTCATGAGCAGTGAACGAAGCCTGTACGCAGTGCTTATAACAGTCTGCACCAATGAATGTGATTCAGTATTTCACAGCTGCTATGATGGCACCATTGAGAGGAAAATGTTGCCCATGCAGTTCAACTTTCACTGGCCCAAGCAGATGGAAGTCAGGAGGTGCCATATTTGGACTTCACGGTGGCTGTGGTAGGACAGTTCTGTTCAGATTGGCAACGTGCTCCATGATCTTCAAACTGGTATGTTGTTTTTGTTGTTCTTTTTTGTTCCGTTCCGACTGTGTGCCATTAGAATTTGCATGTTGAGTTTAATGTACTTCTTCATCTTAAGTTCTTTTGGCACTGTCAGCAAATAGTACTAGCGAAAAGTACGAGTACATCTGTAATAGATTTATTTGATGTTCTGCATTAGAAAGAGGAATAGTATCTGAAAACAGCAGCAGTTTTCATGTACATCTTACTAATCTCTGTAATTTCGTGTACTTCTCTGTAAACCTCTGACACTTTCGACTCCGTGGTTTGGAGATAGATTTACCTGCAATGGAGCAGGGAGGATATCAAAAGTGCTTTTGGAAATAAATAAACTTTCATTAGTTTTCTATTTAGGAAATAATTTGAATACATGAAATAAATTTGAAATCTGTAGGAATATTCCATTTGAGTATTTGTAATGAGTTTCTAATTACAATTAATCTGTTGGGGTTTTTTTTGTTTGTTTCTTTTTTATGTTTATGGTGATTGGTAGTCTGCAGCATTAAGGGTAACCAAAGAATGAAGTCTTCTGAGTCACTGAGACTGTTGCCATCTTTTTAAAGGTTCCAGGTTTTTGTTTCCAAGTTCAGGATGGAGAAAATATTTGGTATATCAGAAATTTTGAAAGACAGAACAAGTGTTTGTCGTTAATCTTTATTTTGCGATGTTATCATTTCCTGTGCTGCACATGTGAAATCATTGTGGCTAGGAATACTGTGGCAAATAAGCTAGAGACACTTTGGTAGCACAGCAATTACGTCCTGTTAAAATGATCACTGCATATCTACTTTGCAGTTAATATGCTATTATGTGAAGTATGAATGTATAAATGATTTCTCTAAACTGATGTGGAACCTTCAGGAAGATGCAGAGAACATTAGGATAACTCCCTCCATTCAATCTTGCATGAAGGATGAACAATTTCCTGTAGTTAGAAGTACAAAAGTGTATTGACCACACGTAACTAACAGAGCCTTGCCAAATGCCTTCAGACTTAATTGCAGAACTGGGAATATACAGTTGCTGAAACATGTTTAGGGGAGGATGTTTAAATCTCTCAGAGAGGATAGGCTGGGTTTGGGGTGTGCTGAGCTGTGAGCTGTGCTGCTGTGCTTTGTTATCCTGTTCCAGGTGTGACAGTAGATGGCAAGCCAGGGTTGGGTCTCAGCACAAATTCGTCTGTCAAGGCTGATATGAAAATGGTGAAGGTGATAGTTTGAAGGAGAAGGAGAGTGACACATTTCTGTTCTATGCTGCTGCTTATTTGTCTGCAAATGTCAGAAAGCCGCAATCCTTCCTATGATATTACAGTCTTATGATCTTATCCTGCCAGAGCAATGTCTGTGTGTGTCCATGAGCGTTGCGTGTTTCTTTGGTAACAGAGGGTACAGGCAGATAATGGCAAGCAGTCAAATCCCCTTGGCTTGCTTATTTGCTGCTTGTTAGCAGATAACTGACCATGCGTGTGTTCCTAGCCCACTGAAGCTGCAAAGTAGAAATTGGTCATGTATACTGTCCTCAGCACAAATTCAAGCCTTTCAGTTTGGCTCTAAGCCAAGTAAAAATGGTTTGATGGAGTCCAAAATGCATGTCCAGAATACACTGTTCTGTCATTTCTAGACAGCTTTTGTTCTGTGCCCTCAAGCTTTCTGCTTAGGTCATAACATGGCATAATTCTTCTGTGGACATAAAGACAAATAATTCATGTAAACAAAAAGTGGGTGATGTTAAAGAATAATAAGTTCGGGAATCCTGCATTCTATTTGTGTTCTAACAAGGTATAGCTCCTGTCATTCATGTTGGGGGACAATGGTTCTCTTTTCTGTTAGACGGGTAGTTAAATGACCCTCAAATCCTGCATATGTTTTTTTCTGTGTATGGAATTTACTGTTGCTGAGTGACTTTTTTTTTTTTTTTTGTCCTCACTTTGCGCAGCCCAGCTTATTGCTGTGTAAATGATTTCCCATGTTGCCATCTGACAATCCATTTTTTACTTAGTTTTTTCTAGTTTTTATTCTTTCTGTATAAATTAAGAAGTACTTTTTGTAGTGGGATCTGAAGAGAAAGCAATGGTGAAGTGGTCTGCAAATCTGAGAGTTGATACCATGAATGGTAAACTGGTGAAAGATGGCTGTTTCAGAGAGGTACTAAATGAGTTTGGCAGAAAGGTTTTAGCAAGAGAAATAGGAAAGGGAAGTGATGGAAATAATAGAAGATATTTAAACATTATGAAGCTAGCCTGATTTGGAGATTTGCTTGAAACATAGAAAAAATTAATAGAACTCTTATTTTCTACAGTTATTTCTAATTTAAAACCCAACTAATTTCTCAGAAGCTTGTTTCAACAATACAGTTAGGAGGATGACGACTCTGGAAAAGAAATTTATATTTTTATTACATAGTTAAGCAAAGCATGTTTATATAATGCATCATAACTTTAACTATAAGGTATGTACATTAAATACATAATTTTAGGTATATGTTACACACATACATTTGAACATGCTTTGCTTAAAACATCAGTACATTTTGCTGAAGACTGCCTTTGTCACTGGTTAGTTTGATGAGAAACAGTTTTATTGTGTTGCAGTTGAGCAGTGCATGAAAAGAGTTCAAGGAATCCTCTTCGTATGCATCTTCTGGAGGCATACTTTTCTTTCCCATCTCTTTTTCTTTATTTGTTTCTTTATCTTCTTTGGCTCAGTTGGGCTTAGGTGCATGCTCCCAGGTAGAATTTTGCCACAGCCTTCACAGAGGAGCTTTCTGTTTGGTTCTCTCTGCCTTAGTTTCCTGAGAGGTGTTGTTTTAATTTGTTTGCGAACAGGCTAAGAAGACAATGTACAGTTCTGCTGTTTGTTCCTGTATCTTTCATATTTATCCACTCAGTGTGAGCTCTTTATTCTAGAAAATAGTTTTTGTGTGAATGGGTAGCATCCAGCAGCACAGACTTCCAATCTAGCAGTTCTAGAGGTTTTAGCTGCCACCTTCTTTCCTATCTTGCTCCTCATTACTTTTTCCCTAAGAGATCTGGAGATGTTTAAGACCTGTCTGGATGCTTATTTCTAACATAGCTTTCTGGTCTCCAGTCACGAACAGACTGATATCTTATCAAATAATGTGTACCGTTTGTACTCATGGTATTTTGTTAATGAAATGTTATAAGGCAGACCTGCCCTTAGTCATGTGGGTGTTGTAGTAGATGACTCACATGTCAGACTTATCTGTCTGAGCCTTTAGATTCTTGTACAGCCTCCATAATAAGGCAGTGAGTATCTTATTAAATTAAGGGGGAAAAATGTTTACCTTCTGTTCTTTTTCTGTGGATCACTGAAAACATGGGAAAATCTTATGTTCTGTAATCTTAGACAAGGGGGCAGTTTTACTGTCAGGGTTAGAGGTGAGCCCTGTTCTTAATTCATTGTCTTGTAAGGAAATTTTTTTAGTAAAATCATAGTGAACAGTTATGGCTACATTATTTGCCCATCACATACAAAAGGCTTACTTAAACAGTCTTTTTAAAGCCTGTGTGTTGTGCTATTAATTGCCTGGATATTTATGTGTTAAGAGAGAGTTTGTTTTTTTTTTTCTTAAGTCTGAACAACTTCTATTTATAACAAAGAAAGGAAAAAACAGCAGGCACCATAAATTCAGTATTTGGTTGTGAAACAGCACCTGTCTTATATAACACATAGCAAAGGTGGAGAAGACTTTGGAATAATTTTCTTGCTTTTCACATTTAATTTTTCACTTGGTGCTTTAAAAGACATCTCAGATACTAGATAGTCTCAAGGGCTTGTTGGGTTCCTCTGCTGGTTTAATAGTGATCGTGACACTTGTAAAGTGCGGCACTGAGAGAATTAGTGAACTTGGAATGAAGGAAGGAAGGAATGATCAATTATTCACCACACGCCATCGACTACAAGAAGCAGGATTGCTGCCTGTCTCTCTCCTTTTCTTTCTTCTGCACACACAAACTCAGCTTCTGCTATTTGTGCAATTACATTATTTTCATTCAAACAATCTTTAGAGAAACCTGTTTATTTGAGTCTGCTGGAGCATTCATCATTAGGGTGTTGCATCAAGTGTCCTTGACATTCACTGCTCCATGCCTCCTGCATCTTCCTCTTTAATTATGTTAATACTTGTGATAAAGCAACAGAAAGACCTGACTGATTTTTCTAGAAAGAGTGGACTGAATCCTAATTCGATCACTCTTGGATTGTTTTTGGCCTGTATTTCTTCCTTTCTTTCTAATCTTTTGTACTTAAACCAGATTTCCAAGGATAGGAATATTCAAGCTTTCAGGTTTTTATATGAAAGCAAGATTTCTTTTTTTCTGCATTTCTAAATACTCCTAACATGCAAAAAGGAAGAACTTTTACTTACTTTGAGCTATTATTAAGAATATTTTTCTAAGCTGAGAGAGAAGTTGTATCAAGAACTCCACAATTTACTTGTTGGGTGAGGATTCTAGATAAAAATAAAACTTTTTTTTCATTTTAGTATGCAAGACCACATCTTTTTAATAATTTTATTTATTGTTGTTTGATTATTGAAAGATTGCATTTCCATATTTTACAAGTGCACTGGTTTGAAAATCACTCAATTGCTGATTGTTGTGAAGAGCTTATAGATTCTGCTGAAGCAATAGCTTTCGTGAGGAGCTTGAAAATGAGGCAGGAGAACTGTTGCTGGAACTCAGAGCTGGGGAAAAAAACAAACAAACCAACAAAACGAACAACCTGAAGCTGGAATCAAAAGTAAAATTTGTGCTTCTTGTCTTTGTATTAAGTAAGAACACATTTTGAATTTACTGTTGTCCTGGCATCAGCCGTAACAGCATTAACAGCACACTGATGTTTGGTTACTGTTGTATGATGAGGGCGTGCCTGGGATGGCCAGGCCACTCAGCAGGAAAGAGCTGCTGCCCCTTATTCTGTGTCACTGTGAAGCCTTCTTGCCTTTTTACTTTCACTTATGGGGCCCGTCTCACCTTTCAGTGCTTAGCACTTGTGTGTTTGACATTATCATAGGAAGGAGGTAACTGTGTTGTTCTTGGATTTTGTTTTTTCACTTTTTTTCTTCCAATCAGCTAGAAACACTGGATTAGTTTAACTTGTCTTTTTTATATGTTGTTTTGCAGACAGCTTTTGCATCCTTTTTCTAGTATAAAGTTTGGATTAGAAAGTGTTTTGGGGCACCCATTTATACTGAAGTCTAAAATAAAAGAATTGCAGCATCAGGAGTTATACGTCTCTTGTGAATATATTGCAACTACTTTGCTTTAGATTCTTTTTATGTACCAGGGTTATCACAGTAGCGTTTCATACCATAGTAACTGGTATGAAATGGAATTGGAAAGAGCACTAGTCATGGTTATCCTGTTGCTATCAAGCAATAGTAAGATTTCAATATAAAAATGATCTTAGTTCAATAAATTTGATTCAATCCTCTGTTAATAATCAGACTTATTTGTAAAAACATGTTTCAGAGATGAAATTGACATCCCCTTGTGATCTCAGAAGCCCTGTAATTTAGAGTGCAACTGTTTCTGGGTGACTAAATTGAGGCTCAAGAGCACTGTCTTCTGAGAGCCACCAAGTATGCTGTGATCAAAAACTGGCAAGCAGCATCACTTATTTCTGTTCTGCACTTTAGAACAAGGAAACGTAAAGAAAATATCTTGACAGGAAATCTGTTGTGAAACTAGGGAAAAAAAAAATACCATCCTGCTCCTTCTTGGTCCCATGCCACCAACTGTAGAGCAGAGTTTCATTGGTGACGTCAGGCACAATTCTTGAATTGGTGTAAAATACGGCATACGTTTTTTGTAACATTTGTTTAAGGAGTAGCTGGGAATGAGTAGAGGGGAATGTACATCTGTCATCACACCTCATCAACTTACTGAGTATTCTGCTATGCTCTGCTTTTGTGTGAGATAAATTCCTAGAATTTGCTGACATTGTTATGGTTTTCATAACAGAATGCAATGTATGTATTAACATAAGTGGTTCATTGTGTGGCAGTGTTCTGAAGAACCCTAATGGTTTATTATAGTTCATAATTCTTATTAGGGATATTAGCTTTAAAACAAGACAAGTCTGTTTGTGTTTTTCAGTGTATGTTGTACTTAGCAAGAGATGTCAGGGATAAATTGATTTCTGATCCTTGATTTGTATGGATCAGTAACCATTGCTGCGAAATGCCTCAGGTCATATTTAGAATGCAGAGAAATAAAGAAAACTATTGGGATGCTACTGAATATGAATTGCAGAATTTGTTTGGCAAAGACAATGTAATGAATCTCAACAGTAAGCTATGGTCTGCAAATGGTCATATCCATCAATAGGTGATACTTTTTAAAATTTACTTTACCCTTTACAGTGCTGGAACAAGAATGTATCAAGGAATACTTGCTCTGAGCATTTTAAAACTAGTCTAATGGCTTTTCTTCTGAAGGAAGTATTTTGGAAGCTGTTCTAAAGGTTGATACTACCCCTTAGAGGTAAATGAAAGGATGCAGAAGGCTTAGCAGAAAGATGCTCTGAAGTCATTTTCCCTTATAACTGTCCAAGATTTTTCTTATTACTCTATCCCTCATGCCTTGTCTATTGACATCAGGGGGATGTGAATATTCTGTGAAGCTAGTTTTTATTGCTGTTCATGCCTTCTTTACAGATGTATTAATCTGTGTCTTAAAGGCTAAATTATCATCTTGGAATTTTTTAATCATTTCAGGATTCTCAACAAAGGAAGTGGTGTTAAAATGTACTTATTTCACTATGAGTGAAGTGGAAAGATTTAAAACTGAGCAGCTCACCTTAAGTTGGAGCAGGGCTTAGTGCTGCTGGCTACTCAGGACCTGCACTGTGCAGACTTCCTGATGGTAGAGATCTGGTTTGGAATAACTGGCAATGTCAAAGTGAAGATCAAACCTTTGGATGTGGAAATGATTTAGAAACATGAAAAATGCAATCATTAGGCTGTAAATCCTTCTGGTGCTATCATAGCAGTTAGAGAAATGTAAACTGAAAATATGTTTAGTTTGTTTCCATGTTTAACCCCAATTACCCTTTGCCAGGGAGTTCTTTTTAACATTCAATTCCTCATCTCACTTTTTAGCTTCTGAAGGCCTTATTTTTCCCCCACTACATAAATTGCAGCAGGTGCACAGAATAGAAGACATTACAATTAAATGTAATCAAATATTTTAGGCACTAATGAACAGCTCCAGGAAAACAAGTCAAAAGGAAAAAAAAAAAAAAAAAAAAAGCCTTTAAGTGAGAGTGAGTGGATTTTCAAACACCCAAGGCACCATAGGGCCAATTAAGGGAGTCAGACATCAGGACACATACTCGCATTAATTATCTTTGAGTTCGGGGAAATAAAAAATAAAAGCAACAATTATCATAATAAATCTCCACACATTGCTTGTAAGTTGTCCTAATCTACAAAACACCTGGGTTTTGGAGGTTTAAGGCATGAAAGTGAATACTTAATCAGTGAGTACCAACCTCACACAGCTAATAGAAGGGCGCAGTTTTGCTGTGATCCGCTGGTCAGAGCAGGACTGGGCTGGGGGCTCAGCCTTCCACGGCTGTATTCAGTACAGCTCCCACATAAAGCACTGCAGACCAGGTTCAGACTGGAGAGTTACGAAGTCTGTGCTGCTGGGGATGTAGACTTTCCCTGCTATCTTTTACTCTCTTTTTATTGTTATGCCCCTAATGGAAATTTTCACAATGGGAGTATCAATCTCAATCTATTCTAAATATCTAACAGTCCATTTAATCCTCCCTTCTCTAAACTCAGAAGGAATCGAACTGGAAGGACAAATATTTCATGAATCCTGTAAGAGTTTGCTTAAATGTGTGGATAGAAGAAAAAGCAAGAAACATAAAGGACAGAATTTTTTCTTGAAACATGTACTTAAAAATTGAACTTTGCTTGATCCAATTGCAGACTGTTCATACAGAAAATGTAGGATAATGGTATACTTTGGGTTGTTGGTTTAGCATTAGGTAAAAATAATATTTCTGTTTTTCATTGGAGTATCATGTGGCTGTTCATTTACATCTGGAGAGTAAATGTCTTTCACTTCCACAAGAAAAAAAGCCCTAAATGAACAAGATGAGGTTTAAATTTCTCATTCGTATGATGTTTAAATACTAATTAGTCCTGATTAGTCTAGATTGAAGAAGGAAAAAATAAGTGATTTATTTACCCACTATTTCCTTTCCCTTCATATCTGATGGAATGCCAAGATGGGTCATTCACATACTGATGGATTCTAATTGCCAGTATTTCAGTTTTTCATGTATTCACCTTCAATAAGTAGCACTTAAAATGAATGAAATGAATAAAAGAGTGAATTGTTTCCTGTCCTGTCCTTCTAGTCAACTACCTGTTGTGAAATATTTAAAAGACAAACTTCTCTTATTTATAGTGCATGCATATATACGTGGAAGAAATGGATGCATCATGTGTCAGAGCATCTTGTTATTAAACTTAGAGGTTCTGTGATTCTTTTTAAGTGGCTATTTTTTGAGACTTAATGTGGACATTGCAATTTGGGGCCTGCATTTTTTAAATTATTTTTTACTTTGATGTTATAATACCTGGAAAAGCTCTGCTTGTCAGATATCCTTTTTTGTGAACTTAGTTATATTTGTTTCAGAATTCTATAGCTTTATGACTGGGTAAATTCTGATGGAAAGAATTTTAGGTTTTAGATCCTCTGACATGAGGAAAGAAACTAAAATCATTCTCACTTGATGAGTGCTTGAACTGCAAATGGTGAGAGCAATCATTCTTACTACTTCAGGGTAAGTGTGGCCTCTGCTTAGTGTTTGCAAAACTCTTTCTGCAAAACCTGGTTTCAAGCTGTGAGCTAAAAGGGAGAAAAAAACACAAAATAATATCCAGTGTGGCAGATGATGGGCTGCCAGGAATACTGTCACTAAAGTATTCATAGGAGTTAAGCCTTACCTCAACATGCAGTCTTGTGTAGCTCACTGCTCTGTGAGATTTTGGGGTACTTTGATAACTGTGAATGGTGCAAGAATTCACTAAGAAATACGTGGAGCAGCAGCCAAATAAAGACAGCATTTTAGTTAATAAATTACTACTTAATGACAACTGAATAGCCACCTGCACGTAGTTCTTTATTTTAACTTCAAGAAGGTATGTTTTCAAAGGTCTTTACAAGCAGTTTAAAAAATAAAATTTGAGCCCCAACCTTTAACCTGTTTTTACATCAGTTGTATACTTGAAATGTATGCATAGTCTGTCCTTTTCATAATATGTTTTTTCCGCAGTGATTATAGAAGCTAGTTATTTTTTCTAACTGCTATGAGCTTTTAATTTCTAAAATGTTTGCTTTATACTTTAATAATTGTTAATGTGAAACTGTCCTGGGTTGCACCAAAAGAGGGGTGGTCAGCAGGTCGGGGTGCAGTGTGTTGTCCCCTTCTACTCTGTCCTGTGAGGCCCCATCTGGAGTTCCCTATTCAAGTCTGGGGCTCCTGACACAAAAAAGACGTGCAGCTGTTCAAACAGAAGGGAGACCAACTTTGTATGGTATTACAGTGACAGAACAAGGGAGAACGATTTTAAATTAGAAGAGTGGAGATTTGGGTTAGGTATTCTGAGTGAAGAATTTCCTCCTGGAGTGGTGCTAGAACTAGGCCCATTCCAGTCTAGGACATTCCACGATTCTGTTATTCTTTTTATTTTATTTGGAAACTTCCTGATTTTTTTTTTTTTTTTTAAACTAGAATGATGAACAGGTAAGGATAAAGGAGGTGGGCCAGTAACAGATCAGCCTGCAATTTCCCTGACCTGCATGGTCTGAGGAAGAGAAGGATGTTGGGTAGCTGTCTCTGTCTTCTGACTTGCTTAGGAAGAAATATTAATGTGAACCTGTGCTTGTTCAGTGTAGAAGTAAGCAAAAAGAAAGAAACCATGAAGAAGACATGTTTCTGTTTGCCTCTGGTATATTACATCTATTTATGTTAATGAGATTATAGTTTGTGCCCATTCCTTAATTACACTTCTGTTTAAATATTTTTTTCAAACAGTTGTGCCTTACGAAGTCCCTGTGTTGTTTCTGAAGAAGGTGGATGTTACTCCTATTAATGTTTTGAAAGTGCAGCAGTTGAAACTTAATGTTCAGATTTGTTTTGAGTTTTCCTCTTGTCTCAGGCTCAAAAAGATAAATAAAAACAAATGTAGATTTTCTGTTGGTACAGGAATAAGGTCTAGCTCTAGTCCTTATTCCCCTGCTGGAGGATGATAGCATGGGAAATAATGTTGAAATTAGCAAAAACATTGGAGTTAACTGAGTGGTTATTAGAATTCATAACTTTGGTCATGACCATTTCATATCAAGACTTGCTATTTAAGCAGAATTTGTGCTTGCTTTTTGTGGCCCGATTTCCTTTTCTCTCCCCTTGCTTTCTGATATTCTAATTAATAAAGGAAAGCTTCCCCACAGTATGGTTCTATATAAGTTAATTCGTTTTCTGTCTCCTGAAGTATGCTTTTTTTATAGTTCTGCATCACCTCTGTAATTCATTATCAAATAAAAGCCTATAAGCTCTTTATATGCAGGTGTACAATTATGAGCACTGTTTTATAGTTGATAGCATTAATGTTTGAGTGCTGGAGTTGGTAGATTTGATGCTGATGAGGATTTACTATGGAGAGATCTTTATTAACAGTGTATCCAAACGTAATGAAAAATGATAAACTTAGCATCTTGTGCTGTTTGCTTTCATTGAGATTGCTGCAAAACTTGAGCAAAGTTTTTTGTTGCTTTTTTCTTGCTCAAGCAAACAGAGTTATTCAAATCCTGCTTTTTGCAGGAGTGGGGCTACAGCTCAGGAAGAGCATCTTTTCATTTGATGATGATATTTTTTTTAAAACCCTCTCCTTGCTTCCCCTAGTAACTGTGTCATTCTCCCCTCTCTGTGCTATTCGACATACGCTTTCTTCTAATAATGTGCAACGGTTTCTTGCTGGTGATTTCACTGCTGATCTTTGCTCTAACAGGAACAAAAATCCCTTTGTTCCTATCAAAAAGTATCAGTAGCAAAGCCAGAGGCTGCCATTTGAGGAGTGCTCTAAATAATGAAATGTATTAAGGCAGTTTTCCCTTAGGATATTTCAGTTTGTGCGTGTGTAATTTACAGGTATAGTGTTTGGGTGATAATCACAGAATCACAGAATCACAGAATCACCCGGGTTGGAAGGGACCTCAAGGATCATGTAGTTCCAACCCCCCTGCCTAGCAGGGCCACCAAACATACACATTTAGATCAGGTTGCCCAGGACCCCGTCCAACCTGGCCTTGAACACGTCCAAGGACGGGGCATCCACAACCTCCCTGGGCAGCCCGTTCCAGGGCCTAACCACTCTCCTCGTAAAGAACTTCCCCCTAACATCCAACCTAAATCTTCCCTCCTTCAACTTGGATCCATTTCCCCTAGTCCTGCTATTGTCAGCCCTTATGAAGAGTTTACTCCCCTCCTGGGTGTAGGTTCCCTTCAGGTATTGATAGGCTGCAATGAGGTCGCCCCGCAGCCTTCTCTTCTCCAGGCTGAACAAGCCCAACTCCCTCAGCCTGTCCTCATAGGGGAGGTGCTCTAGCCCCCTGATCATCTTAGTCGCCCTCCTCTGGACCCTTTCCAAAATCTCCATGTCTTTCTTGTACTGAGGGCTCCACACCTAAGTTAGATTAGTTAGTTAATTAGATAGTTAGTTAGTTAGATTAGTTAGATAAGTTAGATAAGTGTTAGTAGTTCTCTCTTCTCAGGTCATTATTGTAGTTAAGTCCTATGAACATTGATTTTCAATACTAGCTGTGTTCTTTGCAAGCAAAGATCAGATCTATTAATCGGTTGTTTTTTTAACTGCTAAGTTCTTAATATTCAGAAAATTATGGGCCTGTTCTGGGGATCGGATGGAGGTGAAGTATCATCTCTATTTGAAAACAGCCACAGACTTGCACCAATCAGAGAATGGAGATTTGAAGTGTGCTATGCAATACAGGTTTTCTTTTCCTCTCAACTATTTTAGTATCTGCTGACTGCAACAACAATAATAATAAAAAAAGACAAATGCATGCTGGAATCAAGTTATATGTCTTTTCTCCTTGATAGAGTAATATAATTTTTTGTATTCCTAATGCTGAAAGCATTTTTGATCAGCAATTTAATGTACGTTACGTAAGGTTTCATGGGAAATTTGGATCAAGGATGTTGTTTATATGAACTGTATCACAATAAATCAGAACTTCTATCTGAAAACATCTATGGCTTTACAAAATCTGGCTTAAAACTTAGGCAGACTTTCGTATCCATTAAGTCGCATATGTAATAGGTAGTGTGTAAACTCCACCACACACGGAGCATGCATATTACAACCATTAGACAAAGTAAAAAAATTTCAACGATAGAGTAAGTGATGTAAATCTCTTATTCCCTCTTCAAGATGTCTTTCCACTTAAAAGCATTTTCACAATGATTTCTCGTTGGTCAATGGCAGTCTGACTAATGCTCCTTGGATATATTAAAGTTGTTTTAAAATAGAGTGTAAGGGACAGACAGAGACTACTAAAAATGAACTAGGAAAATCATTCTAATAAAATGAGAAATCAGCTTTTAGAAAAGGGCATAGGAGAGCAGAAAGGTCTGGCAAATAACAGAATAAAAGCAATCTTAAGTTTTTTTATGAAACTGTGCAGCTTGTTCATTTGAAGTAAGTGTCTCAAAGCGTCCTTTAAAAATATCACCAACTGCTAAAATCGAATACTGTCATTTTATCCTGGTAACCATAGGTTTCCTGATTTCATAATTGGCTTGGCTAGGGAGCTCAACTGTAGGGATTTTACCAGTAGCTGTTCTTATCAATTTTTTAATAAATCCCACAGATTGAGTACAGTAAATAATAAATTGCACAGTGCTCAGTAAGTCAATATTTAACTTAATATAGATTTTGGGAAACTAGCATTTTACATGCACATATTACTATAGTTCTTACTTAAATGAAAGGATAGGTTTTATTTACAAACGGGAAAGGGGTAAAATTTACAAGGTAATTATTTCAGTGTATTTTTTAACTTCAGCTTAACAGAGTATGAGATGGATGTGTTCTGGCTGCAGGGAGCCCTAGATATTTTTCTGAAGGTAGATCTGAATCTTCAGATCCATCCAGTTGGTATCAGTTCCTATGGATGTACAGATTCATAAAGCAAGTGTGTGCACATATATTCACGCTGTAACTTCGGCATAATCGAAGCACGTTTAAGTACTTTTCCACAGAGAAACTTGAGGTATGCGTAAGGCTAACTAAAAATTATTTTAGGATTCGTAGGACTGAACTGTCCATCAGCTTGAGTATTCTTAAGATCTTTGTTTATGGACATATTGGAAAAGTGTACCTCTTTCATCAGTAAGTTAAAATATTTTTAATTGAAGTCTAATTAATCAGTGCTGCTTATACACATGCATTCATGCATGTGTTACTAAGCTGCTAAACAGCCGAAGACGAGCGAATCAGGAACCATTGCCTGTTTTGATTTGCTTCTTTCTGGATAAAAAAAAAGGAACAACAAAACAACAAAGTTTTAATTGTTTTTCCAACTAAAAATTCCAACATTTGTTCTTCCAACTAAAAAATTCTGAAGAGTATTCCTGAATTATTTATTGACTTGATAACTTCACTGAGCATTTTTGTACAGTTTTGAAACACCAGAAAGGAAAAAACATGAGTTTTTTATGATGCTGCACATTCTGATGATTAGAATTGGAGAAGCCATGGTTTCTACCCCTTATAGTGTCCATCATTCTTTCCTATTATTTCACAAACTCTAATTATTTCGGTATTTATGCTCCTTAGTGGGAGCATCATTTGAGTACTTCAAGAAGGAGAAAAAGGCAGCAAACACTTGAGAAAAACAATCAAAGCTATCAGCTCAAGTGCTGACTTCCTGTAGTAATAAGATTTATGTGGTCTATCCCAAAATTTAGCTCTAAATGCAGGTATTGATCATATAGGTCTGGTCCTAATACAACCTGGTTGTAACCAAGGATGCTATTCCAGATGAATATGGGTGAATTAGCACTGTAGGAAGAAAAGAGAAAGATTCCATGAAGAGTACCAGGAAAATTAGAGTTCCACCCTTTCTGTTTGGAGACCCATTACTGAAAGCTGTATTTTAAAATGAGATGGTAAGGTAGGCTGTTACAGAGGGTTTTGGTGGCTGTCATTTTGGGGGAGAGTATTTGTATAATAATTTAGAAAAAAAAAAAAAGTTGACTTTTTCAGAATGTTTTATTTCCTAAGTCTTCATTTGATAGTTTAGTTGGCACATCCTGCTAAAAGCAGAGCTCCAGAAGGAAAAGTAGATCACACTATGGGATATAAGCTCAGGATGGCTCCTAATGGTTTCTACCACTACCTCCAGCTGTTTCTGCAATGTTGCATAGTGCTGTAAGGTTCTAACATTGTTTTCATTATAGATTTTTTTTTCCAATAAATGCTAAAGGTATCTCCTCCTTAAATGAATATTATCAATCTGACAGTAATCTGAAGATAATGTGAGTTACAAGTCTGTCATTTCTCCATGGATTTTCATGCCAGGTGTATAACAAAGAAATTGTGTAATACCAGAAGCCTATAGTATCTAGCAAATTTTATTTCAGCTCACTCAATTTTTAGTTCTTGAGTTTGTTTTTATGTTTGTTAAGCTTTTATCTTTGGCCCAAAATTGACAAAAATTAATAATAACACTATTTTAGTTCTGCTTTCTGAAGTGAAAGAAGCTCTATACCAACATAGTTGTATCACTGGCCTAAGGGCAGTAGAGTTTATTTCAACCAATTAAAATAACAATTACTGTTAGAGAATCTAATAGGCGCACCCTATTCCTAGCTAGTCCGCATCCCAGATAGTATGATTAAAAACCTTCAGCTCCAAATGACTGTATTGTACTGGCTGCCCCTTCTCCAGAAGAATATTTACAGTAATAGGATATAACACTCACAGCACTTGCATGGTGATTTTTTCAGTTTGCTTGCCTAAAAACAGTATGCTAATTCATTCACTGTTGGGAGCTATAGTTGATGAGAAATAAATTGAAGTTTGATCTCTTTGGGTCACAGATTGTGACATATGTTTTCAGATGATGTGTAAAATCTTATGTTGACCTAGCTGAGTATGACTGCAAATGAAATGTTGACACTGAAAAATATTTGTTAAATACAGTGGTTGAAATTTTGCATAAAATGTAGTGGAACATCTTTGCATCTACTTCTTAGTGTATATCTTGAGGTCCTGACTTGATTATTCCTTTGGGTCAGTTACAATAGCTTTTGTTTGTTTGCCACCCTTATATTCTTGCTGATCCCTGGTTATGTTTAAGTAAGATATTTACAATTTCTTTCACATTTTCAAGAGACAAAAACATGAAAAATAACTAAAAACAAACAGAAGCTTTTTAAGGTTCTTATTAAGTTAGAGCAGCATGATTGAGAAAAAGGAAGATGCCTCTTGTATTCAATTTCTTGATCCCCAGCTTCTGAAGGATCAAGATGATGTAAGTGATGTATATGCTGTTTTTTACTATTATGGCTCAATTCAGTGCTTGTATCATCTGCTTGTCTGAGAGGGAGTGCTGTGTAGAGAAATCCGAAGGTTTGTCAGTACTCTGCTACCTTCTACAATTTAGTAATTTTTCCTGTGAAAAACTGTTTCTAAGTATGGGTGTTACATAGTTGCTTGCTGTACTTAAAAGGTACTGGTATGTGATTCTAGGGAAATGTTGATCTCTGACTCCATGTACTGTACGGAGACTGATGATTAAAAAAACCAAACAAACAAATGAATCAAAACCAAACAACCTACTTAGTTCTACGAATTCCGTAAATGTGATCATTTCAATGAGCCGTGTTAAACTCATGTATAGTATTGAAATGGCATTCAAACGTGGATATTCTGATTCCTGGTACTTTTCTCTAGCTTTGCTGATGCTCTCGTAATGTATTGCCAATGCGGTTTGGGGTCTTCACTTCAGAAATCCAGAAGGGCTATCATAATCATATTTTTACTTCACAGTTTCGGAAAGCTTTTGTTCCTGTGACAATATGTAGGCTTTGAGTTGTTATTATTCTTTCAAATTCTGTTATTACTTGAGACACCTCAGCTCTGGGTGTCTCTCTGTTTTCTAATCCCAGAAATAGGTTTAGAGGCTTTCCACAAATAACCTGAGGACCCTTAATGTTAGGTCTAATATTGTTCTTCAACACTTTAAATGACTTCTGTGTTCACATGGTGGTTCATGGAAAAAATTCTTAAATTCTGGTAGTTTGGATGTTCTTAACTGTTGAAACTAAACTGTTATTTGTTGTTGTTGTTGTTGTTGTTTTTTTCTCTCTGACAGAGAACAATAGAAAGGAGGATCAGCATTGAATTTTACTCTAAGTTCCTTGGACAAAAATGCAGAATCATTTTAGCGATGCCAGTGCAATTACTCCTGTGTTCACACCTAGCTAACTAGCAGCAAGCTAATGTCTTTGAAATAGAGTATTGTTTTAATGATTGTTTTAATTATCTCAACTTTATTAGTCTCAAATTCCTTTCTGGTTTCAATGAACCTAGTCCAATTTATAACCACAGTGTCTCAGCAACACTTCTGCCAACAGAAGTATTAAAAAAAAAATAGTAACACTATAGATCTCAAAAGGGTTCAATACAGGAATGATGATAATCGTTTCTTTAGAGGAGGAAAAAAAGGCAAAATGCACAAAATGATGGTGGTGGCCAATAGTAATCATATCAGGATCAATTTGTGTTATGCTGAGTGAGTATGGGTGGTAATATTTCTGAGAAGTGCAGACCTCTTTTATCTTAAATATGAATGATTTATATAAAGGATTTTCATCCCTTTAACTTGATACACTTCTAGATGAGAAACAAAATTTTTAATCATCCTTAATTTTATGGGCCAATAGGGAAGTTATGTCATTTTAGGGTTTGCATTTGCTTTGCTTCTTAAAGAGGGGACGTAATTCCTAATATGTATGATAAGATTCTGTGTCTGTGTGATAGGATGGATGCATACATTCTTTTCTTCTGGTGACTTGTAGCAAAAAGGCTCAGAGCACAATAGTGCTGGCTGCTAATAAGAGCTTGACTTGAATCATGGGACAAAGTGATTCTCTTGTTTTCTGGTGCAGCCCTGTAGATGTCAGTGATTTAATCCATTAAATGCAAATATTTTGTGGCTATAGGCACAAAAGTCTTCATGATTATATGAAATGAGATCAAGTGCTGCTGGGCAGGGAAGAGAAATCTGATTCTAGGTGAGTGCTTTTGAATGCTGTCAACAAGCTCCTCTTTTAAGTGGGAAGAGAATGGCTTAGCCTGTCATCAGCACGTGCTGAAGCGCTGCAAGTCTGGGTCTTGTCAGGCTGTCTAAGTGCATGCTTCTGGGAATGCGACAGCTACCTGAGGGACAGAATCTTACCTCTCCTTACAGCTCTGCCCACTATCTTGCTTGTTCCGTGTGGAGCCACTACTTACATTGTGGGATCACAAAGACCTTGTGTTTAGCTTTCTGATCTCAGTATGTATGTGAAATGTCTTGGCTTCAGTCCTGTCTCATATTTGTATGTTTTCAATTTGGGCAACAGTTCACACATAGATGTCAGTTTACACGTACATTCATAGAGTACTTCCAGGTGCTTTTAACTATTAACAGCTGAGAATACTGTAAAAAAAAAAAGCAGTTGCCCTGAGAGACAGGCAAAAAGCATAGTATGCCTGCCAAGAAGGGAAGCATTACCCACTGGCTTCCCATTTAGCTAAATCTCATGCTTATTCTGCAGGAGTTCTTCACTGCATGTTGCTGCAAAAGAGCATTGCAAAGGTCTAAGATGATTTTTCTCACCACTGAGAGGATGGATATGCTCTATGGATGGGAGGAGGGAGTGATCTGAGAATTAAAGCAAAGAAGAAAAGGGATAGGCACAATGCTCTAATTAGCCTTGTCCCGATTCTACCAAGCTGTTACATCTGAACCATCTGCTGAATAATTTGAATCACCTCCTTATAACTGGACTGAGTTGGGAAAAACAAGCCAGTTCTTAGGAGCTTCCTTCTTATTTGTTTGTCTCATTTGCAGCTTGTCATTTCAGAATGCTACTGGAGATGTCATGGAGATGTCAATTTTGTCATGAATGCCAAATATGCTCAGGCCGAAATTGTACCATTACCAATTTTTTACTGTCATATTCAGTGATGTATTAGGTTTGCATTCCAAATGGTCTCCATTTCCATTCACAAAAGCTGAGTTTTCTTTTCAACTCTTCCCCTTGGTGAGCCACATTTGCCTTCTTTCAGATTGCAGTGATGTTTACCACGTTTACTTTGGGACGTAAGCCTTTGAACTGTTTCGTAAATGTAGTCACTTATTACTTTTTATTAGAAGATAAGGAAGTACTCTCTCCTTTCTAAATCTCCATTGTAGTGTGGACCACAGACTCTCCAGGTTCACAAATGAAGGCACTGTGGATTGAAAGGGTACATTTACACTGTGACAGATTCTCTCTTTATCAGTGAATCTTCAGATGTTCTCAGCATATTGTGAAAGTACCTGTGAAATCTCAAGGCCAGTAGCTAAATGAATTGCAATTGAAATAGAAGATGAGCTTTTGTGTTTAAAAAAAAAAAAACAACAAAACAGAACAAACAAAAAACCCAAGAACTTGAACCTATGACTTCACTGTTTAAGTGGTTATTGTGTTGGCCTGGCTAGCTGGACCTGATAATTTGGAATTAAATTCTATAAGTTGGCACAGATGAAGTGCTATGCTTTTGTTTAAATGAGAGCAACAAAAACAAGAAGTAAAGAAAGTAGTGAGTGTGACCAAACGACGTAGCTTTGTACAAGCACAGCATGAAGGCTTTTGCTTGTTGCTGATGTAAAAGGTGTAGGAAATGGTTGTGATTATGCTGAAAAAGTCTGTTGCAGCTGAGAATTTGCTTCATCAAATAGCATCATATTGCTTGGTCAAATAATGCTCTTTGTATCTGTTGTATTTTTTCCAAAATTGTGAAGATGTCATAATCATATTTCTATGAGCTTTGCTTAGTGAGTCGTCATGGCTGTTCTGCTTTGTCTTCCCTGTAATTGACTGCGTGGTTTGACTCGTATTCTTTCTGTAAGATGGATATGATTCTCAAGGTATTTTTCTCACATCATTTTGTCTTGCTCATTTCTTGAGGATCTGTATTTGAAATGGGAAGAAGAATTATATGCTCTGTGTAATTATGTTCATAAGAATATCTTTTTTACTGTATTTGTCATCTGAAGGACCAGTGTGAGCAAGAGTCCAGAATAATTTTAAATAAAACTCTGCTTTTCTGCAGAGAAAAGAAGCACATGCATGCTTATCACATATTTTAATGACTGTGCATGTGGGGTCAGTTATCCACTTGAACACTCTTGGTTTGCACAACAAACATCAGTAACAGACACTTCTCAGATACTATAGTAAGGGTTTTTTTTTTCCCCAATACTTACAATTAGGAAAATGTGGGGACCATATAAATACCTTACTTTTATGTCTTTGTGTCATATATTTATCTTTCTTTTCTTATTAGGAGATGTAACCACATGTGCTACTAATTTGATTTGTTGTGGGGAAAAAAAGTGTGTGTTTATTGGAGATGTTATGCTCAAATTACACTTTAATCACAGTTATATTTTTTTAGTTGAATAACTTGTCAGTGTAATGGTTATGGAGTAGAAACAAATAAAGAAGACAACCAAAGAACACTGTCATAATGTCCATGTAAATTGAATCATTTAGTTCACTAAAACCGTTTTTACTGCGTGAGTTTTGATGATCTCAGTGTTTTTAATGCTCTTAATTTTGACTAAAGTCTGAAGTAGTGCACTAATATCAAGATGGATATCACTAAGTATTTAGAGATAAGTGGAGATGTACATGATCAACAGCACAATTTTATATCTTCAAATACTGCATTATGTGTTTTCATATGTTTGCTTAACTTGAATTTAAGTAATTAAATATTTGGCGAAAATCATGCTGTGGTTGAAATTAGAATTTGCTCATCTAATACGCTGAAGTAATTAGGATTTTTAAAGGTAAAATGGTTGATGCCTTCCTTTGACTGCTTCTGGGACAATGGACGTATATTAATCTGAGTAATTATGATGTGTGTGTTTTTAGTGAATCTGGAAAGTTGTTCTGTTGCTTGTCATTTTTCAGTGGTTTGCTTTGGTCTTGGAAAGTATTTGAGGAGGAGAGGTAGTATTTTTGTTTCTGTTACCAAAACAGAAGTTACAGCAGCAATAACAGCACAAGACTAAACTCCGACAGTGTACGTATGTTCAGGTATGCATGTGTGGAGTTTTATATATCACTCACAGCCCTGTCAAAAGTATGTACATGTGAATGTTAGAATGAATGCAGATAGCAAAATATTAAGTGCTTGAGATAATTAAATGGATTTGTGCAGATACTTGGATTTGGTGGTACTAAGGAACATGGTTTAGTGGGTAATATGGGTGGTAGGTGGGTATTTGGAATAGATGATCTCAGAGGTCCTTTCCAACCTTAATGATTCTGTGATACTATAATCCTACAATTCCTAACTGCCTGCATGAAGAACATAAATGTTAGCTAGACGTTACTGGGATCAGATTTCTATTTGCAAAACAAGTTTGTGAGATAGCTAAACATCTCTCTTTAAAAATAAATTATTTTATTCTCCTAACATTAGCTGTCTATGTTAAAATCACTGAAGGACAGGGGAGGGCAACTCGTTTGTGGTTATGCACTGCTTATCATATGTGTGGATCAGCATTCTCAGGAAAAGAAACGTAACGATAGCAATTGAGTATGTAGATGCAGCAAGATAAAGGTGATGATGTTATTAGTACTGCATAGGCAGTCATGTGATAGGAAACAGTTACACCGAGCAGTGGTCCACCTAGTAGGGGCTACCATGGCTGTTGTATTTTTCTAATCTTTCCTCATTTCATCCTTCAATTGATCAACTGAATTAACACATTAAAATAATCTGTGTCCTGTGTCAACACCTTTTTTTGCTTCACTTGAGGTAATTGATAGAGTAGAAAGTATATTTGGGGTTTACTAGAAAGAACTACTGCATTTAGGATTTATGGTGAAAGTTAACATTTTATTTGCTGTCCTTTTGAAGTTAATACCTCAAAGTGTAGCAGTGAACCTGCAGTTTGTGCAGTAAGTAGTGCTGGGACTCATACAGACAGCTCTACTGTGCTGAGTCCTTTGTCATGTGATGGTTTTATTACGTACAAAGTTTTAATTTTTCTCCTTTTCTGGTTGCTTTACGTAATAATATGTAGCCTTCTATGTAAAGATTGTTTCTTAGTTTGCTTTGACTTTATTTTTAGTGTAATATTAAAAGTATTACCATTTTTGAAGCAGACTGAAGTAAAAACTACTTTAATCCAAAATCTGAGATGAGTCTGTTGGGGAAAGCATGAGGCTCTGTGTGAGTTTCCGTAAAGGGCTTATGTCCAAAGTAAATGAGAAAATGTGTTGTGCAGCTCAGACTAAACTGGGAGACTTTTATGTTGAATTACAGTATGCAACTTCTTATTAAATAATGGTCTAGGCAATATGAAGCAACTGTAAAACACAGAGTTGATGTTTTCAAAGGACTGGATTATGCTTGGGGGGAATCCTGGAACATTTGGTGAAATACTGTGCCTACTTTCTTTTGAAGTAGATTTATTGTGTTTATAGTATTTGTCTTCAAAAAATGGTACGATATGTGAAAATGTAATTCTCTTACTTCTTAACCCATGCAATGTGAGAGTCTGAGCAACCTCCAGCATGAGTTCTTCCCTTTTAGGTGGGGCCTCACAAGAATGGACACGTGGACTTGGTGAATCCACACATCTTGTGGGATAATAATTTGATGCTTGTTAGCTTTCTGCTTACTTTTTGCTGGACAAAGTTTTCTGCTTTTTGGATACTGTAGACAACTTGCTGGGCATGCTCGTGTATTGGTTGAAGATGTAGTGTCACAAAAAGCTTTTAAAAATGTGGCCAAAAAGAGTCTTTAGGTCCAAAGAACAGTCTACAGTGTTACAGTAGATATCCAAGAAAATACATTCTTTTAAGGGTTTATGAGCCATGATAGGTTAGAAGTAGAATACAGGGCACCTATCACAGAACATCGGGTGAGCATTGCAATGAGTCTCAGAGAGGACGTGTATTTCAACAGTTAGATATGTTATCAGAAAGTGTACAAAACGCATGATTTTTCTTATATGCGTTGTGCGGCCCTAACTTTCTGTTTGTTCAAGAAAAGAAGTCATATTGCAAATGTAAAGAACAAATCCACTGTTTTTTTCCATTTTGGTGTTTCCTTGTCTTTTCATTTAGATATAATCATTGTGAAGACAGACTGAGGGCAGAAGAAATTAAACCAGTTGGGTGAATTAGCTCAGCAGGTGACGGTTCACAGAAGAGTCTTTATCTACTTTTTCCACCAACTGTATGTGCGTAATTGCAGGTAAGTGCACTGGCTAAATTCTCTTCAATAGAACAATTGTAGAAGAAATTTATAATTAAAGGTCTGATGTTATACTCATGACTAGATATTTGGGTCAAATTTATACATGCGCTAGCTTGAAGCCTGTTTTAAAAATGTATTTGATTAAATTTATATTTTATTGCATCTCTTCTTGGGGCTATGATTATGCAGCCAAAATGAGTCAATTAATGTCAAAATGATGCTTAGAAAACCTGCTTATTTTTATTAAGTGTTTCAGATTTTAAGGATTCTGGTTTTGTTTTTTTTTTTTTTTTTTTTTTTCTGTTATTGTCCTAAAGAAAGTTTTGAAAGTAATAAATCTTTTCTATATTTCTGAAATCTAGTTTATTAAAATAATTGTGTTAATCTCAAAATTATAGTTGTTTTAATAATCTAGGTCTTAATTTCATATTACCTCAGGAAAAGAATGATTTATACTTTTGCGTATTTTAAGTATTTAGTGAAAACCGATTACACATTAGAAAAGAAAAAGAAATGCACTTTTGTGCTGTTCTAGTTGTTTGGTTTTCTTAATATCCACCTCTTAGTAATGATGAATGTGTTAACAACTGACTGTTTGTATGCAATATTTTATCTTGTTTTTTATCTACTTTATGTGCAGTGATTTAACTAGGTCTTATTAGTCCTTAAACGTAAGTGAAAAATATGAAATGAAGACAAAGAACTGCAGAACGTACAGGGGGAACTTAGTGATTTGCTTAAAAAAAGTCAAATGTGTTCAAAAGTACATTTAAAAAAATCTCTAAACCTGGTAAATTCTGTTACTGGTTTCTCTTAATTCCGTGCATGTATTTCTATGAGAACATGAAAGCTTTCTTCTTGATCTGACTGTGTGTGGAGACTTCATTATGGGTTGCTGTTTTCTATTGTAGCACTAGTTGCTGTTTTCCTATATTCTCTTTGAATATTTTTAAATGTATGAAGAAGCTTGAGATTTTTTTCCTTCAAAGACCAGCAAGGAGAAAAACAAAATGATTTTAGCAATACAAAACTGAGAAGGACAGTAGATGCAAAAGCTTCCCAAGTCTTTTGTGTAGCCATCAGAAATATCCTGTGTGCTTTTGATACCTGTACTTTTTTTTTTTCCCCCCAAGCATTTTTTATTAAACAATATACTTAAAGTTCCTGAGCAAAACCATGATATGTGAAAATTGGTTTTAAAAAGTGAGATGGTATCTTATGTGTTGTTTCTCATACATTTGCAGCACAAGAAGAATTACATTACATTTGTAGCACTAGTCAACATCACTGTCTGATTATCCAGTGAGTTTATCCATTTTTCTATCGTAAATGCATGTTTATCTCATTACCTTCTCAGAGGTTACGTCAACAGCATTCCATGGGAACTTTTTTTTATTTCACACTCTGACAAACTTTGTAATAACTCAGTAAAGAAAAAAGATTGATTCACACTAAAGCATGAATAGCAAAAAAGTATGAATTGTGATTACCTGGTTTCTTAAGTTAATTATGGAAGACAATTCCTGTTATTAGAGATGGAGAACTATAACATCTAGATTTGAAGATGAGTAGATGCTTAAGTTCCATTGAATTCAGATGAAAATTACACTCCTACCTACCTTTCTAAGTCTGGGATAAATTGATTTCAGCAGCATTTGATGTCATTGGTGTGGAATGTCTGTTTGCTTCAATGCAATTATTTTGCATTTACTTTCTCTTAGTAACAATAAAACTCTGGCCATTGAGTTAATTTGTTGTTTATAAATGGTTTGCTACTTCACACTTGTGGGGGAAAAAAATCTTATAGATGAATCCCTTCTGAGAAAGTGTCATTGTGATTTGAAAGGAAAACAATTCACTAGAAGCATCACTATGTCTTGCTCGGTTTGCTTGTAACTCTTTCAACTATTACTGCAGTCCAACTTAGGATGCAAGGGGAGCAGTGTATCTGTCTATATATTAATAAGGCCTTTCATTAAATCTTTACTTTTAAAAATAATTGGTTCTTTTAATCTATAATGGAACATGGTCTTACAGGCTGACTGTGATTAAAATTAAACCTTATTTGTCTTCTAATATGGTGTTATGTTCATCTGTAATTGAGTAGGGATCGATGCCAGCCCTGTGATGGGCAGTAAGCTTATCCAACATGACGGAGATAGATTTCAGGGAAGACAGACTTTGCTGTTTCCATGTACAAGTGGGACGAGTAGACCATATCAGCAACATTTAATTATTTTGTAGGTAATTATTCATTTGAGAGACACAAGTTTCAAAGCAGTATTGGAGTAGAAGGAAGACCAATACAATTACCATTTGGCTAAGTACACTGTTTGCGCTCATAGCTGGAAAGTCATGATGAGCTTTTCATTATGTTTGCACAGAGAAATGTTTTATTTAATAATGAATTTCAGTTTTAGCTTAAGCACAAACTAATCTTTAGTGTACTGACAAGGGAGGGAAAAACAAACCCACACACACACATACACAAATGAAGAAGAGAAAGCAAATCACAGATTGGTAATGTGGATTCTCTAAGGACTTTTTTTTGTTTGAATCTGTTTTTAGAGATTCTTCATTCTTGTAGAGTCACATAACAAGTTCTGTTGGAGCAGACCTCTGGAGATCATCTAGTATAACCCTCTGATCAAGGTAGGTCTAGGTAGATCAGGTTGCTCAGGACTTGTCTAGCTGAGTCTTGAACACTTTAAGTAATGGAAATTCTACAACGTTTCTGGGCAGTCTGATCTAATATTTGACAGTACTAGTGGTAAAAACAAGGAAATTCATCAAAATGACCTATCATTTTTTCCCATGCTCCAACATGTTTTCAAATGCCAACCAACTTATTGCTGTGCACCTCTGAGAAGAGCGTGCCACTGTCCTCTTTGTATCCTGTGGTCAGGCAGTTATAGACAGGAATAGGGTAACCTTATTTTGGAGAACAAGCCCAACTGTTGCAGTCTTTCCATGTATGCTTTGTGTTCCATGTTCCCACACCTATCCTGGTGTTCTATACTGGACATTCTTGTATGTCAGTATATTTTATTGTGGAGTCTGGAGCTGGACGAAGTATTCAGACCAGACATAGTCTAACCAATACTTTGCTAAGAGCCTTAAAAATTCAAGGTATCCTACATCCACTTCCCTCACTTTGTCCACGGAGCCTATCAGATTAATCCTAACAAGTGGTGATTTTGATCAAGTTTGATTTGCCTTGGTAAACCCATGCTGACTGCTATGTAAAATCTACCTTGCAGTCCATGCCTCTAGAAAGGGCATCTAAGTGCATTTGCACTGTTTGCACATTTGCACCTTTCCCAGAACTGAGATATGGCTAACAGACCTGTGCTTACTGGGGTTTGCCTTTTACCCCTTTTTCTTCTCCATTTGCTTTGTGTGCTCAAAATCCTATTATGAGATCCTCCTCTGATTTCCATGGCCTTGCAAAAAATGGTAGCTGTTCTGCAGTGGCACCAAGCCACACTCTTCAGCAACCTACAGATGCATCTCGCGTAGTTCCATAAATGTATGCATCTCCAAGTAGGTTAGGCTATCTCTAAATTTGTCTTCATCTGCTGTGGGTACTTTGGTCCTTAAGAAAATATTGGAAGGATCCACGACTTTAAAAGTTGGAAGGAGATAAACCCTCTTAGATGTTATGCAGACTTTCATAATGAATATATTTCCATCCACCTTGAGTATTCTTACTTAAAAATCTTTTTGTATACAAATTATTGTTTAGGAAAACTAGATGTATTTTACTGTTTGTGTGTCCCTTGCTCTGCAAACAATTGTTAGTTTTATGCTGCTTGCTAAGCTATAAATATTAATATACTACCAGCTTTACTAACAGAGAAGAAACTTAGCTTAATTAGTAGTGAACTGAAAGGAATGTGATCAGAGAAGTTATTATTTAACTATTAGAATTGTCATCAATGTTGTAATAGTTCTAACAGAGTTTGCACTATACAGTTAATTTTAGAGTGTAAATAATGGTGGTGTCTCTGTTTCTTTTTTCCATGAGAGTGTTCAAACAGCTCTTGGAACTGACACCCTGTTAAAATGGATACCTTTGTGTCATGCCTCAGACAGATCATGCTTGCTAAGAGTTTCAGTTGTCTCCTAACTTATTTCTTAGTATCTTTCAACCACAAACTACTGATAAACATGAGGACTGCTCTGAAAGTAATGCTTCTTATTTAATTATGTTGGCTCATAATGTCGGAGGTGGATGTTGGTGGTATGGCTGTACATGTTGAACTTTCCCAGTATTATTCTGTTACATGCTATTGCTGTGTGGCAGACAGCAGCAGAAGGGCTGCCTGACAAAATGCTAGACTTCATGGCTATGCACATAATTTAGTGCAAAAATACCATAGATTACCTTTACAAGTGTCAGATTGTAATCTAAATGTAAACCATTGATTGTCATATTTTTCATAGCAACTATAGTGTTAGAAAACCTTTTACGTGCTCTGTCTTTGCTCAGAGTGGTCAGGATAAATACAAGTTTGGTGCTTCTTTGCTACTAGTTATTAATTATTGTCAATACCTGCTTCAGCTACTTGATGATTGGTTATTTATTCTAATTGTAGCTGAGGATCATCAAAATATCATCTTCTTTTACCAAGAGCCTTAGTGTGGCAACAGTCTTAATTTTTGTCTGTTTAGGAGTTGTTGTTTAGCAAAAGAATTTGTTTGGCTCCAGGTTCAAGTACTGTATATTGGAACTTTTCTGAAAAATCTTTAGAACTTTTAACACAAAGGAATCTAATTACCTGATAGACTGCCAGAGGTATCATCCCTAATGCAATTAAGTCTGTTAAATGCATAATTATGGTAGTTCCCTTTATATGACAATTCTCATTTCAAAATAGCAACATGACACTGAACAAAGCATTTCAGAGGATTATTTTATTTTGCGAAGGGTTCAAGTCATGTCACCTTTGTCAGCTTCTTCCCCATTGTACTGGAGGAATGTAACAAAAACTTTCTCAGACGTGCTGTATGGAGTATCTCTCACTGCATTAATTCTGGTCATGCAATTTTACTTATTCATGCAGTTTCTGTAACATCCAAGTGCTAAGTTGCATGTAATTTACACAGATAAATTACACACAGCTGTAGCTTCTAAAGACTTATAGTTTAGGCCGATATTTCATAGTTGTATCTTGAGCTTCAGTCATTTCATTTCTAAATCATTTCCCCCATTTCTTTTATCTGTTGCTTAGAACAGAAGGAAAGTTTAACAGGACATTTAACAGTGCGGATGGTGAAATCGTAATTAACATAGAAACATCTTATGAGTTTAAGAGCTGGAGTACTTCAGCCAAGCTATATTCTTTAAAGGATCGAGGAATTTTCAGGGCTTTCAAAGGGAATACTTAATTCCTTAGGAAATTTTAAACTTCCTAAACTATATCTACATTTTAGTTTAAAATAATGAGATGTTCTTAAATGTCACCAGTATCTTAAAGGGAATTGCAGGGAGAGAAGGTTTGATTATTAATTCATTTACCAAAAATAAGCAATTGATGTTTGTCAAAAAACCTCAAATTTTTCCAGGAATTTTAATCATAAATGCACATGAAGTTGCGTGTGCATCTTACTGCTAATTAATTTCCTGAGAATAATGCTCAAATTTTGTCCTGAAGGAATAAATAAATGACCAAATGCACAGTTGAATACTGTTAGGATTCTTCAAGTAGCGAACAGGTTTCATTGATTTGTATTGTTTGTGTACTTTTTAAAACTCAGTGTTTACTTTGAAATAATAGCATGTCTCTGAAAAATTAAATTATTATCATTGTTGTAGTGGAAATGAATAAAAATAAAAGTGCCGTAACTATTTGTCATGACTTTAAAACAAAGTCTGATTTATTTTTTTCATTTCCCAAACAGCTGTTTCGCCTTTGGCGGTGCCAGAGGCTGTGTAAGTTGTTTACTAGCTAGGATCTGGGAGTGAGAGTTTGGACATACTGCTAGCAACAAATGCCTGTAAGATAGTCAAGAAAATTATTGAGCACCATTGTACAAAATAAAAATGATGATTTTTAATTAGAGATATTGAGTGTATGTCAGCTGGTGGTTTTTTTTTTTCATTCTTCGATGTCCAATGAGTGTGGGTAGATTTGTCTAAGTAATAAATCGTTTGAAACCGTCCCACACCAAATCACATAACTTTCAGCATGTCTTACATTTGCCTATTGTGATATGTTGAGCTAACATAAATGTGCATTTACTGAGTGTAATACAAAACTAAGACGTTTCTTAAGGCTTCTTGTAATACCGGATGTCTTATCCATTCTGTAATGATGTAATCTACAGGAGTTGCAGATCCTATATTCACGATTGAAACAACAAGGAATATAAGTGTGATTAGGCAAAGGTGATGATACAGATTGAGAGTTTTTCTGATGAATATTCTTACACTACAAAATCAACAGCAAAGATTTAGAGAGTATTAAAGCCGAGAAGCATAAATGAAGTTCTCACACAAAACAAATGCTTAAACAGGGAAGCATGGTATGTGTTACATGAACATTAAGTTGCAGATATTTTCTCAATTTGCTCAAGTGCACATTTACTGAAATATACCTCTAGATAATGAAATTTAGGTATGAAATCAGGTAATTTAGACCTTCCTTGCTATAGTGAAAACCTAAGAGACATGTTCATCTTTACCAATGTTTAAATTTCTTAACCACAAAATATCCTTTGAAATTGATTTAGCAGTGGAAAACATGTCTATATTAGGTAATTCTTCCAGAGTGTTCCAAATAATGAGATTGCTGAATGGCATCTTTTTTTTTTTTTTAAAAAAAAGAGAGTTGTCCAAGATATTTTATCATTAGAAGAATGTGTGTTTGACAGCAGTCCTTCACCTAGAGGCAAATGAGAGCATCTCTCTGTTCATTCCCATAATGATAGTCGATTCATATGGAGGATGAAATTACTGTATCTCAGAGAGGCACTACAGATATCTCCAAAGCAATATGAAAAGTGCTTATTAAATAATGGCAACATATTATTGCATGTGTTTAAAATATAGATATTTAAGTGAGAAAGCAGAGAAAAGCAATTGGTGTCCAGGTTTAGGGACTAATATGCTAGTAACAAACTATTCTAAAAGGCCCACCTGTCTCTAAGCAGTTGCATTTACAGGACACTGAAAAATAAATATATTGTTGTTGCATGCTATGTTTTCTTTTATTTGGTGGTTTTCTTTCCTTCCTGCCTCTTTCTTTCTTCCCCCAGCCTAGAAATGCACATAGACATGTTTTACCATGAAATGGAAGAAAAGAGATCAAACATATAAATGCATGTAGGAAAGAACTTTCAGGAACAATATTATATGTTCAGATAATTAGTTCCAAAGATCTGTATGATTTTTCAGGATTCTTATTTGTTCATTATAATGGGAAATTAAGAATACTATTCAGTAGTTTTAAGCTAAGTGTACAGTTGGCATTAATTCAGTGTTGTGAATTTGAATACTAGAGGATTAATTAGTTTCTAGGAAAAGTCACCAGCTGCATCTCATGAAACTCAACATAGAAACAGTAACTTATTCTTTTTCTTACAAGAATGTATTAATATCTTTTCAGATATTAAAACAAACAAACAAAGCAAACCAAAAATAATGTGTAAATTGCCTTTATTTTCAATTGCAGTAGAAACTTGTTCGTGCCTGTGTAGCTGTAGCTAACTCTTACGATGCTATTGTGGAACATCTGATAATTTTGGAAGGTTTTAGTCTTATGATTGTTTTAATGTCTACCTTACCACGAAGTAAATTCTGCTGTCTTTGTGTTACATTAAAACATGTAAACCAAGTCCTGTCAGCCAAACAAACCAAAATTTTCTGCCTTGACTTTTAGAGATTAATGCAATTTGACTATGGAAAAAATGCAATTTGACTATGTAAATCTGTTTGAAAATCATCAACTCATTTAAGAAAACAATTGCAAGAGTGTTTTTTGTTCTGCACAGTGTTTACCGAGGACAGGCTATGTAGTTTAGAAAATTCATTAGTGAAATCATCTGTTTGTCTTTCCTCATGAAACTTTGTACCTTTGTGTGACTTCTGTTTCAAAAATGTCTGCTGTCCTTACCACAAAGAGCACTATCACTAACTGACTGGATAAATCTTTCCAAGGATCATAGATGGAGGATATTTCTGGAATAAGGCACATGGTTCATTCTTGCACAGGATTGGCCTTAAATTAGCTTAAAAGCTAATTACTGTCTCTGAAATCGGTGAGCTTAGCTCCTGTGCCTATTTAAATTTCAGAAGTTCTTAAGAGGGTTACTGATACATTAAAAGCACTTGTTTGTTTGATAGCCCCATGAAAACATTAGTGGCACAACTACAGATTTGTTTTTGAGGTTGGTCTAGCAGCTGTCTTTCTAAACTGGTGCTCCTTGGGGTGAAAGAGACAGTTAAGCCCATATCTCATAATCAATATTCATAATGGTCTGCAGACATCACAAAGAAATTACTAAAACTTGCTTTAGTAAAAGAGGAATATTACTACAGTTGTGATATGTTTATGAATGGCTTTTATGCATCAGGAAAAACTTAATTGGGAATACTGCAACAGGATAGGTAATTGAAGCCATTATGGATGGTTTTCATCCTATTAGATTTGTTTAGTATGAATAGTTGAGGGAAGAAGCAAGAAAAGGAGAAGAAAACTTAACATAGGATTACTTTTTCTCAGTTATGCAGCTGCTGAAAAAGTCATACGTGGTAATAACAAAATGAATGGCTTATGTTGAATCTGAATCTTAAAAGGCACAGATGTCCTTGCAGGCGCTTTACTGTAAGACTGACTGTTGTTTTTTTTTCCAGAGAAAGCATATTCTGGTGATTCTGCAAGGTTAGCACTTGGATTTCATGGATCAGTATTCAAGCGTCTTAGGATAAACCTGATGCTCAGAAGGCAAACTGTTTACTCCTTTTTTATTATATAACTGCATATCAGTATATTGATTTTTAGGAGATCAAATACATTTTAAGCTTGATCAACAGTTTACTGAGTCCAGAGCTTTTAAAGATAAGCAAAGATTGACAGATTGATTTGTAGTGCATGGCCTATTTTACAAATTAGGACTGCCACATTAGCAGCTCTCGGAAATGCAGTTCTGGTTTTTCAGTTTGTGATAGTAGCAGCAGCTGTTGGGGCATGTAACGTAATCTGAAGGTGAGTCATTTGCCTTTTTTGCGATTGATTTTTAGAGAACGGGTGGAATAATATTCAAATGTGCAGATGCGTCTCAGAAAGTAGAATTTAGACTTACTGCGTTGCTCTTCTTACTTGTGCAGAAGTAAAAAATTGATTAACACTCCTTTTGAAACCAAGCTTGTATTCCTGAGATTCAGAAAGCAGCATGTCCTATGGATTTCATGTTTAAGAATGTCTAAGGTGTCCAGTGATAATAGTTGAGATGACAACATTACATACTCAGTTACAGAGCCACAACTGTTTTAATATGTATGTGTTTTTGTCATGTCACGATCACTGTTTTACTCAGTTAGGGAGCTGGTTGGAATTTATAAGTTGTGAAAGTCCTTGCCTGAAAAAAGATCTAGTACATTACCAAAAGGAAAATTTTTATGGCTATGCTTAGAAGTATAGTATGCTGAGTTCAGCGTCATTCAACTTTCACCCTTTGTGGTTTGCTCCATTACAAACATGGATTCAATGCATTGCAGTTCCAAGGTTTTGAAAGTAAAAGGATATTTTGAGATCATTTGTAGTAAAAATTAGATTTTTCAAATCTTGTTGTTATTCTACACTTGCTTAAATGTGCTGTAGATAGGCTTAGCACTACTTCTGATGTAATCACTTTAAGATGTAGCTATCTTATTAGGGCAAACAAGACTCTAGATGGTTGAATATTTGTACTTTAATGATCTGCAGACTATGCTGAACTAACACAATCCTTGAAGTTGGACTGCCAAATAGTGGATGGAGTTCTTAATTGCCTGATTTTGACTAAGTTCTTTATAAATAATTCATGTATCAGAAAATTCCTGTGTTTACTGAATCACAATGCTGTGATTACTTGCATAAATATTGCACGTTTTTAGGTTTAAATTCTGTTGAATAGTTTCCTTGAAGTTGAACCCAGGATCTGAAATCCACAATTCTTGCTTAAATATTCACTTAGAAAGGTCTTCGCTCGAGGGATGCTTATAAGTTACACTCTCAGCGGTGTCCTAAGTTTACTAAAAGAAGTTCACTGCAAGATGTATTCTTATTAATTAGTGATCATTTTAATTTGCTGGATTTTTTTTTGGAAAGCAAACTTCCATTGTCGAAGAATTTGTAAGAGTGATCAGTGCTGGAATGGGCTGCACAGGGTGGTGGTTGATTCACCGTCCCTGGAGGTGTTGAACAAACATGTAGATGTGGTACAGAGGAACAGTTTAGTGGGGAAATATTGGTGATAGGTGGATGGTTAGACTGTATGATCTTGGAGATCTTTTCCAACCTTGGTGATCTTATGATTTTATGAACATGGCTGTACTTTGGTTCATGCTTTTTTGTTTGTTTTGTACTAGGGATTTGATCTTGAGTTTTTGTAATTTTATGTTTTTCTATGCTTTTTATGGTGATTTTGTTGCTTTCTTATTTGCTTTTCTGATCTGTCCACAAACAAACTCAG
This sequence comes from Tetrao urogallus, assembly GCF_951394365.1. NCBI lineage: Eukaryota > Metazoa > Chordata > Aves > Galliformes > Phasianidae > Tetrao > Tetrao urogallus. The sequence continues at coordinate 5,489,222 of NC_136827.1, read as the reverse complement.
AAAATATTCTTCTGCTACATTACACACAGCGTTGCATTTTTAATAAATATCCCTAATTAATAGTTAAGAACTAATTGTTTTTGCTGACTGCATGTTCAATTTGATACATCATTTGAACCTCATTTTAAAGGCATTTTATGTGTGAATTTTGTGTAGCCAGTCACCCCAGGGATAACAAAACCATCATGATTTTCTGAGCTACTATCTCATTCTACATTACTTTCTGTGCATCCCAATTTTTCTGTTACAGTATCGATTCACTGTGTAAATGTGTTTATTTAGTAAAATACACATACACTGGAACATTAACGTACATTTTTATGTATTTGGAGGAAAATAAATTGCATGCATATGCACAAAGCAGTAAGGAAGATGTATTTCCCTTAGCTTACTCTACCCAGTTTCAATGGTTTTCCCATTGCTAGGGGGGACACCGGGTGAGAGAAATCAGTACACTTATCCAGGGTAGGGATTGTAATATTACTGTTTTTACAGTTTCTCCAGAGAGTCACATGACAGCGAGGGAAGTTAAAATGAGATGCTAGGGATGATAACCTGCTTGTTTGTGTGCATGAGAAAGATATAATATTACTTAAGATTTAGGTGAAGTAGGGAAACATCTTCACAACCTATTTCACTTTGTTGTCCTTTCCCCCCATGCTACCCACCCACACTACTCAGTCCTCATTTCTAGTGTTACAGCCACCGTGAGTTTATTTTCTTGCGCTTCATACTCCAAGTAGCTGTTAGGGACTTTCTAAAGAAATTAGGGGAAAGCAGTAAAATTGCTGTGGCAGCGGAGAATAGCTCTAGTAAAGTCAGGTGTTGGAAGATGGAGTGTAGGAAGATCTGGATAGTCAAACAGGAAAGATCTTGGTTGAAGGTGCTGGGGATAAATGTCAGATGAGTAACAGAATAGAGTAAGTACCTCGAAGGGAGATAATGGACGTTAGACTGCTGTTGTTCTTGGAAAAAAGAGAACATATGCTCTTCTGGGTTTTTTATATTCATTCATTTGTACCTTGGAATGTAGTGGACACCCTTACACCTATTTCTGATTGAGATTTTTCATGCTCTTCATGGAAAATCGCCTATAGTTCTAATTGGTTCTGTTTAGTTATTATCTATTAATTTTGTAGATGAATTAAACTGCTGCTTTTATGAATGGCACACCATAGAAGTGTAGTGTAAGAAAAGCTTTTCAGTTAGCTGTTTGTCAGAAGGCATTGTTCCATTACCAAAGAAGAAATAACAATTAAATAAAACTTACTGATCTCAAATTTCATGCTGAAAATATAAATTATATTAAATAAATAACTTGAATTTCCATAGGTGTAAAGAAGTCTTTAATAATCTAACTTGATGACATACATATTTCCTAGTTCTTTGTGTAATAGGGATTTTATTTCAGAGGGAAGGGAAAGTAATGTTTTTTTTGTTTGTTTGTTTGTATGTCTGGTAAATTTAGTTATGTCTGAAATATCAACAATAATACACTTCTGAAAGAGGTCTGGATGGACAATTTGATTAATTCCTCATAGAAAGCAGAGTAATATAGTCCTATAGGTTGAATAATTTACAGCAATTTATGCAACTTTAATCCTGTGTCTTTATAGCTGACAAAAATGTTGACTGACATCTATATAGGTTATCTGTTTTATCTCTGATCATTTCTCTTTACCTAATTATCTTTCCTTGATTATTGCTATCCTGTATGACTGAGAAAGACAGAGATGAGCTTACATTAAATGCAAATACATTCAATTTTTCTTCTGTGTACTTTATATCTCATATATCAATTTTCCCAAGTGACATTTGAGCTACCTGCATGTTTTGCTTCTGTTTTATATTATCTCTTTAACAAGTAACTGAATGCTGCCCAGATGGAGATTTTGTAGCTTTTGACTTCCTATGCCAATCTACTACTCTGCTAGTGAAATCTTCCAGCGTCGAAGCTGAACCTCCCAAGTCACAGACTGCAGCTGCTGCTTGCTGTTATATCTTCTGCCACGAGCAAGATGAGTTGAGATCTGCTGCTTTTGTAGCCAAACTTCAGATAGTTTAAGGCTGCTATCTGGTCACCCTGTAGTGTTTTAGATGGTGCTCTAGAACTGCGTTCATTTTGCTGATCCCCTTCTGCTGGACTTTCTGAAGTTTCCCAAGATTAATCTTAATTCCCAGAACAGCACAGTGATTGAAGCAGTGCCATTTTTGTCAGCCGTCCCCCCAGTTTGCTGATGGTATGCTCTGACTTTGCATCAAAGGCGTCACATTTCAAGCTGAACGTCGGTACTGTATTGATCCTGAGGTACTTGTTCCTGGCTGCTACATGGATATCAAACCAGTGACAGTTGCCCTTGCAGCCTGGGCGTGCAGTGTAGTTTTGACTTACTAGTGCTCAGTCAGCCTGTGTTTTCCTAGCTGACTGATTGGAAAACTATGACAGAAGGTGTGTAAAAGGCCTTTGCTTATTGCTCTGTGTTCAGTCACTTGGTTTATTGTAGAGGCAATTGATGCTTTAATACAGCTTGCCCTTGGTAACACTGCTGCCTGAGTTCTGACTGTGGTGGTGGTGTTCCCATTTAGGAATGGGTTTCAAGAGGGCCTTACCAGGCACTAAGATAGGACTGATTAGTCTGTTTTCTCAGGCCTTTATTCTTGCTTTTCTTAAAGATGAATGTAATGTTAGCTTTTGGCATTAGTCAGGAACTTGCCTTCAGAATTCTTCTTAGTTCTGATGCTAAAATTCAAATAATTGTATTCTCTAACTTACCTGAATGTTTTGATGTTTCACATACCACAAGTTCTTGTTATTAATTTCCCTTACAACTTCTTCTTTTCAGTTTGAAGGAAGGATCTCTGTTACTACTAGGCTTGCCAAGTTATGTCATTTGAAGACCAAAACGTCTGATTTGTATAACTAAAACGCAGAAACCTCTTGCTGTAACCATTGCATTTATTTTCACAAAATTGTTGTAAAATAGAGATGAGTACTGAGAGAAGTCCTAGAGATTTTTTGTTTTCTGTTTTTATAAGCATTTACAAAATGCTTATAAATGAAATGTATGAATGAGTATTTAGTGGGACTTTCAGACGTGTTAGTGTCTGTTAACGTGGGCTAAATATCATTTAAAATGTGATCTTAAAAATCTGGGTGGGTTTTTCACTACACATTAAAGGATGCCTCAGTTTTGAATGAATTTCTGAATTGGTATTTTTCTTTTGTAGTTTTCTTGCCAGAAATACAGTCTGTGTTAATATAAAAAGGGGATTGCTAAATGTTGGCTGGTCTGCATCTCAGTTCCTATGATATATTGCACAGAATTAAAATAAATTAGTTTTAAGCATTCATTGAGCTCAGTTTTGTATTTTGAATTTTTGATTTGTTCTGTGGATATTCAGCTGACTTACTGCCAAAAATTTGGTTGCTTCCCAAGTTGTTTTATTACTTAACTAAAATAAGATGCTGAGGGCAAGATTATCAGCATGAGAATAAATGATCTAGCAAGTAGTAATAAACCTGAAAACAACAATACTTAATGTTTTATGCATCGTTTGTGTGTGTGCCACTGCTGAAGGTTGAAGCAGTGCTTTTTAGTTCTGCATACTAAAGGCAGAGGGATCTATTAGCACTTCTTTTACTCATGAATTCTGCTCCTGGTTATTATATAGGCATATGCATAGAAGCTATAAAAATAAAAATTGTAGTGGAAGACAAAGAATACCAAGACAGCACTGTGTTCATGACAAATGGAAATTGTTTAACAGAAAGGGGAAAAATTAAACTTGAGCAAAATTTACCTAGAGTCCTATTGATATTACTTGACATTTTCCTCTGTTTTTTCTTTCCTATGACACACACAAAAAAAGCGAAAGAAGTGCATGTTGCAAAAAACTGTCCCTTGATTTTGCTAGCTCAACAGGAAATTAGGGTATTAATAGTCTGTGAATGTATCCTAGGATTTTCTGTTTTGCCTATCTGGTTAGTAGGTGTCTGTTACCATCCTCTGTTTACCTTCTGATTGTTTTAGCTGTAAATTAAGGTGTAGGTCGGCTCCCCAGTTTTTTTTTTGCAAGATGAGAGAACACATACAGTGTTTGTGAACTCAAGTTGTGATTATATTAGTTTTAAAGGTACCATATAGAATTTGTGTGTGGGCAAAACAGTCCAAATTTGTGTTTGGAGCATTCATTGTCTTTCAGTCTTTCAGTGTCTTTTCAGTCTAAAAAAAAAAAAAAAAAATACCAACTCCAAATATATTCTTTTCATTATATGATACATGTATAATATATAATAGAACTCCTGTAGATCCAGATTTCAAAGTGACAGTAGCTATGGCAGTAGAGCAGCTGAGATTCAAAGCAAAAGGAACCTCTTCAAAACACTTGCCATTGTATGTTAAAGAAACCTTGACTGCAATATCATTTTGTCCCATATAAAAAAAAAATCCCTCATGCAAGCTGGCATTAGCTGTTGAATATCTGTAGTTCATGATCTATTAAAAGGTTGCTAACTTCAATATGTGCAAATGTAGGAAAGTTGACAAAGTTAATTATGTGTTAACAGTAAACACGTAAAAATGATTTCCTAGGTTGCGATTTCTCACATGGAATGTTATGCTTAGCCTGAGCAACGAAGGTATTAGTATTTCAGGTAAAATTCAATGTGAGCTCTTCATATAGTTAGCGAGTTTCATAAAAATCTTTACTTTTCCAAAGTGCTGATTTCAAGTACTGACACACTACATAACATTAATTTTCTTGAAGTGGTATCCACAAAAAAAAGAAAAGAAAAAGTCTGTTACCTATACATAGTTCTGTAAATAAATAATTAAGCAACCATTTAAATTAGTGTTCTGCTGAAATTTGTCATGGCTATTTCCATTTGCTCTATGCTCATCCAAAACACGGCCATATCTAGTGTCACAAATCCAAGCTTAAATAACAATTCTTGTTATATTTCAAAGTTCTGCTCAAAATAACTGTATGAAAGTGAATAGTGATTAAACTCAGGTGAACTGCACTCTTTTAACAGACGTTATGTGAACAGAATAACAGGAAAAATTATTGAGGAAATTATTTGCTGTGAATTATTAGTTCTGATGGGATCATCGTTCAATTGAGAATTTTGAGTTAATGTCAGAGCAGCAGCATTTGATTAATCTATGCTTTTTTCTACTTCTATATCCTGGAGTAGAAAATGCTTTTCATTTATATAAGAAATCTAGTGGGTCAGACCTACCGCACTTTTGTTTGTCCTAGTTTAGGGAAATGAGTTTTCCTATCCTAGATATGATTATTCCATTCTTTAAATGTCAACAATAAATTTTAAACTTGTCTGTACTGTTTATTTTATGGTATTTTGTGGCCGTACAACAAATATATATGCAGACTTGAGGATTATCCTACCCTTCATCAAAGTGAGTTAGTGTATGTACACAGCAGACATTAATGCTATGAATGCATATTTAGCTATCTTTAATTATCTGGCTTGAACAAGACCAGAAATCTAGCGCAATAAAGGGCTGTGCAGACTGATATACTCAGCTGTGTGTTGCCATGGTTAGGTCGCTTCCAGAATCGGGGTGCTTAAGGCTAAACAAGGTCTTGTGGTTTGTTTTATAGGCTGTAATCACAATAATTTTCCCGATGTTCATGGGCATGCTACTGAGCTTCTTAATAGGGAAAAGTGTTTTTTCTCTTTTATTGTAGGTGTACAAGTTTAAATGACAGAATGCTTGAGCTGTTTTAAACTCTAAATTTTTATTTAAGGATTTGCAAAACCCGAAAATAACAACATCCCAGAAATTATTTTTGCTTCAGGAATCAGATATACCTTCAATTTCACTTTTTCATCTTCTATTTAAACTTCTGGAAGCAGGATTTCAGTAGCTTCAAGGGTAATTGTTTGGGCACTGCTTTTAATGTTGGACACTGTTTTTACTCATACTTATTTATATTTTATATCTGTATAATTTATATTCCATGTGATATTTTATGTATTATCTTACATATTGCATGAAAATATTTATATTATCCTTATTATACGTTATAGAATATATGAAGAAATGTTGAGAGAGCTGGTCTTGTTTGGAAAACAAGTTTGGAAAAGACGCCTGGGAGACCTCCTTGTGGCATTCTAATAATTGAATGGAGCTTGTAAACAGGAGGGAGACCAATTTTTTTAAATGGTCAGATAGCGATAGGAGAAGGGGGAATGGTTATAAATTAAAATAGGGTGGATTTAGACTGGTGAGGTGCTGGAACAGGCTGCTCAGAGAAGTTGTGGATGCTCCGTCTCTGGAGACGTTCGAAGCCAGGTTGGATGCAGTCCTGGGCAGCACCATCTGGTGAGTGGTGCCCCGGCCTAAGGCAGGGAGCTTGGAACTGGAAGTGTGGAACTTTAAGGTCCCTTCCAATCTGAATGTTTTTATGATACTGTAGGGTATTGCACAGGAAGAGGATGTGGCAAAGAGGTGTAATGTTTGTGACTTTGCAGATTATAAATATGCAAATATATAAATAAGTTAAAGCAAATTCTGAAATGAGAGCTTGGGCTGTTGGTATAAAATAGTTCTGTGACAGATTAAGTGTTAGGTGTCCTTGGTAGGGCTAGAATAAAGATTGAATCATCTTTGCCATAAGCGTAACACTGACCCTGTTAGCTAAATTTAGGAGGTCTGAAAGGAAGAGTGCAGTTTAGAACTGACCTTTCCCAGATTAATAACCAACTGCTGAACTTGATTATGTATCATATGCCATTCTTCTGTATTAATTCCCTGTACAACATGGTTGAATGCATATGTACTTGTCAGGCTTATTTTGTAAGAATTAATTAATAGAAGATGCATGTATGAATTTTAACATTTTTGCCTTTGTTTCCCACTTTTACAAAATATTCCTTATTTAGAATGCTCTTCTGTGTATGGTGGGCTTTATCCACCTATATATTGTGTTCATATATATACTACATATGAAAAAATTGAAATGTAATACTGTTCTTATTAGGAACGTACACAAGAGGGTTTTTAAAATTATTTTTCAACGTAAGTTGTGTTCAAATTAAATGTCAAATACAATTTGGTGTAAGAAACTTGAAATATATGATAGTCCTCAGAGAAAATCTAAGCACTCTGATCTCCTAGCCAAACTGCTATTTGCATAATAGTGAGCTGTAAGGTTATATATCATTATATGGCAGAATGCCAGACCATAATCTACTCAGTAAAGCTACTGAAAATGCCAATCTGAAAAGCATTCATCTTAGAAAGGAGTTTGCAGCTTCTATAAAATACAAAGGATTTTGGCTCTTTATTTTTACTATTTCTTGTTCTTTTTTGTTGTTGCGCTTGTGCAAATAGAATACTACTGTCTATTTCCAGTGTTCCTCTACTTTAGCTGTGGTGGACAAAAATGCAAAAATGAATTTTGACATATTTGCTAAACATCCCTGAACAGATTAAACTACCTTAGAACTTCTTCAGTAATCAGTCTTGAAAAATACAAACTGAGATTTGCGTCCCTGGATAAATTAAATTGTTTCCGAAGTTCTTCATTAATCACCCAAAGATAATATATTAAAAATAATAACTGCAGGTTCTTTGTAAGGACGCTGAATTCACTGTTAGATAAGACAAAAACTATTTTACTACACAGTCATTTTTCTTATGTGTGTGTGTGTGTGTGTGTGTATTCAAGAAACATTTAGATGTGATGCTAAAAGACATGTTTTAGTGGAGTTATATTGGTGGTAGGTGGATGGTTGGATGATCATGGAGGTCTTTTCCAACCTTGTTGTTAAAACAGCATCGTCATTATCATTGATAACAGACGTCTTTGTATTTCATGACAAGTTAAAGATGAGACTATAAATTAATTTATTCATAGCAAGATAGTGTAAGTGGTGGTGTGTTTGTTTTTCTCTCTGTTCCTATTGACAGGTGTATAGGCTGCAATAGGCACTGGCATTAGCCTTTGCATAGTTTTATGAAAATGCTCGAGAGAATACTGGTCTCAGGGTTTCACACTGAGTAGGATGCTGTGTCTGGGGAAGTCAAGGTAAGAAGGAATCCTTGAAAATATTTCCAGGTGTGAAAAATGGAATTGATTATTCCTTGCCAATCAGAAGGAAGTATAATCGGCCAACTTGATATCCTGATTTGAATTTTAATATGGTAATACATGTTTGTATGTAAAAAATACCAGAGAATTTTATACAGCAAAATTACTGGTGAAACTGCGTCTTTGTAATTTACGTTGTGTGTTACTGTGGGCTTAGGACCGTATTTTTTCTGATAAGTAGGTGAATCTTCTTAATATGATGTTAGAGACTGAATACTGAGAGTAAATGAAAACTTCCCAAGTGAACTTCATTAAGACTGCATTTTTTCCTTATTATATTTTTAATTTTTGAAAATTTGGGATTTCTCCATTTGGCAGTATTTATCCAAAGGTATTTTAATATTTTCCATCTTTTTATTGCATGTAAGCTCTAACTTATTTTTATGGAGATATGTTGATAGCTTTACTGTCAAATAGCTACTTTGCTTTAGCTTTGTTTTATGAAAAGTGCAAAAGAGGACATGTTTTTCCCATATCCAACTACATCATTGAGTAGGTTATGAATAAAAGTGCTTATTTTCATTATCTCATTACTTCAAAAAGAAAAATAAAATAGTGTAAAAAAGAAAGGAGACTAACAATGAAGTCCAACTTAAGAATGTAAGAAGCAAAATAAACTGAAGAAACCAATGATTTTACTGTTACACTTCTCATACATCCTGCTCTTCCTCACTGATTGGTAGCCTCAGAAACAAGATACTGGGATACACAGGACCTTCATCCTGGTCACTGGATCAACCCTATCTTAAGTTTTGAAATAGTGACTCCATTGAAATGACTGGTCTTCTACTGCTTCTGTACTAGGTCTTGAAAACTGTATGCATATCCTTTTAAGGTAAACATGAGGGTCAGTAATCAGAGTGCCTACCATTTTGGAATTTATGCATTTTCTGTATAAAAATAATATTATCAGAAGGATATTTAGATGTACTTGCTTCTGGACATCATTCATTCAAATTGGTGAAAGTAAGAATGGCCAAAGTAACATTTAAAATGGTCTTGTCTGACAAAACCTCTTCACTGTACTGTGACTGGCTATGGCCATTTAACATAACAAATTTTAATAAAATAGAAATTAGATTGATTTTTTGAGCACAAGATTGATTACTTGTAAGGTACCATGAGGTTGAACTCGGCTACCCATCTGAGACTTAATAATGTGTAACTTTCACTTGATGTTGCTATACCAGAAAAGTCAATAGTTTCCTAAGTTTCAAATCTGAAGTACTGCCATAAATGGTTTAATTCTCTCATACTTATGAGCCACTAAGAATTCTTCAGGGAGTTTAGTAGTTAGTGACCTTAGACACCTAATTATTTTCTTGTAATATAATTATTCCCAGCTCAGTAGAACTACTGTTTCATGCAATTAAAAAAAACCTATAGGCAGAATTAGAAAATTCTCAAATATGGGTAATTTTACAAATCATGGCAGTTTAGGTGCAAAGTGTTTTGAACTTATTCTAGTCATTGATCATGCTTATAGTTAGCATTAACATATGAATACCTATGTGCATATTAAATATGCAATACACATCGGACTCAGAGCTGTTTAACAAGTTGATACAAGACTATTTTATATGTCAGAGATCCTTTGTCAGAAATCTTTGAAATACAACAAATTTATTTTAGCTAACTGGGAATTAATGTAGCTAAGAATGATGGCAAAGCAGCAGGTATCTCATCTGAGCAAGTCACTGTTGCCAGTAGTTATTGGTATTTTTCCAACGTGAACTCGCTTGTTATTTAAATGACAGGAAGCTGATACTACACCTAGTGATACCCAAAGGCAGTTTGAACTCTTACTGAGCAACAGTAGTGCTGAGGTGTAAAAATATTCCACAACTTTGCATCAATTCCTTAGTTATGTCAAAAAAACTCTAACACCAAGTTCATCGTGTTTGGAAATCTTTCCTTAGCAGTCATTTAGGTAATTTTTATTAATGATAATTTATCTGCAGATGTATGCATTTTTAATGCTTTTAAATTGATTTGTTATTTGACCTATTCAAAAGCAAATTTAAAATATATTCCAAGATAGCAAAGCTTGTAAAAATAAATAAATTGAAATTGTCTAAAAATTGCAGAATGTAATAATATATGAGATGAGATATTGCATTGAAGGAGAGAGAAACCATAATAGGTTATCTGAGTAAACTTTGCACAGTTCCTTCTTACTACTGCCTTGAGCGTAACTTTCAGAACTGCGTAGTGAGTTACGTTATCTAAGTACTGTTTGGTTTTTAATATACGCACTTCAAAAGTTTTTAGCATTTTAAAATAAAATCATTAAAGCCTCATTTTGATTAGAAAATGGAAGACTTAAAAATAAAAATTGAAAATCTTTTAGTGTGTAGGTAATTTAGCAAAGATTACGTAATTCTAAATATTAAGGAAAGCACTCGGAGGTGAGGTATATGCACACGTATCTTCTGCAGAACTTGGATCCTTTTCTTGTCAGGGAAGACTGTCAAATCTTCCTAGGAAGGATTCTTTCTTTATTGGTGTTCATTAAAAGTAAGGACACTAAACTGTACGCTGCCAGAGCAATCATTCCTAGTATTAGGATTAAAAAAAATCATCATGGTGGCTATGGTATGTTAGTGAGTTTTGAACACTGTAACATCCTAAAGTGGTTTATATAACTGTATTTTGTAAATGGTGTGTAAATATAAATATTTTATAAATAAACTTGAAACTGGCGGAGAATGCAACTAATTAAATTAAAAAGGAGGAGTAACACATTAATGAGATGTATGTAGAAAATATTTTCGTGAGAAAAGATAATTCTAACAGGATTTTCAGGAAGTACTTACGAGCTGAACTTTTAAACATCAGGAGCGCTTCCAATTTATAGTATTCTGATGGTTGTGCCTGGAATAGTTTCTCACTGGTATTACCCACACTGAAAATGTGCACTTATGTATGGGATAAGGCATACAGACTTCTAGATGTTCTGATGTTGGTCAAAATAGTAACAGCAATCTGCTTTGCATTTGCACAAAATAAAGTTCCTACTTGTTTACCATAGGATATTCCTATTTTAATCCTGTGTGAAAAACAAAAAAAAGTATTCATTGTTGGTTTTTTTTCCCTCCACTATAAACTCTGGTCATCACATGTAAGTTCATGGCTTACATGAAGTTCTCTCTTGATTTCCGTGCTTTTTTGATTGCATGTTATGTATGCCAGTTTTCTACTTTTTTCTCAAAGGCCTTTAGTTCCTGTTTGTTCAGGAACGCAACTGTAAATGAATTCTAAATGTATGCTAACCTTCCATAATTATGCACCTGATATTTTCACATAACTTCTTTTTGAAGGAGAGATTAGTTGATGAATTGACAAACTGAGATCACTGCTTTGTAAATGACACTAGTAATCTGGAGGCCAGAATTTAACAGTGTCAGTCGCTTCAGCTTCAAGTTGCACCTTCAGGCAAAGAGGAGCTGTTTGTGTAAGACATCATCGCAAAGCCTCTGCATACATTTGGCCTGCTGAACCATGTAAGTCATGCTTACCACTTGACGTGCACATAGTTGGTAGCACAAAAGATCCATGGTTGATTGGCTCATTGTGTAAGACTGCCTGTAAGTGTTCCTGTGAAGCAGGGAATGTCCTAGCTTCTACTTTTACAGTACATTCCTGTGAAGCAGGGAATGTCCTAGCTTCTACTTTTACAGTACATTCTTAAATGTAATATTTTCAGTTAAGACAGTGTTGGATATGTGACTGCTAATGAATAGAGCGCATTTGTTGAATGTTCCTTAGGAAGTAGATGAATATTAGAATTCATTATATGTTGGTTAGCTCGTAGTAAACATTCTCCCAGTAATCAAAATCCTACGGACTTAAATTGTCTGTCCGATTAGATCTAAACTAAATGCACCTCTGTGAACTTTCATTAGAAGCTTTCATTTTACTTTCCCCGCTCTCCCCCATGTGCTGCGGTAACATTATTACCTGCTAATTTTTCTAATTCTTGCTACCTCTGTATAGGCAGCACTTTGTTCTCACTGTCTTTCTAATTGCAGTTGTTTTGAAACAAAAACTTCTACTAAAGAAAACAGTAATCGAGCTCAAATCCCAACATTTCTAATATATGCTGCCTCAGTAGGAGTTTTTTTCCCTCTAAGTTTATAATTAAAAACCTTTTAACAAAAGACAGCTTGAGTCTGAAACTGTCAGGTTTCCCCTTGTCCTTGATACGTACTGGAGTGGGGGAAAGGCAAGAGAGGTATTTTACTTTTAAAGAAGCTCCAGTTTGTGGAGACATTTGTATTCAGATATTGCTTTCCCTTTCTCATGAGAGCACGGCTCTGGTCTTCAAATGAAAAAGAAATAATAAAGCACATCAGGAACAGTGGACCTTAGACCTACTCTTTCTCTCCTTGTCTTGGAATGTTATTTCCATATAGAAAGCTACTCTAATGGGACACTTGTAAATGGCAGGGAATTTAGCCCTTGTGAGTCTTCTCCAGAAATTGGATTTTTGCTTAAGCAAACAGCAAACCATGCAGCAGGGAAAAAGCTATTTATTTGACTGCCTGTTGAAGAGCCTTACAAAAATACAATTCAGTCCGTTGCGATCAGTGAAGTCAGTCTAGTATGTATTGAAGAAAAAAATCATTTTACCTCAACTGGATGTTGAAGCAATCTTTCAAATACAGTGACATATTATGTAAGTTCCAACTTTGTAACAGGGATCATGCAATCCAGTGCTTTTTGTTAAGCACAGCTTTCACTAATGGCTATCGAAAACTCATTTTCTGTTCTTCTAGGTAACTTTCACAGAAAGGAAGAAAATCGAGATATTTTCTTCTTTAGACATTTTTAATGTTTTAAAACTCTTCAGTTTAAAGATACTTGCTTCTGTGATACTTCATGCTTCCTGCCCTTTTTTTTTTTTTTTTTTCCTGTGCTGATTAACAGGTCTATTAGAAAGAAAAGCTTGTTACAAGTTCTTTTTGAAGGCAGCCTACCATACGCTTGAAACAGTAACAAGGATTCACTGATGGTCATTGGAGTTGTGCAGCCTTCAACACAAAACAAAACTTGTTGAATCCACGACATTCTGTTGTTTATCATAGGCCACTTCCTGAATACCTGAATGTGGTTAAATTGTCATAATGTTGTTATGCCTGAGTGGAATCTGTGTGTGTATATTGGAGTTGTCTTGAAGATGAGAACCTTTTAATGCTTTAGACTGGTTCAGTTGGTGGGAATGTCAGTTCTGAAATACAGGTGCAGTTCTCGCAACACCTTATTTGAAAATTTTACCCTTGATGTTCTAGATATGATAATTAATAGAAGACTTCAAGTGTATGTATATGTACGTCTTCTAGTGTTTTATTAACATTTCTACACAGCTGGGTTGTGAAAGACCTTTCCTAACTAGACATTTTTTACAAATAGTAGTTCACAGAATCACCCGGGTTGGAGGGGACCTCAAGGATCATGTAGTTCCAACCCCCCTGCCTAGCAGGGCCACCAAACATACACATAGTTCATAAGTGTTGAGTTCTTCGGTGTTTGGAAAAAGTGTCAATAAAGACAATAACTAGCTTGCAGAATTAAGGAATCAGGAACTTGCAGTTAAGATAGATTTAAAGTCTTAACTCAATTATTGCATTGTACTGTGGTAATACATTCAAAAGATACTCACTTTTTAAGAAGGCCCTTGTCTCCCTAACCGTACAAATTCCATGTAGATGAATCACTGGTCAATGTGTAATCCATGATCACATTGCTCTGACTTCCTCCTGAAGAGGGAAATTTCTACTTTATGTACTTCTCCATTTCGTTCATTCTGTCTGAACAATTCATAAATGTTCATCACTCTTTATGACTTTTGTATGAGAGAATAAGATCACCTTTTTATTAGTGTAGAGGTTAGACAGAGGGCTGAAGTTCTTTTTTTTATTTTTATTTTTTGCACTTGATTTTTCATTTTGCCTGATATAGAAAATATTGGAAACATTTGCACACATAGTAGAACTGAACCATAACCAATATTACTTTATAAACCATCTGTTTATCTCAAATTAATGTGATTCAGCATTCATTCTTTGTACTCCGTAGTACCGTGTTTTCCATTTCAATATCTTCTAACCTTAAACTTGTTTTGTGTGATGCAGTATTTCTCTAGCGGTTTTAACCTGTTCATTTGAAAGCTCAGTTGCCCCATGTATAATTCCAGTGCCGGAAGCATTGCAGAAATGTATTTATTTCATCACTGATTTAATCATTAGTGTATTTTTTTTTTTTGTTTTGAAAGCAGATTAGCAGAGATAAAGCAATGGCAAAAAAGTCATTTCATTTCCAGCTTTTCCCTCTGTCTCGTATTCCAACCAGATATGCTGCTACAACAGTAACAGCCATGATGAGTTTAACGCTCTTGTTTGAATTTAAAGCAGAGAACAATGGAATGGGGAGGGAGAGTGGTGGAAATAGGATGGGAATGGGGGGGAAATCTCAGGGTGAATTGTTCTATTGTGGTACTTAAGTGCTGCTTCAATTAGAGCTAAGTGAATACTCACAACAAGGGAGACCAGCCTTTAGTTTTGACTGGGAGGCAGGTGATGATTAATTCTTTAGCATCTTTCTGTTCAGCCAGATATAGAATCATCTCAAGTGCATTATAGAAAACGAAATAGCTCAGTGAATTACACTTCCTCTCTATAATAAAGTGAAAAAAAATGACATTAACAAAACTCCTGAATGCAAGTCACCGTATTTGGCACTTCTCTAAGCACTCTGTTCATGATCATTCAGGAATTATTCATGGGTTAGGGCCGAACAAGTCCATTAAATTGTGGGTTTAAAACTTCTAGGTACTGTGGGAATTCATAATGACTTTTTTCAACCACATATAACAAGAAAGTGTGTACTCTCAATTTCTTCGTCACTAGCAGACAAATAACATACTTCCCAAAAGTTACATTCCACAGGATTTTTGTTAATTCATTGTGTTTTTTGTACTTATTCATGTAGTCATTTAGTCATGTTTCTAACTACTGTATTGGCCTTAGTAGTCTTTGTTTAGTATTAATTCCATTATGTTTATGCTGCATGTGAGTTTGGTGAGGAAATGATGGAGCTTTGCTACTGTGTATTTTGAATGCTTAACTTGGTATCTTTATCTTTAGCCATCATTAGTTGCTGTAAGTATAAAATAATCTGCAGCTGGGAATGTTTTTGTCTAGTAGTGTCTGCAAAATGTCAGTTGTTTGCTGCATGTCAGTGATGCCGAGAATGTCAGTAGACATTCTGGTTTCTTGGGCAGCAGAGCAAGCTGCATGTGGGCAGAAGATGGCAGGAACCAGGAGCTTTGCCAAGCGGCTTGTAGGTGAGCTGCAGCTTGTCTCAAGCTTAGCATCCTTGCTTGCTGCGGTAGGGCAGAGTGGGTGTTTTCCACTGTATGCCCTGTGACAGAGCAGCAAGGTCAGTGATGTGCTGGAGGCAGAAGTTTCTGGTGCGTAGTGCAGATAGGGGAAGTGTGACATGCTTTTTGGGGAGCCAAGAGCTCATGCACAGTCAGGAGTGAGAGGATAAAGTCTAGGGGAACTGAGAGGGAGAACACTTGAGAGGAGCCTCAAGTATTGAGCAGGATTTGCTGTGTAAAGTTACTGTTTTAATTGGCCCTAAGTATGGAATAAGGATCTGTCTACACTGACACTGGGCAGTGTAAAAAGCGACACATAATCATATTTGTCTCTCTGTATCTGACATAATTACATTATTTTTCTACTTAAGAGATGTTCCCATTTTGCCTTTTAAGTTGAAAAGCCTTTTAGCATTTTGTGGTGAGTACACTAGGCAGAAAGTAGATTGACCTCAGCATTCCAGCAGAACTGGGTCTGTTCAGCCTTGAGAAGAGAAGACTGAGAGGGGACCTGATCCAGGTCTATAAATATCTAAGGTGTGGGGGGCAGAATGGCGAGGCCAGACTCTTTTCAGTGGTGAGCGGAGACAGGACAAGGGGAAACGGCTGGAAACTGCAGCATAGGAAGTTCCGCACAAACATGCGCAAGAACTTCTTTACAGTGAGGGTGACGGAGCACTGGAACAGGCTGCCCAGGGAGGTGGTGGAGTCTCCTTCTCTGGAGATGTTCAAGACCTGCCTGGATGCCGACCTGTGCGACCTGCTGTAGGGAACCTGCTTTGGCAGGGGGGTTGGACTCGATGATCTCTGGAGGTCCCTTCCAACCCCTACAATTCTGTGATTCTGTAATTCTGTGATTTGGAATTCCATCATTTCTGTGCCACCTTTCCCAGGCGGTGAGGCTGCTGCCAGATGCAGTCAGAGCTCATAAAAAAAAAAACATCGGAGGTGTCTCAAGGTTGAGTCAGATTGTCTCTGTGAAGTGCAGTTGCTTCGCTGTTACAAGGTTCAGCTAAGCTTTAGAAAAAAGAATGAAGTTCAAGCTGTAAGTGAAACAAAACTTAATTAGGAAATTAAAGAAATCCCTAGAAGTTCTTGATTCATTAAATTATTTAACTGGCAAAAAAATATATATGTATTTTAATATTCAGATATTCTTGGAAAAAGAAAAACATTGAATACAAAATACTGGTTGAATTGAAAAAGTTATTAACATAATGGCGTAGTTACTCTGTTTAGGTGAACTGGAACGTTCAGAAGCTGACCATTAAGAACCATTTTCTGTGGGATATGATGGACTTCTTTAAGACTTAAAGCAAAATTTTCTTTTTATTACACAGAAGAAATTTTAAAAAGCTTTTTTCTGTCCATGTGGAAAAATCAGCTCTCTTTGTGATCTGTCTTTATCATGACATATAGGCTATATATATTAAATAAAGAAAAACAACAAACATGCAAAAAAGACCAACAACTTGCATTGCATAATGGAAAGGGCGTTATCATTTAGGAGTGTTTTTAATTAACTTTTTCAGATAATTGAAACACTTCCTGTGGTTATGCCAAATGCCTTCCATGTTAATACCAAAAGATTTTATTCTAATATCACTAACTAAAATTGACAGTAAATGCACATGAATTTCTCAATAGCACTGAGAGAAAAAATGCTCCAAAGGCATAGTAAATGTATGCATTTTGTGTTTTAGGGAACAGCAGTGCAATTACTGCATAACCCTCACTTACCAACCATTTTAACCTCAATTTAATGTGTGACTGTTCTCCCAGGATGACCTTGGTGCAGCACTGAATGTTTTGCATTTTTTAACCAGACTCAAACAGATACAAAGAGATGCAGTTCCCATTAAAAAGTAGAATACAGAAACCTTATTTAACATTTGATAAATTGTATTATTTGAAAACTTCCACCTACTTACAGTACATTAAATAAAATCCCTTTAGTCAGACCATAACACTTCTTGTATTGCACTGAGCATCTGATCAGTTATTAGTTTGTACATGGAGAGATGCTATTTAAGGACTTACAAACTCCCTTGAAGTAAATTGTACCCTCCAGCTAAAACCTGACAAAGTGCAAATAATACATACTGTATTCTCTATTGTCTTCAGTGGCAGGCTGCTGTTTTTGAGATCCCTCAGAGGCATCTTCTTCCTCAGTTCTATAAGCCAAACTTTTGTGGATTGGTACCTTTGAAAACTTCAAATGCTGTACAGTGCTATCGGGGCATTGAAGAAGCTGATCTCAAAGTCCACTATTAAAACTTCCCTCAAGGACATTTTCATTAGGACTTTGTACATGGACAGTTCAAAAGACTCAGCTATTGATTTTTGCTCAGAAGTCCTCTCTCTCTTCTCATATTGTTCAACATTTTGACAGAATTTCAAAACGCACAAACTGTGGCAGCGAAGGATTCCAGCTAGGATTTTATGCTGTTCATTTCATTTCTTAAGGCCGCATCCTTCCTATGTCCTTGTCAACACTACAAGGAGAGGAGCCGTCTTAGAAGATTTGCTAAAAGGCAGAAGCAATTTCACAGCAATCTAAAAAAAAAATCTAACCTTTCCACATGCAGAAAATCTCTCTTAAGTAAATAACCTTTTTAGCTGTAAAATTTTGCTGAGACATTCATTTGTCAAAAGCATAGATAAAAATCGCTGCATGTTTATCTCTTTTCACCATTTAAAAATTGCACTGGAAGGAATATACAACCAATACACATGAACCATATTAATAAATGCCTCTAGCAAACAAAATTATTTTATTTTGAAGCAGAATCGTTGATTTAAAGCTTGTGATGTTAGAAGCTGAGTAATTAATAGTTGCCATTGCACGTGATATCCTTACTCCTATTATGATTTTCATGGACACAACATAATGACGTTCATTTAAGCTCCACTGTATTTCCAAGAGATAGTAGTTCCAATTTAACAGGGTTTATGAAGAAGTTCATAAATGAGAGTTGTAATTTTTCTGTTTAGGGAAAATCATGATCTGCTTTATCTTTATGAAAGACATAGTACAGGTGTTTTAATTGCTAGGAGCTTACATCCTACATTGCTGGTTGACAGTGCTGACGTTTTTCAGATGATTTCGCTGAACACGTTTTCAAATACAAAAGGGTATTTCAAGAGAAGCCCTTTCTTAGAGTAGGGTTAACTATACTTTTGTTGAGATTTCTGAGAACCTTTTGAAATTTTTTTTTTTCCAAATATTCTATGGCTCTGAAAGTAATGCCTCCTATTTTATTTTGCTGGCCTATGATGTCAGAGGTGGATGTTGCTGGGGTGGACTAGAGGCTGAACCTTCCCACCTATATTCTGTTATGTTGCTGTGTAATAGGTGGCAGTAGAGGGGTGGTCTGGTAAAATGCACCTGACATCAAAGTGCAAATGAAGCAGCGCTGTGGAACTGCATTCTGTCATGTGGAACAAATTACACCTGCTGACATTCATTGACTCTTGCAGAACATTTATGCAGACCAACCGTTGGATGTTATCACAGTGAGGCAGTGGGTGGTATGTTTCAGCAGTAGTGACGGCGACATGAAAGAGAAGCCATGCTCCAGATGGCCATGCACAGCTGTCACACTGTGAAATGATGAGTGTCTCAATCAGCTTATCCCCTCAAAGTGGCAAATTCTGACCAGAGAACTAGGCATGGAGTTTTATATTGGCTTCAGTGCTTTAGAAATAATGGTGGCAACACTGAAATATCACTAAATTTGAGCCAGGTAGACCCAAGGATGCTCACAGAGAAACAGAAAGAACACTATGCACTATGAACCTATTGAACTAATATGAGGCTGAAAGTGAGATGTAATTTTCCTACTGAGGAAGTTCAGCATACAGCCTTTGGCAGGTATGGCGGTGTGCACTATCTTCTGGGATAGGAAAGAGGTGATCCTTCTAGATTTCCTGAAACCTGGACAAACCATCAACTCTTACCACTGCATCCTGATGCTGATTAAGCTGAAGGCTTGGACTTATCAGGCCAGAGACGACAACCTCTCTCTTTTTACATGATAACTCCATGCCCCATACCAGTTTGAAGACTATGGAGCATATTGCCAGTCTTGACTGGGCTGTCTTACCACATCCGCCATACAGTCATGTTCGTTTCCATTTGTAGATATGTTGTCCAGCATAGAACCACTAAGTATGCATAGTGCACTAACTATTAATTATGTTTTAATTATCATATGGGTATATGTGTTTTTAGACCTCTTTCCAGTTGATAGGGTTTCATAGAAGGACAAGGAACATGTCCAATAGATATGGACTCTTTTATTCTGGAATTTTCTGATTTCTCATTATTAAACTATTTCTATTAACAATACATATTCTATTTTAACTGATGAAGTAATGAGGACTGGAATCCTGACTGCTCTGTTACAATTCTGCATGTAAACATTCAGGTACAGTAGAACTTTTTCAATTCTGTTGATGCTTAAAATCACTGGTCGTACACTGTGGTATATTTTTGAGAATGGCATGGCAGTGACAAAGTTAACATTATTCACATTACAAATTAGAATACAGTAAGTGGCTAGTTCTTTAAAATGACGATGTTAATAGTTATTCATATGTGCTTAAGAAACATCTTAAATACATAAAAATTATAGCATCCTTTTCTTGTAGAAACAGTTTGCCAGATTTAACATAAGTTTTTAGTTTTAGATTTAAAACCGTATTTTTAGATATATCTACTGTTCATCAGAAAAGATTTCCTCTCTCTATAAAGCTGTGATTATTTCTCTTAAATAAATTAACTTATGAGTAAATATCTCATGAACATCCACAGTGAGATGTGAGAAGCTTTCCTCATTTCACTTTTATTACTGTTAAAAAACAAATGTATAAACAGTGTCCCCAACCCAGCTGCTGACTTCCTTTCCCTGCAAAAGACGTTGCAGGGCTGAGGCTATATTAATCTTCCATTTCTCAGGCCGCAAACAGGCTGTAGTGTCTCAAGCACAGCGTACAAAAAGAGGAATCTTCAGCACCAGTGATGGTTATTTTTCCAAGGCTAAAAGAGGAGATCAGAATACACCGATCTGTTAAAAGACAGGCCTAAAATAAGTTGATGCGTTTGTACAATGGCCAGAGGCAACTCATGTTATGTTAGTAAAAAAGCCAGCAAGCTGAGAAGTCTGATACAGAGGCAGATATAGAATGGGAGTTCTATGAAAACCTTAGCAGTGTGTGTACACTGCGCAAAATTGAGGTCAACCCCACATATTTTGTAATCTGGAACACTTGAATCTATAATACAAAATGGTGAAATCCATGCTTTCCTCATGTTTCTGATCTAAATGTGTATGTCCTGATCTAAATGTGTATGTTTGGTGGCCCTGCTAGGCAGGGGGGTTGGAACTACATGATCCTTGAGGTCCTTCCAACCCGGGTGATTCTGTGTGATTCTGTGTCTGTGATTCTGTGTTTCAGAAGTAGCTTCAAGATTTTCTCTATGTCTTAGGAGGAAGAGTGGTTCACTGGCTTCTTACACTCACCTGGCTTTGTGTTCAGGTAGGGGGCTCTGTAGGACCATTAACAGAGGCCAGCTAAGCCTGATCTCTGGTCATGCCTTCAGACAGCAGTTCATGAGACAGCTCGTTTTCTGTTCCTCCTCTTATTCAATGAAGACTTCCGAGCTGACATTTTATCTCAACTTAGGCATAAATTGTCCCACTGCCAAGTTGTAAAGCTGCTGTTAAAAATTGAATCCTCACCCTGTATTATTTTTTCTCTTTTTGAGTAACTGTGTTTGCGAAGCTTGGCTTGTAACACCTAATCATACTTTTGTGTGTTTCCTTCAGTATTAGTGCTCCAAAGGTTGAATTAATTCAGGGAGTTAATTCAGACTTTTCCTCTTTTTAATAAAAACATTGCTGTTTAGAACAGAACACAGCAAGGAGATGAACGGATGATTCACATGAACATCCATGTCAGATTGTTAGTTGCAATGATATATTTGATCCTTGTCTATTCATGATAACTTGTATGTGTTAATTAAAAAAAAAAAAAACAACAAAAAAACAAGAAAAAAACAAAAACTATTCTTGCAACACTTGATAAAACATTAATGCACTGGAATTACATCTTTCTTCTGTGTAGCTAACCCCTGCATCTCATACTGAAATACTAGTTTAAAGTTCTGAGCACTTTTTAAAACTATACAATATTATTTATTTACTCCAGAACTGGAAAAGGAAAAATAAAAACCTATATCCAATACTTAAGCTCATTTCCAGAAAATGAAATAATTTTTTCACAAATCCTATGTTAACTTCAAGTAATCAGCTATTAGTAATTATTGCTGAGGATAAATATATTTAAACTACAGACTTGTTCTCTTATTCCTAGTGAATTGGGAAATCCTGTTTTCTGTGTTAAATAAAGTGAAGAAGCATGGCTACCCAGTAAGGAAATAATTTTACAGTCAGTATGTCTTGATTTACTGGAAATCATCGTTAGGAACTATAGAATACCTGGTAGAATTTGTTTCCACACGTTACATCTATTATATTCTCGATGAACAGGGAGATGTTTTACGGAAGAGTATTTATCTTAGTGCTTATGCTCATAAATATTTCAAAAAGTTTTTGAGAATAACCTTTCTGTGGAAGCTGTAGAATAAGCAAACAGGATAGTGGATGATGGATCTCCTGGCACTCAGTGAGCACCAAGCTGTACTCCAGGCAGAATCATGCTCATATACCTTATGAATTCAGGTATTGCACATAGAAAATGGTATTGAAGCAATTTTTTTTCTGAGATTAGAATGTAGATGCATAGTTGACTTTAATTATGTTCATACTGGATTTTCGTTCTCACAGATATTCTAGGAATTTTTATCTTAGTTTCTGATCAAATCATTCTAAAATGTGTGATATCTTGTACAGAGATTTGTGACGTCGTTATAACAGCAGTAACAAATGTCTGTAAAAATACCATATGACTCCTTCCTGCCTCCACGGTGGGAACAGTACCAATGCAGAAAGATTGGGCTGTAAACCAAGAATGTGAATAAACAAATTCCACTACCATTTGAAACTCAGATTTTCGAAAATGCTCAGAAAGCGTCAAGTGTGGGAAAACAAAACAGATTTTTTTGGAAGAGAAAATGAACAAACTAGAAATAAAGGTAAACGTTTAAAACTGGAGAAATAGGGGCGCAGATATTGAGGATTCGAGGTGACATAATTCACCATTTCATTGGTGACCACCACGCTTTCTTGCCGTTGTAACTCAGCTAAATGCAGTAGAATTAAACTGCTAAAAACCCTAGTGATTTTTATGGAGTTATGGTAGAATTAAACTATTCTAGCAAATTGGACCAGTTACTTAGAAGCTTGCTAACAGAATTTCCGAAAGGGAAAAAAAAAATTGCGCTTTTCAGGGAAGAAGTGACATTTTATTTGGCTAAATAATATCCTACTCTGGTGTTCTGGATAGCGATAATACTAAGAGCTACTTTGTTCCCTTGTTTCAAAGCATTTTATTAGGTATTAGAAGTCAATGAAAAGAATTGCATTGACTGCAACAGGCACTATCTCATGTTCAGATGAAAGAGAGGATGGGAAGCAGATATTTCTCCCTTCAGTTACTAGGTGAGTGAATCAGCTCTACCACCATCAACTATCTGCTAATGCTATTGCTTCTCCATGTTTCAGAAGTGTGTTTCTAAAACCTGTCAGTACTGTGTTGCTGCATGTCACTAACTAAATCATCAATGTTTTCTCCTTCTTAGCACCTCTCTACCTAATTTCAGACCTCTAGCTGTTAGCTGTTGTTTGTATACAAAATGTTTAGAAAAAGCTCATGCTATTTTATACTGGCTTAAGTCTGAGCAGAGGTCTTAGTGGCGTTAAGGAGTGTCTGCTCTCTAGTGAGGCTGGGGATGCTGCATTTCAGCAGTGGCCACAGTGACAGTGAGTCACCTCTGCTGGCGCAGATTTTTACAAGCGTGGAGTATAGGCTCTTGGTCTGGTGAAAATCATGGTGAAATCACTGGTGAAAATGCATAGCTAATGGTGGTGACTGTGTTGAGAAATAGTGCTTTGTAGCAGAGAATTTGCTCTATCAAGTAGTTACAGTTCTCTTTGTACCTATTTTAGTTTGCTTGGAAATAAACAGGAGGCATTACTTTAGGAGCAGCCTATATTTATTCTTGTCACTGTGACTTTATTGTCAACCTGTAAGTTACTGCTATATAAATTTTGATCTTTTACTGTTTGATCCATCAGTTGTCTCATCTGTTTCTGCTTCTGCTTTTGCTGTTTTAAGCCATCTCTTGCTTTACTCAGTTGATCCTGTAATTGTTTATGTCATCACCTTCCTTTCTGTTCTTTGCCCTAAACCTTTCAACTTCATGTTTTGTGACAAATATTTTTAAACACCTTTTAAATCACCTGCTTTTCTAGTGTGTATGGAGGTAGCTATTTCTGTTAGCAAAAACGCACTGTGCTCAGATTTGATTGAGTCCAAACACACCACATGAATATTAGCAAAGTGAGTCTCACATCTTCTGACATTGAAACTTTTTTTTTCCTAATGAAATTATGGACCCTGAAGTCAGTAAGAGAAGCGCTTGTCTGAGAATTTGTTAAAACTTGAAAACTTAAATTTTGTTGTTGGGTTTGTTTGTTTTGTAATAGTATTGCACTAAAACATTTGTTTGTTTGTAACGCTGACAGTCCAATATGAATCTCTGTTATTTCGCAGAGGACGGCTGATGACATCTTTTCTGTTTAACACTGGTATACAGTGAAGCACAGAACACAATATGCATGAAAGCTGGTTTCAGCCTAAAGGCTGAAACTCTTGGTAAGCTTTCCTAGTAGTCAAATTAAAATTGATTGGTTGGATGTGGCCCTGGGCAATCAGATCTTGTGCTTGATCTAGAGATTGGCACCCTGCTTGTGGCAGGGGGTTGGAACTTTATGATCCTTGAGGTCCCTTACAACCCAAGCCATTCTTTGATTAATCTATCCACTTCTGTTTTTCCTTGAAGTATTTTATCTTTTCCACTGTAGACGATTAGATGCATTGCACTACTTTACTCAGAGAGGGGGACAGGCTTCTTGTCTAATGTCACATGCAGAGAGAATGGTAAAAATGTAGGCCCTCAGTCTCCTTCTTACACCTCTTCAATACAGTTCCTGTTCAGAAAAACGTTCTGCTTTGGTACACAATGAGTTAATGTGCATGATAGGGTACTGTAACTTTTTCAACATGTTACCTTCTACAAATGACTGCAGTTTTAACTCTCATGTCTAAGGACCTTGTCCTGCATTTGCATTCCATTTTTTAGTTACCCATCTGTCTTTATCACATTAGTTTGCATGTACAAAATTAAAACAGCTTCTGGTATTTTTTTTATTAATGATTCAGTGAGCAAAAGATATGCAGTGTTATTCACTGATTGGTACTTGTGGTTGAGATATTCTAATGTGATTCCCATTTTTCAATTTTTTGAGACATTAAACAAGTGTATTTCCAATGGATGAGGTGGAAAATGAGCATTTTATTCCAGAGACTATCAGATTTCCTCGTTTAGAAATTCTAGTATTGCCAGCCCCAAGTATTAAGGAATAACGCATGAGCAAAACTTAAGATTAGCTTCAAAATCAGAAGCCTGTGATTCTTTTTGCCTTCTTATGTTGAAGTCATAAGGAATAGCATTTCTCAGTGTTATTTAGCTAGAAGCTTATTTAAAATTAAAAAAAAAAAAAAAGGTGGGGGGGGATTAAAGCCAAAATTCTGATGTATTTAATCTGTCGTCTCTAACTGTTGACATAATAGTTGACTTAATGGTTCCCTCTGCAATCATATGTAATTGCAATTAATAGTTTTAATTAATGCTGTTTTAACCTTCAGTTTGTTTGGCTGTTTCAGTCGTCTTTAATGGCCTGTTCATTAGCTGTCTCTATTGTTTTCTTCTAGCTGCTATTTGAACTTCTGCTGATGAATTTTTGTAATTGCTGTTAATGCTGTTTTCTTCTATTTTTATCCTAATTTTGTCATCTTATGTGAGAAGTTCCATACCACTAGCTGTGGTCATAAATTGAATTTTTTTAATCTTGATTGTTGTAGTTGTATGCTTTATTTTAGATTTCAGTGCCTTTCCTACATATGCTTATTGTGTAAAAAAAAAGATTACAAATTAGGAAATTTCCATGTTTTTTTCTATGAAGCAACTGTGTTGTTGAACTATGCAGTCACATTCGAAAGATTGAAAGGCAAATCAAAGTCTGTAAGTTTAAGCAAGATTTGTGAGCAGTAAGCTTCTACTATGGAGGGCCACAGTAGTGCTGTCATGGTGGAACAGACTCCTATGTCAGATCATCCCTTGGTCATCAGCAGAGATTCCAGGCGCGGCACTAAAGTTGGAAACAGTGCTTAATTAGTTCTGGTGATCACAGAACTACTTGTAAGTGCCACATAAATCCACATCTAGATTTTTCAGTGTGAACAGGGCAGAGAGAAAGCCTGTGCTCCTAGGAATACGTGTTTGTTGTGCATGGCTCTATGCACAGACTATAATGAATACAAATAAACTCAACATTCAGTTGGAGCAAACAAGTACTTGTCCCCTGCTGGTTCCTTAATAGCTTTTATTAGTGGTCAGTGATGGCAGTACTTACATTCTTTTCTCATCATAAGAAATTGTTCTTATCTTCTCAATTGGGACCATGTATATGCAGTTAATTTGCCACAATCTTTGAAGTTGCACAGCAGAAGAATTTTTTCCTTTCCAGTGATCTAATTCTCTTCTCTGTACTTCAGCCCTTTTTCTCCAAGATTAAAAAAAAAAAAAAAAAAATCAGTATTTTTCTGTGCTTTTTGTTCTGGAAGGTCTAGGATGTTTTGGGTTTGTTGGGATGGGAGTTGTTTTTTTTTTTTTTTTCCTGTTTTGTTGTTGTTTTTTCCTGGTAATTCCCAGTGACTTCTTGGCTCAGAACTCTAAGACAGTTTCTGTATGAATGTGATTTTACACTATTTGAGATAAAAGGAGGAGGCTTAATTTAGCAAGAAACTCGTGTTAAGATCCTATAATGAATTCAAAGATAGACATTTTACAGCATCACCAGTCTTCTGGATCATATCAGCTGTTTTCACTTAATTGCATGTCATGTAAAATCTTCCACTATATTGAAAATCCAGTTCTCCCTGTGTTTTCCCATTCATTTCTTCACCTGCTTTTCAAAGGCAATTTGTTATCTGGTCCTCACTTCTATAAAATCTTTAATATACTTATCCTTACAACTACCTTCACAGTTAATTAAATCACAATAGTCCCATTTTATGTGTTTTAGAAATATAGAAAACAGAACTGCAAGGGATGTCAAGAACTCATCCAGTCCATCTCCTGTGTTATGGCAAGGTTAACTGTGTCTGTGAAAATCTTGACAAATATTTGTCTACTTTGGCCTTCAGTATTTCCTGTAGTTGATATTCCAGTCTTCAAAATCAATCTACTCTATTGCTTACCCGTCTTTACCATGGGAACATTTTCTTTTATTATAAACCTAAATATCCCTCATTACATTTTAAGCTCATTACTACTTGTCCAAGCTATTATAGTTATTCAAGATGGGTTAGTCTCATTCTGTGTGCTAAATATTGTTTCATATTTGAATGTGGTAATCCTCTCTGTCCTTACTTACCTTTATTGTAAACACTCCAGATTATTTCACTCTGTTTTCCTATGTCATGTTTTCTAGACCCAAGATCTTTGCTCTCTTCTGGAACTTCTTCACATTCTGTTTCAGAAAAGGAAGCGTGATGAACTAGGCGAGGCTTTAAAAAATGCCTGGTGTAGTGAAAGTGTTTGATTCAGTAGGTTCATCACTCCAGTATGATGTTTTGTAAGAGCTATGGGCGTATCCCATGTTGAGCTTGTGGTTTGCTACAGCCAGCAGTCATTGTTTTTCAGAGGTGTATATCTAAGTTCTGCAGTGTATAGTCACTCAGCTAATTGTTCCTGCTAAGCCAGACTTGCCTAACTAGATACTGTTTTTCATGTTTCTTTTGTTAGTCTTCTGCATGACCAGCTAATCCTCCACTGTGCTTGTGTTTGCACTCTTTGCTGAAACCCTAAAGAGCCATTCCTTCTGCCCCATCAGTCAAGTAACTAACAAAAATATGTACCGATCTGCTGAATTCTACTCTATGTGCATCTCTCAGTAACTGTTCTAAGCATGTTTATTCAGCCAGTTCTATGCTCTGTTTAGAGCAATTTTCATAGCTTTCCCTATCTGTGACTTGCTTCTGAGAATAGTATGTGAGGTAGTATTGAAAGACTTAATAAAGCAGGGTAACTGCTTTATTGAAAGTAAAGAGGTAGGTAGAGTGTATCTCCTATGCAGTATTTTGTTTTATTATAGTGAGTGATTAACTGTTGTTCATTTAAGCAGATACTGTGATATGCTGCCTTTGTTTTTCCTCTACTGATAACTTTCATGTCCTTTTATCCATGCGGTGTCTCCAAATTAAGCAGTTCTATACTAGAACAACCATCCTGAAACTACCATTTAGATGCTGATATATGTGTGAACTAGAATAGACATGCAGGCTCTGTACTGAATGTTCCCTTTTACAGCATTTAATTGGTGACGTCATCTTTTTTGGTGTGTGCTATGGTAAGTTTACAGTCACAGAATTTTGTAAGCCTAATCTCTAAACTTGACGTCCCAAACTACATTTTCCAGCTTCTGATGTATGTCTCACAACCTGGATGTTCTCTTCCCCTGACTGTATGCAGATAGCTGAGACTAGAGATTTTAGGAATCATTATAGCAGAAGTGATATGTATTTTCCACTTATTTGCATTTGGGCTTAACACAGTGATGAATTCATTTTCCATCTGATGACTGAGATTAATCTGTAAGCAGTTTATCTCTGGAATCCTCTTTCAACCTAAAATAAGCAAGAGTGGTAACATGCACAACTAACATTATTCATTTGTGACAATTTGAGCTAATTTCAATTTCAGCTATTAATTCCAGCTGTAATTTTTCACTAAATTTGTTAGCTGGCAACCCATACTATAATTAAATATTCTCTATTTTAATGAAGTACAGAACACACGATGGTCAAGATACATTATGCACACAGACTTAGAAGCATTTCTTTGTCAGTTTCATATTGTTTATGTTTAGGTATAGGCTTTATTTGCAGTAGCTTATGTCCTCTTGGCATTCTCTTTCCATTCCAAGTAAGTTCTCCTGGTGAACCAATCCGAGAAGTTATTTGTGCCAGCGTTCACAGTTTTTGTAACATAAACTAAGTGCCAGTTTTTCTCAAGTTCGATGAGAAATAATTTTAATGCCTTTTTCAGATTATTGGGATTTATACATATGTGTTTAAACAAGAAGCATAGTTGCAAAACTAAAGAATTCTCTGAAGTACCAAGACCTGTGAATGTAAAGAAAAAAATTCAAATGTCTCCAATATTTCAGACTCAAGAAAACCCACTGCAAATTTACCATTATGCCCAGAGATCAAAGGGCATTCTTGTCATTTTTAGAATTAATCACAGGAGCTTGACACACTTCTTATAAAATAATACTATGAAAATAGAGAAATTTTGCCAAAAGTAGATTTGTTTTAATACTGAAGCATTATAAGCTTGAATGTAAACTTCCACTGTTATTATAGAGAAGTTGAGTAGAATTTATCTATGTTGGTCAATTAATCATGACTGACTAATTGAATTGACAGTGCATTGTTGGTATTATGATAACAAACAGTCCTTGACCTAAATAACTTACAGAAGAAAAGAGAAAAGCAGGAGGCAAAAGTAGAATGAATTCTATAACTAGGAAAAATAGCATTGTTGCTTCTGGTTGTGTGTGTGTGTGCTTCTGTGTGCAATTGTGAGAGGGTGTACAGTGTGGGACAAAAGGTAACTTTGAAGAAAATAAGATAAAGGAAACAAAGTTGGGAAAAGAAAGGAGATATAAAGAAGAAGTTAGGATAACTTGTTGAGAGAAAAGAAAAAGAGCAGTGATGTTTTCTTTGCAAGAGAAGTTTCACTTCTCAGCCACAGATTTTTGTCATAGTTGCTTCCAGAGATGCCTGCTGTTATCCTGCGTGGTCATGTCTCAGAGCTGATAATAAAGTTCTGATCAAGTTGTAAATTCTTTTAGAGGAATTATGAATTCATGTCAAATTTGTTAGAAAGTTTGAGATGGGAAATTGATGGAATGAGGAAATCAAAACTTGTTGAAAAGAAATACTCAGTTTTCTGCAAGAGAACACTATTATTACTGTCCACAGCAAATTAAAAAAGTTTCGTGACTTTTGTTGCAGCCAGATTAAGCACACAAATTAAAAAAATGTTTATTACAAAAAACATGATCTGAAATGGGATAGCAGATTATATGATTATATTCTTCCCTGAAGTATTTCTTTGCTATGTGCAGAAAACAAAAAAATGGGGGGGGGGGTGGGGGAATATTTTAGAAAAAAAGAATGCTCGTTTCAAATAGGTGTCCTCCTAATCTCTTTTGATACTTTGATCGTTGTGAAGGTGAGACCTGTATGTTTTTCCCAAATGCCATTTTAGGAAATATGAACATGTAAAAATTACACCATTTTGTTTATCATAAACAGTAATTTGTATTAATCTTGGGAGTATCAGAGTATGCAAAACAGTGTGATCTTGCTTTGGTGTTAGGAATGAAAACACAGATTCAATCAAAGTGTCAGTGGTTTCTTACAGAAAAGTATTTGAGACCTTTATTCTATCTCATTTTGACAACCTAATAGATTTCCACACATTTGTGCAGGAGAGAAAGTGTAAGTTGTACATGGAAGTATGTGTGTATCAATTAGACTATAGCTTCGTCACGAGTGATTTTTGTAAATCTTTCTCTTCCTGTAGAATCATAGACCTATAATCATTGAATAGGAGCAGTAATACATATTTTTTCTATTACCACAAAGAATTGGCCGCAGCATGTCATCAGCATGTAATTGTTATCACATTTTATTATTTGATTAAAATTATAATCCTTAACCCATTTGTTTTGAATTTTGAATCATGGCGTAGTTCCCAAAATCAAAGTCCTATTCATAAATGCTTACAGTCACAAAGCTTATCATCAGAACTGCAGGTAGTTCACTTCTAATGAATATACTGGATTATTGGCTGAGCTTTAGTCTCACTAAAATGCATGAGTTTATTTTCTATTTGTAATTTGGGATTTTTTGTTTTGTTTTGTTTTTGAGAGATGAGAGCACATCTTAGCAGTACTGCCAGTGATCTGATGAATCAAATGAGCAGGACATGAAATAGCTCCATGCTGATTGCATTCTGAATTAGAATAGAGCACATTGCTTCGGTTTTGGTAATGCAAATCCAGGTTCAGGGAAGAAACAACACAGGTATTTCTTGTTGTGGTTTTTTTTGTCATCATTTTTGACAGTTGGAATCCACAATTGTAGCCTTGGTGATTTTTAAAAAAACTAATTTTAGTAATAAAATGCAGCAATACCTATTAAAACAAAGCTGACTTCTGTGGGTGCTAAATCTTATATATACTCAGTATGTTGCTGATATTTTTTTCCCCTGCAACTATGAACAGATGTTTGTATGTGTATTGAAAGGATAATTATAAAATTCATATGAAATTTTGGTTTCTATGGCCATGTATTTTGAGAGCTAGTAGGTACTGTGAGTGCTTTATGATTACATTTACCAACAGCATGACAACATACACTTCAGTGTATTCAAAGGAAAACATAATCAGGTAGCCAAAGGAGAACAATTATCTTTCATACTAATTGGCAAGTTCCTTTTAACCTTTAATTAACTATGAATTTTCAATAGGTCTGAATCGTCTTGCTAGGCTTCTTGCTGGTAGAAGGTCATGGAAATATCTTTTCTCCTGATTGCACAGATGCAGTATAAATAAAATATAGGTGCATATACAATGTATAAGGTCATAATCTTCATTTGCACTTTGAAGTGTATGAAGTATGAAAATCTTACGCTGCTGAAAGCAGTGGTGCTGCCAGGAATCTTTACTTGTAGCTTCAAAAGGAAATTCAAATAGATTTTGCATTCTCAGTTTGTTTCTCTTGGCACATTTTGATACAATCAGCAGCAGTTACTTGAAAGGCTCAGAACTGATTAGCATAGAGCCTAATATGCCTTCTTTAGATGCCGTCCTAGAGAATATTCCCTGCAGAGCAAAGGTTAAGATGCACAGAAGAAACAAAACATCGTTCTCCTGAGTGCTGAGTTATTCAGCATTCTGGAGACTGCTGCTTCTAAGATGTGCTACTCTACTTTTGGTGAATGGTTTAGTATAGAAAACACAAGAAATGCTGCATTTTCAAAACATTTACATGGTATGTCTCTGCAGACAGATATTTGAAATTGCGTTATGTTCATGTTCATATCAATTTGTTATATGTGCCAATGCATTATATGGATGCAAAATAAGCAGCTAGGCATATAGCGTATAGGGAATGTTGTTATAAAACAAAGGTTATGGATCAAAGCCCCCTGCTACACAAAATCTTGCAGCTGTACAGGCAGTACTAAAAAGAAAGATCTGAAACCACTCCCCTTCTTTTTTTTTTTTTTTTAGTTAAATAAAGCGGGTAGTAAAATAGTACACATTACACATGGGATGAATAGCTTCATGTTTCCTGCCTTGGTCAGATTTCGGAGATTTCGGTTAAAAAGCACTGCAAAATCTTGTGACTTATGAAAACTGTGTCCTCAGAGTCTACCTTACTTAGGATCGGCTTTTACTTTTTGTTGTGCTTTGGCTTTTGAATTGCGCTCGTATTATGCAGCTGAGTGCATTTAAGTATCTTTGTGGAAATCGTAGTTATATCCTAGTTCCTTATTTTCCTACTCTCTAGCCAAATTATAGCTCTACGATGCCTTGTTCCTTGCTTGAAACACCAGTCATATCCATTCTGTGTTGTCTTGCACCAAACTATTTACAGTAGCAATTAGGTGACCATATCTTTGTGACAGTGGAGTTTCTGATTAAATGAGGCAAAAGGAAAAAAAAAATATATATATATATATATATATATATATATATATAGATTGCTATTTTGTAGACATTCACACAGTAAGGGTCACAAGGGAGATCGTCCAGTCTTACAAAAAGCAGAAGACAACTCCATGGTGCATAGAGAGAAGAACAGATCAGGCTGACTACGCCTTCCCTTTTTCTTTGAGTACATATCCAGAGTCTCACTTGTTCTCATGCCTGCCTCGTTTATTGTATTCATAATCTAGCAGAATTGAATGAAGAAGCCATTCCAGCACACTATATAGGATATATTTTTAATTTTCAAAGAACATTTAAATGTTTTAAAAGAACTCTCTAGCAATTTGATTCCCAAATTACTGTTGTGCCACAATACTGCTGTATGTTAGTTAATGTCAGTGATGGCGTTAATAACAGATTCATAGATTGAAAACAAGCACTTTACCTCTGCAAAATATGTTACTGCCTATAATAAATAATTGGGATTTTTTTTTCAGTTAATAAACGTCTGATTCAGATAAAAATAATTTAATATGAAAAAGAGGAAGAAATAATTCTGATAAAGTAAGGTTCCGACAGCATTTGAACAGGCATGTGAAATCTAAAAGGCATGCTTCAACAACAGCAAATCTGTAATTAATTCTGTATGTTCATTTTCTTTTTAAAGTGTAGATTACTTTGAAAACAAAATGAGGAACTGGTCTCCTTTGTCTTCAGAAAATATGTTATCTAGTTAGCTAATGAGGTAAATGCTGCTTGTGTAGTCCGTGAGTCTGTGTTGTAGACTTGCTAAAAAGTGTCTCTGTCTCATGCTGCATGCTGTCCTCTTCATTCCAGCAGCATTTTATAACAGTAATAGAGGTGGAATATTCCCAACAGAACCATATGTTTGAGTATGTTGTGTTTCTATCAGAGGAAGACATGTTAACACAATTATCTACTGAGTTAGATCTCTTCTTCATATGTAGAATAAATGTAATGCCGTGCAAATGGAGTATCACCTCAGCAATGAATTAGGAAGTCATTTCTCGCTGGAATTTTGAAGAAGGAAAAGTATTTTTAGAAACTGCTTAGATTTCTTGTGATATCAGAGGCCAGAGCATTTTGATTGTTCATACTGATGATCATCTTTCCCTACAAGTAGCTCCAGTAAAAATATTCACTTCAACAAAATGCATCTTTAAAATGCCAGATAGGCGTACAAGTAGGAAGATTTCATCACCACCTGGGAGCATTATTGTACAGTCTTCTCTTTTAAAATAATGTAAGTTGGTTTAAGATTCTGACAACTAATTACTAATTTCTAATATGATGCTCTTCATCAGTAACTCCATTTCTTTCTCAAATAATAGTTTTCCAAGAAAAGCAAAGAGGTAACGAACGGACTATTTGTCATTTACCCTGTGCAGGCTGATTGCCATGGTGGTTCAGTGAACACTTGTTTGTCAGGAAGACCTTCGTACTTGTCTAGAGGAGCAATATTCTCCTAACTTTTGCCTAAGCTTCTGTGGATGTGCTAATTTTATTGCTTGTTGCCTTTGAAAGGCTCAAACTACTTCTACAACATGCAGTGCACTCCCTTTTCCCTAGTCATTTCGCAAAATAGGACTGAGTAGAACAACTTCATTAGCTTCCAAGAATAGGAATATCTGCCCCTTATTAATTTCTTGTGAGAAATTAGAGCACCCTTCCTTCAGGGACTGGTAAGCTTTGTTTCTAATGATAGCTATTGTCTGCAAAGATATGAGAACTAAGATTATTTTTTTTTGTAATCCGGGCTAATGATGTCAGTGTTTTACCTGGCAAACATTGTCTATCTTTTTATTTCCTTACCACAATACATTTCAAGTGGGAAAATGCTATTTTATCTCAAAAGCTGTTATACTCTTTCACCATTCTGTGCTTACTGTGGCTCACCTTGAGAGTTTAAAAAATTGCTGCAGCAGCAGCTGAAAAAGAACCAAGACCTGTTGTGTCTATCGTGATGTAAAATGAAACATCAGTTGGAAGCTGCCTATTTCTCTCTTTTGCGTGAAGATTCTTAAGCTAGAACATATAAATACTATTCCACATCTTTAGATGCTCCCAGCTAGCTCTACCTGTGAACTACCTCCTGGTAGCACTTTCTCTTCCATAAAATTAAAAGACTGCAGATTTACTTTATAAAGGTAGAGGCACATGAGGATGCAGTAATGAACCGCAGCAAGTTTCAGATTTCAAATAGTTATCAATATAACTTTTCTTTCTATATACGATTTCTCTTTATGGAGCTACCCATGACAAAATTTTCCATAAATAATTGCCTGAAGAAGGAATAAAAATTCTTGCTGTGTTAGG
Source organism: Tetrao urogallus (assembly GCF_951394365.1). Taxonomy (NCBI): domain Eukaryota; kingdom Metazoa; phylum Chordata; class Aves; order Galliformes; family Phasianidae; genus Tetrao; species Tetrao urogallus. Next base: position 5,454,344 of record NC_136827.1, on the reverse strand, counting down.
ATTCAGCAAAATGCTACATGAAAATTACATGGAGATCACTTCAGTGCAATTGTTTCTTCACTTATTAGGTGGCTTTAAAAAGTCACCTAAAGATCAAGAGCTGAACGAAGTACGGTTTGAAAGTTGAAGTGAATACAGCAGTCACCTATATTACTGCCTTTATTTGCCTTTGGGAATGGAGAACAGGTCTTCTTAGCTGTAGTGTGCTACTGTTCTGAGCCCTGAGATATGTGGTGAGAGGACAAATGGGCTGAACGTGGTTTGGAAGTGGTTCATCACACAGCTTCTGGCTGTTACTTACTCTTTTCTAAAAATGGTTTGCAGCCTGTATTTGTTGTTATGCAAATAGAAGTATCTGACTCTCAAAAGATTTTTTAAAGTTGTTCCCTAAACATGAAGTCAGAGGGCTAGAATATAACTGTTCTCCATTAGGGATGTCTACTCTACTAAATACTTAGTTCCTTATGCTGTGGAGCAGTTGGGAAGCACAAAAGATCTTTCCTGTCTTCTGCTTAGAGTTCTATGAACTGTTCAAGACTTAAAACTTATGAAAATTAGCGTAGGTATGGTAGGTATTAGGTAGGTATTATTTGTTATATGGCAGGTAGGTATGAGGCTGGTATCCATCCGCCTGTACAGGTCTCGAGCATCAGGATGGAGAAGTGGTCTCACAATGCCATGGTGATACCGAGCTGCAGAATCCTTAAGAAGCCCAAACAAGATCACTTCCAAAGCAATTTAACTATCAAAGCCTCTCTTTCAGAGACTCAGTCAGAACTTCCTCATTGAAAGCTCTTAAAGGATATGAGAACATTTTTCACCTTCAGCTTTCTTGCCTTTGGGCTTAGCTTTCTGTATCTCTCCTTCAAAAGGTAACACATTGGATTTAAACAAGCAGACTGTTGCCAAAATGAAAGACAAGGTGATAAGCAAAGTGTGATCACCCTAAAGTAAACAAGTGGATCTGATTTAGCAGTTATTCTGATTGTATAACACCTCATTAGGAAAAAACAAACCCTCAAAAATTGAGAAACCTTTTTTTTTTTTCTTTTAAAATCTTTCTTCATCTATCCCTTTAAGATAAGTGATTATACTTCTGCTTTAGAAAGCCTTGAACAACAGGTCAAAAAACACCGGGTGGTTGGGTTTGCTTTTGTTCTAGTCTGTGTTTAAGATTTGGAGTGTTTTGAACAAATCGAGTGATCATTAGAGCTGTTTTCTTTGCGTGTCACTCTAAAAGACTGGCTGAGAGTGCTGTGAAATGCAGGTGCCAGCTGAAAATTAATGAATTATAAGGATTGGCAGTGATGGCTCGTAAAGTATAATTTGCTGGTTATAGCTATGTTAATCTACTTCGTTGCAGCTTGCTTTCTCTAAAATGCATTTTCTTGCATTGTTTCTTTTGCAAAGAAGGTTCCTCTCAACAGAGTAATACTTCCTTAATTTTCTTTGGAAGGGGCCTGCTTCTCTAATGTAAAAGTAGCTGTTGTCTTGAAGGAAAAGGTTATATAAAGCAGATGAGAAACTTTCTTATGTCAGTAATGTACGTTTTCAGCATCATAGATGATTTTCTTGTATAAAAGTGAAACTGGAATCATTTTCCTGACAGTATCTGAATTGTACAAGGCTGATCAAATCTGGAGCTTTTTGTATTTGTCTTTCGTATCATCACCTTGAGAAAGCTAATGGGTACCAATATCATATGCTGAGAATTATTGTAAAAAAATAAAAACAAAAAAAAAGAAAAGTTTGATAGTTTGCTTTTATGTTGTAAAAGATGTCCAAAAATGTTATGTTGTAAAGGAGTCCATTCAGTTGGAGCGGTGTCAATGCGCTGCAGTCATTAGACAGGGGCACAAGTGGGATTGCTTGAAGTATACTCTGAACCAGCCTCTGGTTCTCAGAGTACTCTCAGACTTGTGCCTATGTAAGGATGTCTAAGTTTTGTTTGAAAAGGTGCAGAGATACTGGAACATTTTGAGGGCTTTACAGGCAGATTCTTAAGTACACCGTGACATAGAAATCGTGACCTCTTCATTATTCTCTCTCCCTCAGTGCTTTAAATGAATAGACACATTGCTTTTCTGAAGGCTTAGAAGTAGTAGCATCAGTTCTCAGAATTCAGCCCTGTCAGACAGTTGCTGGCTGAATTTTTCACTCAAATCAACATCATGCTTGTAATAAGCAGAAGTGAAACATGACATTTGTTGGAGGCAGGAAGAACTTGACATATTCAATTTGTGATAAAAATGAACTGTTTGTTTACAAAGAAAACTAACGGTATTTGGAGGAGATTGATGTGGCTGTATTTTCTGAAGGCTATAATAAGTTATTTTAAATTTCCATATACTCAAGGGTAGACAAAAAAGTCAACAGTATCTGTAAAGCACAAACACTGAGAACTTGTAGAAGATACGCACGATTCTTCTGCTTTCATTGCACGCTGTTCTCTGGGATTTTACCTGTGCAAAGAAAACAGGTTAAAAAATGGAAGACTGAGTGTGGATAGCTGGGAAAATAATTAAAAATATTTGATAACATGCTGTAACTATTATTAATGATTATTCAAAGCTAAATATTTGCATTTTATTTCAAAATGAATAAATGCTATTGTGTGTGAGCAGATGTTTTTATTTCTTTTTAACAAGGTAGTGGATATTAGGACACTGTTCACTGTTGTTTTCAAACTGAATAAATAGTAGTCAGAAATGTTTTCAGAATTTCGAGGCTGTGGATTTTTTCCTTTTTTTCCTTAGTTTACCTTAGCTTCCAAGCGCATTATTTCACTTGGCACTTAGGATCTATGATAATGATGATTTTGTTTTTTGCTTGGAGTTTTAGCTGTCACGCATCATAGTAGATGGAAGTCATTTGTCAGCGAAGCATAAGAACAAAGTAACCGTGTTGACCACTTAAAGATGATCAGAGACAGTTAATTTCATTTTAGCTTCCTCTCACTTTCTATTAATAGCTGTAGCAAATCTCCTAACAAAGGCTCGTGATGGCAGAACATTACAATAGTTTGGAAGCACCCTGAGACTTTGGATCCTATAAATCTCTCAGGAGTTTCCTTTTCATATTTGATTCCTTGCTATCCATGGAAAATGTTGAAATACTTTAATGGACACTTACTGCTTTCAGTAGTTTTCAAAGGTTTTAGCAGCAAAATTCTTTGGATGGATTTGATCAACTGACTGTACTGCTTTGAGATGAAGGTGTTATTCATATCTTTTATGATATCTTATTGACCTAAGGCATTTATCTAATTACTTTGAACTATTTTTTCCTCTTTCACCATCAGTTTGGACTGTGAGTTCTTTGATGCTGGAACTATCTGTATCAGAGTGCCCTATATGTTTGTACAATGCCTAGCACAAAGAGGCTATTATATGATTATTTAGGCATGACTCTGGTGCAGATAATAATAACAGAGGCTCAGCAGGCTTGCCAAGAAAGCGCAAAGCTGTCAGCATATTCTTTTTAGCAACTGCTAGGAAACATCGTACACTCTCAGAAAGTTTAAATCAATTAAGGTATGGTAGAAAGTTTTGAGGAATTATGCCATTGTTCTTCTCTAATTGTGATACAAAAATTTTCTGTTAGGAAGAATAAGTTTCCAGTAATGGAAATTTAACTTAATGGAAATGAACTTATGAATGGGAAAAAACTTTAGTTTGGGTTGCCAAAGAAAGACTCTCAACTTTATACAGTCATATAAAGAAAAGGAAAAGAAAATCCAGAGACAGGAGACCACTCTGCTGCACAGTCTTTCAGTAACGTTAGTGCCAGACTTCCCTACCTCACAGTGCCAAATGGGCACTTACTGTAATCGTCCACTTTTCTAATGTTGCACAGTCAAAAAACAACAACAACAACAACAAAAGCCTGGAATGAGTGGAAAGTGTTCATTTATCTCTGGGGAAGGCTGATGCCAACATTTGAAAGGAGGATAAGGTGAATGCAAGTCTAAGGGAAAAAAAAGTAGAGGGCAGTATAAAAGAGAGGGAAAGAAGAAAATGGAAAAAAAAAACAAAAACAAAAAAAAAAACAGAGGAAAAGAAGCAGGGAATGCAACAACGTATGAGAAAGAGATAATAGAAAAGATTTACTTTGGAAGTAATACTTAAAGTCAGAGGTTTGCCATCAGTTCCTGCTGTGCATAAACAATTGCATCTTTTCTCAGACTTACATTCAGTTCTGAGTATTCAGATACTCTGTCAAGGAGGCACAGCTCTCCTTGACAGAACTTCCCAATGAGTTATATTGTGTGTCCTAAACAACAGACTTTCTTTTTCATGAAGTGACTGTCATTATGGTGCTTTACAAGGTACCAGTTTTGAGGATCAAGAGAAAAGAGGAAAAAGGTAAAATGCAAGTAGATGAATAACATATTCCTGAACAACAATGTGAGGGCTGCGTAATTGCTCTGTGGCACATGGTTACCTCAGGAAACAGCTGCTTAGAGTGTAACTAAATAGAATGTGTGGTGGGGAAGCATGTAATCTTCTAATACAACAGGTGAAAGCCTTATAGAAGAATATCTCGGACCTTGTCTGCACTTCATCCATTAGGCCTGGCAGTTGCATGGGAGGAGACAGAAATGTGAGCATGCAGAAACAATCTGGAAGCCGTTCTCTTAGTCTGCTTGGCATTAAATTTGCTCATTAGTCATCAGGGATCTACGATTCCTCCTGAGTGACCTCCATCACATACGTACATACACACATACATGCATACATACAACACCCCTGTATGTGGATGAGGCATACATTTTTTTTTTTTGAGAAGATCAAGCGGTAAAGGACTACACTGATGCTCAAAGTAAGGGCAAAACTATAAAAGAAATATATATATGCATATTTATTTGTGTTTACAAACAATTCTTGGCATTTTGTTTGGCATTTTGTTGGATGAAAAAAAAATTCCACTAGGAAAGACAAAAAAAAATTCCTTTTCTTCTAATCAATTATCACTTGTTTCCATAAATTTGAAGATTTTAATGAAAGAATATAGTTTCTGAGGGGGAAAAAAAAGGTATTTTGTCAAATGACAACTTTCTGTGTAAGACTAAAGGCTTTTGATCTGATTTGAATGATCAAATTAATAAATCATTGGGAATTTGTTTGTCAGGCACAGCCACACATGCGCACACACACACAGCTGTATCCTCCCTCTACTTTCTCTACTGTGAATTGTGCACTGAATGTATGCCAGAATGTTTCCAGTTTTAAGTGTTTGGGTGATTTGCTGCTATTTATTTTTTTGGAGAGAAAAACTTTATTTTTGGAGTGGAAAACTTCACAGAGCTGTCATCAGGGAAAAGCAGCAAAGATGTGTCATATAAATTGCTACGGAAATGTTCAAATTCAGCGGCAACCTCAACTCTAATGAAAAGGGTCACATCTTAGATGGGATCATTAGCTCAACAGTAGGACTTGTTAGTTTAGTTTACAGAATTAGTAAGCTTCTCTATAAGCACCATTTTCAAGTGTTAAAGGCTTAACTCGTCTTTTGGTAGAAAGAAAGTTCCCCTACAGTGTATCCAGAACATATTTGCGTTTGCCTCAAATTGATCTATTTTTTTTAATGTTATGGAAACAATCAACACTGTTCATCAGTGGGAGTTCCAATTTGCTGCAAAACATCTAACACAAGGTGAGGAGGAGGAAATGGTGCAAAGTAGATCATTTGGAATGCCATTCACTTCCACGGTAGTCTGTGTTCCTAAGTTAGGCTATTCTTTTTTTTTTTTTTTTAAGATCACAGTCTCATATGCAGTCGATCTCTTGGATTATCTGTGTCGTACCTCTTGCTGCTCCATTGCATTACCCTTCCTTTTATGAAATTTCTGTTCAGCAATCACTTCATTATGATATTTTATTCCTTTCTGAAATCAAAGTTTCAATTATGTGCAAATAGCTGGTATTTAAAAAGTAAAGGGGAGAAGGGCCTGGAAAGATCTTCAGTTGTTAGGTTTTCTGCCACTGTTCTATTTGACAAGGGAAGCCTTTACAGGTGATTGAAATACTTCACTTTGTGTGGGAAATTTATAATATTCCTGTTGCTTTCTGCATGTAGATGACAAGCTGCTGCCAGCTGTAGAGTGTTCACTGCAGCTTCAGGGACATTAGTGATTTCCATCCATTTAGATTGGTCCAAATCACTGAACTATTCCCGTCTCCAGCATTTGTAGTGCCCTTATCACAACATAGTTGCCGAAGGCTGTGTGAATTACAAGCTGTTCCTGTTGTTTATCGATGGACTGATATTTGGGAAAGGACCAAAGCAATGATAAAAAAAATGTACAGTTCATTTTTTTTCCCTTCCTTTCTTCCTTCCTTCCTTTACTATTCTCATTCTCTCTCTCTCTTATTTTCTCTCATCTATCTCCTAATTTTTTTTTTTTTTCTTTTTTACCTTGTTTTTTTTCCTTTCCATTATTGGGGGTGAAGTTATGGGGATAAGGGGACATAGCTCCATTTATAAATGTGAGACCTCTGGGAGAAGGAGTTGAAGTAATTGAATCGGATTAGACAAACCAGCAGAACAGTCACATTCCGTGAGGTTTTTCCAGTATTCAGTAGATGAATAGTAATTATTTAAGGATTAGTGCAAGTGTAAGATGTAGTCCACTCTGAATACTCTTCATCATATATAAACAAAAGCAAGATGTAATATATGCCATTTAAGCTTCTTTTTATCTATAATAGATTTCTTTTATAGCTGCAGTAACTTGAAGAAATCCTGCATGGTGAGTAAGCACTCTTACTATTTTTCAATAAAGACTTACATCCTGTAAGGAGACTCTAAAGAGAGCTTAGTTAAAGATACTTACTCTAGCTTAAATTCTGTCCAAACCTTTTTTTGTGTCTTTTTTTCAGTGTATCAGGGGAAAGAGTTTCAAGTTTAGGTTTTTTTAAATTACTTTTGGTATCCATATTTTTTTTTTTTTTTGTGGTTTGTGAGGACATTCAGCTTCACAGTTACACTTGCTATTGGCCACGTTTTTAAAAGTGACTTGCAAAGCTAAAATAGTCTTGATTTACATTCTTTTTTTTTCTTAGTTAACTGTATGTCCAGTGACCAACATTTGCCCAGAGTAGCTCTTGATAGTCCTTTAAATAAAATCTGATTTTTTGTTTTTTGTTTTTTTTTTTATTTTATTATTACTTTGGCATCAATATACTGGTGTGCTGTAAAGATTACTTTGGGTGAACTATTTCATCCTATCAGAAGTAACAGAAGAATACTGACTTGCAAAAAGCTGTAGTTCACAGTTGATTTTGTGGAGAAACGTGAAGTACTATAATGATAGATGAATAAAGATGATGTTATGGTTGTGATTCCTTGCTCCAACTTCATTTTGGAAAGTATTGGAATTGTTCATGCTTGGATTGCTTCCATTCCCAAATGGCCTCTGCTTTTTTCTATTTTCCACGTACTTGATTTAATAAAACTCTTGTGATGTTGATTTCCCTCTCCTCTCTGTATCATAAGATAAATAAAATAAGGATTAAATCAAGCAGGTGACCACATCATAGATTTACTGAAAGTAACAAGCTTTTACTACGTAAGCATGAGCAAAACAGTTTTAATGCCTGAAAATTAATTCATAAGCTGCTTCTGTAAAACTCTTGTCTTCTACCCTTTCTTTGCCCTGTCACTGGGAGTGTTTCAGGTGAGTTTTATTCACTTTGAGCTAGACAACCTTGATGGCTCTCGCTATTGCCTGTAATTGTTCAGCGGGTTTGAATTCACTCAAACCTATGAATTTTCTCTAATTGTGTTGCTTTCAAGGCTAGTGACTAGTTAATATTATGGACCCTATGGAGTTGCATTTGGAATGGACATTGGGCTAAGTTTGAGTAGGCAGGAAACAAAATAAATATTAGAAGGTTAGAATGCAGAGCCAGAGACAAAGAAGTGGTAGGCTGAGGAATGGCAATAGCCCTCAGGAAGTACTGAGCAGCCATGGAAAACAAGTGAATTCTTTTATATTGCAATTGATTGACCATCTATCAACCAGGATTACCTATCAGTTCATGGCCTCTGAATAGATGGAATATGACTTGATGTTTGATTGTGACAAGTTAGCTTCATTGCATAGTAGAATCTTGTGATATTTAGCAGGGGTATCACGTCACGTAGTTACACAACAAAATTTGTTTCCCAATAATTGGATGTTATCAATAATGACCAAAATACTGCTGTTCTTTTTCTCTATAAAGAATGTTATTGTTTTCTTTGGTTACATGGACTATTTCCAGCTGCTCAGACAAGCCTTAATAGTAATGTTTATCTTGTCTATTCATTGGGCCAATTAGACCATTGCCAAAGGAAATACGTGCCTTTTTTTTAATATTAAATAATAATTACAGAATTTTTAAATAGCAATATTTTTTTTTACTTCATAAGTGCATGTTTCTCAGTATTTTACATAAAAGTAAACATTTCTCTTTTCCCCATATTGCTTCTTGAAAATGCTTAGTTTTAACAGTTGAATGCAATCATGAGCAAAAGCCTCTGAATTATCCAGCTACTAACATTGATTTCAGTTCTGGAGTAATGCAAATCAAACCACTGTTCTGTACATGAATAAAATGCCTGTGGTATATCCAACACTTTCACAGAATGGCTGGAAGGGATATTTTAAGATCATCTAGTTCAACCCCTTTTATTAAACATATTTTCTAAAGAGGCCTGGAAAATGTAGTGAAGACATAGAAACGTAGAATCACCAAGGTTGGAAAAGACTTCCAAGATCACCCAGTCCAATGATCTACTTATCACCATTATTTCCCACTAAACCACATCCCTCAGTACAACATCTAAATGTTTCACAAATTCCTCCAGCATCAGTGACTGCACCACCTCTCTGGGCAGCCCATTCCAGCACCTGACCACTCTCTTGGAAAAGTATTTTCTAATGTTCAACTTGAATCTGCCCTGGCACTTCTTGTGGCCATTCCCTCTAGTCCTATTCCTAGTTAGATGGGAGAAAAGGCTGAGTAAGATTCAGGGTCTTTGTGTTTGTGGAATAGATGGAGATTGTAACTTTGAATTAGTTTTGAGATATATTTCTGTTAGACCAAGTAGTGGAACATGAGGAAATAGACAAACACTTCAAGTATGGAAATTCTTTTTCCATCTTAAAGCAGGTGATGCAGGCTCAAATTTCGACAAAAAAGTCAAAAGATACTGTGGAGTAGAGGGGATCTTATGATGAAGAAAAGGTAAGTTATTCTGCCTAGGAATCATAGTACTTTACAAGCCTGTGAGGACCAAATGTGTTAATAGAGTGGGATGATAAACAGTGTTGTCTTTCTACAAGGAAATTAGCAAGGGCAATAGGCCAACTCCTGACACATCGGGAAGGATGCTAAATTCAAGATCTGTTGAGCTTTTAATAAGCTGTAGGGAACATCTGTGTTTGTTGATAGACTGATAACTCAAATAAGATTTGACTTCTTATGTTAGTTTAAAAAAAAAAGAAAGAAAAAAAGCTGAAATAAACAACATACTGAACAAAAAGGATTTGCCCAGAAAATAATTTTCAGCATTGCGAGCAGAAGTGCAACTGCTACTACCTCTATGGTGACAAGATTTGCTACTGTTGTTATGCAGTCAGAAAAGGTATTTACTTAGACTGAAGCCAGGGTAATTGCCTGTCTAGGTAGTAGAACAGGGTGCTGCCCAATATGTTCCATTAGTTACATGAAAAATATTAATACAGTGTTACAACCTTTCATTTGTGATCTCTGGTGCCACTTCTGATGAGAGAAGGTCTAAAAGCATGAAAACTTTCCACCAACTTTGCTTTCATCAGGAGATGTTTCTACTGTCTGTGTGCATCAGACTTCTGCTATAATTGGCCTTACCAATTTTGTTCACACTTCAGCTGTGCAGAATATGTAGCACACAAGTAACAGGCTGTCTTGCGTTGATAACAAGCTTTTTAATAAATCACTCATCCTTCCTATAATAATATGACTTTCTGCTGTGTTTTCTTTTCAAAAGTAAAGAGAAAAATAATTCTGCCACCTGTATTGTCATTTTCTTGTCTGTTTCATTTTCGTTCTTTTGTGGCATGACATGATGCAACATAACAATAAGACAGAAAAACTGCCTTTTTTTTTTTTTTTGCTTTCTATCTGGCACGCTACTGTTGTTATAGAAGTTATAGGACCAAAGAGGGATGGATTCGTGGAAGACAGGAAAAAAGGAGCAATGGTGTGCAAAGGGGAGCAGAGAGAGGTAAAGAAACATATAAAACAATTATAGGTTAAAAAAAAAAAAAAAAAAGAAGCTGCTTGAATGTTAAACAATATTTTATAACTCTCAAACATGCTGCATCATGTAGCTTTTCCCTTTTTTTCTTTTTTTTTTTTTTTTGTAGTTATGAATGAGCTGTTAAAAATATTTTAAGTTCTAAGGAATACCCACTGTTTACTTAATTTTTAAATGTTAGTGCTTAAAATACTGTAGGAGGGGAGATTGTGATTGGATATAAGGAAATTTTTTTAAAAGTAAGGGTGATGAGGAACTGGAACCCAGAGATGTGGTGGACACCCCATCTGTGGAGACGTTCAAGGACAAGCTGCATAGGGTTCTGAGCAACCTGATCAAGCTGTAAGTTTCCTTGTTCACAGCAGGGAATTTGAAATAGATGACCTTTAAGGGTCTCATGCAACTCAGATAATTCTATGATTTGATTATTTTAAGAAGATAACGTTTCCTTTGCAGTGCAGTAACGCCAGGCTTCATTACCAGTTTGAGCACTGTGAAACACACTGCCAGTATTAGCTGAACTGTCCTGCCACACTGTATAGTGTGGATTTAGCGCGTTCTGATTTCCATGTGTTAGAGTTCACGAAAAATGGACTGCATAGGCAACATTATCCTAGCAGCAATGCTGGGAAAACTGGGTGGGTCACGTCTGCTGATGCATATTTTTAGGAGTGTGGAATACAGGCTCTTGTTCATTGCTGGCAAAAATGCATAGCTAATGGCAGTGGCTGTGTTGAAAAATATTCCTTTGTAGCTGAGAGTTTGCACTGTCAAGAAGTGTTATTGTGCTCTTTGTATCTGTTGTAGTTTCTATGGAAATAAACAAGAGGTGTTACTGTTGCTGTGACCAATGTATAATTCCACAGTCTGCACCTAGCCTTCTGTAATCAGAAAAACATGACTATATTTTCTACTCTGTATTTTTTTTAATACTGAAATGTTTATATGGAAGAAAAATCGTTCTCCAGTTGCATCACATAAGCATCAGAATATCCAGATGAGGAAAGATTTCAAAGTTCATATTGATACAGTTGGCATTATCTTGAGGCTAAGAACTGTATTTTCAAAGACAGATTAGGTAGGCAGTGGGATATTGAACATCTTAAAAGCATGTAAATTCAGTAACAGAGGGTCTAAAAAAAGTTCTCCTGGGCATTATTTACTTGCTTAAAGAGCAACTGAAAGTCAAGATTTGGAACATATGGGCTCTGTATATATCCTTTATCTCTTCCATTCCAACTACTACTCCACTCTCTTAGTGGCTAAGGTATTACACAAAGAGCTTGGAATTTTATATGAAAAAATCAGTAAGACTTTTTCACTGCTGTTTGAAGAATAATGCATCCATGATACAAGATGCGATGCAAGCCTACTAGTGAAGAATTTGATTGCTTTGGTATGTAAGGATCCATTCTAACTATCCTACAGTGCAGTTTATAACTAAATCAGTAAATGGTTAATCTGATATTTCAGAAAATGTTAATAAAACAATACTGGTATCGCCTTATTGAATACAATTTTGCTTCAGCTACAGTGATGAACAGAAAGTTTTAGGAGCTGTATAGTTTTAGTAACTGAAATCCATGACAAGACACAGCACATGGGACCTCCTCTTGCTCTTCAGTTTCTGTTTAGACTATACATTATGATTAAGTAACAAAGTTTTACAAACTAGACTGAATGCTTTTCTGGTAACAAGGAACACCCAGCAAATTCCTGAAGAAATTCTAATTGAAATAACTGAAACATCAAAACCTCCTTTACAAGTCTTTGTAGATTTCAAGTTCTTCAAATTTAGGTTTTTTGTTTGTTTGTTTCTTACTCCAAGATCTTCTTATTTTATCTGTTGGACTCCAAATAATCTCCAAGGAAGAGGCATTAGTAGCCAGGGAAGGACTTGCCTAGGGATGAGGTACGTAACTACTAAAATATTAAAAGGTTGAACACATTCATCTGTTGAATGGTAGCATTGACTGAGAATAGAGTCAAAGTTATTGCCATCTAAACCGACATTTATCTTCTTTGTATAAACACATTGTATAGTAAGTCCTGTTGTAGCAGCATCTTTCCATTGTTCACCATGTGTGCACCTCAGCTGGTCTTGCTGTCTCTTAAGTATATCTGTATCTTTCCCAATTAAAATTTTCATCACTCCTCTGAAGAAGATTATTGCTGACTTTCTTTCTTCATATGAAAAAGGATGTTAAAGCCTTCTTTCATTTTATTTCAAATGCAAATAATCATTTTTTTCTTGTCTGACAGAAAAGTTCAGCCCCTGAATCTATATAAAAGAACAGTGACAACAAAGAACTCTGAATCTGGTGATAAGACTGCTTTAGAAAAGATTGTTTTATTCCTATAGTAGTACCTTGATTAGATGCTCCTTTTTAGGTAGGTCTTATGAATCCAGCTCCAAAGTACATGAAGTGTGGTTCTAGATTTGCTGTTTTCAGCACCCTCTGCTTTTCTAGATGTAGTACTGTTGAACACACTGAATTTCATGAAAAAGTTGAAGACACCCTTATTCTTCTTAATTATAATTATTTTAGGGCTGCACACCTTAAAAAAAAAATAAATCACTGATATTGAATAACCTTAATAAGAAGTGATCTTTATGAGTGAGAAAACAGTGTTAAAGATTCTTAGATATAAAACCTATACTTCAGATTGACTGGCATCAAATCATGGTGAACTGTTGCTCTTTAAGAAATACATTACCCTCAACAGTGATGACATTAATGGATGATAGGATAAGACTCTAATATTTAGTTAGGTTGCAACAACAAAGCACTTTTGGGAAACTTTTACTGGATGGACAAAAGCTAATAGTGTCTGTTGATTTCACAGCTATTTCATTCTCCAGTTGCCAACAAGTCATAAATTGGTGCTAGAATTACAATTCTGACATATCATTAATCAGAGGATAAATATGAAGCAGCTTGATGAACCTTGGAATAAGAAACACAATTCCAAATAAAAAGTCATCCCATATGTGCCATTTCTTGATAGGACTTTATATAATTCAGCAAATTGTATCATAAATTTTGGAAAGAGGGACAGTGGAGCTGTCAACTTAATTTTTTTTAAATGGAAAAGCTCAAAAGATAGTATTAGTTCCATGTCACACAGCATAATCTTACTTTTTCTGCTTTTATATGGATTTAAATTTTTTTTTTCAGTGATGTCTAATCTTATGAGGGTAGATATGCACCTAATTTGACACTTAAAAGTTTCGGTATTTCACATTTCTGTTTTGATCTAGCTGTCCAATCAGTCTTTCTTCTTTCAATCTTCGTGGTCCTTCTTTTGTTCAGCCAGCTTCAGTCAGCATATTAATGGGATGATGACAGTAATGAATTTGGACTTAAAAAGACAAACAAGAACTCTGCTCTGAGAATTGTGTTTTTATTCACCCTTTTTCCCATCTGTTATCATTTGCCCTTCTATAATGTTAGCAATAAGAAGACATCACTTAACTACACGGTCTGCTACTGAATAAAAAATGCCAGGTAATATAGCACCGTGGAACTTACTGAACAAGAGCATAGTGCATTTTAAGAACAGAGGGACACTCCATGAAGTGTCCTTTCACTTTGATCTCTCTGTAGATCAAAAGTAATGGACATAACAAAAGCAGTGCAGTTCAAAATGGCAATGTAAAACTTTTTGATCTCCTCCATTACTTTCCTCCTTCCTCTTTTCCCTTCCTAGTACTCACAGATTTCCACTAACTACAGATCTGGAGTGACTGTTCTGCGTTTCAGGTGGGAGAGGAGGGAGTGCACCAATTGAGAGGATGCAGACAGAATCCTCGTATTTTCCTCATATTGTGTGAAATAGCCTGCTCAGGCAGCACAGCTGAACTCTGGCAAGTGTAGGAAGAGAAGTGGAGGAAGCAGAGTCTCAACAGACTGGAATACTGGTCAATAAGAGAATACTGTGGGGGACAAGAGTTTGACAGTAGGCACTGAAGTAACAATAGCTTCATCTTCAACTTTTTTCTATTGAGTTTCTTCTACAAATACATTATGTTATGTGCACTTGAATTGCAGTATTGTCTTTGTAAGAGTTTAGTCATCATTTAGGGTGAGGTAATGTCCTTCAGTTGCACCAGAGGAGGTTTAGATTGGATATTAGGAAAAATTTATTATCAGAAAGAGTGATGAGATGCTGGAACAGGCTGCCCAGGGAGGTGGTGGTGTCACTATCCCTGGTTTTCAAGAAAAGGGTAGATGTGGCACTGAGGGACATGGTTTACTGGGCGTATGGTTTAGGATGATGGGTTGATGACTGGACTAGGTGATCTTAAAGGTCTTTTCAAACTATAATGATTCTATGATTTTATTCTTATCTGTTCCCTGCTTGAAATAAGTCCTTTGCATGTCCCTGGCCTACAGGAGGATGAGAAACAGCAAGTACTGTGTCTGGCTTTGAGCTACACGTGTACAGATTGTCCAGGCAGCAATACTGTTTTATGCTTTAGCAAGTAGCCTTTCTTTTAATGGATTCCATTTTTTTTGGAGGAAGGAAAGTAAGTATTATTAGCCTAAAAAAATAATGACTTTAAGGAAAACAAACCAATAAATCTGAAGATTTGACAGATAAAATAAGTCAGCAGTTATGTATAACACTTTTTGACCAGGAACAGGTTAACAGGATAATTTTTCATCCTTGAAAGAGTAAGTTACTGATTACATGGAGTTCTTAGAGCTGCATATTAATTGCATATATATATATATATTTATATTAACAGCAGTTGTGATGTAGTACAGTGTTGAGATCAATTCTCAAGCAGTATCTTAATTGCCGATTGATGCTGTCTGGTGTCAGGTGGTTGTATGAACATGTGTATATTATCACCAGCATGCTAAATCCCATAAAAGAAATGCTATGACATATTCTTTTCTTTCCATTCTAATTGCTGTGATAGCGCTGGTAATAGAGGGAGTGGATATTGCAGTCTGTCTTGGATGTGTGTCTGTTGTCAGGCTTATCCAGAGTTTCTGATCTTTGCAATGTACTGGTGGGGCCTCTTGTCTGGGATTCTTTTATTCTCCACTATTTATACGTAAGCATGAACTGTACTGTATGGCAGTGTTTAGATCTTTGTGTGTTGTTGAAATAATCCTATAATCCTTTTTGTTTTGTAGCAGTTACATAATGAGGGATAAGTAAAAGCTCTATATGTACTTAAAGCTCTATATGTACTTATGGCTTGCCTTACAGACATGTCAAGTATCTGAAGATCACATTATTTTATCATAAAATCAAGGCATTCCTTAAGTAACAGTTGTTGTAAATTTAAAACAAGTACTTCGAAAGGCTTGTATTCCAGGACAGTGGATATAATAAAAATCCTCTTACCTCTGTGTACCCAAGAAAGATATTCCTTGTTATTAGCTTCAAAGTAATTGGAGCAACAGGTTTGGGACAACCTGTAGAGCAGATAAATGGATTCATTTCAGGCTGACTGGATGTTCACTTTGTGTCTGAGTAACTCTGACGTATTGTAAGCATATGTGTGTGGTCTAGAACACTGCCTAAATGTTATAAAGTAATATGTAAGTATTTTTGTTCAGTGGCTTTTTTTTTTTATATTTTTTTTTTAGTTAGTAGAGAAATAGTCCCGGAAATTTAAGCATCAGAATAAACTTTTTGGCTGGTCTTTTGTAGACAATTCTCTAATATCTTGTATTTCACAAACTAGCTGTGGTTCACAGACACTTGGAAGGGTAAAAGCGCAAGAGCTAGTGAATGCTGGGAATCTTCTCAGTGTATCAGTTCCAGAAAGAGTTACATTAATCAGTGTTGAACAGATCTGGTGTGAGAATGGCCAAAGCACTCAATTTTCCAATTTGTGATTTAACGAGGGAAAAACTGCTGGCTTAAAAAATATGTTTTTACCTTCTGCATATCAATTCTTTTACTACATCAAGGGTTTTTTTTAGTTAATGAACAAAAAAATTAGTTACAGTCTGTCACTAATACACTGCTTATTTTCATAAAGCAGCTACCTATTATCGTGAGAAACGATTTTCACCTAAATCTTTTTTCTTCTTACAGAGAATAGTGTAAATCTTTTTTATATTAAGCCTTAAGTACATGATCCATGAAAACTAATCGAATGACTCAAAACTGTGTGATCAAATTTACCTGATCCCTCCAAAAATCTCAAGATGCTGCATCTTAAATAAATATGCTTATAGTACTGTCTATAATGCAAACTGTAAAATAAATAGGGTAGCTTGTGTGCAAAAACTTGTCTCGCTGGATTAGCAATAACTGCAGTTTGGGTTAATTTACTGAGAAACAAGCTGAATTAATCTTTGTGGATTTGTCATGCATTCAGTTTTAGCATGGTTCAGCTGCTTCTGGAGTCCGAAGTAGTTCATTCAAAATTAACTTTGTGTTGATGATCTAAGAATATCTACAAACAAAACTGTCAGAGTTTCACAGTTGGTCTTTCCTCAGTCAACTTTGGCTATTCTGTTTACACAAGAAGTTTTGTTTGCTTTTATCAGTTTTTAAATAAAGTCTGTCAGAATAGCATGACTGACCACTGATTAGCATCTTTTCACCAATAAACCGATGAAGAGAGTATGTACTAAAAGTTTCTATTTTGTGGAGACGGATAGGAATGTAAAACTTCAGAATGATAACTGATCATTGTGGAACTAAATATGGATAAATCCATACTGAATCAATCTTTTTCCTGAGAATGATTTTGGAATTTCTTCTAATTGAGTTTTAAATGGTGCCTTAGTTTTGATTTGTTCAGTTGACTACAGTATGGATAGATCAATAAATGTCCTTACCCATACTGTGTGAGAGCCATACTCCTTTTTTGAGGGACAGAAAGGTAAGCATCATTTAATTTTAAAAGAACGGAAATAGCAATAAATACAAGATTGCTCAAGCTGAGAAATAGAGTAGGCAGTTAAAATTGTGGAATAATTTAGGCTGGACTGATTTCAGCAAGCCTTCCAGTCTAACCCTCACTGAGAGGAGGCCTGACAGCATAGGTTCGGTTGCACAGGGTGCTTGGGTGCTGCTGCAGCAGGGGAGATGGCTTAGACCTCTCATTCTTGTGTCAAGTTGAGAGATGTAAATAATAAATGTGTGTGTGGGGGTTTTTTTTTGTTTGTTTGTTTGTTTGGCTTTAAATCAGCAAAAAAACCAGCATTTTGTTTGAGCTATTTAATAATTTGTTTCTATTTTCAATCAAGAAAGTAGAAAAAAGTTTGCTGTAAAAGTGAAGTAAAAAAAGTAAAAGTAAATGCAGAAGATACTGAACGTGCAAGCAACATTCATCAGATTTAGCATTTGCTGTTTTTTCCCCTTTTCTATTGGCCTCTCCAGTGAGTTTTGCTTTTAAGATTCTGGAGGATTAATCCAGCATATCTCTCTGGCTTTGCCCTCTGTGATCTCACAGGATAAACTTAGAATTAATTCCTCATACCCTTTCTGATGGAGGAGATAAGCCTTTAGATAAAATGTTATTTCAGTTGCTGTCTTATCCGGATGTTTGAGCTGCCAGTTAAATTGTAAATTAAAGGCTCAAAACTCTGGATTATGGACTCCAGCTTCATTATTAATGAAAAATATGCCCTTTTCACAGTTTGTCATTTTTCTGTCTTCCAAAAAACTCTCAGAAATACTGTGAATCTTTTTCACTTTTCCATTTAAACAAAAGAAAGACACAGCGATTCAATCTTCCTTTAGAAGACTAAGTTTCTACCATGAATAATTGATTTGTGCCTATTCTGTCCACTTGAACGACCAACCTGTGGAAATGTGAAGTTACTTCCGTAAGTTTCTTCTTGCTTTGGAACAAAGAGACTGGATCAGACTTTCCTCATTATACTTGTCTGCAAAGTTTGTGTCCCAAGTCATAACGTGACAGAAATTTCTCCATTGTCATTAACCTTTGTATACAGCCTTTCAGTTTTCTTACTTCCATTCTTACTTCCATTAACTCCTTTTCCCAATTTCCCAATTTTCCCAATTACGCAGTATATCTTTATCTCAGTTATTTCTTCATACTTTTAAATTAAGCCAGATAAGTGAGTAAATAAAAACTGATCATAGCATTTCAAAGCTATGTTCTTAATTGTGCTCTCCTGTAAATAAGCAGTTCTTTATAGAATGCTCTGCGTATATACAGCTCGATTTCCATGTGAAATCTTTGTGAAGTTCCATTTTGGGTATTAGATGGAAATTTCATTGCAGATGTCTTACTTATTTGTAAGATCCACAAACTATGGGTTGGTTCAGATATAACCTTTAGCTCTTTTTGTGACTGCAGTATTGTGTGGAAAGGTTTATGGAAATAAATAGTTTCCTATTTGAAAGTCTACCTGATAGTATTTGTCATCTTGATAGCTTTTCCTGTTCAGTAGAGGCATGATTGGTAACTAGACCAATTCAGTGGGGTTACAGAATGATCGGCCATATAACTGAGAATTATAACAGTTCACTGATGTGTGTATATCTGCTCATTTTATCTCTTTCCAAATGATTAGTTCTTCAAGCTCTGTTCCAGTTTCTCTTTAAAGGCAGTGATTCCCTGAGGCAGAATGCATGCTGACCTTCTGTGATGGGCCGTCCTTTTCTTGGCAGTTCACTCAAGTTGGACTTTCATGTCAGCTTCTAACCTTCAGCCTCTGAAATTAGCACTGCTACATGATATTTAGGTACTGTGGTGTATCCCACAGGTGTTTGCATTTTTTATGTACTTGTATGTTAGCTCTTGCAACTCTTAGTGTTGTCATGATTTACTTGAAGAGGGATGTATGTGGTAGTGAGGCTCTTTTGTAGATTGGAACTGTTTGAAGTGTTGTAAGACACTCTGGAATGGAAAGCATTATAAAAATGTACATTGTTAATAACAGCATAAGTACTTTGTGATAGTGTATATGGCTTACTGATGAAGGTGGCATGAACTGCATTGTTAGAAAGAGCTCTGGAAAGGATATAAGCCTGGCAGGATACAAGAAAAAAAAACCCTCATCTATTGGACATAAGATTTTACAAACTTTCTCTGTTTTTCAGTACAAAATACATGAATGTCTTGCACCAAAGAGAATGTAGTGAGAAAATCTGAAGACTGTTCATTGTACAAGACAAAAAGTGAGGGCAGTGTTGTCTCCTGGTGTACAAAAAATAGGTATGCTGTAAGTTAGAATATGCAATAGTGATTGCAGGAACGTATCTTGAGCTTCTGTTCAGAGTAGCAGTTAGAGTAAACCAACAGTGTAAGGACTTAAATGATTTATCTTTGTTGGAAAGAGATATGTGGCAGAGACCTACTTTCTGTCCTTAACTATGATAAGTTCAGTGTCTCTATTAATTATCCCTCTGTGCTCCTTTATAAAACCAGTCAAGATTACTTACTTACCTTTCTAATGTTCCAAAGCGTAATAATGTTTTCATCTTCAGTAGGGACTGAATATAAAATAACAGTATTATATCCTTCTGAGTGGAATGGTAATTTGAATACATTACTCCCTTGGTGTTAGACACAAACTTATGGCAGCCAATATTCTGTAAACTTGTTCCCTCACTGCTGCCATGGTAAGTTCCCTCAGACACTTCTGAGGAAGGTGATTCCAATCCTCAGGTTTTATTTTGTTCTTTCCTCCAGTGTTGATAAAAGACTATTTCAAGCTTTCAGTTCATTCATGCAGCTGACTTTCACATAATCAGTAAACCTTTGCAGAACAACCTGTTCAGGTTCCTTTGAATATGCCAATGAGTATTTCCTTCTGGCATCTATTTAAATAGTAACTGTGGTAGGCTACTGTATTTCCCACTTGCCTGCTATCTTAAAATTTTCTTCTCTTTATTCCTTAATATTAAAAGCAGATGAAAGGAATCAAGTAGGAAAAAATACGTTTTATTGTGACCTCACTCTCTCAGATGACAAGCCACTTTCATGTCTTCCTTCCTATTGGTGAACATATCTTACAAAGTGGCCAAAAATAATCCTGAGTGAGAATTCTACTTCCCCTCCCTTCCCCCCCCCGCCATGGTTTAGTGGTAGATGAAGTCCAAATTCTATTCTGTAGATAATAATGAAATTATGTTTAGAATGTCTACTATTTAGAATTTATCCTAAGTTATTATTTGTTTAACGTTCTCAGAATTAGAGCAAGATACTCTCATCAGAAAAGAAGGGCTAATGAGAATTAGAATCACAGAATTGAAGGGGGTGTGGGGGGGCAGGGGGTCGAAGGGACATTTAGGAGAGAAGTACAAACTTTTGAGTATTTTTCATTACACTCTTCCCAAGATCCTTGACTTACCATAAAAATAAATCCTTCCTGAGTAAAAGCAATTTGAATCTATATCAAGAATCTTTACAAGACACAGCAAGCAGTGTCCACACTGTTTTTGATTTTTTTTTTTTTTTCATTTTAAGATTTCATGTCATCTGTAGCAGATAGCAGCATTCAACATTTTTTTTTCTTATCTCGGTTTTCTGGTTTTGTTCCAGTAGCTGTAATTTACACAACAAGGGAGGTATCTTGTTTATTTTACTTACCACCAAGATAGGAAGAAACTTTGTGATCCGAATGTATCTAATAGTGAGATGCCTTGGGTCTGTTGCCAGAGTTTTTTGTCAAAGATGCTCTTTTTCTTTTAAAGTAAAAATAGGTAGAACTATAAAAAACAAATGGCATTGTGCATCCTTAGGGGGATATGTGACTTGCTTCTAAATGGACAAAACCAATATGCTTAAGACTTATGCTTAAGAATTGTGCAAATTCGTATTTCTGCTCTATTAAAATTGTTGCACTGTGATTAGAAAGAAAAGAATGATTTAAGTAGGACTGACAAAGCTGATTAATTAATTAATCCCTTCTGCTATTTTTGTTATTGTCAAAACTGCAGCAGTCATTAGAGATTCAAACTTTGATCACAAGGACGTGTCTATTCATCTAAAAAATGCAGTCCTTAAGATTGTCAGGTGGGATTCTGCTCAAATTGTGTCTTTTAAAGGCTATCCTTGTTAACCACTAACTTGTCCTAATAGTCCATTCATTCTGGAGGGACTGGATGAGAGAGGAACTGATTGCTATTGCAGTAAATGTAACTGTCTAGTTTGTAAAGACTAATTTTTAATTTTTAAAAACTGTTTTACTATCTCAAAAATTAAGTTACTTATAAGATTTTTCTTCATTAAACATATTGTTATATTCTGAGGATCAACTTAAGAAATTATATCCAAACATTCTTACTTTCCCCTTCCCTCTCCCAAAGTCAAGTCACCTTTTTCCTATTACAGAAAGCTATACAAGCATATTAATTTCTCTCTCAATAGCCAGAATGATGCATGATGGCACTGTGGCATATTTTATTCCCCTGTTACTGAGACAAATCCATAACATCAGCATGGATGAAGAGAGGGATAGACCCTTAAATTAGCATGCAGAAAGAAGTTCTGTTCCTCTTACTTAAATATGAAATTCAACAAAAGGCAGATGGCATTTGTGCCTAACTTATGCACTCCCAAGTTCTCCTAAATATTCTTTGAATGTGATTATACAGAACTGTAAGAAATACCTTTGTTATTCCTCACAAAATCCTTTTCTTGCTCGTGGAAAGTGTGGGAGAAAGTCATTTTTATCCAAAATAAAGAACCTGTACGTCAAAGGAAACTAGTAAGCAATTTCTGTTTAATTTAGCATTAGAAAATTAAAACTTGTACTTCAAAAATATAATGACTTTAGAATGAACTTTGGATAAAATCAATTTAAAGACTTCTAATGATTGTAATAGGTTTTGGACCAGGCCTGAAAAAGATAAATTGTGAACCTAGCTTCTTTTTCTCCCTTCAGGAATTCAGGAGATCTTGTCATCACAGTGTAAATCTCAAATGAACAGCTTGCTACTGCTTTTATTTATCACCTCCCAAAGTTCATTGTAGTTCTTGGGGGAATCAATTTAATTACGACAGTAAATACTTCTCTAAATTTTTTCAGTCAATGATGAAAAAGTATACAGGCGTAATTACAGTCTGTGCATAGCATGCTTTGTCTCTGATTTACTTGTTTGCCAAAGAGCCATTTTCATGTGCTAATATTGCAGCAGAAATAGTGTCACGTGGCCTCCTTTAATGGCAAGTGTTCAGCACATATCTGAAGTCATTCTGGAGCGTGCATTCTAAATAAACTGCAGTACTTCTAGTGCTGAAGAAATACAGAATCTAGATAGCAAGGTTGGGGCTTTCAAATGTCACCCATCTGCACTGATGAGGATGCGTTATTTATGTCCTCCTTATTAAAGAGGACATAAACAGAAATGGAAGGAAGGAGTGGAGAGAAGGGATGTAAGAGAGATGAATTTTATGGTTCCTGTCTCTTTAAATAAAGCCGCATGATATTTTTAATTTTTATTTTAATTTTTTTTACTTCATTGATCACATTTCATTGTGAAAAACAAATAACTTTTTTTTTTTTTTTTTTTTTCTTTCCATTGCTTCTACACACACTTGCAGGGGTGGCTAAAAGCACTCAGCTGGAAAGGTTTGAATCCAGTTACTCAGAAACATGGAAAAAAGGCATCAGAGTTTTGGGGGAACGCATGATGGGTGGCTCTCAGTAGAACAGTCAGAGGAAGGACTGTGAGTTACATTTTTAAAACATGAAGAGATCACATGAAAGTTGAGCAGGCTGCTTTTATTCTGACTTTAATAATATCAGGGATAACTGAATTTCACTCTTAATTGAAGTTCCCTCCTCTGGGATTTCAAAGAGAGCTTGCCATAGTGGTGTGAATAAATGATTTTCTAACTGTCATATGCCACAGACCACCTTAATTTTGTTACTGCCGGGTCATCCAAAAATGCCGTCTCTCTGGATCAATCCACTGAAAGCACTAAATGTCTATTAATAGATTTATTTTTTTATTTCCATAATGGGATTGGTTTTTTGCTGGTGTAAGAAGAGTTTCCTCATGGATCGCCAGCTATTACACTGATAAAATGAAAGCCTAACTAATTTACAGAAAGAAGTACAGTAGTACATGAAGATGAAGGTTTTTCAAATTAAAGCCATGATCCAGTCAGCTTATGAACTAGAACACGTTTTCTTAGGCTGTAGCAAGTAAACTGGCTGTCACATCCAAGAGGAAATCTTGGCACCACCCCATCAAATCTCTCATGAATGTCAGAGAGAAAGGAAAGACAAGGCATTTTTTTCTTAACAAATCGTAAGGGTCATTTAATCTGCCACTCCTTGCAAAGCATAGTATGTGTGTGTATATATATATATATATATATATATATATATATATATATATATGCAAATATATTTTGCTCCATTAGTTGAAGTGTAAATTAAATTCTGTTGTATGTGACTACTTGAAAAGTTTCTTGTGAGGCTTCTGAGGTTCACACTGACAACAGGTCTGTAGTTACAATGTGCAATATATTACAGATTATTGTAATATCATAATCATTGTCGAAAACACATCATGGGAATAAGTTCATTTCAATTTAAATTTATTATATTTTAGTCCTGAAAGACTCTTTCCATCAGGAAACATGGAAGTATGCGTCTTTTACAAGAAAAGAAATGTGGAATGGATAAAATAACAATTGCATGCCTTACCTTGCATCATCCTTTCTGAAAAAAATAATTGACATTTTTAGCAAACCGCTTATCTAAATCCCAGTTTGATCCACTTGGATCAGTTGCCCAGACAGCAATCATGCTGAGGATCATGGATTCTTCATATGAATGCAGGTTTACTACTAGATTGCTTTATAAGTTTGGGAAGTTTGTTTATTAAGAATAAACATTCAGACATGCATGTCTATCCACATGCTGAAGTGCAAACTATCAGAGCTTCATCAGTCACTAACATATGAGGGAATGATGCTTGAATTCTCAGTTGCAGATTTTGTAGCATGCTCAGAAAGTCCAGTTCTGACAAGTTCTAATCATTTCCATTTCCTTTCTTTTTCGATTCCAGTTTCCCCAATGCCTTTTTCAGAACATATTTTAAAAATAACTGTTGCCACTGTCTGGTTCACAGGAAGTCACTTGTAGATGTTGTAGACTATGTATTAAACAACATCAGTTCTATTATGGAAGTGTTAGCAATGCAGATCCTTAGAGAGCTGAGTTAGTTGAAATGCTGACTCTTATTTTGTATTTCCTGACTGTCCAAACACAAATAAGAGTAGTATGGAAAGTTTTGGTGGTAGTGTGTGAATTTATCTTCTTACAATTCTAGAATTTTCCCAAACTGTTTTTAACTTGGGTTGAGAACTGGCTGACTGGCAGAGCACAGAGGGTCATTGTTGGTGGTGCAGAGTCCGGTTGGACTTCTCTCCTGTGAAGAAAGGTTGAGGGAATTGGGCATGTTTAGCCTGGAGAAGACACTGTGAAGATCTCATTGTGGTTTTTCAGTAATTAAAGTGAGCTTAGAAGCAGGAGGGGGACCAACTTTTTGTATGGTCTGATAGTGATAGGGTAAAGAAGAATGATTTTGACTGAAAAGAGAGAAAATTTAAATTAGATAGGAGGAATTTTCATTGGGAGGGTGATAAAGCACTAGCACAGACTGCCCAGAGAAGTTATGAATGTCCCATCCATGGAGGTGTTCAAGGACACATTGGATGGGTTTCTGCACAGCCTGATCTCGTGGCTGGGAACTCTATGCATAGCAGGGGGCTTGGAATTAGATAGTCATTAAGGTCCCTTCCAACCCAACCATTCTGTGATTCTTCATCACCTAAAAATCTTCTCCTTACTTCTCAACGCTTCTCTTCTCCAGCTCATGGCTCTAGGCAGTTATTGAAGTTCAGGATAGAGGGCCCACAACGGCACAAACACTGTTTTCTTGCTATTTTGCAACATATTGTCTATATATATAGACAACTTCAGTTTTCAGGCAGGTCAGTCATACTCTATTTAGAACATTCATTTTGAAAAGAGTGTGAATTACCATGCTTTAATAAGGGATGTGTTAATTATAGACTCCATTAAATAAATATTTATAAAATACCTTCTGTGTGGTTTTGCAGACTTTTGTATATGAAATGCTTGGCTAGTGATTGACACATAGATTGACTCATGGAGATTGAAATAGTTCAGCATTTTTCATCTACAAAGTGAAATGTGTTAAAAATAAATAAACATACGAGAATTTGTAAGGAATAAGGACTTGTCTTTTTTTTTTTTTCCTGTCTAAATTTGTAAGCTTGTGCTGAGTTTAGCAGTATTTAATAACCTAGAATAGGAATTAATGAACTGTTCTAAACCTTTTAGGTATATCCTGCTGTGCTGCAATGACTGTTTTGCAGAGGGCCTAAGTATGGAGGGGATTTTTTGGTTTGGTGGCTTTTATGGTTTGTTTGTTTTTATTTGTTGTTGTGTGGTTTAGTTTGGTTTGATTTTCTTTTCAGGAATGCTGCAAATGCAACATCAAGCTCTTTGAAGAAGATGCTTCCTAAAAACAGTGAACAGTTGTGTTGTGCTTTAGCTCATCTTTTCTTTGCTATTATTTTGATTTTGAAATTTTTGATGCTGAAAGGTGTATAGCAAGGAAATGTAAGGATTATGTGAGAACTATTTACAAGAATATACAAAGAGACCAAGTTCTTGCTTTCTCTAAATGAGATATGTAAAAATCAAGAATACAAGACTACATAGTTAGCTGTTGCAAGAATGGTTTGGTGTTGTTTATTTTCTTGATTTTCTTTCTCATTCCTATTTTTATCACCATAGTATTGTTGTAATTTTTCTCAAAGATTGGATATAAGAATGTAGTGTCTCATTAATTAACTGGGGGGCAGATATAGCACAAGCAAACCTCACAGCTGAAAACATTTCTTTTAGAAATAGAGGAAATTTGCTTTCCAGAGCTGTATTGAGCGGCTCAAGGAAACAGGAGAGATTTCCCATCTGACAATGAAGGCTGTTCCTGTTTCCCAGCCATAGTGAGCACATGAATGACTGTCATTAAAGAGGATTTGTTTCGCTTTAACTTGGAAACTTAAGCCAAGATCTGTGGTAAAGATTAAGCTGTATAAATTGAATTGGTTATATTTTGTGTGTGACACGATTTTCATGGTTTGATTTAGCTCATTTTACCTGACTTTAGAAGATATTCAATTAGGTGCAGTAAGAGCTGGTAAAATAACACTGATCTGAATCTCAGTCTTGGGAAACTTTTCCAAAACTGCTAATGTAGTCCTCTAAATTCACTTGCAGAAGCTCTTTAGAGTAGAATAGAAAGTTGAAAGGCGTTGTTTCTAGCTCTAAAAAGTAGTCTAATTCTTATTTGCTTTTCAGTTGTATTATTATATGCTCATATATATCTAGTTCACCTGAGGTTTCCAGCGTTATTAACAAAAGCCTAATACTATTTTGTTTTTAGATTTCAACGTACAAGATATCAAGGATAAAGTCTGTAGCTTAAACATTTTAGAACTTCTACCCTGCAGCATTGTGTCTGAGAGCTATCTGTTCGTGCGTTAGGGCTCTAACTTGCACTTTGTGTGCATGCACAGTCAGTAACTACTTGTATGTTTATGTTACTTAAGACTTCCCTAGGTAAAGGATTTTATGACCTTTTTCTCTGAGAAGCACCAGGCGCTCTGTTGTTTGCAGATGACTTTAGAAATTGCACCACAGAGTCATATCATTGCCTTTCTTTGTCCCGAGACTCTACTCTGGTTTAACTCAGGTGTAAAGACAGTGTCATCTGAGAAATATTTGCACTCAGCCGGTATAGAACGCACAGTAAGTTACAAGTTAAGCCTTGCAGTCTAAGATCAGGCTTCTGTCATTGCCAAAGGAATTTACTGCTGGTGACAACTGGAGGAAACAGGACAGAGATCTGGATTTCCCACTGTAAGCTTAGCAAATTTGGTGAGAGGGTGGTGTGCTAGCAGTGGCAGTAACAGAATTCAGAGAAATCAACACTGGTATTTTTCCTTCCACTTCCTAAGATCATGATTATATTGACCCAACTTAACTGGTTTAAAATCCCATGTAACTATGTTATTGTCTCTGTTGAATTTGCTTTCAAATTGATTGCACTCAATGCTGTGGCAAATTAACTTTGGAAAGTCATTAGAAACATCAAGGTGCTCTCATTTAAAATCATCTTCCTAGAAAACTTCAAAACAAATACTAGCATCAATTCAATACATTCAATACAAATACAAGCATCAAAATAAAAAATAAGAATTATGGGAAAACTAGTAACAGTAGCTGAAGGGTTAATAAGACTTTAATTGAGTCACTACTTGACCAAGTAAATTATATCCCTATTAACTGTGTGCCATTTACACAACTTTTCCATGATTTCTTTCCTAAGCTAATAGGCCTAGCAGCTAGCTGGCTGCTGCTCCTGCTATGCTTCGGCAGCTGTCATTTTGACATATTTTATGCTTTCTTTAGAAGAGCGAGGTTGATTGAATGTGAGAAAAGTGGAACTTTGACAGGCTGTCAGAATCCCTTGCAGTGCAAACCTACCTGCCAGCTAACTTGTTTCAGGTTTATTTCAAAGGTTTCCAGCTCACAAACTTCCATTACCAGCCCAAGAAGCTCTTAAATAGGTAGCTTCCATTTTGTGAAATTCTAAATTAAATGATTTTCACTTCAGATTGGCTTAGATTGCAGAAAATCAAGGTATCACTGATAGAAGAAAAGCAAGACCACTTTCCTTTGCCCATACGTTAAGGTCTAGGTGGTTGAAAGACATACTGTTCTTTACTGCTTCATTGTTTTTATTGTAATCTGTTATTTTTCCTCATTTGTGGAGAGATTTCTGAAATTCCTAAGTTATTTCATGCACTGGTCAGGAGTAGGCATGTTGAAAATGGAGATCAAGCTGGGAGGTGATGTAACTTTCTATTAAAGTAATCAAGCTGCTATAACTAATGGCAGATAACTATTCACCCAACATTTTCACTTACATACAGTTTCTCACAAGCATCTTGTTGGGGCAACATCAACAGCATGTTCATAGGCAAAGATTTTTCTCGTGTCTGTGTAGCTTCTATGTGGGTGTCTGGAAAGTCCCTCTGGGTGTTTTTCTCAGGCATAGGTGTATATTCCTGTAGTGTTAATTTGCAGGTAGCAGCTACTGTCCTCTTGGATCTGGTCTGAACCATGCTGCCTGTTGACAGCACTAATGTGGGCTATGACCCAGGACAGGTTCAGCATGCTCTTGGTGTCCTATACTTACCCATTCTTCCAGATGCAACGGGTGGGTACTCATCTCCAGAATTATACCAATCCCAGGAAACTTTCACACCGTATCTTCTCAGCAGGTTCTTTTCCTCTTGTTAGCCTGAATTTTTCTGAGATCGAGATCTCCATCCTAAATCTATAGATGCGTGTAGAAATCATTCACTTAACTCTTATAAAAATAGAAAAGGGGTTCTTATGAAAGCCAAAAATGGGTAGAAATGAGGTTGTCCTAAAGACAGGAACTTGTGATTTTTTCCTTTCTTAGCATTTTGCTGAATTAAAATTCAGTCTTGAAGTCACTGTTCATCTACTGGACTTAGTGTTTAAGATATATAATGTGTCACATTGTGGTGTTGTGCCTGCACTACCCTTAAAATTAAATTAAATAAAGAACCGGATGTATGTTTGTATACTACTTTTACTTTGCTTAGTAGCTTGCATGAAAATTCTTTCTTATTATATATAATATTTGTTTATCTGAGTTATCAAACACCTCTTGAGGAATATTCACAACATTTTACATGCACTGGCTTTGGTACTTGCTTTTATCTGTATTTGATAACTGGAAGTTCATTTGCCACTCTACATGCAGAATACATTTTTATGCATAAAAATCTATAGTGCAGTATATACAGTGATTATTAAACCTTACGTTCTACTCGGCTCATATGATAGTTATCTCCTCTGGTGTAGGTCTGTGAGACTAGTCACAAAGCTGTCTGGTCATAGGGTTCACCTGGGCTTTGTGTTGTCTCGGCCTGGACCCACACTAGTGACAAGGTCTCTGTCCTTCCTAATAGCTTAAGGAGATGTATGGTACTGTTTGTAGGTAAAAACTGATATTTTATGTGTACAGAAAAAAACAGCTGTGGCACACAAAACAATTCTATAATGTTTTATAAATTCCTACCCAGCCCCTGACTGGCATTTTGCACAATGCCTACAGCAGATTCAGTGCCACTCTAATCCTAAACTTGCTAGCAGTGTCCAAGAGAAACTGGCCTTTATTACAATCAGTAGGTGCCATTGGCTCAGATAATACCAGTGTTCCTAATCACAGTAACAAATTAAGAAAGAAATCTATTAAAAAAATGCAATGAGGATCTAGTTGCTGTACTATAGCAATTTTTTGTTTGCAGGATGAGATAAAAAAGCACTTTCATACTGAGACGAGGAAGAAAAAAATTAGTTTAGGCAAGGTCCTGCAGGTATTTCATTTTTCCGTGGAGGACTGCAGAACTTTTAGAGACCTTATAACTGTTAGGGTCAAGTTAATGTAATCTGTGACCAGTCTCCCATCGGAGCGATGGAAGAAATTGTCAGAATTCTATTTTCTTGTCTCAGATAAATTTTTCATTTCCTTCTAAAAATGATTTTTTCCCCTTGTGTATCGGAGGTATTTGCAATACAGTTATCCAAATTATTCCTCAACAAAACACACAAACTTCCAAAAATGCTATAACTTCTTGCAGCACTGCCAGAAACTGTTAGTCAAACAGGGTAGGTACAGCAATGAACGACATTTCTCAAGACAATTCAAAATGCTTTCTGAAAGTTGTCTAGGCTGCCTTAGTGTTTATTTATCCATGTTATTATTTACTACTGCATGTAGTAAATATTGACAACGCATTGGACTGTTCAAACTATAATTAGATACTTAATTACTGGAAACCCAGAGACAACTTAGATGTCTACTATGTATTGGGTTCATTTTCAGCACAGCCTTTAGCAGAAAATGTATATAAAATTGTAAGCTGTTCCAATTACATGATTTCTTTGTTTCAGAGGGACTGCTTGGGAATGAAAAATACATTGTGGGAATGTCATGTTCCAAATATTTGAGAATTTTATTTTAATTCAGAGTTGAAGAGCTTGCAGAAAACACAGTAAGACCTAAATTCTCAGGGTTATATGTAACATTTAAAAACAGAACATGGCACTGGAAAACAGCCTGCAAGTCTTGAATAAAAATTGAAACCAATTTCTCCCTCTGAAAACAGTGACATAATGGATTATTGTTGAGAAGAAAAAAAAAAATATCATTTTTGTGTTTGTGTTATCTAACTTGATATCTTAGCCAGGTTCAAACTTTCATGTTTTACTGCTACAGAAGTACAAAATTAGGGAAGTGTTAGCAATTTAATGTTTCACTTTTCTCTGTGAAAAGTTCTTCCTTTTCAAAGATTTTTATATGTTCAAGTCACATGTAAAAATCCATTGCTAGGAAAAGATTTTGATAGAACTTTTTCCCTTCTCTATATTTATTTGGCTATTCTTGTAATTTCTACTTAATAATTTAAAGACCTGGTCATGTAAAGATCAGATACACTTTTCAAGAAAATGTATAGTCTGCAAGATCTGCACATGAATCTATCTGTGTGCAGAATGAAAACCTTTCTAAAGTCAGTATAGAATGCTAAGGGCAAGATAAGGGATATGAGAATTTGTACAGAGTTTGTTTGAATGCTAATATATCTTGGATATAACTTTGTTTTCGGGTGATTGAGACTTGCAGCATAGGAAATACTTCAACACAACAAAGTACTTTGTGCACAGATTTTTATGCTGGTTTAAACCATTGAGTAAAGAGCAGAGATGTCTCTCGTGACAAAGAAAAGTGAGGTTTTAATGCATATGCACCATACTCAAATTTGATTACGTTATCATTAATTGCTTATGTTTTTTAAGTTTCTTAGTTTCACAGGCTTTCCTACGTACTTAAGTTCTGAATTCATTTTGGTTTAGACTGTGTGTGTTTGGCATAGCTATGTGTCCATATGTGCTACGCAAGCTTCTGGTAGCCAAGTTAATTGGAGCTGGGTTGGGTATTTGTACAGTGCATTGCACCTCCTGTCCCTGGAGGTGTTCAAGGCCCAATTGAATGGGGCTCTGGGCAGCCTGGTCTAGTATTAAATGGGGAGGTTGGTGGCCCTGAATGTGGCGGGGATGTTGGAGATTCATGATGCTTGAGGTCCCTTCCAACCCTGGCCATTCTGTGATTCTGTGAGATTTGTTTGTTTAGTTATATATTTAAATACGTGCATGTATGTGTGACAATGTATGCATATATCCCACATGCACATACATTTACAAGTATATATGGATGCGTGAAATGTTTAAATAAGTAAATATGCACGCGTGCATGCAAAGACATTTTTATATCTTCCTGAAATCATGCACTGTATTCGTACCTTTATGAGAATTTTTCTCTACGGTACTTTCTAAATTAAATGTCTTTAAGTAATGAAGAGGATCTTTCTGCCAGGTAGTATTCTGAAGGTGAAATGAGGAAGAGCTAATTTACTCCAAAAGTAGGCACAACCAAGGCCCCGTCAATGTAGTATGGGAAAGGCAGACAAGGCTGAATGATGCTTTCATGTGAAATTGAATTTGTCTAAGAATATAACTCTTGAAATCTTTAGACTGTTCCCCTTTCCACGTCAGGGATCAAACTGTTAGAGATGAGACTATTTCTCAGTAGAGCAGGAAAAGATCTCTAGAAATATGCAAGTTGAAAAAAACCCAAAAAAAGAACATTCTAGAGAGTCAACAGCCTGAGCCTAGAGCTGGCTCCTGTCAGTTGCTGGTTGAGCTTACCTCGTGCTCCACTGAGATCTGCCAGGAATTAAGTTAGTACCTTTGAAGAGGAGGAGTGTTTTTCACTGTCCATCTTTGACATTTGAACATCACAAGGAAGTGTTGGGCTGGAAATGTATAACAGTACTCTCCAGCCTAATTTATCATTCATGCTAACAAAAAAGTTGATTTCCTTTTGCAGTTTAAAGGGATTGAACTAGAAAAATAATGGATTAAAATGCACGCTTTTTTGGCAACAGTGTAAAAATATTTGTAGTCCTCAATTAATATACATCCACAAGCACCTACTTGCTAGTTTCTTTGTATTTGAAAATGGGAATTGATTTAGAATTACAAAAGGTACACCTTTTTGAAACATTTCTTGATGAAAAATCCTTCTGGTGATGACTGTCATCTCGTTAATCCTCTTCCACATATTTCATTTGCTCAACTCAAAACAGGAACTGAATGAATTCTCAGTCTTTCAGAACTGACAATTCCACAGAATAGAGGAAAAGAAGCAGCAAAGTCATGGAAGCATGCTTGTCATCCCTCCCATCACAGGAAGGATTGTACAGTAAACTTATTGTCTTTTCCTCACGGCCAATTTTCACATTCTGTGCCAAACTCTCACACAGGTTTAGTACTTTAATTTTCTTCAAGCATGTTTCATGTTGTTGTAGTTCTAACTGACTTCATTTTTATTGAAGTATATATTTCGTTTTGTTAATTAACTTTGGTGTTCACTTCTTCCACATACTGTTCAATCTTTCTTGCATATTTTGACTTGCAGTAGATATAGTTGAACATCGTATATACAGAAAACAATATGGTTTTTATTTGGTTGATATTCTAAAGTTTTCAGTTAGAATTCACCGCCCTGTAGTTCTTCCTCCTTCCTTTTCTTTCCTCCTTAATGATTCTCCTTAGAGTTGTTACAAGAGTAGTTAAAATAATTATTGAAATGATGCTTTATGTGAAGAATACTTTGACATTGCTATTCTTTCTATTTCAGGTTATTAATGCTCAAAGGTAGAACTTAGAAAGCCAAGAAGTGGTACAGATGCAGAAATTAACTTCTCATGTTTTCTTTCCCATGGAGGCTAAATGATCAATTGTCAAGTCTCCTTAGCTAGAAGGAAGAAAAGAAAGGAAAGCTACTGTTCAGCAGAGAGGAGAAATTGCTGTGTTGCAAATGATTTGAGTAAACAAATGACAACTAAACATATGGCTTTATGGATGCTGTCTTCCTATTCCCTACCTTGAGTTTTGATAGGTGAGAGGAAGGTATAGCACAAAGTAATTAATTCCCTATGATGTGCCAAGTCTTAAAAAAGGAAAAATATTAAACATATTTTTAAGCAAGATATTGGTAAGGCTGAAAGGACCTTGTTATCTTCAATCTTTCCCTGATCACTGATTATATTGGTTGCTCATTTACTTGTAATGTTGAATAATCATAAATTGAAAATAATGTTTATTTCTAATAAAACTAACTAAGAAATAGATTGTCTTACATTAGCAATATTATTTTTCTTCATTGTGGGAAAATACCAAAATTTAAAAGTTTGAGGTCAGTGACTTTTTTATACTGTTCAATTGTCTTTAATTTAAAAGAACTGAAACTGATAATTTTATTTCAACAAGATTGGTTCAGATTGTCTCAATTGCTATGAAAAGCCATGTGCTCATTTTTGCTATACGTGGTTCAGCTGATTGATGTGAAGCAAATGGAAAATTAAGTCTAGAAAAGTAAAGTGCTCTTTTAAAATCTCTTATTACTCACTTGTGTGTCCTGAGCTAGTTCAGCATGTTTTATGCTTTGCAACATGATTTATTTTCCAGTTAACTGGGGGTGAAAAATGCCTTTGAACAGCCACAGATCCATGCTGGGGCAGAGACTTGCAGAGCATGTTTAGTTTTGTTCTTACAGTTCAAGTTTTTCCTTCTTCTTTGGTTGATAAACTTTGTTTCTTCTGCTGAAATACGAGGGAAACTGCACTCTGAGAAAAACATGATTATCTTCTAGTGCAAGTGAGAAATAGAGATCCTTTGACATCATAGTTTGATTTTTTTCTTTTGATGTAGGTGTGGTTCGGAGATCGTTAGTCCAGTAAGAAAAAAACAACTTCATATCCAAACAAGACCTTTATATCAATATTTAAACCTTCATTAAGGGAACAGAAATTGCATTAATTTGATAGGTTCATTGTTCATTTTCTATAATAATACTTAACAAGGGATTAACAGAGTTCTGCAGATAGAGAATGTTCTGCATGGTTGACTGATCCGAGCAACATATGCGCTTTTGTTGGTACCTATAGAAGCTTTCATTTTCCTCTGAGTTATTATGCTGTGGGCCAGAATTAAAGAGCCAATAAAAGGTGCAGGACAGAACTGTGAACACAGGCGGTGCCCCTGTTGTGACAGAGGAGAGGACTGGATTTGCAAGAAGGTGGAATGTTTTCAAACCGGTCCCCCATTTGCTTTATTGCAAAATCCTGACATCCACTGATGAAACTAATAAATTCTATTGAAAGCTGCCCAATAAACAATTCCATTTCAGATTTTTTCAGGGGAAAGAATTTGCTGCACTTCAAGGAATCAGAGTGGCATTCGCCACTTCCTAAGTGACAAATTCAATCAAAATATTGTTTTAACATGATTACATGAGTGATACTTAGATATGCTAGCTTTATTCATTAACCCACCACAATAAATAAGCATCCTCAGTCATTTTTTTCTCACGAATCTTGACCAGTGGAATTCAGAAGGAAACCACAGCACATTGTTTTTCATCAGTTGTACTAAGCAAATAAAACAGAACTGGTAAACTGATGACGACTGACATCGTCAAGCACTATTTGAATAGATTAGGAAAAAAAAAATCACCTTTTGCAATATGTCATACAAAAACACACTGGTCAGTGTCTAAGGTCAGATAAGAAAATTTAACCTGTCAAGTACCTGATTTTTGCAGAACTTCTACAGCTTGCATTTTCATGTGGCATTACATTATTTTTTTCAACCAGAAAAACTTGAGAGCAGTGCTTACTTGTCAAGATCTAAGGGTAAGTTCCACACACTTGTTCCAAACAATTCTACAAAAGGCTCCCCAGTGCCAGCCTTAAGGCTGCAGTGCTCTTTTTTGTTACAAGACATTGGGGCAAGAAGTGCATTAACTGCCTGGAAGTGCTATCAGGGATTTATCTTGAGAAGAAGGGCAACACGTGGAGATGGTGAATCTAGAAGAACAGAGCATGGAGTAGGTAAGTTGTCTCTTATTAGGAACAGCGGGCAAAGTGTAGAGTTAAAAAAGTAAATGAGTGAAATAGTTGTTGAATGCCATTCCTGTGCGATTATTTACTCTAGCAGTAACGGAGCAGATGATGAGATAATAGAGAGTAACAGAGCAATAAAGGAGCAGATCTAGTTGCGGGTGAGGAATGACACCTGGCAGCTTAGCTGTGTCCCTAAAGTTAGGCTTTACAATACTTGAGCAGGTAGCCAACTCTTTTCCATCTTGCCTAGGTTGTGTAATTTCAATTCACATTATCAGTGCCAAGATACTAAACACTGTTAGAGGAATCTCTTTGCAGTTTCACATTATCATGTGTTGCCTGTGCACTTATCTGTATCCACCTTGACTGACCAAATAGGTCACCAATGCACAGACCCAGGAATTCAGTTATTAATGTGACAGTCAGCAAATAAGAGATGTCTTCACATCCACTCCTAATGGGAGTGGACCTAAATCTTCCTTAGACTTTCCATTAAGTTCTTTGAAGTCATGGTTTTCTGTATTCATCCAGTGCAGTATTCTTCCAATGACTAAAATTGCATTTTGGGGTACTTCCGTGTGGGATCACTGCTGTTTTTTTCCACAACAGCTCATACAGCTCAACTGATTTCTTTTCTAGTTGATTTATTTTCAAAGGCAGGATGTTTTTTTATTGTGGTGTTTTTTTTTTTTGTTTTTTTTTTTTTTTTTGGCTATTTCTGGTTGGTTGATTAGATGGTTTGTTTTTGTTTGTTTGTTTGTTTGTTTTTTCTCCGTGGATAAGTAATGACTCTCTTGGTAGCACTTAAAAAACACACAGTGCATGTATGTATGCAAAGTACATAATGCACTCAATATCATTTTTCTCACAGGGATGATTTTAAATATTTTGCTTATTAAATCTTCTCTAACTTTTCAATAACATCAGCAATGTGCTATAAAGATACTTCAGGGAAGTGAATGTAGATTGTTAATACTAGTGTATAACCTGCCATCTGGACACACTTAGCACACGGTGAGATGTAAGGATTCAGCCATTTGTGGAATTTGATCCCAGAGCTCACTTTCAATCAGGTAATGTCATGTCTAGACAAGCACAGCTGTTGTATGTACATCATGTAGTTCGTTTAATTTATGTCTAGATTGTGTTAGAATAATGCTGTACTGGGATTAGTGCAAAACCACAGTGCTCGGCAAGGTGAATTCGTGACATTTAAGTTCAAAGGAGCATGATCCATGCTGGTATCCCCAGTGCGTGGCAGCATATATAACAGCTTCATGAAAATAGTATAATACCCTTGATTTAGATTATGGTAAAAGGAAGATAGTGCAAAATTAATATTACACGTCACCTACTTTTTGAGCTGTGCTAAAGAGCCCTTAATTATATCTGCAGGGTTATGCATAAAATAAATAGAGTGTCTCTGGTGGTGATTCTTCAGGTATGTTGAATACAGCTGTTGAGATCTCTTATTCCTTCTGTCTAAATTGTGCTCTTGTGCACAGGAAACACATGCTTTTCCTTCACTAACTTCAGCAGTTTAACTCTGGACATGTAAGTTAAATTTTACCTAGCACAGATAGCTTTGAGAGTTACATAGTGGCAGCATGGTGTAAAAATCTGTATCAAAGTACCTTCTGAGATATACACTACTGGATCATTTTCTGTTTACACGAACAATTGTGTTTACAGGTGCAGTCTTATTTACCATACTCAAGTTTCTCCATCGTTAAATAGGCATTTTTCCCATTCAGAAATATCCAGATTCTTTCTTTTTGTTTACTATTTACATAAAAACAAAACTGTTTTCTAAGTATTGTCTTGATAGATCCATGTTCTTGGAATGCCATTGCAGTAAGCAGGTGCAACCATGTAAACACAGACTGTAATGACAATGTCAGGCACTATCAGCAACCAATTCATATCTATCCCTTTGTGATACTTAAGCTTATGTCAACAGTGAATGGTGCAATACATTAATTTGTGCAGCATCTCTTGTACTGACTGTAGCCCAAACTACCCTGTTGAGTCTACATATTAAACATAAGCACCGTAACACTCCATTCACATTTCACATATGTGTCCATGTATTGGCACTGAACCATTGAAGAGTATGTTTTGAAAACGTTGGTTATGATTGTAAACTTCCAGATTAGGACTTTGTATGGGGGGCCTACAGTGTGAGAGTTGTGCTCATGTAGTTTTGGTGTAGAAAAAAGAGAACAGAATGAAAGGGGACAGTAAAAGGGACTGTAAAAGGTGGGCGGAGGTAAACTAGATAGTTTCTCTTCTCCCTTGACAGATGGCTCTAAAAACATTTCAGTCGGTTATGTCCATGTGCCAAAATGGTTTTGTTCTAAGAGAGTTCTAATCCTCCAGAGCCTGCCATCTGTTACCTTCTCTAACATATGCACCATGAGGTAGGTATATACGTTGTTTAGGGAAAGATGATGGCATCCATTTCCAGAACAGGATTGCTGTTCACCACAACTGGGGATATTGAAATGTGTTAAAAATTCAGTGCTCACCATGTACAGACAGCATCTCTGTTATACATTGTGCAGATGAGGAAAGAAAGCTGTCTATTGCTTGGCCATTTCATTGATCCCTGAAGAGTGGATTTTGCCTAGAATATGCCACTCAAAACTTGGCATTTAAAGTGTAAATTTAGCATTTGTCAAAA
This sequence comes from Tetrao urogallus, assembly GCF_951394365.1. Lineage (NCBI taxonomy): Eukaryota > Metazoa > Chordata > Aves > Galliformes > Phasianidae > Tetrao > Tetrao urogallus. Next base: position 5,416,305 of record NC_136827.1, on the reverse strand, counting down.
ATGCAGTATATAAGTGATATCTTTCTTTGGAATACATTACTCTTTAAAAACTTAATGCTAAAATACTCTCAGTTACCTCTAACAATGGCGGGTGTACATTCTTTTTTGTTTATAAGACTGTAAGAAGGCCTAAGAATGGCTTCATGATTACATGCAAAATAGTAGGTTTGCATCTCCTTATTTCTCTTTTGAAGACAATAGACCTTTTCCTTGCTTTTGTTATAGATTCAGGCTGACTTTTGTATTTTATAAGGTCTGCAAACCAGGTGGATTTCTAGAGTTTTGTACTTAAAGCATTAGTCCTAGATAAGATAAATAGTAAACATGAATTTTAGAAGCATAATAGGAAAGAAAGTTTCAAATGTTGTTTGGAGTGACGCTGTCTGATCTGCAGTAAGCCACCAGGAAAAAGTGTTCTCTCAAATTCCTAGAAAATTGATGTATTTGTCCTTTGTCGTAGTTGTTTCAGATTTTATGGGTAGTCATGCTGTCTTGCCCCACAGGATATTAAATAATAACAGTCTTCAGGCAGCAAAGACAAGAACTAATTATCGTTGTTCTTCTGTTTCACTACTGCGACTGTAATTGGAAGTTATCTCCTTCTAATTGCATCTCTACTGAATAATAATTATAATTCTTATCATTAGCTTTTTCTTATTATTAGGTTTTTCCCCGATAAAATAATATTTCCTACTATGTCTTGTTAAACTTGAGAACACAAAGAAATGCACATGAAGATGTGTATATTAATACTGGTTTTGTGGTTTTATTAAAACTGGGTTCTGTGTAGCTAACACCAAACTTGTGACATGATCAGTAAAATAGGTAAGGTAACAGCAGAAGAACATGAACTATGAATAGGAAAGCAGAGGTTTTATTTTACTCCTTCATTTGTCTATACATAGAGTTTAAGTAGTCTAAGAATAACTTAGAAATTAATTCAGGCCAAGGTGAACTACTTAAAAGATCCAAGGAAGAAATCATGCCAGCTTGTAGTAAAATCAAACAGTTGTGGTCTTTTAAATCAGTTATATTACATCATCATTTTGGCATTTATTAAGGAAAGGAGCATATATTTTGTTAACACAGTGTATGTCCTATAAAGTGGAACATGGTGAAATGATTCCCAGCTCTGTCTAGAGCAGAATTGTTTTATCCCAGACAAGAATGAAAGCCAGGGTCATAAGTTTTCTAACAGTTCAATTTTGTTACCAAATACTATTCATTTCATGTATAAAATGGAATTATTCTAAGATTATACTGCACAATGTGAGTTAGATGTCAATTGACTGTGAATTTTTATTGGAGAAATCCCTTCCCAACATAACATCTGAACATGAATCTCTTGTGTGTTGTTCCTTAAACTGAATATATGTAGATAGCTCTAGCAAATAATAAAACAAAATTTGAGTACTGTATTTGTAAAGCTTTTTACTAAATGCTAGTAAAATTTTGTAGCATTCCCTTGTGTGTCTGAATAGCAGCATGAAGATAGCCTTGCAGCACCCAGTTGAGATGAAGTTGGCTATTTTTGAAATCACTTTTCTGACATAATTTTTAAACCAAACTGCAAGAGTATCCCTAGCTGAAAATACATGGTGAGAGCATCTGCAATGCACAATAAATTCCATAAGCACTTTCAGTATAGAGTGTGACAGATACATGTAGAATCTAGTCCCACTGCATTTCCTGCTGTATTATTACTCAGACTAAAGCTAGGATATGTGCTTTTCATCTTTTTGTTATCCATCAGTTGACTTTCAGATGTGCCAGAAATTTCCTCTCCTCTTCATTTTTTCTGCTCACACACAGAATTGTACGCAGAACATTTCTTAAGACTTCTAATAAACTAATTTTCCTCAGATATATAACTTCTCCCATCTCCAAAATACGGCACTATAAATGTAATCAAATCCTTCCATTTTAGTATGTTGCACTAAATGTATTTGACATGTGCTCAACATTTTCACAGCAAAACACAGAAAATTACATTCTAAATCAACTTACCTATTTTCTTTTTTTCTTTTTTTCTCCCTTGGCTAAAAAAATAAAAATAAAAAAATATAAAGAAAAAAAGGGCAGTTGTTGGATGCAAAACCTTAATGAAGAGGAAGCTATTTTGGCATTCTATTAATAAGAAAGAAAAATATAGAAAGCTACAAAATGTTTCCTGTCTTACTTTGGTTTCTGAAATGGTGCAATTTAACTCGTAGGTGAAAACTCAAACTGTATATGCCAAAGCTGTATTTATATGTCTATAGATGGATTCTGTGATTGTATGTATAAGTAACTTTCCACTTCTGCAGTGAAATCTTGTATGCCAAGATGGAGCTGTTAGGGAGTTTTTAACAGAGAGTTATAAAACCTCAAGGAATGGGATTTTATAATGGAAATGCTGATGCAACCTTAACTAAAGTGGTAGAAAAGGCAAGGATATGATATAATTAAAGCAACAGAAATCCAGAACGTCAGTGTTTAAGCAGGTCTCCTTGAGAAGTTTCCTGATTTGAAGATTTGGAGCTTTAATAGCATCGGTTGTGGGTTTTTTTATTGTATTGTGTGGTGTTTTTTTGATGTTTTTCTTTTATTTATTTTTCCAAACAGATGTAATAGAAAGATAGAGATTTATAAAACTGCAGCAGAGGGCGAAACAGCAGTGAGATGATTGAAGATGTGCATTTGAATTGGTTTGGTTTACAGGGATTACTTACTTAGGCTATATGAAAATCCATGAAGGTCATAATGACATTTATGTCATTCTTAAACTGATGTGTGCTGGTTTTTTATTCCCTTTGTACAGTGAACATTAAGTGCACTATTGAATTTTTAAAAAATAGTTGTACTCAGTTTTTAGTGTAGAGCAAATTTAGGAGGAGGCGTATTATCTGTAGTCTAAATTCATGCCTTTTTGAGCTAAATACCGTTTTCAACTAAGCAGCTATTTGACTAGAATTAAAAACTACCCCATATAATTGTAATTTTTATAAACATTTGTAGACGAACTGTAACCACTGTCTCCACATTTTGAAGTCTTTCTTGCTCTCAGTAATGATTTAAATTGTTTTAGCCACATCTAGGTTACAAATTCACAAATATATCAGAAACAGCTATGGCATTGTAGCTTTCTTAGGTATCTGAATTTTAATAGTCAGTTGTCTTGCCATAGGAACTCCAAGATGATACGAGTTGTATTCCTAAATCACCAAAATATGAAAATATTCAGTTATAGCAGCCATATGATATATGCTTGTTGTGGTTTTTTTTTTTTTTTTTGTATTCACATTTTTGTCTCCTTTCTTATTTTCCAACCACATACCGAGGAGAAAAGAAAGTTGGAATTCATCAAATTCCAACTCCCAGAACTGTTGGCAGTTGTAGTGAGTGGGAAAACTCACTACTTTGTATGGTGCAGGATACTTCATAAACTAAAACTTGTTTCATGGAGCATTTTTTCGTATGTTTAATTTATCCTTACATGCTCTTCTGCCTTTATTTTTCCAGTTATTTTATATTAATAGAGTCTGTGTCACACTTTTATTTTCAGAATTGCTAAATATTTATAGAGCTGTTCTAGTTCTTTAATTTTCTTTCTTTAAATACTTGGAAGTTATGGTTTACAACTCTTACTGACCAGGTGGCCTTTGTATTTTATGGCTTTGATCACCACTGACCAACTGTCCTGAATGTCTTAATGACAGCATACTCACAAGAGCCTGTACTCATATACATTGCTTTGCAGATAGTAGTACTTATATTACAAATGTTACAATTGTACCAGTTGCTTTTGAAAGTCAGAATAAGTATAAATATTTTGCTTTACCTTGTAATCTGAGAAAACAACTTTTGATTCTTGTCGTCAAGATTCGTACTTGTGGATCAAGGGCAATAAATAAAACAGTGCTCTCCAAAGGTACCTGACATTCTCACACATGACCAAGGCTTTTCCTGGAAGTCATGTTTGTGTCAGCATAATTCCTGGCTACCTGGCTTCTGTCAGCTTTTCAGCAGGTCCAATCAGGTCAAGCAAACACATGAGTAAGGTGGCGTATTGTTTCTGGTACCCCTTTATTCAGAGCTGGTAATTTTATCTGCACACACCGTGGTTTTATGTTGTACAGCCAGATCTGTGACTATAAAAATATATGTTAGAAATTAAAAGAAAGTGTTTTGCTGCATTCAAATTCAGTGACACACTGTATTCTGGCTGGTCAAGTTAAATGATCGCTGGATACCACTGATGGTTTCTTTTTCCAAAAAAGATTTTAAAAGAATTCATTGACTGCACTACTTATATAATGGTGAGAAAACACTGTGGCAAGGCTTAGAAGGTAATGTTAATTAACAGTACAGGGTTTGTATTACCTACCTTCATTGTCCATGTTTTTTGGATTGTGAAATATTTGCTTTCCCATCACTGAAATACCTAGGGATTTGTGCATCTTGCAAAGAAGCAAAGATCTCCATTTTATTTCTGTGTTTATGCAGCATGACTCTTGACAGTTCTTCTCAAGCCTTTGACGGAGTTGTTGAATTAAGAAGAAGGTGCAAAGGGAGTCAAGGCAGGGTGAGAGGAAGGGTAGCATAGGTCTGAGGATGATGGAGTCCTACAGATGATGACACTCACTGCAAAGGAGATGGGCTTTATAAGAAAATAGAAATAAAATCAAGTGCTTGTACTACATTCATGTACATCTTTGAGTAGAAGGACCTATTTGTTATAGAGTGCTTCTTCAGCAGCATGGTGGCTCACGAAGTACCGCTTCTAAACTACGCAGAAAGCCCTTGTATGAGCAAAATGTAGCAATTATAAGGCATATTTCTGAATGTTTCAGTGCTTAATAAGAAAGTAGTAGTGAAAATGGTTAAGAACAAAGAGGAAAATGAGAAAATAATGAAAATTTCTCTAAGTTTTCTTTTATGGTGTAACAAATTAGTGTATATTATTGGGACAGAGAAAGTGGAACAATGGATAATGTTACTTAAAGATAACGTCAATTTTCTTATACACATTGATAGTCTTACATTGCAATTTTGGTTCATATTACTTTGGTAAAGCAATTTTTTTAACAGATTAGTTAGCCAACTGTGTTTTTCATGATTATTAATAGTATGAGATAATGTGACGCTTCGGTTTACAATGTGATTATTTTAAAACAATCCCATCTGTGAAAGTCACTTACAGGAATAAAAGATATTGAAGCAATAGAATTTCACAAAATTTTAATTGTGTCACATTAAAATTAATCTGCGTACTGAACTGTATGCAAAATACTAGTCTCCTCTGGTGTTTTCAACTATCCTGCCAAACGTATGAAATATAATAATATTAATATATAAATATATATTAATATAAATGTATTACAATAAATAGAACGATAAAAACTGTTGGAAAATTCTCTTGAAATGATTTCTTTTCTCTATTAAAGCATAAATATCTAAAACAATGTATTTAACTTGTGGTACCCTGAAAATGTAGAAAGTCCACTAGTTCATTGCAGTTGAACTGCTTTACATTGCTTTGTAGTTGCTTGAACATAGTGGTGGGATCTGAGTTGGTTGTCTCATCGTGGAGATGTTCAAGGCCAGGCTGGATGGGGCATTGGGCAACTTGGTCTAATGGAAGATATCCCTCCTCATGGTGTGAGATTGATGATCTTCATGGTCCTTTCCAACCTAAACCATTCTATGATCCAGATCCAACAGGTTCCAGCAGCTATTTCTGCTCTTCATTCCTATGCAAGTTCTAATTTATTTTTCCACTTCAGTTAAAATGAAGTCAGAAACTCAGATGCATCACTGGATGTGAATAACGTTAGCTTACAGAATGGGCTCTCTAACAACTACAAATAAGAGTAGATGAAAGCGGTCCCGGGGCTGCAATAATTTATGCTGGTGGCATTTACTCCAGGTGGTCAGGGATTATGACATACCTGAAGTTTATTTTTTTGCCCAATTTACACTACATTAATCATAGCTTATCTGAACATAACGATCCAGCGTCAGGTTCCATTGCATGTCATATTGCTGCCAAGCAAAAATTGAAAAGCAGTTGCTATGACTTCAAGCATTGCCTACTTCATCTGTATGTTCAAATACTCAGGTTCAAGGAATGGATTTTTAAGGAACCAATTAAGAAGTCCAATTTATATTTATTTTCAGCTTCCTGGTTGTAAATCTAAGTTTATGGCCAAGTAAATCATCAGTTGTTTTTATCTTCGAATTTAATAGCTCTATTCTACACTGCATAGATGGTTTAGAAGCATTAGGGTTTTTAGTACTTGTAAACTACATTGTTGGTACTTGTTTTTAAATATTTATAAATCCACTGTTATGAACAAATCACTTTCTCGATCTATTTCACTAACAGAAATTATTTATAAGTATGTCATTAATTATTTAAATTTTCCTGGTATTATATTTACATTAATAATTAAATGCTTCTAATTATTGAATTGTATAAATAAGATTTAGTTTCATTGATGTGCTGAAATGCAAACAGCAATTCTGTCACTGACTGTAAACACTTGAAATGAGTTACCCTTCAGTAACAAGAACTCTTAGTTGCTAGAAATCATGACAGTAACCTGCTGAACTAACTTACCCTCTTAATGTCTTTGGTACATATTTGTATTCTTCTGACTAGAATCAGTTTTATTTCACCTCCTATAGCTGTTACAGTGCAGGTAACCAGCAGTCGGAATGCCAGTGACTTTACACTGTTCACCTATTACCTCTGTACTGCCTAATGATAATTACCTTTTACAAAAGGTGAAAAACTGATTAACGCTTCAGGCAACTTTGATTATTAAAATCTTCAGAGATTGCCACAACTCAAAAAAAAAAAAAAAAAAGAAAAAAAAAACGAAAAAAGAAAAAAGAAAAAAAGTCTAACACTGTGCATTAATTGGCAAATACATAACCAATCTCAAAGGGGAACTTTTATTTCTGAAATGCCCCAATGCACATTTCCACAAGCATCAGATTCCTCAGCACAGCATTTCCAAGCAGCAGAAAGGATTCTTCAGCATGAATCTTTAGCTACTGCAGTCCCAGTGCTGTTTCTAGACTTTCTGTTATTGGTGATTACTCGTGTTTACTGTTTATGTTCATTGGTCCATTTGTGCCACTTTCGTAGCAGACAGAAAAAAAAAAAGTGTTTACATCTTTTGGAAATGTGGAATGACAATTTTTTGGGACTTTTTATTGACATTGGAAACAATTCATCATTTTGAACCTGGCAGCTGAAGTCTGGAGTAATTACAGTAATTACAAACATGATTTTTAACATTATGTTTCTTTTAACTGTTCAGAGGAACAGGACACCTACTGTAAGTAGTCCACCTAGAAGCATTCTTACCAGAGACTGTTTCAATTTCTCTGTCTTGGATGCCCACAGAAGTAATCTAGTTGATCAAAGACCAAAACATTGTTAGATTTTCCAAATGGGATTTGCCGTTATTCACAGCAAGTAAGCACTCTAAATAGCCGCTCTATTTGAATGCAGACGTAAAATGTTCATAAATGTTTATTATAGCACTCCGTGTTTTCACTAGCAACTTAATGCTTTCTTCTCAGGTCTTTATTTGGTAATGTAATCCTGAAATCTTTAATTGCCTGCTTTCATCATGATTTCTTTATTCTTTTAACCTATTTCTAGCCATGCTGATTTATTGAGAAATAAAAGTAAGAATAATGTCAATTATTCTTCCCGAGCAAAAGGACCCAGGGGAGCACTTTAGGACAATGTGAACTGCATGGAGAAAGAACTGAGCTGATGCTAAATTATACGAACTTTTAATTTGAGAATAATGCTAGAAGTGAATCACAGTCTTCAAGGTGAAGACATACATTAACTTCCTAAGTAAACTGACTTAACCTTAACCATGAAAGTGACATTAGTAACCCGACATAACTGTAACAATTATGTTTCCAATCCTACCAAAGATGAAGAATATTTATTAAAAAAAGAAAAGAAAAAAAAAAAAAGCTGCATTGGCAGATATATTTATATTTAAATCATTAATGACATATGCTTGTGATGAGAAGAAATCTAAGAAAATTTCTGTGGTATATGGCTTTCAGTCAAGGAGCATTTTCTGAAGTCTGTAATATTCTTTCTTTGACTAGATTTTGCTTTGATTTATGTTGTGTTTCAGTCATCTGGTTAGTTTTTTTTTTGCTGAAAAACTGAACCATGATCATACCAAATGTGGTTGAAGTGATACAAGCCTAAGTGAAATAGGAAGAACAGTATGCATGGTCCCGTTCTACTTCTAGAAAGTTGGTAATGCACTTCAGAAAGGAGAAGAGAAATGGAATACAAGCATCGTGCTCTAATCTTTTTATGTTGCAAAGAACTCTACTTGCTCATGTAGTGGTGGGAAATCAAAAGTAAGAAAAATCATGACAATAGTTGCCCTTAGAATAAACATTAAATTTTAGCCAAAGCTGTCTAAGTTTCAGTCATATCACAGACCCTGTTTTGATTATATACAGCCATTACATGTAATCCTAGACTGTAAATTGCTTCTGGAAATATTTTTTATTCTTTATTTTGTAATCTCAGTGGAGTTTGTACCTTTAAGCTCTTTCCACCTCTAGCTGTCTCAATCTATATCAGATTTTCTTCTACCAAAGTTACTTTTCTTAAATTGTCTGTAAGTAGACGAATTTATACATAAAGTCAACCATGTCAGTCTTTGTATATATCCAAGAATTCACTGAATCTCTTTTTTCAGGAGGAATTCACATGCATGTCATAGTTTTCTTTTTAGGTTGTATATTCTGTCTGAAAATTGTCCTAAGTAGAAAAAAAAACTGAGAGTTAGTGCAATGTTATGAATACTATACATCAGAATATTATCAAATTTCAGAGAGTATCACGTAAAATGTATGTAACTACAATTTTTTTTACACAAACAAGCTCTAAAATAGATACCTCATATAGAAATAACAAGATTATCTTCAGTAGTTCATGACTTAGGACAAATCTTAAAGCTATCCAGAACCCTAGAAAATCAGGGAGTGGAGTTTTCTCTAGTTATGTGTCTATAACTGTAGCTATACATTAAGCTTGTGTGGATAGCTCAGATGCATCTGCATTAGTTCTTCCTGAACTTGAAATGTAGACAAGCTTTTTGTGTAGCCAAATTCTGTGAGATAGATTCACATTACTCTTGTTGATTATAGGCCTTGGAGGTGTAAATCAAAGTATGTTTCCGTGTGTATTGAAAAGAAGTCGTTTGATTCAGACATGTAATTGTTCCATGTCACCTTATATTCACCTCAGCTAAAAAAAGAATCTTGTTTCAACACTGTCGGTGTTTAGATCTGTCAAATTGTAAGGCCATAAATAAGGGTATATAATATTGTTTAAGCTAAACACATGGGCAGAAATGGCAGTAACAGATTGGAAACAGCTCTCTCTTGTCAATAGAGATTTTGCTTCCCTGAACTCTTATCCAATTTGCAAGTAATTAAAATTTAACATTCTTTAACACGATTAGGAAAAAAATCTTAATCATAAGGCAGATTGACCTACATGTCTGATAGACTGAAAGAATGCCATCTTACACAAATTTCTTTTGATTACAATTCTCTACGCAATCAGTTATTTGGGAATGAGAATCTGCAAACTCTGCATGCAGGAATATCAAGTGGCTTTGAATGTTGATTAAAGCATCAGTGCTTTATTTTATTTATTTATTTATTTATTTATTTATTTTATTCATTAAATGCTGACATTTAATTTATGTCAGCTTAAAGAGATGTGTAATAGTACCTTGCTCTATTTAGTTTCCCAAAGACATAGAGCTTTTACAGTATTTAAGTTTTCTTTACAGCTTTCCTTTTGTGTTGTTTTGTTTTTTTTTTTTTTTTTTCTTAATGGCAATCGTGGCAGTCCATTTTAAAATGAAAATCATAGAAAACTCATTCCACTAGACCAGGTTGCTAAAAGCCCCACCCAGCTTGCCCTTTAAGCACTTCCAGGCTTGGTACCGTCTGAGTAGAGAGTTTACTCTGAATATGTAATCTAAGTCCACCCTCTTTTAGTTGAAAGCTCTTACTCCTTGTCCAATCGCTACACTCCCTGGCAAAGAGTCACCCCCTGCTTTCCTGGCCCCTCTTCAGGTACTGAAAGGCAATTATGTGATCGCCTTGGAGGCCACATACCCAGTTTGATCAAGTCTGTCTGATGATGATGAGTTAAGATAAAATACATTTTATTACTAGAATAATAGTGCTGCAAGATCATATGTATTTGGATTTGTCAATAATAATTGACATATCACCAGCATTTCAAGATGAGGTGAAATATGGTAGAGACAGAATTACTGACAAGTAGGAAATTAATGAATTAAAAAGTAAAATTTTTGACCTTTGTTTTTGAATGCTTGATTTGCTAGTACCCTCAAGAGGGAGCTGGTAGGACTCCTATTTGTCATTTGTTGATTGTTGCTGGTGCTGAATTTACTCAATTCATATTGACATTAATTAAATCCGTGCTTAAAGGGCTGTGCTTGGAGATTTAACATGGCTGGAAGGAGATGCTGAAGGGATGCACTAACATGCCTGGAGATATTAAGAAATCTCATAAGTGATTGATACACATGCCCTCTTAGGATTAAAATGGTCACTAGATTTGTTTCCCAGAAGGTAATTTTCCCCACATCAAATTGTAGTCTACTGGATTTGAGGGTGGATGGGAAGGAAAAAAGTATGCCTTTCTCAGTAGCTAGGAAGCACGGACTTGGATAATCTGAATGTTTTTCCCTTAGGAAATTCTGTACTATACTAGGGACAAAAGAAGTAAAATGTCTTTAATATCACACTCTTCCTTTAGCATATACATAATACTTCGTTTCCTGTATTTCTATCAAAAGGTCATAAGCCTGTTAAAGGACAGTGCGTGTGCTGTGCCAGGTGGTATGCTGGATTAAGGTCTGTGGCCTGTTTTGGACAAATAATATTTTCCTGGTGGGGTGAAACTTCTGAGTGGTGAATCCTTTCTATCTGTACTTCTCCATCCAGGTCTGTAACAAAACTCCATGAAAAATTCCTCCAAGCTTTCCAATTCACTGATCCATTTTTAATTTTCTTAAATATAATCAGTGTTGGTTGATGTTCTTATATGCAGGAATGCCCATCTGTGTTATTTCTCTTTTATACTGACATCATTTCCAGGGTTTAAAAAAAAAAAAAAAAAAAAAGGAGCTTTCTTGGTACTTGTTTGATTCCTACCGAACATCAGATAAATATTTTGTTGGACTATCAAAATTTCAGTAGTTGCTTGCATGGTAATAGCTGGTGTGGATTCTGTTATTTTACAATGTAAAGTTGCAGTGACTTCATTTGTGATGCTTTCGAATTTCCATATTAGTTCTGTGGAATGTCACCATGCCCACAAAAGTTTCTCTTTCTTTCTGTTATGTTGTATATGCATCTGCTGGTTTTACTCTTAAGCCTTCCTGCCAATCTATTTGAAAAGAATTGCTATACTTTTCTTAATTCCTCCTTTATAAACTTCTGAAGTCTTACGTTATAGAATTTTTGTCATATTTACTATATTCTGTTCTTTCAAACACATTTGAACAATGTGATGTAAGGCTTGAAGACAGTCTGCAAGAGAATACTTCTTGTATGGTGAGAATGTGTGAAAGAGGAAAAGTAAACAGTGCCAAATTCTTGTCTAGCATGAACTGAAAAATTTCTCTTCTATTATATCACTGAACTAATTTTATGTAAACAGCTGATCTACATGAAAATGTAATAAACACTTTGCAAGTCACGGCATCCTAGAGGTCAGTGCAAATCATGTTGTTTGCCTGAGAGTACACTCAAGTGTACAAGATGAACAAAATGAAACAATATTTGTAGAAGTAGCCATAAAGGACTTATTGAAGAATCCTAAAGTTGGGCCCATTGGAGTCAAATTTCGTTGAACAAATGTGAATGTTCTATGTTCATTCCTGTAGAATTTTCTGCACAATTTCTTGCCTTTGAGCTGAGAAAGAGAATAGTTTTCTTACACTGTTCAGTGTTGTATTTATGTGATTTGTTGTTCCTTGCCATTTCCCTTAACGTAAAAACTACCTTAATACTAGTTTCTACGTAAAATGGCTTAAATTAATGAAAGCGGATTCCACCTGAAGTGTTTACACTTACAGGAAACACTTGAAATGAGGCTTACTCTCCTCAGGTAATATTTAAACTTCATTGAAATTGTCACATGAAAATATGTGAAGGTCCAAGTTCGTATCAAATTTGAAGTTGTGTGTGCAGTGAAGCAAAAAACTTAGAATTACTGCTGTTGTATTAATATTGGTATTTAGACTGCTATAAAATATGTTTATGGCATTGTAATTAATAAGGCTATTAATACTGTGTGGTATTAGCACCTGCAAATGTATCCCTGTAAAACTAATTCATAGTTATGCTAGTACTCTCCAACGTTCAGCTGGAGATCTAGACACTTTTTATAAATCCATACAGTGTTTTTTGCATGCAAATTCTATATTTCCATCTCTAAATAAAAGACAATTTGCTGTCCAAGTTGAAGATTTTCTAAATCTGCCTTTCTCAATTTTCTTGTTTCCCTATATTCTCATGGAATGAGCTCCTCCATGCTTTCTAAACCAGAGAGAAACATAAAAACACTTTAAATCCTTTGCTTATGCGAGCAGGAATTAAGTTTTTCATAGACTTTTTCAGTGTTCCTCATCTTTGCTATAGATTGATAATACTGCTAAGGAGTATTCACCAGCATAAGAAATGCAGTAATAATTTCCAAGAAGTGTTCATATAAATTACTTGGCTTACTTTAGAAACGTTATGCAACTCTTTCTTAGCAAAATGAGTGTTATACCTGATAAAATATTAGCAATCATTGATGCTATTGAATCAACCTGATATTTCTGATAACTCTCTTTTAGGAAATGGTAAAAGAATTTGCACGAGTAAGAAATAGTACTGGATCCATTGTTCCTATTTAGTATTGTTAGAAATCAAATCAAAATATTTGATGATCTCTGAAAAGTGTCTTTAAAAAAACTTACATCAAATTATAGTACATGGAGGAAAAGAAACTAAATTTGTGTGGTTATTGAATGAGTGGACTGTCTTTCTCACCCCACTGTTCCAAATCCTAAATGTTGGTGTTAACAGCATCTATTCTGCTAGCACATACAGCAGTGGCTGTATCATGTCACTGAAGGCTGCCTCACTTCTTGTAGCCTGCTCTATCCCAGTATACAAACTGATTTCATAGTCAAATATGGTTTAAGCATGAAGAACATTGTGATTTGAACCAAACTTTTCAGCATCGTGATCCAGACTCCCTCCCTCTTCTAAAGCATGGATTACCCTGCAAGCATGTAGTTGTGTGTAGAACAGTGCTTTTTGATTACCAAAATTAACAGGTGGATAATGGACTTCATACTACCAATGACAAGAATAGGTGAATATTTGCAGTGCATGAAAGAAAAGAAGAATTTTGTAATGTTTAAGTGGAAAGATGAAGTCTGTCACTTCATTTTTATTGTTTGAGACATGGTGCTTTCCTCAGAGGTGGGATGGCCATAGCAGAATAACATACATGGTCTGCAGTTACAGTCCTGGCAGCACCAAGATGTGCTCTTGGGAAGAAGGAGCCCTGAGCAGTTGTCTGAATCTTTTTCATGTGCCTTTGGTCTGAGAGGGTTTTCCCAATGGAAAACAAACAAACAAACAAGAACAAAGAACATTCCTGAGCTCTTTGGCGTCCTCTGTGCTTTTGTCCTAGCTACAGAGCTACTCCTTATTGCTGGGAAGACTTTGTATTTTGTAAAGCAAGCCTTTGTGAGATTTTCTAGCAGTTGGCCGTTGAGACTTGAGCTCCGCTTTGTCATTTTATTTCATTCAAGACTTTCTTATAGAAGAGGATTTCTTGAAATCTTATAATTTGTAAAGTTCTCTAGTAGTGCCTATACGGATACTTCACATTATAAAGCAGTTGCTACATCTTTTTGTTGTTGTTGTTGTTGTTGTTTTATGGTCCTAAAGCTACCAGACAATATTATACATCCAAACTCTATAAATAAAAAACAGGTATGACACATAAAAGCAGAAAATGACTCAGATGTGGAGAGTCCATCTGTTTCCCACTGACAGATTCAGTGCCTGTTGCAGGGAGGAAGAACAGTGCTCCCACCATCCCAGATAGATCCCCTGTCTACCACTCTTGTCCTTCTCCCAGGCAGCCACAGCTCAGGTGCCAGCTCTCCCCGGGTTCCCACCAGCACACTGCAGATGCATGCAGCCCTCCAGGGGGCCAGGCCAGGAGCTGCTGTCTTCCTTGGGTCTGGCAGTGGGTCCTTCCTGCCTGCTCAGGACAGCAGCTCCTGCCTCCCCAGCTGCACAGAGAAATTGTGAGTTCAGGTCATACCATACCACATACCTGTGCCTCCATGCATCCTTCAGTCTGCCTGAGCCTGACCTGACTTATCATGAGAAAATGTTTATCATTTTGTATTGCATTGTGTCAATCATACACAATATTCAAGCTGTATTAATCACTGCACAGAAATAAAAAAAGAAGTCTGTACTCACTTTAGCTGGAAGGCAAGGGTCAAAGAGCAAATGCAGACAGATACATCAGGAAACAACGGTCATCCCTATCACAAACAAGATTTATTTTTTAATGAGGCAGCTAAAATGAACCAGCTTCTTCTTGCGTCTGCAGGTTATTCACATGTACTTACTAATGTATTATATCCAACAAGTAGGGGAGATACAAATGCCTTTTTCCTGTAGATAATAGTGATGTACATCTTGCCCAGATTTTTTTACCAAATTAAGAAGCTATTTTAAAAAGTTAGACTGGAAAATTCAAGTTTATAATCTACTAATTTGTGTTTGCTCAGACTTTTTCTTGCTACTGTGAATAAGAAGATTTACACTGCGGGAGGATGTAAAGCCCTGTTGTTGTGAAATCCAGCTGTATGTAAATGAGAAAACTCCTCAGGATCTGCCTCTTCTCGTTCTGTTAAGCAGGTGTGGAAGTTTTCCAAAAATGTTTTTGAGACACTGCTACAAATTCAGAATAGGAATGTAATGTCGTTTTCATTTCCCTTTCATGGGAAAATAAATATGTGTTCATTGATGCTTAATATGATCAAAATCTAGCTACACTTTCTGCACTTAGGAGAAAGCCTGTGTGGATAAAGACTGTAAAGAGCTGATTGCTGTGCCAGGAAAAGCAGAGGAAAGGCGCAGTTTGGCTTAACCTCAGACACGCTGAGGTTAAGTAAAGGCACTGTGGATGCTATCACTGTCAGCGATGCTAATCATCTCTGCTTGGGCAGGGGCCCGGCAAGGATCCCAGCCAGCCCTTCTTCTGTGCAAGATAATGATGACAAAAGAAGAATGATTGGAGCTTTTGTGTGAAGAATCACCACCACTCTGCATGGCGTGTGGCTGCATCCCCTCCTTCCCTTAATGAAGGGCCCACATCCAGCCGTACAGCCTCTTCATTTAACGATCGCAAGTGGGCAAAGCCTGCCAAGTAGTTTATGAACTTGCGATACAGACTGCCTTATTCCTTTTCCTGTGACTTACTACCAAAATCACTGTGGTCAAAAGACACTGAGCGTAATGGTTAATCACCACGTCTGACTTGCGGTTCTCAGTTTGAAAGCTCACTTTGAAGCAGCTGAAGAACAGCTACTTTTTTAGATGAAATACATTTAAAACAGTACATACCAACATATACATTGCATTATCTACGTCTGACATTCCTGGCACTCCTTTAAATCATAGACATGATTTAATCTCACTGTCTTCTGTTGTCTTGAGGAGAAAATTACAGCCCATTTCTCCTTTGATGTATCAGCTTGGAGCAGCTGGCAACTTGTCAGCACCCCCTCTGCAGACAATGCTTCTCTGCTCAAGCAGCGCCCCAACAATCTGTACGTACTCAGCCTCGACAAAAGGACTGAGTAATTAGTAGCCAAGGAATCTCTTTTCTCATGGCTGTTCCCTTGGAGCACTGTGGAGGATTCACACTTTAACAACTTCCAGTTCCTGCAGGTTCTTTTACCGTGGGTGCCCCATCTTTTGGCCTGCGTGGGCCACACCGAGTGAAGAGGGACTGTGTATAAAGTACATAATATAGCTAATTCATATAGAGAATAAAGCTTCTTTTCCATATTTTTTTTTAATTAAAAGTAAAAGAGGCAACGAAAGTATAAAACTACTGGGTTGGATGATCTTCCACATTAGAAAGAAGTCCTTGAGATGAACCAGCCATGTTCCTAAAAGTCAGTATACTTTATAGCTTTCAAGAGTGCCTTCTTAAGCATGGGATAAATGCAAGCATTGTATTTTCTTTTGAGCTAATGATAGCCACTCATCTGCTAAAAGCCTAATGAAGGATCGAGATCTGTTGAGAAACAGCTGCAAGTGGGTTTCTTCTTGCAAAAAAAGGTGAGGAAAAGCAATAAGACATCCTTTGTTATGTGGCTAAGAACACGGAAGTGTTAGTAGAACAAAAATGTTAGTGCTGTATGCAAATTTTAATGAAATTGGTGATTTAAAATCACAGCATTTTTTTAAATGCAGGTTTCCAAGTCTCATTCACTTCAAACAAGAGGATTCAAATTCTATTTAACTAGACTTCACATTGAGCCACTTTTCATTTACAGTATATTCCTAAAGGTAGAAGCAGCAGGGAGATGAAATGACTTCATTTACTGGAATTACAGCTTCTTTTATATAAAATGTTAATCATTTTATATATGACAACCTTATGCTTAATGTTGCTAGAATACTCCTCATAAAACATTATTTTGTGAATGCATAGACTCTCCTACTGAGCATATTACAGCTTTCAGTGGATGTGCTAATCCAGTTTGAATATATGTAGTATTTAATCTTAATTATGATGCTGAAGTCTATACAATGTTAATTATTCATTTTGCATGTTCTTTGCACTTTATTGTAATTCATAATGTCCTTAATCAAAATGTAGCTTTTAATTATAACTGTAAAATGTGGATGAAACCTGCCTGGTAAGCATAAGCAGAATTTTTTGTGGTTTGCATGGAATTTAAGGTAAGATGACAAGGGGAGAATTTGCTGATGCATGAGAAAAGAGTGTTGAATGACCAACATTCGACCAGGTGAGCAGCATGTCTTCTAGCCCTCCACACAGCTCACTGTGGCAGCTGGAAGAAGCAAGGATTCCTCTGCTGACATTTGCTGAATCAAAAATCTCAAGGCCTGAGAGCACAGGGTGATTTTTATTCTGGAGCTCTTCCCTTCTTTTCATCAGTTCCAGAATGTGGTGAGTTTCTGCAGGTACTATAGTGCATATTTCTTTGAAAAGCTTTCAACCAGGATAAGAAGACTGGTAGAGTACATGAAAAAAACCAGTAAGAATTGAAAGAAGCCATTACAGTACAAAATGTATTAAAACACAGGAGCATATTCAGCAGAATAATAGGATAAGTAAATGGGTAACTGGGGTTACACCAAACAGAGATTTGGGTTCTGTTTACTTTTAAAGCAAAGAAGAAGCCATTAACTTAGAATTTACTTTAAAACTGCTGCTGCTTTTGATATAATGTAGGCTTTAAATAATAGGTGTCAAGTTAAAAAATCTTGGAAATGTTGAAGATGATAGGAAGTGTCATATCTCAGTTCCAGCATTGAATTGAATATTTATATGACACAGCAGAATGGTAAATTCCAGATTTTCTGGGTTTTGTTTTATTTTAAATGCATGTATTTTTAAGTGGAAAAGTACTCAAAAAAGACTGAAGGGAGCTTAGCAGTGTCAGAGCACCTACAGTAGCATCAAGTCACAGATAGCTGCCCTCTTTCCTACTTATTCTTTCTCAAATCCTGGAGGAAAACAATAACCAAAATACTTATGAGGTTTATATTATCATCCAGAGAAGACTAAAACGTGTATAGTCTCATAAAGTAAACCTGTTTTGTCATGTGTGTTCTTGCACACCCTTGCTATGCCAAATTTACAGCATGCTAGTCATGAAAGTTACTTGTGAGATTACTAGGGAAGCAATCACATCTTTTTCAGCTGAAATACATATTGGCAAATATGAACTGCCACAGGAGCTTTGATATGAGCTGCAGCTGCAGCTCCTCATCTGTCTGGAATGTCATAGTTCAGTAGTTACACCTTTGGTCAGATATGCTGTGGCAGATCCCAGATGACTCAAGGAATATATCCTTTCTCATTAGTTACGTAGTCATGTAATGACCTTTAGAAGAGAAAATAAAAATTCTAATTGAAAAAATCTGTGTCTTAGGATGTATTTTCCTCATTTAGTACTTGACACTTCATTTTTGGCTCACAGATAGAACTACTCATGTTCAAAATCCCAGATGGGCAATGTAACCTTGTTTATGGAGTTGCCTATTCTTCCCACATCACCTGGGAGCAGCTGAGCCAACCAATTCACATGTTAACATATTGCTAGTATTGAAGAGTGAGCTACGTACAAAAGGGCAGTGGGAGTGGATGGGCGCAGAGGGAGGAATAAGAAATTACCAGACAGGTGGGTTTGTTGTTTTCATAAGGAACAATTACAGGTGTCAGCCAGCCAGACTATCCTGCCTGTTGGGAGTCACTTTTCCATGAGATCTGTACTAGAATAATCCATAATTGTCTAGAACTTTATCACCTTAACAATGCTTTATGAGTAAGAGGTGACCCATATGTTATGTGTATCATGTCCCATAGTATAACTGAAGGCAGTCCTTTGAAGTTTTTCCTGATGTTCTGAGTTCTCTTCTGCCGTTTTCATCTCCTGTTATTGGCCATTTCCTAGCTGTCTTGTATTTTGTAGGATTCTTCACTGCTCTTCTTTGGCTGTCTTCCAGTGTTTTCAGCCCTTTGTGATGTTGAATGAGTTGGAGATCATTTTGAGAGGTTGTACAGAAAGAATATTGTATATATGTATACAATGCACATATACATTACACACACTATGTGTAATGTGTATATGTGACATCATAATGAGATTAATGCATTGTAAATGAGTTGTAAATGGGTTAGAATATATTTAGAATTTTATTTTAGAAGATAATAGTTTACATCATTTACATTTTAACTCAGATTTTGGAGAAGCAGGTTGACTACGTTTAGAAAACTATAGAGTGGTGTGCAAATTGAGAATAATAATAACAACAATTATCATATTAATTTGTTTTCACAAGTCCTTTATGAGTAGTCTTTTGTTTGTTAGGTTTGTCAAGCTGTTAGCTGAAGGATATATATACAGTATTCCCTCTTATGATCGGCTTGCAAATTCTTCTGTATGATTATTTGCCATCATTATTTGTGATGTAAGGTTGTTCACCTAAATCTCATGACATTTCTTTTCTTAATATGTTGTTGAAAAAATTGAAAATAAAAATCACGTGGTTTATACATGCTATTGCATCTACAAAGTATTCTTATTAATCATTAAATTACCTAAGTATGTAAAGCAAACTGTCACTGGTAGTAAAAAAAAAAAAAAAAAAAAGACTACGGCTGAATAAAGCTATATATGGTATGGAACTGATCCTGAGGAGATATCAGGTTAATAGTACTGAACTATTTAATGTAAAATTTAAAATTTGTGTTAGAAGAAATACGCGCCCTTGCATATACCCTGTTAGAAGAAGACAAAGAGATCCGATTTCCTTTTAAAATAAGTTACTTATCTATTAGATGTCTGGCACAACCTCACAGCAGTGACCTGACTGGGATTCACCTGCAAATTGCAATGTCCTAAATTAGCAGGTAGTAAGTTCCAAATCCCCCAAAAGGGTTCTTTGTGTGCCAAATTCAAGTGATTTATCCTCTAAGATGAGTGTTAGCTAAGCTGCTATTGTTAAACTTACAGTAATACTTGATAACCAGATTTTAGTTTTTTACATGCTATTAACTGAACTTTAAAACAGAGGTAATAAATTACTAGATCTACAGAAACTGTAGTTGTTTGTTGTTTTTTTTTAAATGCCATAGTGTTTTTTAGTGATCATCAAGATCTTAGTATTTCCTTAGCTAGTCTTTTTAAAATATTTAAATATGTTTCATTATTGACAAATATATCCCCGTGTTCTGTTGAGAAATTAAATACATAAAAACTAAACTGCAATTATGTTGAGATTAAACAATTTAAAACAAAGATTGTATGAGAAGGCTTCTGCAGACTGTGCTTTATTTTGTTTCAGTAGTTAAGGGTTTCAATCCTATGAAGTCCACTGATTTCATATACATATACACAAGAGAAAGCTGCTATGCGTTTCAGTTGCTTTCTGTTAACTTTGATCTTTCTATTTGAATTAATGCTAAGTGATTGACTGGCACTAGAACTCCAGATTCATAGTCATTGAGGCTGCTTCAGTGAGACCTGAGCCTCCAGCTCAGATTTGTGCAGTGCATCATGTTGCTGCAGAGACTTGAGATATTCCTGTGTGACTTTGGAATCTGAGGCACCGCACTTTTTTAAGGAAGGATGTAGAAGTTATTTGCTGCTATCTTGAAATGACATTAGCGGTGCTGCAGAGGGGCAACGACAACTGACTGGCCAAGCGATAATAGAAATAGCAAGTATGAAAGCAAAATCGTTCTTCACTTTTTCAAAAACAAATAAAGGTGATGCAGAGAGAAGAGGAATTGAAACACCCTGTCACTGCTCATAATGGTGAGAGAATCTCATGAATAGGCCAAGAGAAAGATGAAGGCTATCACTGCAAACTGTGTAAAAACACCAGTTGCATGTTGACACTACAAACTGCTATCCAGCAAGTGGAACAGAGCCAGTTACAGATTTGCTTTAAGGGCTTTTTCATCAGGTTGTTTGACTTCACATTAGGGACTTCTTTGCCAGCTGAAGGGAGTGATGTGGGATAACTCATGTTAGTTTAATGGACAGTGGATGTTACACTTTGAAGTACATTCACCATTAAAGCAGTCTGTATGCTTAAAGTCAAGTATGTGTTACATCTTTCCTCTGCTCTATATGGAAATCTGTGGACTATGTGTGTATCTTTGAACTTAGGTGTCCCAGAGCTTTATGCCTAAATTATGAATATCAGATTACTGGTCTCGTGGGTGAAATCACCTCATCAGTACAGGGAAACTCTCAGCTTGGGTTATGTGTAAACCTAAGTGTTTTGCTTATCCGGGTCTAAAAGAAAGAGCAGTTGTTTGTATTATTAACACTGTTAGTCAGATTGCATTTTGTATGATGCATTTTGTTTGATGTGATGAAAATATTTTTTATGATAAGGCAGTCGGTTCATTAAAATGCATATTGTTCCTTTATTTATAGTTAATAAAAATACTGCTTTCCTACATAGTTCTTATTTGCTAGACATTTTTTAAAAAATCCTATAGTCATTCTGTTTCAATAGATTGTAAAGCAAGATGTACAGATCAATTTTTTGTTGTCCACCCAGATTGCCTTCAGAACTGACTTTTGTAGTGTTGAAATTTTTAATACTTATGCATATAACTACTCTGACATTACGTTTGTGTCAAAATTCTTACCCATCACTATTCCAATTGATATTGCAAAAATAATCCATTTTATAATCGTTTCTAGCTCTTCTTGAATTTAATGCTACCTGGATTATTCAATAATACTTGCTTATGCATTGTCACACTGAAGACCATAAGATTAATTTCAGCAGGCACTCATGTAACAGAATTTTCGTTTGTACTTGAAAATGAAGCACTTGGAATTGCTGCAAGAATACTCTTATTAAATGATTCACCATATATTTAATAATAGTCACTCTTACAAAGATAATTTTCTGTTCTTATTTGTGAGTTTGCCAGAGCTTCAGGTTAACAGTCAACTTACTTGAATTGAAGCAGTTCAACATTTTTCTTAATTTCAACATAATAACCAGCGTTAAAAATTTTCTGTTATCAATGTTTATCTCATTATGGGGTAGCTGTGCTGGAGAGTTTTGTTTAGACTAGCTGTGGTTTGGTTCTGTGATGTGAACACCTGCCCATAGCTGTGCACATCAGGTGCCTTCCCTGCACACTTGGCTCGTTTATTTCCTACCAATCCTGCAGCTCCTCTGCAGAGCAAACCAGAGCGTGAAAGTAGGGACAGTTTGGAGACTGACCTCAGCAGCAACTGATTCCTATTAAAATGCTGACAACAACAGTCCCCAAATATCAAAGACAAATTAAATTACTTCCTGTTGATCACAGAAGAGGATGCTGTGAAGGTTCAAACTGTGCTCTGATGTCCTGAGTCCTGTGCAGGCTGTCTTCTTGTTAACAAAAAATCCAAGTTAAAATTGAGCAGAAACTTTATTGGCACAAAAGAGAAATGGTTCTGAGGGAACAGACACCCGGAACAGACGCTGTAAGCCAAAGCAGCACTATTTCACTATTTGAGAGTGTCGCGAGAGTCCCACTTACACTTTCCTCTGATAAAAGGACAAAAGACATAACCTAATGGATTTTTATTCCCAAATGAAGTATGGATAAATTGACAGTTGCTAAGGGACCGATCTCTCTGTGGCTTTGTAGCTAGGAATGACTTCAGACACCAGAAGGTAGTTTCTACTGCTGGTTCCACACACCTGCAACTGTGGGACTGCATTGATGAGAGAGAATGCAGCTGTATCAGCTCTGTTCTCAAACAGTTTGGGAATCTAATTGTTTTGTAGAAAAGAGAGTTAAAACATTCAAAAATAAATCAGGTGCCAGTTTTATTGCCAGGCGTTTGTATTTTTTTGTCATGTACAGGTACTCTTTGTAAACAATTTGAAGAGATCACACTTGCATGGGCTTGTGCTCAGTGGGAGTTTTCTTTTAACAATGACTTGAACATTAATAAGCTGGTACCCATAGTTTGTGCCATGTTGCTTCAAGAGATGAAAGCCCATGACTGAAATCAAACAGAAGGTCAGAGGGTTTTAACTGCCAGACAGATGCAGAAGCAGAGATTTGTTAGCACACTTCATGCATTTTACCTATTTATTTGTTTAAAAGAAAATCATTGCTTCGTTTTATTTCTTCAGCACCGTTCCTCTACTCCAGACCTTCCTTTCTTCATTTTTTTAGCTTTATATTTTTCTTTCCTGTTTTAAGGGAAGGGAGTGTTCACGAAGTATATGTTAATCTGAAGACTTTTAATGCATTGCATATTTTTTGTACTTGCATCTAGATTACAAAATGCTGCCAGCTTTTGAGTACGAAACAATACAATTACGTGTTCTTTATGTCCTTCAATATTGCTGGGAAAGGTGTTTTGTTAACATTAGTATGAACATTTGAATTTATTGACAGGTACAAAATATGTCACCTCATTGTTCTTAAATTTATTGATTGATCAAATCTATTGATTAATCTATTGATTAAATCTATTGTCTGCGTAAAAGAAGGTCCAAATGATTCTTACTTATTTGAACTATTCCTACTTTTCAGGCCACCCAAATCAGCAATATTGCAGTATTTCTCTGAAATTGTCTCTTTTATATAGAGAGATGCAGGAGGAGGTCGGAGTTTCAGTCTGAATAAACTCTTCATGGTCATTAATGACCATGGTATCATTAATGATTAATAATTTAATATCCTACTGACAGTGACAGAAAGTGGTTATACCTGAAACTGGAAAATGTAGCAAATATTTAAAGCCTCCCTCACAGTTTCTTTTTGAAACTAGTATTTGGGTTGAAATAACTTTTGAAACAGTACTTCTGAAAATTTTTTTGTATGTTTCTCTGTTTGGAGTAGACTACATAGCAGAACGATACTGTGATGCTATTTGCATCGTACTTCTGAAATCTATCTTTTTCACTGTTTGCTGATTTAATTGAAGTAAGTATTCATGAGATGTTATACATGCAGCAGAAAGAAAAATTGTCTTACTGTTTCTACTACTGTATGGTAACTGTTGAGTCCCAGCCTGACCCACTGATTGAGCACCTGGGGAAGGACCAGGTCAGCCCTGGGAGCGCAGGTGAAGGCAATTTAGCTGTATGATAAGAACAGCTGCAGCCTGGCTGCACATCTCTTAGACCTTATTTAAGGGCTGACTGCCATGGGAGAGGGTTCTCTGGTTAGAGTTCTCTCTCTAGTTGTGGAGTTTTTCTTGTGAGCCTAAGTCTTTAGAATCTGGTGAGCATTTTTCCTTTATAACACTTTTCTATTTGCACTAGTCCTCTTGCTACTGTTCTCCTCCTATCACCATTCCACTTGTTGACCTTTCTGATTGTGACATACTGCTAATATACATTGATAGTTAAGTGATAGACTAGTCATATCTCCACACCAGAAAGTTGTTTAGTATAGTTATAAAGGACTTGTAAATAGCAGATGTTCTCAGAGGAGTGGGCTGATCATTAAGGCTTAAGTGCCCTTTATGGCTGCATCGTATGATCGTGTTGAATATTTTGGAGGGACTGAGAGTGCAACTAGTTGAAACGTGAACTTCTGATTTAGCTGGGGCGAATGTGTGCAACATTCTGTGCTTCTGTATTGTTAACAAATGGTTCTCTTGTAGGTCTTGTTATTCTCTCTAGTAGTAAGAAGCTACTGCTGCACGGAAGCCATACTGGAGCATGAGGTGAGTGCCTGAGTTTAGTGTCACTATGAGATTTTTAGCCAGGAGTCAGTGAACAACACTTTGTAAGTTACAACTCTAACTTCTTTGGAAATGGCTGTGGCCCAGGAGCTTTTTCTATCAGGCCAAGTTAATTTTGCACTGCTTTGTTCATAATTGTTATGTGGATGGTGCTTGATGTACTGCTTGTTAGCTGAGTGCTTTGAAGAACATTTCCTGACTTGTAATATCTGTGCTTTAGGTAGTATGAACTTGTGTTTATGTACATATACTGTTATTATGAATGTGAGAGATACAAGTTGTGTTAGTTTTCTCTGCTGATGTGCATTTTTTTTCCTCTCCAAAACACACTTAAGTTTTCCAAAAAGAAAAAAAAAAAAAAAAAAAAAATTAGAAGCATTTTTAGAAAGGTAGGCTTAGGTGAGCAAGTTCCAGAGCTGTTAGAAATACAACTGTAAGTTAAAGAGTTATATTGAAACTGGCAAAAAGAAATTGTTCAGTACCTTCTATGTTGTTTTTTTAGGCTTTTTCTCTTTTTGAAAATGAGGATTCTTATTTTTTTTGTAGGAAAGATTTTCGTAATACAGAGCTACGATCTTTAATTTAACATGGAAATGAACTAAAAAGACAAGCATTTTACTTTTTCTGAATTTGCATAGCATAATTGTGTTT
The DNA here is from genome assembly GCF_951394365.1 of Tetrao urogallus. Classification (NCBI taxonomy): domain Eukaryota; kingdom Metazoa; phylum Chordata; class Aves; order Galliformes; family Phasianidae; genus Tetrao; species Tetrao urogallus. The sequence continues at coordinate 5,391,049 of NC_136827.1, read as the reverse complement.
TAATGAACTGACTGCATTTTACCAAGCTGAAATGAATTTCAACCTAATAGCTGAACCATCACCACTTAGTCTTATCTTTGAGAGTACAAAGGAAGCCTCTGTCAGCTGCTAATTATTTTCTTGGTTTCAGTGTTGAGAAGATATTGCATATGGTAACATAAATTACAAATAGCTGTAATATTTATATGAATCTAGACAAAGCACTTCTCTTCAGTTCCTTCTCTTTATGTCCAAGTGCCATCTCTGTTTCTAGAGATCAGAGTAACTGTGGAGAAACAAGTGGGGGGCTTTTTCAGGTAGTCATGCTGTAATTAAATTGTTCCACTCCCAAAAGCAAACAAATCACATTGTCTCCATTTGTATGTGTCGTGTACCTAGCCTTTCTGTCTTTTGCTATTAGATGTAAGAGAAGTTAATAACAAGTTCACAAGCAGAATTGCTTGGGTACATGAAAAAAAAAAAAAATCAGTATCCTCCTCAGAGGACCCTGTTTCAGAGGATTGCATTCATTCTTCCCAGGCAGGTCAGCTAAATCTTATAAAATTATCTGGTATTCTAGGAGTTTAGATATGCCATCATTCCCTGAGATGCATTCTGTGGATGATGTACTGTTCTTACTCTGGCTCAGGAGGATGCAACTAATGTACTCTGATTCCATATTCTACTAGATTTCCTGAAGGCTTTGACAAAATTTCTTGAAGAAGTTTTATAAGGAAAAATGAGCAGTCAGGGCATTAGAGAGAAGGTCTTACATGTTTAAGCAAGTGCTAAAAGATAGGGAAGGTAGAGTAGGAATAAATGGGCATTTTTTTTTATCTTGCAGTCCTTACTGATCTTAAAATTGGTCAGGCTTACCAACTGGCTTGATTATAGCACATTGATAAATAGCCTGAAAGGGGGGTCTGAACATAAGTTTTACAGCTTTTTTTGGGTAGTAATCGTGAGCACTAGCTGTGAAGGATTAGAATGGAAGGCTGATTAAAAATGAGGGTGAAACGCAGCGTAATTTAAGAGTTGGTATGTGTAAAAAGGAAGTCTACTTCATTTTATCTTCAGTGGTGGTCTCCAAGCAGGAGAAGATTCATAAATCTGGGCCTTGCCTACATCTCAATTACTTTTTTGTTTTAAGAAGGTTGTCTGATGACTCAATTACTCAGGGCTTCTGAAAGTGTTTTTTTCTTCACGTAGAGCTGGAATTTGTGCACCTAGTGCATGTGTGATGACATCATGGATTCTTTGTCAGGATGTATGAAGGCACCAGGGTTGGTTTCAGAGCATAGCCTGGAGTATATGTCCTATGCCATGAAATTACAGAGCAGTGCGGGGTGAATATCTGTAAATTAAATGTCTAATGATTTGATTTGTTCATTTTGCCAGGAAGCTGTTGAATTAGAGTTGGTACTGGCTTTATAGAGTGTGTTTGAAAAAGAGCCTCAGCTCATTTCAGTCTGGAAACAAACTTATGTATGCTGAGAGTTGAGAATGCTGCTATTTCTAATTCCTTTTACAATGCAGTGGACTTGCATGGCGCTAAGTCAGTCAGCTTTCTTCTTGCCTTGGAATCATCCACAGCCATGCAGGTTAGAAATGATGAAAATTAGGAAGGTGACTTCAGATGTGGGATTTACGTATGCTAAGCATAGATGGGTGTCTTTTACTCTGTTGTAAAACGCTGTCAGTTAATGGTGCTGACGATGTTATTTTCTTTCTGAGGAGCTTCAGATGTTCCCAATTTCTATTTTCAGGGTTTTTTATTAGGGTTTTAATTTTTTTATGTTGTATTACAGGCTGTTATATGATATATGTATGCCTTGTATATATGTTCACATATATCTTGTTTTAGAGTATGTGTCATTGAATACATCTGGAAAAACAGTGTTGGCTTGAGGTGATCCATCCATGTTAACATCCACTATTCTAAGTGGACAAAAAAATAAAAATGAATAAGGTTCAGTTGGTAGATGCATTTATTATCTGACTTTTTTTTTAGCTTTGATAGATCTTTATTTCTGAGATCTGCAATATCCTATTTTTACTGGTTTTAGAAAAATGCAAATTAAAACTACAGAAAGATAAAAATTCACCTAGTATTTTTTTTCTTTATACCAAACATGTCACAAACACAGTAATAATATACAACAATAGCATAGCTGTTTATTATGTCCTTATCCATGGATAGTATGACTGGTAACCTAATTGCTCAGCTGCCTAGGTTGTGGAGGGGGAAGAGTGAGCTTGGGGCACAAAATGATAACAAAGGAGTCCTTTACAAATAATAGATAAATTTCCATTTGTCTCAGTTATGTAGTTAGCTCAGCTGTTATGTATGAGAATCTCTCAAATATTTGGAACAGGGTAACTGCTAACTCTTAATTTCTTACAAATTGACGGGGAAATAAACATCAGTTTGTAGGAAACTTGTGTGTAGAATTCAGTGAGCACTTTGTATTTGTTTGAATTATTTAGGCAAAGCTAACTTAAAGAAATGAGCTCTGCAATTGGAGATGAAAGATTTGTACTTGATTTCGTCCTAGTTTCTCAAGTTCTCTGTTGCGGTTGTGTGCTTTCATGTGAAAATTACTTTGATACTTTTGGGTAAGATTTATGTCAACCATTCAAAGCAATTTAAAAAAAAGGCTCAGATTTTTGTCAAAGGCAACTTGTCAGGTTACCAATGCCCTGAAATTTGGATTTCAACTACTAAACATGACAATAAACCAATTCACCTAAATTAGTCAGTGAAAAATATCTCTGTGCTTGAGCAGTTTGTAAGCTTCATATTCCTCAGCTAGATATGCTCACGGTGATTTCATGTTTAGATTCTAGTTAAACAAAATATTATGGAAGCCAGTAACATTATGAATATCAGGTTTTTGGTTTCTTAACACCAAAAGCAAGTGGTTTTCTGGGGCTTTTTTTGAGGTTTAGTGTCCAGCTTATGTCTTTAAAGGACCATAATCTTTTATCTTTAAGGATGTTCTGATAAATAGGTATGTGCTTTGGGGTTTGTTTGGGTAAGGAAAGTTGGCTCAAAACCTTGCGGATTTTGAATGATGGAAAGATAAGCTTTTTTTGAGGCAAGCTTAAATATGTACACTAATGAGTCACAAGAATTACAGTAGTGTTCCTTAATTCAAATAAATATTGTGACTGGAAGTAGTGACTTCTTAGAAACAGGAGGCTTACCTTATGGTTATGCAAGTCAGCATTTTTATTTCCATTCCCTAATATTTTTAGTGACATCTTTTAAGGTAAAGATGAAACTATAGGGCTGCCTCTTGTCTTTGCTCTTTTTTCTTATTGACAGTGATATCCCATTTCACGAGCTTCTGAAGTCTTCTGAAAAAGCTTAATAAAATGCAAAAACGGTAATAAGGTGATCCTCCCTTCTTTCTTCTTTAACAGTCACAAAAAAATTGAGGGAAACCAATTACAGTATCACCTCTTCACACACCCCAGTGAGATCTTTTGACATATTTCAAATCAGTTAAGCCTTGAATATCGAGAGAATTTTTAAAAAGTGCTCTGAAGAGTAGAAGCTTGCCTCTCCCCACGTATTCAAGTGTCATTCCTTTATTTTGGGGTGAAAATTTTAGTATGTAACAGGCATTAATGATATGAAATTGGTCGTTGGAGCTACAGACATAGATTCTCACAGGCTGCAGTAGTCATCAAATGCAATACATATTACTGATGAATATTTCATAGGGAAGGCTTTTTCTGTTTTTATTTTATAAGGCAATGTATCATTATTAAATTTCACTGTACAGTTGAATTTGGTTATATACCTAAACCTCCATCATTCCTGAAGAGAAGTTAGTAATTAATAGCTCACTGTTGCTGATATTTACTCCTTGTACAATGTGCACATATGACACTTAACATTACTGGATACCACGAGCATATGCTTTCAGGGCCAGGATTGCATGGAATAAGACATTTAGTCCGTGCAAAATCCCAGCACACACACATATTATTGGAACAGATAAGCTCTAACCCTTGGGAGATAGCTCAGAAATCCAAATCACTTCAGGGCAAACTTCTCAACTGTCATTCATTGTGAGAGATGTCCCTCATTTTGGATCTAATTTTACCTCTGGACCACATAGACTTGAAGATGGCTTACTGTGGCTACTGTGAATTATTTATGGGTGGAAAAACTGTATAATGGAGCTAAGAAGATATAACTTTTATTGTTGGGGGAAAATGATTAGAAATACTTATTTTCTCTTCTAATTAGGTTGCTTTCTCTAAGTATCAGTTGTTAAAAAACAGAAAGCATTATAAATGGTAGTGGATCTGAAGGCTGTTCACTGATGAAGAATGTTTGAATTTTGATGTAACATTTCATTAATATTGTTATTATACAGGCCAACTCTATATATTTCTCTCCTTTCACTTCCAAAATTAAAAATTGAAAAATTGTGGCAAAATGTACTGTTTAGGTGTGTTTTGAATATAATATCATCGGTGTTAAACTTTTGCCTATGTATGAACAGCAAACATTCTGTAAATGATGTTTTCCTAATTGATTTTCATTATATGGATGAATGGTTGTGTTACCTAATCTGTCGCCTATCACTAAGCAGTACCTTTGTTTTATTTAGTCTACACTAGAGTACATGTAAGTGTGTGTATACTTACTGTTTTCATTTCAGAACACGTATTTGCATGTCCAACCACAGTCAGAGCACCTATGCTCATTCAGCAGGGGCTTTTACTTGAAACAAACAAAAAAAACCTAAACATTCTGAGCATACATTTCCTGGGTAAAAATGGTTTGTGGATTTTACAGGCTTCGGGCATTCACAGACTCCTAGGAAATACAGAATACTGAATGCTGTAATGGTGCTTGGAAAGAAAGTAATTGGGCACAGTTAATGTATTGGTTGGAATTGTCAAATTGTCTACATGAGAAAGCAGGCAATAGTATTGGGCCATAATTTGCAGTCTTTGGGATGTGTTGTTGTAAGTCACTACAGTTGCAGATTGAAGACCGCAATGATTTGAATTTCTTTACCATGGTTAATTAAGTCAGCGTTACGGTTTAACCTGGAAAACGGCTGAACACCACACTGCCTTTTGCTCACTCCTCCGTCCTCAGTGAGTTAAGAGAGGGATTTGGGAAAAAAGGTGGAATTCATAGGTTGACATAAGCAGTATTTGTGAAGCCAAATGGGAAAAGTAATGGAAGTAATTATATATACATACATACATATATATATATATATATATATATATATATATATATATGCATATATTTACAAAGCAAGTGATGCACAAAACAATTGCTCACCACCTACTGAGCAATAGCCAGTCAGACACCAAGCTCTGGCAGCTGCTCCAGTTCCCTCCTGACTGTGTCCCCTCAGGTTTAGTGTACTATCCTCAAGAGATTCTATGGTACAGAATGTCCCACTGGCCAGTTTGGGTTAGCTATCTTGGCATCGTCTCCTGCCAAATCCCTGTGTCCCCCAACACTCTCACAGGCAGGGCAGTGTGAGAAACTGAGGAACACATCCTTGGCACCCTACAGCACTGCCCAACAACAACAAAAGCATCACTATGTTATCAGTGCTGCTTTCTTCCTAAAGCTAAAACTATCAGACATTGATGAAAACAAACTCTGTCCCAAGTGAAACCAGGACAGTTGAAGTCAGTGACAGTTCTTGTTCACTGCTCTTACTTTCAGGTGAAGACAGATCTGTAGTTGTTATTGACTGGGATCTGGTGGTTTGCAGCTCCTGACAAAATCTGGTTCTAATATAAAAGATGAGCAGGAGCAAGGATCTCACTTGATCAGTTGTTAAACAACACTGACATATGAATGCTTATTTTTGTGTTGCAAAAATTGTTTTTATTGATATAAAAAATATAATGCAAAGATGAAAATCCTAACCAAGTCCATATAAACTTAAGTTTTATGACACACACCTATGTGTCTAGTTTAGTAATAGGTGCATGTGTGTGTATGTTTTTGCTGTCCAGGTAGCCAGTAGCAGTCTTTGGATATCAGTTGTTTTATTGGTACTTGTTCAGTGTGTTTTATTTCTGACACTGGGTATTTAGGAAAAGGTGTTCTGGGGAAAATAGACTTTTTAGTGAGGAATATAGCTTTATCAGAAATGCAACGTATATTTATTTTTATTACTGATTTGATGAAGCTGTCATGTCACCTGAAGTCATTTATCATGTCTTAAATATTCCAACATACCTTATTTTGCCATTTTAATGTAGCATACCTATGACAGCAACACACAAAAGAAGGTGAAGAAGTTTGTGAAATAGTTTAATGGACCAAAGTGGAAATCACTGAGTAATAATAATGGTCATCTTGACATTTCTTCTCAAAATACTTTTTTCTAGAAATGCTATCTAATTTTGATTGGTTAATTTATGTAATTCAGTAGTAGTAGTTATAATGCTTTTTACCTAAAATATACTTAAAAAAAAAAAAAAAGTTCTACTCCAGGTGAAGTGACTTGCTGGAATTAATTGTCAAGTATAAAAATCAACATTAGAGCACAAAAAGAACTTAACTTCCTCTCTGACTGCTTTGTACATCAGTGCAAAAAGCTCTAAAAGCCCTGAATTTAATTAGGCTACAATATCTCTAGCTGGCACACAGTGAAGAAGCTACAAAGCTGCCTGCTCTTTTTCTTTTGTTTCCAATATAGTGAAAATCTCTTCTAAGTTGTAGCGTGGGGCGTGTTGTGCTATGGCAGCACTCCAGGAAGATAATTCAGGTCATAGAACCTTCTTCTTAATATACTGTATTAAAAAAAAAAAAAAGGCGTGGCTTTTAGTGATGGTATCTGTTCCATTTAAAGCAGTTGCAGGAAATAGCAGTTTACTAGCAGTTTGTTATAGAAGCCACTTTTCAATTTGAGCAAAGAAAAGGTAGCCTTTGCCACACAAGTGCTAACTCAGCAGACTGACACAGGGGTCACTACTACCACCTACGTTTATTGCTTTTATTAGGGAGTGCTGCTGGAATGACATTTTCTGTGAGAAAGAAAAGGGAGGGATTTTTATGCTTGAGAAGCCTGTGTAACTTGAGATGCCACAGGGTATCCAAGGTGCCTGCATAAGGCACAGGATGTAAACTGGGATAAGTGCTTTCTGGAGCAACAAGAGACCAGGCAACTCAAATGGGCCCTTTGGCACACTTAGTTACCAAAAATGGTTAGTAACCAAATCTTAAATCTCTTCAATAGCTTTTCTTAGCTACTCTGACAGTAACCGTAAAAACGCCTCAGGGTGTTGTGATAGCCTGTGTGCTTGGCAGTTGCTGAAGAATGGCAAGTTGAATTCCATTTAACTACCTAATAGGAGACACACAGGCGTGTATTTAACTTCCATTTCCAGTGTAAATATAACAGTATTGCTTGAAGAGCATATTCTAGCAGTGGAAAAGAGCCATCATCCTGACAGAAGTGTATCTGACAGTTTCCTCTATTTAATGAAAGATAATGCTTTGCTATATCAAGAGGAACACATCGTTTGCTTTGCTTTGTAATGTTTTGAAAGGAGATTGGAGTTTTCTGCCTTTTGTTGTGTTTTCAAGTGATTTAATTTACTTGTTTTGCGATGACAAAGAATGTTATAAACTTGAATGTCAGATTTCTTATGTGTTCATATCTCAACAGGAAATATTCCAAAATACACGGTTTCACGTAAAATACAAATGTCTGTTATCACCATGTTAAGGTAACTAATGTAACCAGAAGGAAAGTTCTTTCACAGTGTATTTTGTTTACATGATACAACTGGAGAAACATCATCATAGAAATAGTTTGTTGCAGGTAAGTCTCTAAAACAGTATGCAAAGGTGCTACCCTATTTAATGTCTGCATTATTTTGAACCTCTGTTTTCATTTTTTTTATTACTTTATCAGTTATTCTAATAAAAGATATTCTCTATCTGTAGCATCAGTCCTGGAAAACTGCTCTTGAAAATATGAACAACGACAGCAACAACTAAAATATCTAGTTGTATAGGAAATAGAGATTCAGGGGTGTCATTTCTTTTAATGTTCATTCTCGTTAAACAAGCAGTTTTATGCTGGTGTATTGCTACCTTCTCCAAGTCAGTTTTCCAACCAGACAGCAACCAAAGCAAAGCCAACTTTATCCTTGTTTGCTAGTCTTCCTCTAAGCTTATTGGAAATTCCTGCTGTACACTGGTAAAACGTGAAGCAGTAGAACATATGAAGGACATCTTTTCAGTAAGAATAAGGTTAGTGTTAAGAACAGTGAGGGTAGTAAGTACTTACATATTCCTAACAATAGCAGAGAATCTTAATGGCCTCTTACTGGGATTGTAAATATTAAACGCATGCATGTCATGAACTGTTATCTGCCTTCGAATACAATTTCATATGACAATTTGTAGAGTCAGAAAAAGTGATAATATGAACGAACTGCTTTGAATTCATGCAGCAATAAAATGGAAGATTGATTTAAGGTGTTGTAACTATTGTTTTCAGCAAAGCCTAACATTTGAAAAGGCTCTACTATCCTATGGAGTCCTCAAATGTGAGTCGATCACATTTTTTTCCACAAGCTTTTTTGATATTCAACAGGAAGACAATTAGAAAATGGTGAAAGAAAGAAAGAAAAAAGAAATGGTGAAAGAAAATTTCTTACTTTAAAAAAAAAAAAATTCTACATGTGCTACAGCTTTGATTTTTATAGTTACTTTAAACAGATTTTTTTTTAATGTTTTACAAAAACATCTCTTTGAACACAGATGTTTGTTTTCTGGAATGTTAAATATCCACACAGTTTTCGAAAAAACCTCACATTTCTATTAAGTTATTCTGAATGAGTATGTCTGTTCCCAAGCAACACCCTTCCCTGTTGTTTGCATTGCTTTAGTCTGTTTCTTAGACACAGTCAAGCACAAATTGATAGCAAGCACGTGTATGACAAAATGTTTTCCCTAGTGCACTCACAGAATTTAACATCTGATGTGATATGGAACAGCACTTCACGTTAACATGTGCTGTTTTCCTTTTCCCTTACCATCCTTTCTGAAGGTGGTTCACGTGGAGGTAGACTGCTACTATGTACGTATACTAGTGTTTGTATATAGTGAATAGTTTTTATTCCTTCCTCTCCTGAGCATACATTCTATGTATCCTTATTGTTTTTCTTATTTGGTTTCTGTCAATAACATGTGTCCAAACTGTTCAATAAAGTCTACTTAAGTACACTATTATGTACTCCTAAAGGCTTACAGTCTTAAACATTTATTTGTGCTGTGCTCAACTGAAAGAGGGTATTTAGTGAGTAATGCCTAACAGTACTTTAGTATCATTTGAAACGCTCTACTTAAGCTGAAACAAAGAAATCCCGAAAGTTATCATGCTGAGCTGCTGTGGTTTTTGCTGAGTATTTTTATTTTAGATAATTACCATGAAAAACTGTAGCTTAACAATGTTTTTGTATGTATTGTTAAAGCTCAATGAGCAGCTTTTGTTTCTGGCTCAGCACAACGTTGCTTTCTGCCTGCTGTACAAAAGGACTGCATTGGTGGTATGATCCTTTAGGACACTAACCTGCAGCTCCTTAAGCATATATACGATCTCATAAATTTCAGTGGGCGTGTGAAATACAGCAGAATATGTACTTTGAGTGCATATACAACTGAAAAGTACTGCTCTGACATCTTGCATTTTTATAATGATATCTGTTTCTTGGGCTAACAGACATAATTTTGAGTGAACACTATGAATAGGAAAGCTTTGTGGTATGAGCATCCTAATTCACATTCATGAGCAAAAAAATTCCTTCTAAGTAAGATTGGAATCTTAACGGGAGAGTCAGTACACGAACAAACATTGTGATTACCACTGTGTTTCTTTTAAACGTCATGGTTTAAGCATCACTTCGGCTTTAGCACTTGACTGGTTTAGAAGAATCCTTAGTTGCAGTTGGAAGTCTCCTTAGTCAGATAAGGTAATGTGAGTCAGTCTAGCTGAAAACATGCTCCTCTCATGGAGTAAAACTGAAGTATGGATACAGATTTCAGTTAAAAAGATCCACAGAACAGTGCTTGCTATTCCCTGTTTCCCTTATGGAGTAAGAGTTGTCCTGACAATGTGGAAGATATAGGAAATATTTTACTAGTATCTCATCTTTTAGCGTTCAGAGTAAACATTTTTGCTCTATCCCTGTAGGTCTTCCGATGAGGTTGCTTGTTACGTAAATTAAAGAGTAAATTCAAATGATGATAATGCACCTTCGTACGAAGCAATAACAAACATGGACAGGAAAGCGCAATGGCAGAGATGGAACTACCTCTGAGTTGCCTGGAGATGCAGATATATTTTGCAGCTGATGTATAGTGTTGAAAGTTCAAGGACATAAGAGCCGGCTGAGGGGGAAGTGGCCTTGAAGTGTTGCCTTGAGATTATCTACAAGTGTAGCTAAACCAAAATTGCAGTAACCTCTCAATACAGTATAAAATGAAAATCATTTCAGATTCAAAGAAAAGAATGAAATAAATGCAGACAGGCTGTCCTTCCAGATCTCCCCCTTCCCCTTCCAGCCCTCCTTTCTATCTAGTAGGTAACATAACAGCTGTGCAGTTCGCCCACCCCTCCTACTGCTTTCAGCAGTGTGGGGATAATGCTTTTTCTTTCCCTTCTCAATCCTTCAGTATTGGCTGTTCTGCAGATGAGCATGAAGCCTCACATTGCAGCACTAACTTCGCATGAGCATTGACATACTTGTACAGCCTGTTACACTTAAAGCACAGTGTGTCTCCACTAAAGCTTCGGAGGGCTTCAGTTTCATCTCTCAAGATATATCTATACAAGATTTTCCATGTTTTTGCTATGATAACAGATGTTGAAGGAAAATTTTCAGGAGTGGACAATGCTTGCCTTTTCTCTTGTAGATAGTGACCTTTGTCTGGGAAGTATTTCTTACATACTGTTGGTATTTAATTAGAAATCTGAATCTCTTGTGGGTGTCAAAAACTTAGTGACTCGTGTTGGTAATATTAAGAAACAGGTAGACTAGAAATGCAGACAGGGGGCTTAAGCTCTGTTTTCCCTGTTATTCTGCATTTGTTTCTATGAAAATTTTAACACCACTGATGTTTATTTCCCAAGTATTTGGGAGGGAAGAAAAAGAAAAAAAAAATGCATTGAAGAACAGGAATCAACTGATGCTTTCTCAGCTTGGGTTATTCATGCCTCATGCTTGTATTTTTCTGTGCACAGCTTTCTGTTCATTGTTCAGATTTAACACCTTGTTACAAGTGTGGGGGCTTTGAGGAGAAGAAGATAGAGAAAGCTATTTGTGGTAGCTTTATTGTTTGGCTTTTTAGCTTTAACTTTTTATTTGGCTTCTTAAGAGAAAATAATGTCTATGAAGCTGATTTCTTTTTGGAAAGATTTGAAGAGTTCTTTTGATGAAATAAAATAGTGAGTCAGACATGACTAAGCCATTAATTACAAGTAAGCAAATACTTATACTGAGATTTTAGGAACATTTCTAGACCTAAGTACAAACTTTGAACAGTGCTGCAGATGCATTTATATGTAGTACATTGAAACAATTTACGAAAAGAATATCAGTAACTACTGTCTTATTTAATACACTACTAGATACTGTTCTTTGACATTGTAGACACAAGCTCTGTTCTCCAACTTGGAAAGCCAAAGATCAGGTCAGAATTAACAAAGACTCATTGTACATTAGAAATACGTGCAGGAGTGAGGTATTACCAAACATTTTGGATGTACCTGCTTGACTTAGGAACACAAACATCTAACTTCAAAAAACAGGTACTACTTTTTCTTGTTTTTAGCTTTTCCATTTTATGTAACTAATACTTAAACAAGAACACACAACTTCTCTTTTTTTTTTTTTTTTTTTTTTTTTTTTTTTTTTTTTTTACAGGAAGCTATAGCACGTTCTGCAGGCCTGTTAGATGAGACACTTCATTTTCCTTTTTTCTTTGTATTTATATATGTGTTTCTAACTTCAGCAGGATTTATCCCCTTGATTTAATCTTGGACAAAAACTGGGATATAAATAAGAGACCAGCTAGGATAACTTTTTCAAGGTTACACCGTGTTACTTCCGTCACTTGAGATAGCTTCATAATACACATTCAGTGTTTCGTTCAATAGAAGCTGCTTTCTGTTAAAAGCATAGGGGTTCCTGTCCGCTTTCACAGCTGTTTTGTTGCGTTGAATGTTCACTGCTGGCAAAATACAGTGTATATCCAGCTGTCTTTCTGTATTTAAAATCTATTTTTGCTTACATCTTTATTTTTTTTTCCATGTGGAATTTCTTGATCTATTTTCTGAATTGATTTCCTAGTCCTCTTCTCCATCACCTTGTTTTCTTTTTCATCATTATTACCTTGACCCATGTTTATCTGAAAGTCAGAACATGACACAGATTTTAATCTTCATGGGAGTAAAATACTTCATGTTGCCAAATGAATTATTTTTATCTATGTTAAGAGCACACTTAAATTTGTCAGTAGCATTATGATCACTGAATTAGTTGAGTCTGTGAAGTAGTGTTGTATGCATGGAAATAAAACACTGCACACACAAGACCTACTTCTTAAGATCTTAAGATCTGACCAGATAATGCTTGTTACTACTTAAAAAAGCAGGAGTCAATTCTGCTGCTAAACTAGAAATATTTCTTTCTCAGTCTGTCAAGTGTTGACCTCAACATATTTATTACCCTCTTTTGTGACCCCTTACCCTTAGTGTATGTTGATGAATGCATTATCATTGGCCCTTCTGTATTTTTTATTGCATAAGGTAGTGAATAAAAAGTACATGAACAGAGAGCAGGATTACTGTTCTAGTCCTTGAAAATGCTGCTCCTCTTATTTTGACAGAAGCTCTTATTATTCCTCTATTCTGTGTCATTTCCAACTACATCATGCCTCGTTTGTCTGAGCAATGCAAGCACTGTGCTGTTTCATATATTATATGTTGAACGATAACAAAAAGGAAGTGTAGGTTATCAAAATGAATAATCTCTGTTAATAGTTAGAGATTCTATAATTACAACTGATGTGCTAGCTGTGTGCACAAAGATTGACTTCTGAACTCTTTCTTCCCCAGACCAACGAAACTATGGTTTCCTCTCAATGGAAGTTGCTATGCAAAATGAGAGATTAAAAGCATTAATTTAAAAGGAACGTGGTTTTCTCTGTGGAGAGGTCTCTTTCACAATTCACTCTTCATATGAGTAAGAATTGCACACAGCGTTTTTTCTTAGTCTTTTCTTTTTGTAAAAAAACTCAGAAACTTATTGAATGCAACTTACACAGTAAAGTTAAAAAGGGGAAACATATTTCTTGTGGAGTTTTGGTAAGCCTGTGTAAGCTCTCTCTACTGTCAGTAAATGTGAAGCATCAGTTGACATGGAAGAGTGGCTGGAAAGGAAGGACAGATGTTTCATGTGAATTCCAAAATATGTTTGAGCCTTACGTTTTTCTTCACATTGGCATGGGTTAGTTGGCTGGATTACTCAGTAAAAGATAAGAACCTAATCCTGATCTCCTTCCTTTATAGTTTTGTACAGTGAAGGAAACATTAGTCCGGCATAAGACAGGTGGACAAACTGTAGAGAGATTTCTTAAGGCATTAGGTGTGGTTTATTATGAACGCTAACTAAGACCACATTCCTGTTGGATTTATGGACTTGAACTTCGTTTGGATTTAACTTGAAAATTTGGTGAGAAAAGTATTTCAACTGTGATGACAGTGTTTGAATGTTAGCTTTTTCATTCTAGTTTTATAACTGAAGACACTCAGTTGCACTTCCAAAGTGTCTGGATGCCTGTTTACAAGGACCTGAACGTGTAGTCAGAGTGCAGACACAGTACTTAAAGTGTAATGGAGTAGCCATTTCATTGGGGGTGGAAAAAAAAAAAGACATTTAAGAAAACATTATTATCCCTAACAATTTCATGGTCTATATAGCAAAGTATGTTGAGGAGAATGAGAGGTTGTTTTGGCATTGTGAAAAAACACCTGTTGATCATGTATCTCAGTATGATAGTAGACAGCAACAGGACAATGTGTCTAATAGGATAAAAATTCTCACTTATGTACAATTGTCTCATCACAAATGTCTAGTGATATCACGCTGCAGGACAGCTCTCATGAAAAGTTGCCTATCTGGCAGGTGATTCACAGGTAGCTATAAACGTGCATGATTTGAAAACAGCAGGCAAACTTCCCCTACAGCAACTTTCCAAAAAAATTGTGCTGGGAATAAACTGCTATTAGAATTGTTTAAAGATGCTGAAAAATTATCATGGATTTTCCTGGTTTTGTTTTGAATCCTTATTAATAAGAGTAGAGTTTTAAAAGAATGCACAAAATAATCTCGTACAGTCTACTCATTAGTAAAAGAAAATGAGAGAAAAAATATTAATGTGTTGTTATAGTTCTGACACTTCTGCTTTGGATAGAACCCAAGTGAATTCTATACTGGTGCAAATGATTTTTTGCTTTGTTGTCAGATGGAAAAACTTGCTTGAAATCTGATTTAGTATTTACTTATTGTGGTTTTGAACTACTATTTGTCAGTGATAAAATCTCATTTGATTCTTGCAAGGTGTGCTGTACCTTATGATGCAGAGAGACCAGCCTCTAACTGTTGTTTTTTTTTTTATTTTAATGTGGAATCAACTGTGTCTTGTTTGTTATGGAAATACAAGTGTGTCTTTGAGTCAACAGTTAAGTGTGGCTAATTACTGAAGGGTCAAAGCAACGCCTTATACATAGCAAGATTTAGTTATGTCTTGTTGTAAATGGAAAAAAATAAGAACGTATACCTATGAAGAAAATTACAGAAGAATAGCAAATAAGTAGCCTAAAACAAATGAAAACTATGGAATGAACTGCTGAAAAAATAAGGTTGCAATAAAAATGACAAAAAATCTTATGTTAAGTTGAAGTAACAATAAATTTTTATACTGTTACAATGAAAATAACAGTACAAAACAAAGGATTTTTTAAAGTAATTCAGATGATGGATACGTTTTTGTTTTTTTTTTTTCCTGTCACTGATGTCAAACATAGAAGTGATTACCTGCTTTCTATTTAGTTTTTAAGAAAAACGCATGCCTGATTCTTCAGTGCTTTAACAGTTTTGAATACGATGCAGATACAGCATCATATATATTTTAATGACTTAATGACAGCAGTGAAGTTGTCAAAACTTAAAGTCCGACAACAACAAAATACGTTACCCCAATGATGACAGAACTCAGTCTCCAGTTTTGAATGGGATTTTAATCCTTCTGGTTGAAGGATCATTAAGTTTGATTGGCAAATCAAAGAAACCAGTGTTTAAAACAACAGAGGAAATTGTAAGTATGCAGATAGGATACAGTGAAAAGCCACTTTCTAATGAAAAAAAGTGTGTTTGAAGAGGGCGGATAAAGGAAGATTACAAAAGAAGAGAGGAGTGGGTGAAATGCAGTGAGTTATGTGAGACCTTGAGGAAAGAGATCAGAGAGGACATTAAAACATAATGTCAACATCATATGGGTTACTCTCAAATGAGAGGGCTACAGGAGGATAAGAATCTTTTGATGTGGGAGTACCAGCAGATGTTCTTTGTGAAAGACAATGATTGCGCAGTGTGCAAAGAGAGATCAAAATGGAGCCCCACTGAGTGCTGAAGAATGTCACTAGTGACATTAAGCACATAGCACTAGAGATAATGCAAAGTCTATGATGCTTGCACTAGAAATAGAAGTGAGTTGAGGTGTAGCTTCCTTTTCTCCTCTGTTTCCTCTTGCCACTACATAGGGTATAATAAGAAGTGCAGTTACTCAGTTCATAGGACAAAAGCTGGATAAGTAGAACTTAAAAATGCGTCAGAGTAACTCAAAGGATTGGCAAAATACCACTCATCCACCCACATCAGTTTTTTAGCTTTGAAACGATGATAGGTGATCATAGGTCATGTAGAAAGAAGTGCAGCCTTGTTGAATAAGCAAAATAAATTTCACAGGAAGTGATGTTCCTGAGTGTGCCAGCTTCGGAGTTTCTTTGCATACATTTTCAAAGCAAATGAGAGGAACGTAATTTGAAGTGAATAAATCTGTGTGTAGGGGTGTATTAAGAAAGGCTTTCCCTACTGCAGGACAAAGCAGTAAGCAACTTCTCTGACTGTAGCATTTATGACTCAGTACAGCCAGACAAGTGTTCTGCAAGGTGATTATTGGATTCAGTTGCAAGACAAGAAAAGAATCAGTGGATAAGCTTAAAAAAAGAACAAACAAACAAACAAAAACCTGCAAAATATTTCTGAGTAGCTACCATCTGGCACCCAGGCATCAGACTGCAGTTTGGCATACAGCATTTTTTACTGACTTTTCTCCAACCTTCTGTAGGAGAGGAGTGGGAACAAAAATGCTATGAAAATAGTTCTGACAGTTGGAATTTAGTAGGGTTTGTTGCGTATTCAAACCATTATTCTTGAGATAATTTTTTTTTCCTCTGCTTCATTGCCACCAATGTGTTTCACAGTTATTCTCAGCTTGTGGAACCTATGCTTGCTCTTCTAGTCTTTGTCTTGTGAAAAAAAAAAAGTAGTTTGTGTGTTTATTTTCAGGTTTTTTTCTTGGCATTTTAGATAAGTTCCTGTATGAGGAAGGAAGAGATTTCCTTTATGGTTACCATTAATATATTAATATTTATTAAAAATTAAAACTTGTAAACTTGTACAGTATCATTATAGCCACTGGAGTCTTCAAGATAGCAGCTTTGTACACAGGGAGTGCACAGAAATGCTCTTCAATCAAGGAAAAATTACATAGTTCTCTGTGGAGCACAGTCTCTTCATGTTGCCTAGAAGGTGACATCTGGTTGATGTCTGTAGGCTGGGATATAATTCTGCCTTCACTTGCTCTGGACAAGTTGGTCAAGAAAATTGCTTAGTTCTGTTGACTTTTTGTGGGGGGGTATGGGTGGTGGGAAGTCACTGTGTAGCTCTGCAGTTAGCAACTCAGTGTCACTTTTGAGAAGATGTTAATTCATTTGCAGCCTTGTACAGCCACTGACCAATGGCATTTCTATGTCCTCGTGACATTGGCTGCCCTTGCAAAGAGATTTTCTGAAATCCACTGTTCTAGCACTAATAGCAGCTGCAGAAGAGACCTTTTCTGGATGCACAACTGACATGTAACAGATGACACCAGAGGATGTCATACAGTGGTGTTTTGAATGCTGCTAGCATTGTTTCAGTGGCAGGTAGAGACGTGAGAATTTCTGAAATACACAAGGTCACTGCATGAAAGATGATTATCGTTACCATTCAGATGCCATCCAGCTGAGCTGAAGTGTGGTCACAGCAACTGTAGTAAAGGATCAAGATTTGTGCTTATCAAATGCTTTCCTGCTATACAAGCTATGAAGTACTTATTTCACTAAGGTAATAACAATCTTGGATAATTCAGAAGTGTTGCACTTATCCAAACGGAAGTTTTGCTACAGCATTCTCTGAAAGGCATTTAAAATTGAAGTACTTCATTTCTTGAAATGTTTTCTAAATGATGTTCATAGCAAGATGAGTAATGGGAAAGCCTCAGCTGTATGTTAAGTTGCTAAAATCCCAGTGAAGGCCAAAATTAGTTACAGCTTTATTTCAGAGAGGGAGACACTGAGATTTTTGGAGAGAGACATAGTTTATGTATCTGGGTTTATTTACAGAGTGCAGAGAATGAAAGGCTGAAACTTCAGCCTTTTGGAGCAGTAATATTTACTTTCAGAGATGTTAGATCATTCTTTCTGAGCACTCTGGGTACCCAGAGCATTGTTGTGCATTTTGGAGCTTTACTAGGCTCTGCTATACCAATGAGAGCATCCAGTGCCAATTAAATTGCTCAATTTTTCCTTGAGAAGGACATTCCTCTTTTAAGTGGGTGTGCTACTGGAAAATTGGGAGTGGGTAGGGTAGAAGAAACAGTAACATAAGAATGCTGAATATTAACATTTCTTTTCCTCCAATCGCTAGAACTAATTAAATACATAATTCAAGAAGAGCATTTGGACTTCTCTGACTAATTGCACTAGTTAGATACAATTTAGAGAAGGTGCTAAACCTGTAACTCAGCCTGCAGAACCTGCAGCTCTGTGCTAATCAGTATGGAGCTCCTGTTTTCATGAAAGAAAATTCAGGAGAAGCAACTTGCGTATGGCATTCTTAAATGGCAGTAGAGATACGATATAGGTTGTCACCCTTTCAAACTTGTTTACAAGATTTCCTTTTATCACAACTCTTTCAAGTAGCTTTACTTGTAATGTTTATTCAGATTCTTTCATTACCTTGATTTCTGTGTTTATAATAAAATTCGTTTTGAAATTGCAAATAAATCTCACACAGACAAGAGGAGGATTGCTATTAAATGTGTTAAATTATTGAGTCTCTGTGCGTATGTTTGCAAACCTCATTATGTATTCTAAATTGTCTGGAGCTATAGAAGACCCCACTGCGCATTCTATATAGGATAGAATAGTAAATAATTCCATATAGGATAGAATAGTAAGTAATTGTATATAGGATAGAATAGTAAAACTCAGTATGTTATTGGCTCCTCATTGTTTATATAAGGTTCAGTCTGTCTTTAGCAAGGTACATTTTTGTGTACAGATTCTCTTGTTCACTGCTTTGAGGTGGAATTGAAGTACTGTACTGAGACTGTGAGCTCTTCCGTGGAATATTTTAACAGGTTGGATAATCATAGAAAAAGAAAAATAGTTGTGTAAGCAAAAGAATCTGAGCATCAAAAGTTTTGGTATGAATTAGTTTAATGGTTATGGTAATGGTTTGCTCAGTTCCAGTTAAGCTAGACTTATTTTCTCAGAATCATTTGCTCTGTCTGCTTGGAAAATAATCAAGTTCCATGTTTCACACAGTAACAGACAATTCAGTTAAACAGTATATACTCATTTAAATTGTGTGTTAAGTCCAATGTCATAAAACATAATAAAATTCAACAGAAGTGACAGAACACCACATGGCCCTTAAAATTTAAGACATAATGTGTTCATTTTAGTATCTGATACTTACAATCAATTTTAATACTGTGGTAATCTGGAACCACGAAAGGAGGCAGAGAGTTGATTACAAGATGTGGGTTAGTGTTTTGTGAATTTCCTTAGTCCTCTCCCCGTAGTTGTGGTTTCTTATAAATAAAAGTTAGTATAGCATCTTATAATTACTTCAAGTTACTGTTTTCCTATTAATATTCATTTGTGACGTGATATAACATTAATGTAGTAAACTTAATTAAAAAAAAAAAAGTAATTACATTAATTTGTTTTTCATCAGATCTATGTTCTGAATCCATGCCTTGTATCCTGTAAATGTCAAGATTGCAAATAATCTAGTTGTTAGGGAAATATGATTGGATGTGGGATTGCAGTGGTGTTGCAGAGACAATGAGATAGCATAAATAAATAAATATATAGCAACCAATTATCGGGAGTACTACAGCCTTGCTGCCACTGTGGGTATTTTACTGTAGAAGGAACAAGTATAAGCAGATGTGTGAATATTTTGCGCAAGTTGAGATGAATTACACACACTTGAGGAGGAAGTGTAAGAACAGCAATGAAGAAGAGACCTAAGATTCCTCCTGTGGAAACTATTGAGGCAATTAATTAACGTGGTTGTGTTTATCTTGTCATCAAATATGTGATGTGTTTGGCAGCCCAAATACATGCTCGGTGGTGATCTTATTGTAGATGTCCATATGCTGACAGAATTTCCCCAGTGGACATGTCTCTAGGCTTTTCCTATATGCCTCATTTACTTTAATTACCCTTTTAATGTCACCTACCCATTTCTAAGACAAAGTATCTTTTTATAATATCTCTTAACACAAAAAATGCATGGAGTTTTTGGCATATGATTGAATGCAAAGAATCAGACTATCTCTAAGGTATAAAAGGATCCAAGACTTATCAAGAGCAAGAAAAATACCACCAGCAATCTTGTAAGAGAGTAATGACTCTCAGATCTTTGCAGAAAAGAATAGAGAAATAAGGTAAATCAAACCAGTGCAATAATAAACTTCTCTGTTTATTTTCTTTCTTTCACCATAGTTTTGTTGTTGATGATGACAGTGGTGATGTTTGCTTTTGTTATGATGTTCTGATGAACTTTCAAAGGTCTCTAGCTGGAAAAATTTCAAACAGTGTGTCTCCAACTCCAAATGCTATTCTGGACATACTTCTTGGTTGTATTTATGGCATGGTCTCATATCAGAGAATTTGTTACTGTTTTGTATAGATAAGAATACCTTAAAAGCACTGAAAAACTTCATTTTCAGGATAACCTATACTACTTATAACAATTTCTTAATGCAGAGAATTGCAGTTCTGCATTTCTTTGATACAGTTAATTGAATTTACAACATGAAAAATGATTTTACTTAATTTAATTATTGTCCTTTACTGTGGTAGCAAATACAGTAATATATGATAGTGATATAGGTTTCCTGAAATCTGTCAGCTTTCCTACCAAATATCATTAATCCAGGCTAAAATTCTTTATTAATGCTGTTAAGCAGTCTCTTCTTACCTTCTTTAGGAGTCTGCTATCACTTAGTCGGTTAGCGCATCATGATTTCTGCATCACTTAATGACAATTTAGGTTTTTCTCTGCTGACATAGAATCATAGGATGAGTTGCGTTGGAAGAGATACCAGGGATCATAGAAGTTCCAGACCCCTGCCAGCAGTCAGGGTTGCCAACTGCTAGATCAAGTACTAGGTCACATTGCCCAGGGCCCCATTCGTTCTGGCCTTAAACGCTTCCAGGGACGGGGCAACCACAGCCTCTCTGGGCAGTTTGTTCCGCCACAAACAGAAGATGTTGTTAATTCTTATGTCATCTTTTCATAAGAACCCTGTTTCCACTGGTCACTGTCTCCACGTTTCTTTGCAACGTGATCATTTAACTTAAGAAATAAAACCTAAGCTCATGCTGTGTTCAGAGTTGGGTGTGTTTTCCAACAGGAAGTAAAAACACTGTTTTCGTGTAAAATCTTGTCTAAAAGGAATAGTGTAATAGAAGTGGAATGAAATATAATAATAGAGTTTAGTTATGTTTCAAGGAACATCTACTAAGTATCGCTCCCTAGAAGCTGGTAGTTATCAGTGGTTAGCAGAGGTAATTCTAAGTATGGCATCCACCCATAAAAGAAAGGCTTTCAGAAATACAAGGGAAATACTAGACTTTGTGTACCATGCATTGTTTTAGAACTTTTTGGAATATTGTACTCAGTATTGGCCACTTATATTTATTTAAACAAACTAATAGGCAAAGTCTGTGTGATTGTTAAACCAATGGAAGTCTGAACACTTAGAGAAAGACTAAAGGAACTGTGTTCTTAAATTTAGTAAACAGAAGTCTGAAAGGGGCATATGAGTATTCCTTAAAAGCAGATGAATGTGGTTTGGTAGTATGTATGGTTGGACTAGACACTAACAAGGGGTGTTAATTATTGGAAGAAAAGTATATTGTATTGCTTTTCACCATATAAATAAATTTCTGATTGTTTGATGGGTATGATGTGTTCAAATGATCAAGGATGTGTTTGCTAGTCAAGAGTAAACGTTCTCCCATGTTAGCTTGGCAGGAACTGCTACTGGAACATCATATAGAAGCCTTTACCTGGGATAACTTGACCACTCTAAATAATTTGAAAGATGGTGGTCCACTTTTAGCTCTACTGCTATCTTGTGATACCCCATTACGTTTTTTTTTGACTTCTGCATTGGGCAGCCAGGTGCTTTCAGCTTGTTGTTTTAACATACTTGGAGCTACTTTACAGGGAGTGCAAGGAATGGGAATGTTTTGAGAGCAGCCAGATGATTGGTAAGTCTATTTTTGTGCGCAAAAAACTGCAGGTTTGCCAATGGTAATATGATATGGTCAATCTCACGTTCCTAATCATGTTTATATTTTTACAAAGCGCAAGAAAAGAATAGCAAAGAAAGTGTAATCAAATTTCAGGAGGTCAAAAGTGGAAGTAGTAAACCAGTGGTAGAATGGTACCTTACCCTGTTGAAGTAACAATTGCATTTCAGAAAATCATGGCAAGTGTCGCAGTGGCTTTCAGTTTAAAGCCCTCAAAATTTACACCCCAAGTTTTTTCAATGTTTTAACATGTTTGTTATGTTAAGGATTAACATTGACTAAGAAAACATTACAGAAAAGCCCATGTAAGAATTCTGTGAGTTCATGTGCATATGTGGCTGAAAGGCCTCTGGGAGAAAGGAGTCTCTACTATATTGTAAGTAGAATTTTGGGAAATGCAAAGTTATGTTCCAGTTGATGTGATTTTAATGTGAATAGAAAGTTACTCAAAATATATCTCAATTTTCTATTTGGAGGCATTTAAAAGCAGCTTATCTCTATTGAGATTATCTCTATTGATCTCTTTTATTGTATGTAATAAATAAAATCTGAATCTCCTTATCAATTGAAAATGGCTTACAGTTCTCTTGCTGCGTTTCCTTGACTGTGGTCTCAATCTAATGTTTTAGAAGCTACTATACACTGTAAAAGCTCTTCCAGGCAGCTCAGTTAGTTAGTTAATCTTTATACATAATTTCAAATAACTTGCAGGAAGCTCATGGAATGATGATTGCATCACAGTTAGCTAAAAACAGTCCAAAATCTCAGTCCATGGATATCCATGGAGTTGTTCAAATAAATGGTGGGTGAAGCTCGTTTGTCAAATGCTGTTTCTTTAATCACAGAATTATTTACGTTTGTTCAGTTCCTATTACTTGGTGAACTGTAGTGCTAGTGAAATAATGAAGAAAATCATTCCCTAGATGGCAACATTATTGATTTGATGCATTATTTAGAGAGGGAACGTTGCCATTTGAATAGTTCTCTAATGCACTGAAGTGTTGCCTCTGCTGAAAAGTTTTAATGCCTACATTTACCTTGGTTTTCATTTGTCAGGTATTTTGTACAGTTTGTCTGCAGTGACTCAAGCCACTACGTAAAGTGCAAGGAAAATCTTCCCAGAATATACAAATTAAAGTTTTCAATCCTTTTGTTCCTCCAATAAATAGCAAAACAATATTTTCTTCTGTTTTGGACCAGTATCCACTATGTAATCCCTGCCATTGTGACTTCTCTCTTTTTGTTTTCATCTTCGTCAAAATGGTTTTGTTTTCTACTTTTCTAGTAGAAAACTAGAAGTAGTGAATATTCTTCTTTTTTCTTCTATTTCCACTGATGTCTTTTCCTGAAAAACACATAATCTTATCTAGATTGTGTTACTACTAATTTTTGTGTTCTATCAGTTCTTCGTGGGAATCCTGCATTCAAGAAGAATCTGATATATTCATACTGTTTTTATAGTGAAAACTGAGATCTAAGTTGATGCACCTTTTAAAAAAAACTCTGACATTTGGGTGTTATCCTTTGCCTACAGGTAGTATTGTAAAGAAATGAAATGTTGAACATTATTTTGTAGACATTATCTGCTACTTACTGTTTCCCTAATCCTTTCACTCTAATTAAGAAATATAATCCTATTTTAATCTTCTGTGGCAATTTTACAGACATATTTCCATGTACATTTAGTACTATATCAGTACTTTATCGTTATTAAACTGGGTTTTGTCTTTTATCTTAAAAATGTAAAACTAGATAGAGACGATACTGAAAATTCAGTCTAATTGTTGCTGAATATGTGTCACCATTTGCCATGTTCTTCTTTTCTAAGAGTAAAAATGCATGAAAGTAATTGCTCTGCTTTGTGGAGCACTGATTGGAGAAAATGATTGCACTTGGCAGATATTTTGTGCTATCCATTGCTTTATGCCACATTTTTAAGTCACTGAATAAGATGATTGTAGCTACTACTACCCTCTTTAAAGATAAACCTTTTCACAATAATTTTGCTGTAACATAGTATTGTCAGGACACGCAATATGCTTTACCTTCATGAGAAAACCTCTCTAATTGGAATCATTGGACCTTGACTTACTTGTCACAGCTATATTCGGGGTGAAGGTGCAATCTTTGAGAAGTCTGATCATGAAAAATTAGACCAGGGCTTCTCTGAATAAAAACATAAGAGGATACATTTATATGCAAGGTCCTTCTGTTTCTGTTCAAATCTTTTTCCTATTTGCTTTTTTATTTCCTTCTAGTGTTTGAGAACAATGGGCTGTGGGGTGAGATAGGAACAGGCCTGATGGTGTTTCAGCATTGTAACATTACTTATTACAATTCAGTAATTAAAAAAAATAAATAAACAGCAATCCGCATTCCTTGTTCTGGAAGAGTTGATCAAAATAGCAATCTTAAATTTGGAGACAGGTGGGGGAATTGCAGCTAAAGCCATTGAGCTTAATGAGAATTAGTCATGCATTCTGATTGTTCAGATATTGGATGAGAGACCCGCAAGGTGAGTGCTTTTTTCTAAGCTCCTGAAGTCTGGATTATAAATAGAAACAACTCTTCTTCTAGTGATTAGTAGACATGTATAGAGTAAATTCATAACAGAGAAACAAGACAATTTTTGTCTGTTAATACTTTATCTTTACATTGCAGCATAACAGAGCCATGGCTGAGGCACCCTCTTCTGCACTTAATGTTGTTGCTTAGGAATACTGTGTGCAAGTTGTTAATGTTGTACTAAAGTATGAATGGGGAAAAAAGAGAATTAGCCCAACAAGAAGTATGTGAGTTATGCTGTGCTGCATATAAGCACAGTTTTTAGAGTTTAGCTCCATAGGAGATGGAGGAAGGCTCTATAATAGCTTTGCATGCATTTTAGGGATGTCCATCAGGTTTGCATCCATGTGAAATACAAAATGGCATGAAAGATACAAGATATATAATACATTGATTTAATGATTCAAATTATGGCATCAGTGGTATGCAGGAGAGCTACTGAAGACAGTAGGGAAAACTTCCAGAAATTAGTTGGTGGATTTTTTTTATACATATTGCTATTCCCAGACCTGAAGTCATCTTTAGGTTATGTTCCTATATTTGCTGTCTTGAATGAATCTCATCAAAAGCTTTGAAAGCTTTGATTAACCAACATTTTATGTTTGTGTAAGACTTAACTTTTTTAATTCTGGCAGAATTTTTGAGTAACTTGAGCATATCCTACTCTGAGAAATTTAACATCGGCACATGATAGTGTTAATCCTAGTAAGGATAATGTTAAGTCCTTTGTAAGGATAGATTTTCCTTGATTTCTTGGATGCTTAGGTTACTAGCTAGTGCAAATTGAAATAAACTAGTTGTTGTGATGTAATTACATATATCTTTGCATTTTACATAATATCACGCTCAGAAGGCTGATGTTAGAAGGCCAATTCTGGGGGAAAAAAATAATTGTTCATTAGAAAAGCACTGTTACGCATCGATACCTTGTCACTGTTGCTTGCATGTCATGGAAATCAGTAGAAATTGAACAGTGACTCTCTAGTGAGTGACTTTAAAAGCTCTGGCTTTGAGAAGTGTGGGTAGTCTACCAAATCATCATTATTATTGAGTTAAAAATTAGTGGTATTTGAAGCAATTAAAAAAGAAAAAAATAGCAACTCAAACAAAAATTTATGACTCGTTGCTTGTGTGCCTAAAACCTCTGCAGATGCACTATGCAACTCTCATATTCTTAAGTAGATTTTTTTTTAATGACAGAACTGAAGGAAATGGAAAAACATAAAATCAAAAAGAAATTACTTGAAATTAAATAGTTCTTGTTGCCAAATCAGCATCACGTACAGCTAATGGAAGATATTTTCTACAGACAGATGGGAAACGCAGCTATCCCAGGAGCATAAGTATGAAGTATCTGTTAAGGTTCTTTTTTATACATTTGCATATAAATATAAACATCATTAGCAGGGGCTAATTGCCCTGTAGGAACTAAAATGTAAGCATTAGCATCTTCAGGGCTCTTATTTATTTATTTATTTTAAGCATCTCTAACACCCATCATGTTTGGTACTGCATGGCTGCAACAGATAATTACTACCATTAAGAATCTCAATCACAAAATCAAAACCATTTGGAATGGCTTCTAGGGCCACCCAGCACAGTAAGTAACCGTAGAAAATGTCTATATTAGTTGTTTTGTTCATGCATATTCATAAGGGCACTTGATTTGACTTTCATAGTAGGGGGCTTGTAAGCGCTTATCCACAGATTAGCCCTGAAAGAAGGTTGAAAATTAAAGGTAAGAAGATAGCATGCATCTTAAAAATCTTTCTAAAAAAATGAAGCATAATGCAAAGAACTGTGTATCATAACTACTCAGAAAAAAATCAGTATTATAAATTAAAAATAGAAAAAGGAAATCAAGTATTTGACTCTTCTAGTTGTCTCACTAATGTAGAAGGACAAAGGTTTGTGCTTTTCAGGGGTTGGTTAACAAACCACAGTTCTGGTCAAAGACCTGATACTGCATAGTAAAAGATGGATAGCAAAGACAGTGAGAAATAAAACTGTGGTGTTACCACAGTGGTGCGAGTTAAAGAACCTACTTACGTCTCAAATATTGCTGTGATATTTAATCTTAATCCACACCCATCAGCTGTTGTTTTTTATTTCAGAACAAATGTGTTCAATTATGAATTACAGAAAGTACAAATAAAACTTACAGGAATGCTTCACTTTTAAAAGTATACAAAAGTTATATTATTGTGAAACGAAGTGCTCGTTGTTGAAATACCTCATCCGCACAACAGGACACTCAGCAGGTTTTCTCCCTCCCACTCACTCACCCAATGTAACTGCTTAGCAGGGAACTGGGAGCCACCAATTATTGGCTGGGGTGCTTTTCCAGGCAGTTGTGACTGCTTTTGCTGTTTTTACTTGCCCATTTTCCAACTCATCTGTCTTTCACTGCTTCTCTGTCTGCTTTTTTTTTTTATTTTTCTGTTCATTATTCCTGGCAGTTTCTTCCCTGTCAAATGATGAATACTTTCTGATATGGTTTCTCAGAAAATAGTATTGGGTTTGAAGAACTGGATGCTTGCTAGGAATAATCCTGCTTTAACTTTTGCCTGCATTGTTATTTTCGTCTTCTGCACCTAAAGTTGTTCAGAGATGTATGGAAAATACATCCTTCCTTCCCAGTGCTGCATGACTTGTCTTTGCTACTCTGTCTCTGTCAATATGTACTTTTCAGTATTTGTTCCTGGGCATTATGTTTATTTACATCATCTTGCCTTCATTTCTGTTTTCTACCTCTTTCTCCAAAATTCATTTGTGTTTTTCCAGATTGGTCTTCCAGTAGATGCAGTGTAGCTTTCTTCCATTCCTTATCACGTAATTTTTGGCACATTTTTTTTGAACTTTCTTCAGCATTTTACCCACTGTAAACTGTGCACTGTAAGCCTTACCCCTAAGCCATGTTAAACCCAAAAATGAGATTCATATTCTGTTTACTCTTCTGCTTCCATCTCTGGAACTAACTGAACTGACGAGTGATAGAAGGCTGATGGAATAGCTGATGTTATACTTTGAGAACCAAACCGGAATATTGCATAACAAATTCACATTTCCCATTCCCTTCTTACAAAAATGAAATCTAAAAATATATTCTGACTCAAAACTGTGATTTCTACTTTCAGTGACTTTTTTCACCCTTCTAAGAAAAGGAAAATAGCTTGACAACTTTTTTGTTTCATTTTGGAACATTTATTTATAAGGGAAAAAGTACCTTCCTATCCAGTTTCCCAGCAATATGAATTGAAGAATTAGAATCATCTCCATCCATTGCCTGAAGGAATTTGATTTCTCTCCCTCTCATCAGGATTCTGTCTCAACAGTCAGGACATAATGCATACTGGCTTAGGAAAGCCCTTATTTCTTGTTCATGTTCTTTTGAGTAATTAAACTTTCCCAAAAGCTAAGTTGAGGACCTAAGGGGTCTCACCTCCCAGTGTGTGCCCTGTCACGATTGGTACAGCTTGTTCCCTCAATATTATACATTTTTTTTTATTAGAAAGTGAAGCTAGAAGTGAAGTTAGATATTGAGACCTAACATACACACAGTAGGCCCGAATCTTAAAACATTCTCTTAGGAAGGGAACATGTTGCCATCCAAATATGGGTGCCAAGTCAAGGAAAAGCAGCTGTGACTTGACACTGGGGAAATTACTTCAGTACAGATGAGTCACCTGCAGGAAATAACAGGAGGGAAGCATCCTGTATGGGTGCTATGATGTTCTGTGCTACTGAAAAATCTATCCTTTTTTGGGGGGGGGAGGTGAGGTGGGAGATTTGCAACATCTTTATGTCAAGTTTGTAAAGAGTTTCAAGATGAACAAACTGTGTTTTCTGGCATATTTCTAGCATACATCTGAAATAAATTAGGTTTGCTTAAGAGCTTATGGTAGCAATCAGTTTAAGAAAGATGTTTAGAAACATGGGTTTTGATACAGCTTTTTCAGCTTTAGGGACAGTGGCTCTGGTTTTTCAGGGATATTGTATTACAGAAGTCTGAAGAGGATGAAAATGCATAACATGCTATTTAATTTCTAGCATTGCTTTCCTTAGCTGTTACCTCTACTTTCATTTATATACCTGCTCACACCATTGACTTCAGTGTCACTGTGGGAGGAAAAAACCCTCCTGTCCCTTTTTAAAGTAGTATGCATTCTTAAAGTTCTAAATAAGATATTAAAATATAGTCATATTAACTTCTGTGGCTCTTTTTTGAGTACCAGTGGGGATAGGAGTACCCAAGTACTGCATCAAAGCATTGTGTCAGCTGACACAACCACTATCAACACCATTTTAAATTGTAAGCAAAATCAGTACATTTTTAATTGGAGATAAATCTCCAATTTCTTCAGCTGGAGATATGCATAAAATCTTGAACCAGGTAGACCAGTTGCTCACTGCTTCATTTGCTACCAAAACAAACCTTTGAGGGAGATTGCCTGTGTAATAGGCATGTAGAATTGCAAAAAATGCCTACGCACCTCCTAAGGAGAGAGTGCAGCCCTGTCAGACTTAGTTTTATGTTAAGGGGGAAAAAAGAAGAAAAGCATGATCAGTGAGTGTGATGAGCTAGTTAGGTTAAAGGATATTGTTCTCACAACGATGTTAGAAGTGCCCCATTACAATTTCCGGTGGAAGTCAGCAGATCCTAACTATAAGTGGAACTAAGCTGTTAGCAGCCTGAGTGACTGGCATAGCAGATAACACTTAAGATAGTTATGTATAACATGTTTATGGAAGTTTTTATAAGGTGTATTCATCTGCAGTAGCAAGGGGCTGAGTTGCACATTGGGAAGAATGCTCCCAGTCTCGAGCACTGTGAGACTGACTCCTGTGGAATCATAAAGCTGCTGTCTTCAGTAGAGCAGTATAAAGAAGAAAGTCCTTCAGTTCTATCCACTGCAGTAATTGGAGTAAGACACTCCTGGTCTACTGACAGTTTGAAGTTCAAAGAAAATACAGCATTAATTGGATGTGCTTTACCCATTCATGGGTCTGAGTACGTGCCAGATGAAGTACCTTCACATACAACTCTGCATAGTGAATTACAGGCTCTGTTCTTGTGAAGTGACACCAACTGCTGTGACTTTAAAATAGATTTTTCAGATTATTTGTGAAGTTGTGATATGCCATGGTTAAAAACATAGTTCAGCCAATAGGTAATTGTATTTTTTATTCAGAACTTACAATTAATCTATGCCTGAGTTTATTTGATTTTTTTCTAAAGATAAAGCTGGTAAGCTCAGCAGAGCTTTTCTTGGGGAGGTGGGGTGACTGAAGGAGTAAAACCAATTGTTTTGCTTGCAGTTGTGTTTGAAACAGGAGTGTCTGCTTGCAGCTGTTAACTTGCCACTCCTTTTAGTGAATATGGTAAAATACAGCCTTAAAGGCAATTCAGATCTTTTTGGCTATCATCCTTATGATTAACGCTACTACTCTTATCATAAGAAAATAGCATTCAAGCCCTCGGCATCTGTGTGGGGAAAAATATGGGAAAAGGGAGGGAAGATGATGATGTTGTAAGAACACTATCTATAGCCATAGGTTTAAGAAGCGTATCTTAAATATGTTAGTCATAAAATATAAAAGCCTTGTAAAACATTCTGCCATTACAACCTCCTTCAGTTGACAGAGCGTCGTTGTAGAATATGGAATGATCAGCAAACTCGTGTTCATGTTGTTTTCAAGTCTGTGGTGGTGGTCCATTGAGCTACTCTGACTTACAGCTTAGCCATGCAATGCGTGAGTCTTCACTCTGGAGTTTTAACTCAGCTGGAAAGTGTATACATTGGAATAGAAAATATGCATGTCAGTTTGGGTTATTTACATGCAAGCTAGAAACCAAAATATGTTTAAGCATACATATTAAAAGGCTAACAATTCTCTATTACTCACTAACGTACTCCATATTAGGACATATTTTCAAGGTTGTCTGGAAAATACCATAATATTTGAATTTTGAAAATACTAAAGCAGTTCAATTGGATTGAACTACATTATAATGTGTGGTACAACATATGCCATATGTACACTATTGCTATATGGATAGTCTATTCCACATTTTAAAATGCTAATTTAGTGTAAAGAAGTAACTTTTTTGTGTATGTGTTGGTAGTTTTGGTTGGCATCACTATAGTTATAAAACGATTTTTCAGTAATACTGCTTAAGAGGAAAAACTACTGCACTGAAAATTTTGATTACACTTATTTTCAGACTTATCTCCTTCCTAGTGCCATCTCTCATCATTTTGTCTTGTGCAAGTGCAGAGATCTAATACACAGAATCATGTTCCTCTCAGGTCACAGCTAATTGATCAAATTCTTGCCATGCTAGAACTCTAAACAGATTAGGGAAAGTGGATTAGATGGCCAGAAATGACTTTTTAAAGTGTTCACACGTTGTATTTTGCAGATGTCAGAGTAATTGTTGAGTCTGGGAACTTCTTGCATGATAAAATGAAATGTGAATGAGAGTTAATAGAAGTGGTTGGGAGTGAAGAGGATATTCCACTTTCTTTTCCTGATGTCCTTTATACCCCAGCATCAGTGCGGTCTCCCAGCCGTATTGTAACCCAGCAGAAAAATCACTGTTTTTGAGCACTGCATATTGAAATCTAGGCTTATAGCATTAATGGGGGAAAGGTTTAGTTACTGCTGGAGAGTTTCCAGAGAGCTGTGGTAAGCTAATAATTGCAGTTTACTTAAACTACACTTTTGCTGCATGATCCATACTCCTGGGTTGGTTAGGTATGATGAAATTTGCAATGTGGCTCCAGCCAGTGCAGGGCCAGCAGCAGCGGTGCAGTAAGGATGAGCCCTGGCAGAGACAACAGTGCTAAGGACAATGAGATGGACCACAGTACTTTATTTCAAGGATTTCTTCAACAGTTCTTCTATTGTAAGGGCTTTTGATTTGAGCATTTCTAGTTTCTTTCTTTAAGAATGTGATTCACTGGCAAGTAAGTCTCGCATCCCTTCATCAATAAAATTGAGACAAAATTTTGGAGATAGACATCTTTAGTTCTGTTGACTTTATCACAAAACTTGAAGCTCTTGATTCATAGATCTGCTGAAGGGTCATGGAATTAGTGATATTTAAATACATTTTATAACAGCTGAGTATGTAATTGTTCCTTAGATTTTGGGCCTATCACATTCAGGTAACGGAAACTTGACCTGAAATAATACAAAGCTGAAACAAAATAATGTTCTCCTTTGAGTTTGAGTTATATGGGTCGCTCACAGGAGACCACGTGGTTTTCCATGGCTGGCTTAGACATCGTTACGTGTTCAACATCACTTTCCTTTGACCACTCAAAAGTTACTGTAAAAATCCTATTTCTCTCAATTCTATGAATAAGTTCTGAATGAAATTCTGTAGGTTGGCAACTAGCAAGAGACAGTTTACCTCTGGAAAAGGCTGTCCTATCTTTCAAGACCAATTTCTTACTGTAAGTATTGCAGATATGTATGTTTATTCTACCTTTCTTCTTTGGCTTTACTGTGAGATATTCCAATTCATTGCTATTGAAATTGTGTAAGTTACAAGATTTAGCATTTAAGTTGAATGAATCTTGGTGAAGTGGGTTTAATTCTATACAAAAAGTTCGTGTCAGGTGTTATAGTAATGCTTTTAATAACATTTAAGATTTCCTGTGCTTAGAGAAAAGTAATTCTCAGTTTAAGAAATCTTGTATTAAGATTAGTCGCTGTTGAGATACGCGCAATCTGGCATTTGTGTATTTTTTTTTCCCATGTCTGATAAGAATGAAAGAAATCTTGTGGAAATGAAACTATCCACAGTAAAATGGCAAGAGATTTGATGCAAAGAACCTTATACTTTAATAGATAGCTGCTGTTGCCTAAGAAAATAGTTAAATAGCAGTACTTTTTCTTTTCCAAATCTTAAGTCTTATGATTTGAATTATACACGAAAATATTAGTTCTTTATATCGTACATTTAAATGCAGGACATGGACTTGAAGCAGAAAAGATAGAGGCATATGTGAAAGTGAGTCTGAACCTCTGAATTGCATTAGAAAGGTTTAAATTCTTCTTTGAAGGATGAAGACTGAAGCAGAATTACGTCTGTAAGATTAGCCGCAGGAAATGATCAGCTAAATTACTTATTAATTTGAGGGCAAGTGAATGGAACTGTAGAATTTTAAAGGCAGGCATTGACTGGTTTAGCCTAGGTTACACTTCAGAAAAGGTAATAAAACTTCTTTTCAAGTTATGCCATGATGTGACCTTTTCACAGTGCTGATGTAAACCTATGATTAAATGCATGGGGATCACAGCCCAGTACAAAAGCATGAACGGAGTGCCCTTGGCACTGATGGAAGTGTGTCCTTTCCACCCAAAACCCCATGTGTTTATTTACTGCTTCAGGTTAGGTTGTAATTTACCATGGGGAAAGCCATAGCTGTAAGCTGAGCAGGATGGGATTAATCATTCCTTCCCATTTTTGTGAATTCTCATGTATTTAAATTATTGAGCTATCTGGTAACCACTGAAGAATTTTACATGTCAGGAAACATTGTGAGTTTGGGCATTTCCCACCTCTGAGACCGACAGTTTCAGCTGTAGTAAGATAGGAGGAGAAGCTGAGCAGCAGAGCTGCTCCTCGTGGTGTGGGCAGGCGGTGCAGGTACCAGGCACACCAGGGCACTGCCTGCCCCGCTCTCACCTCTTCCCAGAAGCACCAGCCTCAGCTGCACCTGATGAAACACATTCTGCGAAGAATCTGAACCAAATAAATGGCAAAACATATTTCATATGCAAATGAATTTCAATCAGTTTCAAAACTAAATTCAATCAAATTACTGCCTTCAGTATTCCATGCTTGTCACTTGCTACCTGCCTGTGTCTTCCACATTTCCCATTCTGAGTGAATGATTATAAACAGGAACATGGCTTAAATACATCAGCAAGACTGGCTGTCCATATCAAGATGGCTCTGCAGCCGTTCTCACTCAAACTGTAAGTTAAAAAATAGTTTTGATAGTTTTCTGTAGTATTTGCTTTATATTAAGGATCTTGTATTTGTAAGGGGGAAAAAAAAAGTTTAAGTGAAAATAAAATATTTTGAAAAATACCGAAGCAGGTTTACAGTTTGTATTGGATTGAGTATCTCCTGGTACTTGATTCCAGTATTTCACTGAGATATTGTGGTTTTCTGTAGCAAATTTCAGTATTTTTTTCCCCTAGAGCTTAGGGTTAGCATCCTGACATACTTCAGTAATTTTTTTTCATTACTAAGTCCTTATGAGCTCATATTTACAAATATGCAAAGATATGCACACAGTTGGTGCTCTGGGGGCATAATAACCTCAAATTTAGTACTTTAAATCTGTATATGGTATTTCATTGTATTTTGTTTTATAGATTTCATTGTATAATGTCTACACTCATTCCAAACTCAGTTTTGAGAATCCAAGTCTTCTATTTTTTTTTTTTCCTCAGCATAAAAAAGTAAAACATCGATAAAGAACGTCAATTTAAAGCCTCTTATGCACATTGGTTGTATGTTCAGTTTAATCTGTGAGTCGCTCAGGTTGTTAGATTTTCTCTTACGTATGGCTTTCATGGAGGGCCCATTGCCAGCTCCGTTCTGCCGGTGAGGAGGTTCGGTTGCCTGCTCCGTGTTTTGCCCGGTTTGTAAACCAGGGTAATTTCAAGGCTCCGTTCAAATTGATTGCGCCCTCTAGCGTGAAAATGTGAAACCTCGAGTAACGCAAAGTGCATTGCAGCTGTGCCGTGTGTTATAGCTTTCTGTTGTATTTTTGTTAATATTTTAAGTACTTTCTAGAACAACATCCTTTTATTTTTCAAATACATTTTTCGATTGTTAAACTGCTTTCTGACATTGGAAGTCTTCAATGTTTTTCCTTTGGTGCTTTCCACGACATCTTCGCAAATGAAAATGTCATGCTGAATCTTGATACATTTAAACTCATGTGTTTTTCACTTTTCTTCATTCTTAAATGTATCGTTCTTAATTATATCGGAGCTAAATAGTAACCAAGCACATGCAGTTCCGTATGCATTTACAAGAACTACCCCTGTAGGTGTGATACCTAAGATAAACATGAAGGAATGGATTTTATTTTTATTCTTCTTAAATTTTTTTTCTCATTGGCAGGCTTAACAATGAATCCAGACATGAGATACGTTCACATTCCTCTTGTGATAGAAAGATGCCTCGGTACCAGTGAAAATGAGGGCCAAAGTGTGGTGTTCATGTCCCTTAAATACAAAAAAAAGGTTGCTTTTATCTTTTTAAAACTCCGTTGTAAGCTGAGCTGTCTTACAGATGTTATGTGAAGACCTTTGTGTGTAGTTGAAACTTCATCTGCAATCAGGAATAAATTATGATTATGCATGACCTTTTACAGAGTTCTCAATCTGGCGGGGGGATGGGTTGGGTAGGTTTCTTGTAATATGGGCAGTTTCACCACTGAGACAGCTGTCCTAAAGCAAGGGGTGCTCCAAAAGTAGTGCTTCTTATTTTAATGATGTTGGCCCAAATGTGAGAGGGTGATGTTGGTTGAACAGAGGTTGAACCTTCTCACCTGTATTCCATTGCATTTTGTTGCCATGTGACAGGTGGCGTGGGAGGGGCAGTCTGACAGA
The DNA here is from genome assembly GCF_951394365.1 of Tetrao urogallus. Classification (NCBI taxonomy): domain Eukaryota; kingdom Metazoa; phylum Chordata; class Aves; order Galliformes; family Phasianidae; genus Tetrao; species Tetrao urogallus. The sequence goes on along the minus strand of NC_136827.1, from coordinate 5,355,902 downwards.
ATGAAATGCATATGAAGCAAAGGTATGGAATTGAATTGAGAAACTGGCAGAGGTTACCCAGAGATGGTTGATGCCCCTTTCCTGGAGACTTTCAAGGCGAGGCTGCACCAGGCTCTGAGCAACCTGATGGAGCTGTGGATGACTGTTCATTGCAGGGTGGTTGCACTAGGTGATCTTGGAAGGTCCCTTCCAACTCTAAGGATTCTATGATTTTGTGTGGAATGAAATGGCACCCACTGACATTCATTGACACTTGCTGAACATTTATGGAGACTTTACAGTGAAGGTGAGCATGCTGAGGCAGTGGGTGGTGCGTTTCAGCAGTGGCGACAGTGACAGTGGGACATCTCCACTGGTGCAAATTTTTATGAGCACAGCATACAGGTTCTTGTTCACCATTGCTGAAAATGTATAGCTACTGGTGGTACCTAAGTTGAGAAATAGTGTTTTGCAGCTGAGAATTGGCTCTATGAAATAATGTTGTTGTACTCCTTGTATCAGTTGCAGTTTCCATGGAAATAAGTAGGAGGCATTACTTTTAGAATGACCTACGTAGTTAACATGAGCTACTTTCATGTAATGAGCTACAAAACATTTCCAGTAATCACATTTCCAAATGTTTCTTCAGTTATTTGAAAGTAAATGGCACTCAAGCATATGAATACCAAAAAATCTCTTAACTGACACTGGTGCTTTTCTATGCTTAAGGTAGGATTTTTCTGAATCATTACCTTCTACCAAATAGACTGCATCAGAATTCAAGTGTATGTGTTTACACATATGAGCTTTCCTGTGCTGCAGACTGGTGCTCCCACTGATCTCACTGTAGTAGGAAACATGAAGACCCGATATTACAACTTTTGTAATATACCTCCTTTCATTTCTGTGCTTATATTAAAGTTTAGTTCTTCGTGTATGCCTGACTGAAAGTTCACATCAGTGACTCACTGTCATGGAATAGGTTACTGGATTATTAATATTTTAACATTTTCCTTTGGCAAATATGAAAGCAATTGTGGCTAAGTATAGGACTTAGAAGGAACGAGCGACTTCTAGATAGAAGTAAGGTAATTGTTGTCTGATCCACTAGCATTATTTTGAGACTTATGTATTAAAAGAGGGAATAATATTTCCCATATTCTAATAAGACTTCTTTCTATATGAGTCACATTTCATAAACCTCTTTGAGAAGAAGATAAAGTTCATCTTAAATAATAATGATTTGCATATTCTTATTATGACAGCTGCATTATTCTGAAAAGTGTGCCATGCTATTTCCATGGCTTCTGAAAACAAAAAAGGTGCATTTCAGATTCTAAAAAAAATCAGAACAAATGTTCTCAGCATGTAATTAGGCCATGCATATCATGAACATTGTTCTTGTGACTGCTTTTGTAATTTTTACATAGTTATTTCAGAAAGGTTAAAAATTATGCATGCAGTCTTTATTATATTACACACATAATTTGGAAAAAAAAATGCCTTTCTCTGCACTAAAAATAATAAATTAAAGAAATAGATTCGTTGTGTTGAGAAAAATTTATTTCTTGAGCCTCAAATAATTTAATTCCTTTTTATTCTATGCAAAAAGTAATTTTCTCCTAGGGGAAAATTATTGCTTAACTACTGTTATGTATTCTATGGCAGTCTTAGCCACTCAGCCACAGATAGTTCTAAAAGGGAAGTAGAGAAAGCTGATTGAAGTGAAACCTTCAAACTAAATATGAAAAATAGAAGATTTAAGGCTTTATATGTTTCTTTCATAAGGAATTCCTGATGTTCCTGACATTAGAAAGCCATTTAAAATAAAACCACAGTGATTTTATCATTGTCCACCGTGATCCTTTGGATGGTTATCCTTACGAGCACCTTGCTCTTTTCCAGGGTGAGGCACACTCAGAAGGAGGGGGAGTTGGGAAGCGTTTCTGGGCAGGAATGAGGAAGTCCTTAAAATATTTTTGCTTGTTATTTATGGTGTGTTTACTATTGTAAGATTTCATTAATAAGTGGGGATGCAGAAGGGGCTACTAAATTCATTTCAAGTAGAAAAAGTTCTTCTGGCTGTCCTTGTTGCTGTGCTTGGATACCAGCTTTAGCAATCATTACAAGCCTTATGCTAACCACCCACTCATGCTGCTGAGATTGCTACTGCAAGCCGGCCACAAAGATGGCAGTTAGGCAGACCACTAAGTATCCTGCCTGCCAGTTATGCTTACAGGGATGTGAAAGCTAGATGTAAATTTCCAAGTCATTAACCACCAGGCTGACTGCCTTTCCGCTAGGTTCTGAGTTGAAATTGTGCTGTGTGTGTTTGCATAGAACCTACGGATCGTTGCTGAAATGCTTTAACTGATTCAGTGCAGATTATCAGTCTCTCCCTCACTCTGCATCAGCATGTAGGAGATGAGATTTATTGCCATCTGTGCAGGTTATCTGAGAATGTGGTTACCTGAGAAACCATTCTCAAGGATCAGTGTTCAGTGTGGGCTTTCTGAGATACAAACAATGCATATGTGTGATATTGATGGAGTCTATAAGAGCTATAAATTTGAGCAGTTTATTTGCCACAAAAACTCTGACTATCCAAGCTAGATAACTAGGTAAAGACAAGGAGGTCTTTGTATATTAATACACAAAATATATGGAGTATATCCAGGATAGCAAAGTAGGACACCACATGGGTGCGTGATATAAAATAATACTAATTGTACAACACAAAAGCAGTGGAATAATAGCTCCAAAGCACAGATAACAGGATTATGCTACTCAAAGGAGATAGAAATTAAAAAATAATAATAATAATAATAATTAAAAAAAAAAAGATAGGAGCATTATGGATTTATCAGCCTTACACGCTGCCATGACATAAAGAGATAGCTAAGATATTTTTAAGATCATTGTATTCTGTTTGGATTTGGAACTTCTAGGATTTCCTTCCAAGAAAAACTATAACATTTTAATCCTTGATTGATGCATAACTTGCAAAAGCAATTTATGTTGACTGTTACAGCATGGCGACTGTTACTGTATGGATCAATCTTGCTTGAGATTGGAATAAGATGGACTTAATAGTTCAAGTTTTCCACCTCTATATTAAAGAAAGTTTTCATTTTTAAAGACAAGCAGTATACCACTTCCAAAAGTGAACTCTTCAGGCTGCCTGAATACACAGGCTTTATCCTGGCATGAAATCATAATGTGCATTATGACATTATACTTTGTTGTCATGGAAGCAGTTGCAGTGACATTCTCAATTCTGATGTGAATCTTAACAAGTCTTTTACCGGTCATCAGGTTTCAATTTGAGGGGTAGGTTCTTGCTTGTGTTATTGCATTCCCCTTCAGAGATCCTGTCAGTCATTGATTACCAGTTTGCATGTCTGATAATAACCAGCAGTCCCACTAACCTTCACAGCTTTACAACCTTTCTATTCTTATTAAAACATTCAAGTGACTAGAAAAGTCACTTAGAAAGTTTCTGGCTGTAACGCAGGACAATATCTGTATTTTGTGCCCAGGCATATTTCAGGAAATAATCTGGTGTGTTTAGCTGTAGAGAGATTGTGAAGAGTACTTGAGTTGGTGGGAGTTGGATGAGACTGCTTCACACAGTCTCTGATGGTATTTAGAAAATGATGGTGTGGCACACCTAACAAAAATCAGGTTTACTTCCTGTGATAGGGACTACTGAAATTGTCTTCTCCTCATTGTCCTGGTTTCATTGCAGAGCTATGGCTGCACCTTTGCATTTCAAAGGTTGATGATACACTACTCTATTTCCAGCGCTCAAGTTTATTCTTGGTTTGATTGTAAGGTGAAATCTACTGGGAAACACAATCCTTTAAAAAAAATGTATTTCTGTCTCTCCAAACTTTTCTTCTCATTATGCAAGAATTAATTTTGAATTTCATGTGGCTGTATGACTGTGGCTGGGCAATGGGGATTCACTGTCCTTCCCCCATGGTTGTTAAACCATTCTTTCAGAAGAATACCATGAAAGCTCTCCTGTTCACAGTGGTTATTAGTGTTACTTGGATGTGTGTGAATACAAAGCTTTGGCTATGTCTTACTGACTGCCCTAGCTAACCTCAACCTGTCAGTCCGTTCCCAGCACTAAAAAGAGCTGCTCTTGGCACATGTAGAGGAACCTGGCTGTGAGAATGTGCTCCACACCTGGTCCCCTGCTGATCTTCTAAACTGATATGAATTCTGCTTAAATATTTCATTGGACACCGGGAAGGATTTTTCTCTCAATTTATTTTATTGTTTAATCCAGAAAGCTGTAGATGTAAGAGTGTTTCAGTGTTTAAATGCACAGCCAGAGAAGTTATATTAGGTACACACATTACTTCAGTGGAGCATTAAAACTGGTTTAGACAGCTAGGTCAGTTCAGTTGTAGAGACAGTGTTTAACAGGTCTGAATCCCACTGAAGTCCTGAAAGCATGTATCTATCAGCAGACAGGATTACAGCAGGAAGTGATTGGTAGACCTTAGGCTGGGTGAATGTAAGCTGTTTAATTACAGAGTTGCTTTGTTCATTCTTTATCTATATCATGGTGGTGCCATGGTTGTATATTTCACTAAGCAGGCCTGCTGATTCTAGGAGTAATTTTTTATATTTCCTGATTTTAGATTGTCAAAATAAAGGTTAGTCACTACTACTGTTTGAGTGGTTTGCTTTATTTTAGTTTAAATAAATGTAACCATTTTGCATACTGAATGACATATATGAATAGTAAATGGAAAGAGACTTTCATAGTGCTATCAGGTAAGGGCACCCTTAGCTGTTACTGATAAGAACAGTTCAGCATGGCACTTAAGTATATGTTCTTCTCCATGCAGTAGGTACTGCACATATTTTCCATTCATTTAAATCCTGATTTCACAGATGAATTTATGTATAATGCTGTGTGAAAGCAGAAGCCTAGGTCAAGTCCAAACTACAAATTTCATCAGACATAAAAAGGTAAATCAGGGTAGTGAAAAGGTTTATTATGCACTGATAATAAGTACCCCCAAATGCACGCTTACACTAGCGAAGCTGAGCTCTATCCATGACAGAAGGGACACTTACACTTTATGATACTGAGCATGGCTTATCCAAGGGTAGTCATTCCAAGTGTCTGGCCAAGATGATATACTCTAATTTCTGCACTGTCTAATAGCTGAACTGCAGTCACTCTGCTGTTGTGGTCCTGCTGAAGACCACAGCAATTCAAAAATTGGATTCATTGGTGCCTAGATCTGCTTCTGATGATCTGTAAAAAATGGAATTTTATCTACCTGTGCAATGATCTTTTCACACTCCATGCACTACTTGTTCTTGACACTCATGTTATGGAGACTGTTGCACAATCTCTTTACTATTGACGAATTTTCTCCCTCTGAGAACAGCAGTGAGTCTTTAGTTTCAGTAGAGAACACACTTTCTATGAAGCTACAAGCTGCTGAATATTGGAGTGACAGTATGTGATACTGTTTCTGTAACCAGCTGATGTTGTTAGCTCCATCTTATGATAACTTGCAAGCATCATGGCTGCAGCTAATTGTAGGGAGTGTAACCTTAATCTTACAAAGTACTTGCTGATGCAAAAATTGAACTTACAGCCCTGAGGGAACATATACTGGCCTCGTCATCCCTCTTGACTCCAAAAGCATCCACCACCCTTTCTCTCACTTTTCTAGCTGAGTACTTATACTGTTTGTTCCTTATCAGTATGTAGCTTTTCTAACATATTTTGGTTCCCTTTCAGATCGGAAGAATGGTTTTTGTGCATGAGTACGTCCGTTGTTTTTTTTGATTCTAGAGAGAACAGTTTGTCGAATGAAATACATTCTTTCTAGAAATCTTTCTGTATTAAAGCTGTCATACCTACAACCAAGATTACTTTAGTGTAGGGATGCAGTCACAATGCTTTATTGAAATTCTACCTTACACTTAGGAAATGTAAGTTTCTTTTCCATTTCAGAGCAACCCAATAATTACATTGATATTACTCATAAGATCGTTAAGTTTAGCATTAACAGATAATGATACAGAAAGAAATGCTGCACTGAGTTTTGACTATACATCTTTCTTGTTTTAATTGACAACTTACCAAAGTGTTACAAGCATTTCATGCTTTACTGCTCCTGGAAATTCAAGTTAAAGAAGTTATGCTTACTAAAGTATTTTGCCTCTTTTTCTTTCTTTCTTTCTTTTTTTTTTTTTTTAATGTACACAAAATGAAGTTTGATTCTGGTAGAAATGCTATAATAACCTGAAAATTGTAGTTCAAATAACTGCACATAAAGCTCACATGACATTCTAAATACATACAATTATTTTGTGTGAGAATTGCTGTTACAATGGTATGCAGAGTGCAGCTATGTTTTCCACAGTTAGGAATTGTATCAAAAGTCACTCAATACTCGTGCTGTTATCTCATAATATTATGTTAAGTGGAGGAATTGCTTGAATATACTATCGTGGAGTCATTTCAGTCACAAAAGTGGCTACTGTTCAAGTGATCAACAGTACCAATACAATTGGTAACTAATGAAATGTGGTCATGCTATCTAAGGGAAGACTATCTTTCCTAGAACAGCAGAATCTGGACATTTGGAAGCTATGATGTATCAAGTTGGTAGTAAGAGTGGCAATATTTTAATACATGTTCATAGAGTATAAATGCATTGCATCTACTTTTAAGTATAAATGCAGATTAAAAAGTACCCTTCAGAGGTAATGAAGCAAGTGCTGGGGCAGAATAAATATCCTTTGGAAAGGGTAGAGTGTATGCTTCCCCCTTTCTGGTTCTCCCATTTGTCTTTCTGTCTTGGTGGAGGAGCAAAAGAAAGTGATAAAGTTGATGTTCTTGTGTTTAGTGTGGTCTGGACAAGGTATCAGGGAATGTTTAAACCATTGAATTATTAAAATACTATTCTGCCCACAACCATGTATTCAGATGCTGATTTCTAATGTTTTGTTCCTATCATCGAGTTGTTTGTGCCACTAGGAGTCTCTAATGCATGTGGCACCTTTTCTGGAGTTGACAGCAACATCATGATAATGTTTATTACTGTATCTCTATGAGAGTAACCAGGTGATCCTTCTATCATGAAGAAGGTTTTTCTTCTTTGCTCTTCTTTGGAATCTTCTCAAACATGATCCTTTTATAATAGTAAAATTAACATCAGTGCACAAGTAGCTTGTCACAGCTTCACAAGGTCTTTGAGAAAGTCAGTAGTCTGAGGCTGAAAACGAGTTCTCTCTTCCTCTCACAACTTCCTTTTTGATAACTGAGTATCGCAGCTAATTTTCATTGATCTTTCTTTGTGTAAGAAAACTTCATGGTGTTAGATTCACTCTGAAAGTATCTTACAGTCACACCTAAAGCGTCCTGTGGCTTTTCTCCCTAGCTGTGAGTCCATTGGGAAGAAAAATGCAAATATGGTCAGAAGACACGAAAGAGGAGGGCCTCACTAAAATGGGTGATGTTGTAAAAGAGGATGAGCTAGAAGGAATACAAAGCTCTTGGATTAACATTTTAATATTTTGAAAGCTTATTCTACATGGTTTATTGGAATATTCACTCTTTAGTAGCAGACAATGAAACCATATGCCTGATGGATTGTTGTTGTCAGTATACTCATCCATCAGGTGTACGTATTCAGCCATCCTAATCTGCATATTCACTTCTTAACTCACTGTCTTCCTTTGTCAGGGAAGCACATATGCATTGTTCAATTCTCTGACATATTAGTCAAGTATAATTATCAGTAACATAAATGATGGTAGTGACTAGCTCTTCTCGAAATAATTTGACTGCTATGGTATGATTTTGAACTCTTTGGACTTGCAATTTACTTGTTCATACATAATCATGTAAACAGTTTGTTAGCGACTCTCGACAGACTTCTGTGTCACAACGGTTTCTTCAGCATCTGTAAAATTTGTATTACGTGTAAAACTAAGCCTAAAAATTTATTTCAATTTCTTAAATCTGATCATCTGCATAGAGAACCTGGACCATTTTCATGGTCCTCCTCTGGACATTCTCCAACAGGTCCATTTCTCTCCTGTACTGTTCATCTCACTGCGTTGCTGTTTGAATTCTCTTGCTTTGGGGGAAAAAATCTTATAATCAAAATGAAGCTTGAAAAAAATGAAATCCAAATGGCTTTTGGTGGAAAGTTTTTTAGAACAGGTGCTTCAAATAGGGTCTGAAATCTGAACATTTCCATATAATAGAGAAAATGTATATAAGTGGACTAAAGCATTGTACATCTTATAAATACACTCAATTTGTTGTAGTTCTAGTACTTTAAATATTGCTGCTGCTGCTGCCTCTTCATCTGTATCATCAAAAAAAAGGTTGAATACAGTTTAAAAGGCAGCTATTTGTCACTGAGTTAAATAAGCTGAGGTCTATAAACTCAAAATCCAAAATGTTGCTGTATTATTTACAGTAATACAACGAGAATGATGATGTTAATAACTCTAATCACTCTACCAAAATCTGCACAGTGCAAGCCCATAAAAAATAGCTGAAACAGCTGGAAATTATTTCATTGGAAATTAAGGTATCTTAGAGAAGGGTAGAATATCCGTGCAGTGTTATAAACTGCCTTGTAGATACTAAATGTTCTTAACTGTAACCCAAGTAATATTAACTTCTCCCAGCCCCCCCCAAAAAAAATGAAAAACAAGATTTTTTTGGACGGGTTCTCACATAAAAAGGTCTGGGAGTTTTGTTGGTGTCGTTGTTTGTTTTTAAACTACGCATCAGTTACCTCCTAATGGAATTGCTAGTCAGGAAATCTTTAGTCTTGCTCATGTGTTTAAAACAACAACAGACACAAAACAACTGAAAATGGAAAGAATAAAACATAACATCCTGTCCCAGAAAAAATAAGATTATCAACCAGCTGTCATAAATGGTTTACTAAACTACTTTACCTCAACTAATTTTTCTGTAGGGTGTTGCTTGAATGTGATTGAGATGAAAACAGTTCCATGGCGTCCATCACTTCAGCACATTTGTTTTGTACTAATGTTAATACCATTTTAAAAGTTTGTGGGATAGGGAAGTCATGTACATGAATTTCTAGAGCTGGATTGCCTTCTTCTATGCTCTAGTACCTACTGTTGGTAAGGTAGTATAATTATCTTACATTTTATGATTTCATACCATCAGACAGTGAAAGACAGAAGAGTAAGCAGTAGTGGTATTTTTAGAATGCATTTAGTAAAGAGAATAGGGATAATAGTTGTTGTAATTAATAAGGTTATGTTTGAGGATTCTACAAAGCTGCAAGCTTACTGGTTGGTTAGGTAAAATCTGGTTATTTCAACAGAGGACAAAATCTAGGTATTTAACAGAGAAATAGAACAAAAAGGAAAAAGCAAAAAACAAACAAACAAAAAACCTAGAAAGTCCGTAGTATATTTTTAACATAAATGTGAACCCAGGCAGCACAGGATGGCCTCCACCCAATCTCCATGAATATTCATGCTATGCTCAGTTACACAGTAAATTTGTGTTGAAGTAGAATGCATGAGTTTTGTGCTGAATCAGGCTCTCATAGCAGCCTTTTCTCAGTGAAGACAGTAATTGGAAGTCAGTATTAAAATATTTTTTCTTAATGTTTGTGATACATCTAACTAGTTACTGGCAAACTTTGATCTGTTACAGAGGATTTACTAATTATGTCATTTGAAATGTATTTGTCTTCAAAAATATAGTAAGACTTTCAGATCAGAATAAGGCAAAGTGCAGAAAGTGAAAGCCATCAGCTCAAGTAAAACATAGTAAATAGAGGTACAGATGCAAAACAGAGATGTGCACATTTTTTACAAGTTTACTTTGTTATTTCAGTTGACATTTTACTGAATGTCACTGAGAGTGAATAAACAAGCTAATGAGGTTTTAGCTAAATCTCTGCAAACAAGTAGTGAATTCGGTAAATAAATAAAATTGCTCGTCTCTTAATCCCAGACTTCTTATTTTGGGACTTTCAGAGCATCCCCTAGTTTGCAGTGATGCATTCATTCAACACGTGATCAGCATCAAAGGCATGAAATTCCAATTAACCGTTTTTTTGGGGGCACCTCACCTCTTTCCAGTTTGAACTTGGAATCTCCTCTGTGCACGGACCACTAATGAGGAAATCCTTGCTTATGAATTCAGTGCAGAATGAGGGTTTTTTTTTTTCCTTTGCATAATGTCGGCTTTGAAGTCAGGCAGTCCAAGAAAGTGATTGATCTCACCCAAGTTCATAACTTTTTCAAAGTACTGCCGATATCATTAAATTTTAATTAACCCTTTGAGCTCCTTCTATGATGTAAAGATGAGGGAACATCAAAGGCTTGTGTGTTAGAGCAGCAGTGAAATCTTTTGAGCTGGCTTAGACTTATTGAAGATATCTAAGCCGCAAAATATTCCAGTTCTGTAGTCAGCTCAATTCTTGTTACTAGCTCTGCTCTGTGTTGGAAGAGGCAAAGCTATTGTTACATCCTCAGTTAGGGCTATTTATATACCGAGCCCATCTTCCTGTAAATGCTCTTCCTCCTACTTAAAAAAAAGAAGTAGTCCATCTTAAAGCAAATGAGCAGAATGTAATACCTTATTCTTTCTCCTTCATTTATGCTTGCTTTGGCTATTATTATCCTGGTTAGTTGTCTTAGAAAAATATCCTGTAGGATTTAATAGGGATTATACAAATAATCTTCTATATAAAATGAAATCTAGGGCTTGGTATTTTAAAATTCATCCTGTGCGATTCCCTTTCTTGACAGGGCAATTTCAGTCAAAAGTGAGCTTCATAGGCTTCTAACTTCATAGCCTCTTTTTTTTTTTTTTTATTTTTTACAGAGGGTGGATGGGGACCTGCAGAAGGCTTTGAGAAGGACTATGTTTTCAGGGCAGAGCTCAGTTTTGCCTCTATGCTGTGAAATTATTTACACTACTGTGAAGTGGATTTGAAAGTACTCTGAAGCAACTGTACCTCATGGTAAAGAAATCCACAAAGTGCAGAACAGCAATAAGTCATTTTTGTTTCTTGGGACAGAAGAGAAAACCTGGATGGAAGAGCATTCTGCTTTCTTGATACCAGAAAGCACTGTCTGGGATGTGGAGAACGCTGAGCAGGAGAGGAAAAAAGAGGCAGGATTACTCTGTAAATTCTTCCAATTAATGAAGAAAAAAAAAAAAAAAAAAAAAAAGGGAAGGTCAAGAAATGGGGATCTTCTATTGGATTCAGAAGCCTTTGCTTTCACACTTCCCCCTTAGTTTCTTGAAGATATTGGTGAAAAGATGTCTGTTCTTCCTTACCAGATCTGTCATTAGTAGCTCTGCTTGTGCTGCAACAAACTTGTTAATAGGCAAAAAAAAATAAAAGACGGGTCAAAACAAGCCGCTTCTGAAGAAAAAAGAATGCATTACTTGAAGTCATGAATAAATGGGTATGTTGGTGTTTGAGTTGGAGGTTGCTCTGGCTGTCCAATTTCCAGAGAGGATGATCTGCCTCTAGAATGAGGCAGGTTGCTTGAAATCATAATATGTTAGCATTTCACATTTAAACTATGTGTCTCACTGCAGGTGTTGTTCGTGGTATGTCTGGCTTATGTTGAATTTAGAGAGCAAATCCTAAATTTTGGAAAGCTTCTCAACTACATCTACAGTTACAAGCATATCCCTGCCTTCTGGAACGATTACATGTGCCTTTCTGTTGTTCTCTCACAGCAAACAGTGAAATTAAGGCAACAGTTGTAGTGCTACTTTGGGTCCACCCCTGAAGGGCAGAAGGGTTAATTTAGCTTGATTTGAAATAGAACTGATTAAACCAATATATTAGCAACAGGATGAAAGCTTATCAAAGGATTGCCTGGCTGGAATGAAACTAAAAAATTCTCTACTATTTTCTGTGGTTCAAGGAGCTAGTTAATGGGTGGATTACAAAAGTGACCTGTCAAGCTTAAATCTGTTATAGGATTATAGAAATAACAGCATTTAATCTATTGTGTTATGCATGAATAGAAGTGAAGTTGTGATATCTGCCAAATATGGAGGGCAAAGAGACATAGAAATGGAGTCTTCTTCATAGGACATGATTTCCTGAGTAATCATAATGGCCTACAGATGTGTGCATGTGTCTGTTTGTATCTGGGTGAAAAAGCATCATCACTTATTTGTTACAATTTTGAAATTCTTCAGTAAAAACCATTTTTCAAAACATTCTTCAATATATTTTTGAAAACATTCTTCAATGATAGGTTTTTTTTTATTGCATAAACAGGTAAAATAATTCTAAATCAAATTTTTAAAAGGGAGGTGTGGCTTAAAGTGGGAGAGAAATCAGAGGGGGGGGAACAGAATGCTTTGCATTAAAGAAAATGAATGCAGAGACAGAGGCAGTTGGAGAGTTTCTGTTCTGGGCTTTGATGGAAAAACCTTCCTTTCTATAAAGAAGATGGACATAATTGAGTGGACATAATTATGGACATAATTGAATCATATGTGAATGATCTGAGCATTTTTGTCAATCTGCACAATTATTTTCTAATGTTGACTTTAGTTTGTTGTGTTTTTTTTTTGTTTTTTTTTTTTTTTTTTCCCTCCTTAGCCATGTTTTCTTCAAACTCCATTTTAAAGGAGAGGAGGAAAATAAACTACATTAGTCAGTTTTTGGCTATCTATATGTAATATGCTAGTCATAGTTCTATGACAAATACTGCTGAGTTTAATACTAATTAACCAAAACTGAGTGTAACACTTATCAAAAGGCAAGCACTTGTTGTAGAAGTAGAGAAACTTCAGTGTGCTTTTTTTGTTTGATTAGACGAGTAAATATGCCTAAGAATAGGTGAACACATTTGCAGATGTAGTGTGGCAAGCCTGCTGATGCACTTAGAAATCGTAATGTATGACGCCCTTAAGATACTATGGAGAAAAAAAGCAAACAAAAACCTTACTATTTTTGGCTGTTGAAAACATGATTGCGCGGGTGCCAGCTATTTGAGAAAAGTGCAGCATTTTAACTGCAGATTAGTAATAGTTTCATCCCTACCATCCGGAGTGCTTTTTCACTAATTTCAAGAGCCATCAATGGATTCAGTCTTGCACTGAACATTGTCAACATAGAGCAGAAGCTTTGAGACTCCCTGTACCTGAATTAGAACTTTGAAATCAAAGGTCACTGGGCTTTGATTAGTTTACAGGATACAGGATAAGTAAGACATAGAAAAATTAGCTTTGCCTAAACCAGACTGAAATCATTCCAGATTTAGTGGGGGAGCCCATCTTTGTAGGCTATCTTTGCCTGTTATCTATTTCCTGACACAAAGAGACACTAGCCATTTGAGAGCACTACATAAAGGCACAGATTCACTTACTTGAAGGAGGATGGTTAGCTGTTCAGTACTGTGCATGCTGTATACGTACCTCTTAAGCACTTTTCTTAGAAGAGGTACATGCATATTGGTAGCTTGTATCAGAAGAGGTGGAGTAACTCTTTTTCTCAGTAAAAGCATTATTAGAATGGAAGACATTACAAATAAGACATCTACAAGCAAAAGATATTTCTGGTTATGTCAGGAATGGTTTACTTTCATTTCCTTCCATTGCTTTTATTTCATAAAAATGAGTTTTGCATTCATTAAAGATAGTGACTTTAGACCTTGGAATACTTAAATCTTTTTTTTTTCTGGGAGACAGGGTTTTTGTTATGTTTCTTTTTGAATCAGCAGACAGTTGATTTCCTTAGTGCTGCATCTGTGCCTTGGTGCTGCTGTGGCTTGATCAGCTAAAACAGTAGTTTAATCTGTCCTTCTGTCACATACACATTCACGTGTAGTACTTTAATTCCTCTTGTATAGTGTGCTGATTCTAATGATAATTTTTGTGGTGTCTTGGTATTAGAAGAGATGAAACACCAATAAGCAGGTGATTGTGGTGTATTTCCTTACCTTGCCATCTTAGAGACAGACCTGAGCTATTTCAGAACACGCTACCATGGGTATCTGGAGTAACAGTGATTCAAGTTCTTCCCGCTGATCCTGAATTCTTCAGAATGACATGACTGCAGTTGCTGTTTTTATATACGTGCATTTTGTTCCAGAGAAAAAAAAAGCTTTTTTGCTGTTGTTTTATTGGTTAGGCAACAAGCTGAATAATATTATTTTTAGAGTTAAGTGAGCTAATGAATAACACTCTAATATTGCTATTAATGAAAGAGCTGAATATTGTATGTTAAGTTACAACTAAAGACCAGAAAAAAATGTATATTTTTTTATATTGTTTGCATAGCTAACTTCATCCTTGATATAATTCACTAAATAAAAGATTTGCTCTTCAGAATCTCTTGGTGCGCTGGGGAATAAATCTTTTTAAAATGAGTAACTTTAAGTCTATTTTTAAAATGCACTTTTAAAGTGTTTATTTTTCATTTTATTTTCAGACATAAAGATAGAACGTATACACCTATTTATTATTGATTTATTGTTGCTTTTTTTTTTTTTTTTTTTTTTTTCCTGGCTTCAAATTTCCTTCAGAAATTAATGCCTGGCTTAGTAACACGTTTTTGAGTACAGAAGGCTGCGGTCTTCCAGATAACATGAGGATGAACTGTTTACTCTAAGTAAAATCTATTATGGTTGATTCTTATGGAATACTTCAACAGATAAGACTGAAAGCAGGTGAACTCTATTTAGAAAATAGAGTTTTTGCCCTTGTGAAAGTGTAGAGACCTCGAAGAGGACATGAAGTAAGTAGGCCTCATTACAATAATATGAATTGCACTTGTATCAGATTGGCTGGAAAACAACCTGTATTTGCTTTTTGCTGCTGTCGTGCATTTCAATGACCATTTGCTCCATTAATATTGCAACTGAACTGCTCCAAAGCAATTTGTAATCAGGAATCTGAAATGTAGCTAATGGCAATATTAGTCACACGATTCCAAGCTTTCTGTACTGAGAATCATTAATAGATACATATATGCTGTTAAAGAATATAGAATATATATGCTGTTAAAACTACCAAATGCCAACTTCAGTGTTGTGCAGTTTTGTACAACATTCAACCCTAATTAAAAAGGCTAATATTGGATTTAAACCAATTAAGTAATTCAACGATAGCTCAAATCCCAACTTCGTTGAATATGACTGCAAGGACTATAAATGTGTCATGCCCTCAAAATTCATTGACATTGTCTGGTAACTATTTATTTGCTAAGAAAAATGCAAAATTTTAAAACGTCCCAAAACTTTTTGCAGCTGTCTCCACGTTTTATAATAGTGTCCTTTAGGTGCTGTGGCTGCTGACTGCTATCATTGTCACTCAGAGATTTTTTCCAGGCTCCAGGGGAGGGTTGGCTATTACAGTTCTGTAACTACCAGTTTAATTCTTCGCACCGGAGGTAAGACACTATCAAAACCGGAGTAGCTCTTGGTTTACCCAGAGCTGCACCTGCACAAGGCTCTTTCCCTTACATATATTAATACGTTGTAAAGAAACAAACAGAGCGTGACTATTTTTCTCAGTCTTGCACGTCCATTACTCTGAGGATGTCCTGCCTCAAGGCATCTTAGCATATTACCCTGTTGATGGACATATTTCTTGTTACCTGTTTTATAATGTGCCTCACACATACGGGCTAATTTGGTTATCATACTGTCTTAAAATTGACATTACCTACAGAAATCATTCCTGCAGTTTTGTCTAGATAGTGCTCTTCCTTTCTGTAAGTTAATGTACCTGTTATTTATTGTGGCTCTGTTTCACCAAGAGGTGCCTGCATGTTGATTGCAGGCTTAATGATCTTTTGATGTAGCAGAGCAATAGTGGAGAGTTTGCAAGGCAAGTTGTTTAATTCTCAGTTTGAAACATCATATTAATAGTATTTACAATTCAAGAGAAAGACATAACAGAGTTCTAGGATAATTGTAAAGGCGATTGTTATTTTAAGTGAATTACTGATGACATGCAGCTGTCAGCCTATTTTCCTGAAAATGTCAGGGAGGTCTGATTATTTAAAAACTCTAAAGTAATTTTAAACAGAAAAAAGAAATCTAAGCTAATAGCGTGACATTTTCATTATTATTTTATCTAGAGGAGAAATAGTAAAATCAAAGTGTATGAAAAGAAGAATGATAAGACTTCAGTATAAATATCTTACAAGTTGCAGCATTAGTTGCTGTGTGGGAAATCCAGTCATGTTTTATGCCTAACAATATATGTTTGGAATAGTAGGAAGGAACCTGCAAAGATCATTGAGACCCACTGCCTGACCTCCTGAGGACTAAGCAAACATTCAAGCATGGTATTGAGGGTGATCTTCAAATGCCTTCTGAACACTGACTGTGGGGATCAGTCACCTCTCTAGGAAGCTGGTTCCATTATATGACCACCCTCACTGTAAAGACATCTTTCCAACATCCAGTCTGACCCTCACCTGGCTTGCTTTGTGTTGTTCCTGTCCTGCTAGCAGTTCCTAGGAGTGGAGCTCAGCACCACCATCTGCTTTCCCTCCTCAGGGAGATGCAGGGAGTAGCTAAACTGGTGATTGTGCTTCCAGCCAGTGGAAGGAAAATGACAGTAGGAAAAATAAGAGCCCAAATAAATTTGCTCATAAAAGCCCATAGCTGTACCCAGAATTGTGTTGTGAAGTTCTCCCTTCCATTAGGAGATAATTTTAAAGCATCACTTTCTCAATATTAGAGTAGCATGATTGGAAGGCAGCCCTATGAGTCCTGCAAGGGCAAAGGTACTGCTACATCTTGTTATACGTGCAGTATGGTGTGAATTTAGTGTGAATAACATTGGCATAAAAAAAAAAAACAAAAAAAAAAACATCAGAAATATCACTGTACTTTCACCATAAAAATACTGTGTAGAAAAAAAAAAAGCAGATAGTTAAATATTCTCTCTGGACTAATTATTTTAACTACACTGTGTTAAATCAATCTTTGTCTTATTTGCAGTTGCTCACAAATACGCGTAATGCGAAGGAAAAAGGAGAAATATTTTTTGGGTGCTATGCTGCCAGCTATTTGCATGGCACCACAGATGTGTGGCTCTCGGGAGTCTGATCTGCAGGTATTTGTGCCTCCTGCTCCCAGGGACACCAGTGTGAATGTGCAGCATACAGGCAGTGCAGGACCAGTCTAGGACTAATAGTGCTGAAAGGGGTCATAAATGTTTACAGCTGAGTTAGCAAACTTATTGCCATGTTATTGAGCTCTGGATTGCTAATGAACAGTAAGAATCTTTTATTCTTTGGGCAGAGTAATCTTTAATGTTAATTTGTGCAATGTTAATTTGCGCTGGGTATAATTCTGAAGTGACATGACTGCTTCATTTACTCAAATATACATTTTGCTTTTGTAATCTGTTTAAGATATATTGTCTTTATAAAACCACAGAGGAGAGCTCAGATTGCTGACTCCTGTAGTTCACGCAGTTGAGGTGTCTAACTGAAAAGATCCCTGGTTAGAGAGGGAAGCTCACATAGGAAGGGTGAGAATACGTTTGCTTTGCATTTCTTGTCTTGAGATGACAAGTAAGGGGTAGGATCTAATTCCAGAACCATTTTGAGATTATTCTAACGTTCTCCTGAAGCATTAGGAAAGAAAGCACCTTGTGATGCCTGTCTCAGTCTTGTTTAATATAAATGATAATATTTTTACTCAACAGATTTATTTTTCTTAGAGCTGAAAGCAAGTTCATAGGTTTATCATTTAGAGCTGGTCAAAGAAAAAAGGCAGCTAGCTGAAATGCAAGCATTTCTGAAAGGATAGCTTCTCTTCTGACAGTTCTAGCTTTAAATATGTGCCCACTGAGAGCAGCTCAGTTTGATGTAGCCAGTTTCATGAAAGCTGATTCAAGAATTAGACTTTAAGTGAAATAGAAAAACAAAGAACAATTGGGAAGGTTAACTACAAAGAATATTTTTGGTTGTGGTACTATTTTAGTTCTCATACAAAAAAGCAGCTGCAAGGTTTTTGAAATTGTTATTTAAACAGTACAAAACCAGCTTTATGAGGTCACATACCTGCAACACACTCATTAGACCATCAAAACCTCAGTGTCTTATGATTTACTTTTTCATCCTGTTGTGTGCATGTATTTATTGAAGGTTGCATAGATCAGCATTGTTTCTTGCATGTTCTCATGCTGTGCTATGCAGAACTCAGTGGAAATGAGGTGAAAATTGGGTTGGTTTTGGGCTAGCATAGCAGTATACATCTATCTATATAATATACAATATACTTCTTGTTCTTGGCCATTTCTGTGGAAGAGGGCATTGCTAAATCCACATATGTGTAGCATGCACAATGTTTGGCTTGTGATGTATCTTTTCCTTCACTTTTGTTCCTAATGTAGTTATGGTGGAAAGTTCCTGAAAGTCTCTTCCAAAAAACGATTTCCCTAATGAAAATTGATGTTTAACATTTGGAGTGGATTATTTAATAAACTGAAGCAACTGATTAAATGACATTCTTGCCATAGCTAATATCTTCCTTAAATGACACCCTCACTCCATAGATCAGCTGCTTTTATACTATTTAATTTTAGGGCCAAGCAATTTAACCTCTGACTTTGCCCATGCGCTGCTGGAAAACAGAAGAATCTGTGTGGTAGAAGAAAAATATATGCAAAGCGTCCTCCATTTTTTCATAATTACAGTTGCTATTTATCCAAAGGGCAAACTGTCCACAAAAGATTCAAATCAAATAGTTTCTTTTCCAATTGACATTTACCTTTATATTTTAGCAACTATGCTATTTCCACATGATACATTTTTATATGACATGCACACAAGGAGATACCATTTCTGCGTAGGAATAAAAATGTTTTTTTGTGTGGCACAGACATTTTGCTGGCTTAAAAGTACTCTAATAGAGAGGAAACTGAGCCAGAGTTTGTGACTCGTGGGAATCTGAAGCTTTGTGGTACTTGAATCCATTACTAATTTTTACCCACTTGCTTCTCCAAAAAAAAAAAAAATCGCCTGGGTGCATGTGTATTTTTGTATAGATATCTGTGTGAGTGCCAGCAAATCAGTTATTGAAAAAAAAATCAGTTATTAAAAAAGTAATAATAATAAAAATAAAAATCAATAGCCAACACATTTAAAGCTAGGGAGAAACTAACAAATAGACATAAATAATTGCAACTTATCTGGCAGGTTTCACATGTATTGCATCCCGTCCAACTGTGCTACTCATTATCTTACTAGGGTTTTTTTTGTTTGTTTGTTTTGTTTTTTAATTTTTTTTTTTTTTTTAAGTGTTTTCAGTGTTTTATTTATTTATTGTATATTTGAAGTCATTAGCTGCCATATAAAGCAAATCTGGATTTAGCTTCCTTCCAGATTCTCCTCTTGGGCTATCATTGCACCATATGAATAAGATTTCTGATTTTTGAATTTTGTCCAACTAGAATTGTAATATAAAAAACAGCTCTAAGATGGTTGCTGGTACCTGCATGTATTTGCATATATATTTATGTGTGAGTTCAGAAAGAAACCTAATGTTTCAGCCACAGTCAGAGCGAATTCCTAAGGCTTCAAGCAACTTGTTCCTATCTATTAGAGGAGATCAAAACGGTCTGTGCCTTCTTTATTCTTGGTTAAGAAAACCTTTCTTTCACAATTAATGGTCTTAATCAACAGAGAATTGTGTTTTTAATGAGTATGATCAGTCCCTAAAAATGGATATATCCAAAACTTTTGCAATTTATGGTATATGTATGCCTAACATAAATAAATACAAGTTCTGTTGAAATTTTCAAGTTAGAAATTGTTCAGTAACTCGAGCAAGGCAGCCTATGATGAGCACAGATTTGCTCAGAAACACACGCAAGACAAGGTAGTGTAATTGGTATCTGCCAAAGGCTGGTGAATGCATGGAACATGGATGACTTGAGGATTAGAAGTAGAAGAATGGAAAGGAGCAGATAATGAGAGTATGAAATAGAGCAGAGACATTGCCCTTTTGTTAGTAGCTTCCCTTATACTTCGCCATTATTAAAAACTGTCTCTTTGCAAACACGTCAAGAGAACACAGTGAAAATGTGAAAATTTCCTTCTGCATCCAAAATTAAATTCGATATTAACTTCAACATTCTGTCTCAGGACAGTGCTGATTGCTGGGCTGCTGATAGGGCATTCTGAAATCTTCTCACTAAGTCTTTGTGCCCAGTTGTTGTTTCCCTTAAAGGAGGAGCTTTCTAGCAATGGGTAATTTTTTGATACATTTTTGAGCAGGTAGCCAGAATTTACTGCGGGGATTAAAGAAGTAGTCCTCCCCCAGTCTGCCTATTAGCATTGCAGAACACAGCACATGCAGTCACACAGAGTCATTCCTCAGCATCTGAACCACAATCACAGTAAGGTTCTGGTTTATGGCTGGAAAGCCTAGATGCTCTGGTATTACAAATAATAACTACACAAAAAAATGTAGCTTTTTTATTAAATGTCATCCCAAATAGACACTTCAATTAAGTAAGGAATAAGGAAGGACATCTTTCATCTTCCTCCTTATGCTGCTGGTAAAATGCAAACTAAACTTTAAAGAGTAGCACTGAATATGTCAATCTTTCATATCAACCCCCTGCTCAAGTGATTCTAGAAATGACTGTTTGAATTAAGGAAATAGGTTTTTCCTGTCACTCACCCCTAGACCTTCTTGCTGTTCCTATAGATATTTTTCTTTTTCTTTTTCTCCATACACTTGATTGAAAAACCAACTGTGTTTCTGCCTTTTCATATTCTCAGATTTTTTGACTCTTTACAAATGCCAGCAGTCACGCAGCTGTGAAAGAATCTTTTGATATTCACATTTATTGTAATATAGAATTCAAATTTATTTTCATTCTATCTTTCATGCCTCTCAAGTTTTAAATCCTGTAGAGAAAAAAAATGTATAGATACGAACACAGAAGCAAAAGAAATCACTGGTTTGAACTCAAGTCTGTAACCAAAGAAACTCAAGCAGTGAAAATTATTTCATTTGGGCTGAGGTGTGTGTGCATCTGTGATGAGGGAGATGGATGAAAAGAGATGAAAGTGGAAAGAGAGAAGATCTATGCGTGCACATGTGTCAAAATGTGCATGTATTTATGTAGATATGTACTTGAGAATGTGTCCGTATTCATAGTTCACATGACAAAGTGTTGTTTATCCTGTGGATAATGCATCGCATAAGAGATATTTGCCAACATTCATCATTTCACTTCAGTCTGCTGTGCCTACAAGGTGTCTGTATTTTATAAAAACTGGTGGTTGCTTTTATTTTGTTACAAGCATTCTGCTTTAATCAAATATGAAATTCCTAGCACTTGATTACTCTCATGACCAGTATAATGATTTTTCCTGGGATGCTGAAGATACCTCTCTCAGGCTCATGACTCCTAAATGGTGACTACCTGGGGGAGAGGAGCTCTCTTTTTAATACTTTTCTGTTTACGCAGACATAAAATCTAGTTTCCAGTTACCAAAGTGCAATGATGCATTTTAAGTAATACAGTTCATACTGATTTACTGCAAGTTATATGGTTTAATAGAAAAAATTTTCTACCACTGCTACTTTAAGCGCAATATAAGCTGAATTCATCAATATAGAATCAAACCTACTACTGTACATAAAAGAGCACCTGGCTGTACTATTTATCAGACAAACTTGCAGTGCTATTCAGACCTTTAAACTCACTTGAACTTGTAATTTAAAGAGAATGAAACATTCCTGTCCTGTATCACTGTATTCCAGGGTTTTACTGGTGTAAAAGTTTTTGCAAACAAGTTTTGAAGGTGATAGATGACTTTGTGCCCCTTCTAAACACCATGTGCATCTGCTGTAATGTAGAGAATTTTCTAAAGAAAGCGCACTGTAGTCACTATGGGCTATGAGTTGTAAATATGAAGTTAAGACTGGGATACCAATAATTATTTTTTTGATACTAATTTGCAAAGGCTTTTTTTTCATTTAGAAACAGCCTCAAATTGAACAGCTGCCCCATCAACTTGGAAGTGAAGCTATAACCAAGTGAAACTTGGA
Organism: Tetrao urogallus; assembly: GCF_951394365.1. Lineage (NCBI taxonomy): Eukaryota > Metazoa > Chordata > Aves > Galliformes > Phasianidae > Tetrao > Tetrao urogallus. The sequence continues at coordinate 5,333,861 of NC_136827.1, read as the reverse complement.
AGTGGGCCTATAACGTTCCTTAACCAAGGACTCATCTTTGTATCATTTCTCTTAAACCACACACGGCTGATGGGGGAGATGTAACTTTAGGAGAACTTCCTACAGAAAAATACTTATGAGTGATATAAAATGTTTTTGCAGGGATTTCAAGGGGTATATAGCATAGTGTAAGGGAACAGGAGTGTGTGCCAGTAGTGCTTCTTCAGAGTGCTACCATTTGGAGTGGATGGTTATTTGCTGCTGCCAAGATAGCCTTGTCAGTTGTACTGGTTTGATGTTTATGTTTATTTAGAGGGACAGGTGCAATAAGAGATTTTGTCTGTAACACAGCGTGATATTTATAAAGTTTTATAACAAGGCTTAAACATTATTCTACCTCTGGAAAACAAATATACGTTAAAAATGTAAATTGTACTGGAGTTTTTAAGCTCTGAAAGCATTTTACAAGTGAGTGACTCATGCGGTGCAGTGTGGTGATTCTTTCAAAGTACTTAAGGCAGGAATATTAAATTAATCGTTCAAGATAATTGTGTGTATTTGTATGGGGTGGGAAGAAGCCTTATTTCCTAAGGAAGATTCTTCAGTGTTTTAAGCATTAATAACATGGTTTGCCACTTATTTCAAATAAAAATAATTAAACTATGTTTGGGATATGTGGAGTTTATCTGATCTTTTCAATCTTCATAGACATAAACCAGAAACCCTAGAGTTATTCAAAACACTGCATTTATTCATTTATTTATTTTTTGTTTCTAGTGAAAATAAGGAAAGTTTGTTTTTCATTGATTACAAATATTTCAACAAATAAATGCTGCTGGGGAAAATCTTGAAGTTCAGCTAAGGTGTTACTATTGCTCCTTGCTCTATTTATCCTGGAGTCACAGTGGTCTTTCTTGTGAGTGTCTCACTCATTGGCAGCTATTACTAGTCTTACCATGAGCTAATTTACAGTTTTTAATCTGAAGTAACTTGTAACTCAGAAATCCAGTATCCAGTAAAATTTTGCATAACTTCAGTGTTTTTTTTTTGTTTTGTTTTGTTATTGCTAGTCATCGACTGCTATGTTTCCTTACTTTTCTTTTACTTCAGTGAAAAGAAAAAAAAGTAGGTCTGTGCAGCGTGCCTGCTGACTTAAAAAAAGGCAAACCAAATTGATCTATATTTCTTCTAGCAAGGTGCCTGAAATAATAAAGACTGTGTCACAGCCCACTGATGTAGTAATTCTTAATGATATGTCAAAGGGTTTATGTTGGAAGCTTTGAAAATTTGAAAGCATAGGCTCTTATGATCCTATTGGGGTCAAACATGGTGCAGTCAGCTCCAGTCACTGTCTGGAGCAGAACGTACCACATACTAATTTAGTTAGCTAGTTCCAGGAATGAAGCCCAGAAGCAAAGTAATACGCATACTGTTGCAACCAGTCAGAGGATGAAGAGCTCAAAGTAACTGGGAACATGCACATCGACAGGATAGGCAGTAAGATGTGTTAGTCCTGGTGGCACCTGCAAATCTGAATTGTCAACAGACACAAACTCATGTTGTGCTCATGTTTTAGTCTTTGAGAACCTTCGCTTTCAAGGCACCTTCTCTCCATCGTTCAATTAGCTTCATTGGATAACGAGCTATTTCCCTTTGTTAACAACTTTACAGCTAAACCATTCATCTCCTATATCCAATAATACTATCTGACAATTCTTCAAATGCTTTTCTTACGTGTAGATGTGTCCTGTGGTTTCTTGTTGGTGTCTAAACCTCAAGTCTCAAGTTACACTGATTTTAGCTTTTAAAATCCAGTAGAGAAATTTCTCTTGCTCAGAAGAACAAAAACTGTGTGGGAATTGAAGGCGGAAATGGGAGGAACAGGAGGAATGTTGTCTTCCTATGTAGGTGGAAATTGCATTTTATTATTTTAATTAATTATTTTATTATTTTATTATTATAATTATTTTATTATTTATTTATTATTATAATCCATATGGATTTTGCCCAAAACTATAATGGTCTAGGGATGCTTTTGATTTTTTTTTCTAGTGTGACAAAGCAACTGTTTCAGGTGTTACTTTTTCAGTTGATGTGAACTTTGTTATAAGGTATGGAAAAGGGTATGTATCTCCAAAGTGTCACTGAATGCAAGGTATATGTGACTGAAGGGGACCGATTTCAATAACTTATGTAGTTTCCTCTGGTTCTGTCTTTATGGATTCTAATTACTCTCCATTTAAGTCACACCAAGATTATCTTTACCTCCGTTCTGTTTTCAAAACTTTTTATAAATATCTTTTCATTTAGATTATTTCCTTTGCAAAATCCAGTTCATTAGTATTTTATTCATTTTACTTTTTTTTTGCAGTGCTTATGCCTGACCTATTTCCTCTTTTTAATTTATTTCTTCTTCAATGCTTTGTGTAATCACAGTTTATTCTTAACATTCTGTTTGAAGAGCAAACTATGGACCTTATGTGTTTCCACTTCTTTGGAATGCAAACTGTAGATAGCATTATAACCTTGATCTAATGAGAATTCAGTATTTGTTCGTATTCATATGGAGTAAGATTCATTTTTCATGCTCAAGTCCCTTAGCTTCTTATCTAGCCAACTTCAACCATTAACTTTTGCAGTTCTGATTTCTGAAATTAGAAACTTCAGATAGTGATTGGAATCTGTTTTGAAATTTAACATAAGCAGTCGTCTTCTCGTTAGAGCTTTGTTTTTTATAAAAATAAACTGAAGTGTACTGAAAGACTAAGTGGCTAACTAGAACAAGTTAAATTATTTTGAACAAATCATATTAAACTTCTTTTCAGAATTTGAAGTACTTTCAAAGCTTTTTTTTTTTTTTTTTTTTCAGAATTTGAAGCAGGTAAACACACCAGTTAATTGTTTCAAAGAAAAATATGGATCAGATCCAAAACTGCACTGACTACAATTGCTGGCTGAGTATGTCTCCAGCATCTGTCTAGTGTGGAAGAAGCAAAAATGTCTGAGCAATAGAATGGCAAAGGAAACAAGACCATTCCATTCTTCCGTTTTCATGAAATTTCAAGATATGCTTACACTATTATTTTAGAACTCAAATTCCAGGAATAATATTGACTTCTGAGGAGAGTTTGATTGAAAGCTTAGTGATGTAATTAGGAATCTTGCCATGTTTTTGAGTTGACTTTGGATTAGACTGTGTGTCTTCAACTGGGAAACAGACTGTAGTGAAAATGCGAAGTCATGGCTTGAAGCAGTGATTGAGCACCTGCTGGGAAGGCAGGGCCAACCCAGGGGAGCTCAGGTGCATGCAGTGCACTTGGGAGACAGGAAGGGATGGAGCCAGCATCCACCCCTTCCCAGACCTTATTAAAGGGTTGGCAGTGGGGGCAAGGGTATCTTGCTGGAGATCTCTCCATACCTGAGGTAAACAGCTTCTTTCCTTTATTTCCATGTCCACGCCTGCTGTATTTGAGCATATCCTCACTTGCTGCAGCCTAGGGCTTTGCTACTCCACTATCATTGCTTCGTTTTCAATCACATTACAACATCACAGAATCACAGAATGGCCTGGGTTGGAAGGGACCTCTAGTATCATCCAATCCCCAACGTTTAGAATCTCCAACCTCCGCTCCAGAAGCAGGGGACACAGTGTTACACAGACATAATGAGCAGATTTCACAACAGAGGAAACCTTTCAATTAAAAAAAAAAAACAAAAAAACAAAAAAAAAACAAAAACCAAAAAACTTGTAGTTTATGAAAAATAAAAATTACGAAATGCATGAAACATTTCTTGTTGAATTTACTATGTATGTATGCCATATGCACTTATTATCTAATGTTTTGCTAAGGAGAAAATGTATTTTAAGTTAATGTGACAGAAGACATCCCAGCAGATAGCACTGATGCACTTTAAAACCTTAAAACCTCCTACACAAGGACGTCAAAACAAGAAACATGCTACCCTCTAGTCACCAGAACATCCTGTATGTATAATACATAGCTAAGCACAGTGTAGTAAGGAAATGTCTTTCTTGTCTAAAATATTTGTCTGATCCAGCATTTCCAGCTGTCTGCTATCTTATCTTTTGACCCCTCAGTCATACTGCTTATAGGATTTCTATAAACCAGCACTGCAGTGGACTTGGTAGCTCAACAGATTAGTTCATAGACTTTCATCTCTGGAACCTAGTTCAAATTCAGTATTGACCAAATGTACCATAATCCTACTTTGGGCATTCTCATTGGAAAAGCAAGTATAGACCATACTATTTTCTGCAACTCAGCTGGAAATAGGCTGCTATGAAACGTCATTGCCTAACTCAGATACATGAGTTGCTTTTGTTTTTTTTTTTTTCATTAAGAGATATCTGGCAAGTTGTTTAACATATTTGTTTCTTCCTATCTCTTCAGATCAGATACCAATTACAATCATAAGTGAGCAGGTTTTCAAAAAATCCTACATTTCACACTTTTTATATTTTAAAATAAAATTAAAAAAATAAATATTAATCAGATCAAACATCTTAAGAAAGGATGTTTTGGATTTACATTTTATATAACTTTATGTTTTATATAATTTGCCTGTTTGTTATTGATTTTTATTAGAGAATGAATATAATTCAATTTAGAAAAAAATTATGTTGTGAAATTGCCAAATTGGGCCACTTTGATATTGCTTGCAAGATGATTTCTCCCTTCAATGCCTACAGGAAACTACTTTTCCACAGCTCCTGTCTAAAAAGCATTTATGTACATGTGTAATATGACGCACAAGTTGTTTCAGTTACTTCAAGGATTCTTTCTGTATATGCAGCCTACATCATTTTTTAATCTTCCTGTACAATGACCTGGTCATCCAAGAAGGGGAATGAAATGATACTGATCAAAATTTATAATTGGCAAGATAGAAAGAAAAGATTAAAAAAAAAAAAAAAAAAATGCGATGGCAGCCTGTGGATATTCTGTGGTGAGCAAGATGAGAGCCTGTCATTACTCTAATTGCATTGCTTGTCTATTCATTTCCAGCCTTCATACAGCCTACCTGGTTGTTCTTCAGATTTTACTTTGCCCAAGCACCAAAATACTTTTTTTTCTTTTTTTTTAAAAAAGCACACGTTGGGGAAGCTCCTGATGCTAGAATTAATACTAGAAATATTTCAGTATTTATATGCTTGTCCATTCTCAGCTGGCAACTGGCAACTTTTTTGGTTAATTATATGCTGTTATTTGTTGCTTGGTTTCAGAAAAGAAAACTTCATGCTGATATGTCTTTCAAGCATTTCCATTTGCCAAGCAGTATTATATCTGATCTGTTCATGTTTTACATTTTACATCAGCTCTAATCGCTCTGAGAGTAGCATTCAGTAGAAACAAGAAAGACCGCAAAATCTCAAGGTTTGGTCTCTGGAAACCCACAGGGCAACCATATTTAAATGTCACAAATTGAAGAGTTGGAGAGGCTGAAGGTAAAAAAAATAACTGACCTTTCAGAGATGATGCCCTGCCAGTCTATGACTTCTTCCTGTGAATTGTGGGTTAACCATTTGGGTTTATCTCAGTGAACGCAGCATGATGCTGGGCTAGGGAACATTAGCTACCAACTGTTCTGTGATGGTTAAGTTCCTCTCCTTCCACTGAAAGCAAGATAGACATACATCCTTAAAACTAGATATTATGTCAAGTTAGGAAATTAGCTCCTCTTCCTCGTGTTGTTATGAGCTGCGTCTGCCTCCAGATGAGAATTCTCATTATCTGTTCTACACGGGAAATGCAATCTCAGAATTGCCACGGCAGATTTCTGTGAGTATGGAACGTGAGGGTGCTGGTGTAACCACCAGCAGAGGATGGTGAGGCTAATAAGGGGGTATCTTGGGAATGGGGCAGTTTGATGATATTTAGACACTACAGCTTACAAACCCAGGCATCATGAGTTCTATTCATGAAGTAATTTAACAACTGTATAGGTTTAACCAGTGTTTGATTATAAGTGTCTAGACTAATCATACCATATTATACATTTAAGCTATTTTGTAACTAGTTAAGCTAAATTTCTCTACTGGATGAAATAACTTTGCAAAAAGCTAATGTATAGTGTTGCTAATGGCATTTAATCTAGCATTTAATTACACTGTATACAGTTTGGGGAAGATAAGGAAGATATTTTTCTCATGTATTTTGTGTAATCAGAAGAAATTGCTGAATTCAACTGCATTGTGAAGCTTTTTAATTGTCTGTTTCTCATTTGAACTACAGTTCGTTCATTTATACTGCTTATATGATAGGCATACCTTTGCTCTGATCTGTAATAAATCAAGCAGTGGCCTTGCTTGGGAAAGCTAATACAGAATAGGTTGCCAAAATCCATGCTTCACAGGCAATACATAATGCATAGTAGCCAATGCAAAAAGGATTCATATCCATTTGAAAAGTAGCCAAGAAAATGCAGTACTTCTTATTTCAGTCTTATTTTTGTTTTTGTTTTCCTGTAAATGTTTTTGTCAATCAAACAACATTTATTAAGTACTGTTACTAAGTACATGATTCATTATGCATTATTTATCCAGTAAATCATACTGATGGTACTTCACAATTGATTCAGTTTCGATTAAAATAGCAATGGTTGTTTCTGAAGAAAGTGCCTTGAACATTTGACTTTAGAACTGATAGCCAGATATACTAATTTGTTCTTTAATATTAAGTAGCTCTAAGTAGGATGTAGACTTTTATTGTGTTCTATTTAAAATTATGCATACTAAATAGAAATTCATATGTTTATGAATGTGTATGCAGATAAATAAAAATTGACACGTTTGTATTGATTTCCTTTGACAAGTTGTTTTTTGCTTCTCTCTGACTGCTGTTTTTTGCTTTTGTGGTTATATAATTATTCTGAGACAGACGCTCCCTTTTTTGATATTAATCTGAAATCATTATATTAAGGAAAAGGTTTCTATTTCCTGGATTGTAGTACCAGTGTCTTGTTGCTGTAGTCTGCTTTTTTATTACCGCTTTGATAGTTTATGATTTAACACTCTTTGTCAAATTTGTCTTTAACGAAATATTTTCATAGTTTTATTTTTGGCTACTTGTGGACTGTGAACAGGTGAAATTGATGGTGGTTTTAGGGGGAGAAGAAAAGTTATGAAGGATGTTTGGACCTAATTCAACATCTAAGATTTTACTGTACATAATAGTAAAAAGATTTCCTACTTGAAGCTCTTGTTTGAAAGCAAACATTTATGCAGGACATTTCTGCTAAAGTTTTTAATTCGGGGACTTCTGAAAGCTTTATGGAATATAAATTGGTTCCCAGAAATACTGTGTTTACTTGCGCCAAGTACACATGATCTACCATTGTTACTGGGGAATGCTGAAACATGTCTATTGAAGTGTTATTTATTGAAGTGGATATTTACTGTTATTTATGACTGCAGAAATACTGTTACTACTGAAGTGTCCTCTTGTTAACTGCAAGACTCATACAGTATCTCATTGGTCCAGTGGTAGGCTAGGAACTGTGCTGAGCCCCTCCAAAGCATTGGATCTCAGGAGGTCAAGTCTCAAGAAAAGCTGTGTAACCAGTTACAGTAGAAGCAGGAAAGGCACAAAGAATATTACAGAAATGTGGCCATTTTTTTTTGTTGTTGTTGTTGATGGATTGACTTATCATTAAGTTCAGAAAGCAAAAATACACTTCTTGTCGTTCTCATAAATTCTAAATTCTCTTGTCAGGGTTTTGATGCCATTGTCGGGTAGGCCAGAATAAAGAGTGAGCACCTTTCCCCAGCTATTTAAACACATTACAAGGATAAGTAGTTTGGCAGCACTGTAATGTGTGTATTTTTGGAACCACATGAATTAATGTGATCAGTTTTCTTCACATAAAACTAGTGTATGGTTCGGATGGTTCAATTTCTAGTTGAGCTTCTAGTGACAGATAGCAATGATGCTCACTCTGTAGAGAAGAAAAACTTTTCTGAGGCATGTGACTATAAGTGGGGTTGTGAAATATGAGGAAAAACTGAGTTGCTTCTCTGTTTCTTCATGATTTTTGTGAGAAAATAGTTCCCTGTTTTTTTATCTTTCAGAACTACTTTCCTATGCTCTCTGCCTAAATAGGGTAGTGGAACATAAGTATCCCATAGCAACCTGTAGCTACTTTACAAGTCACAGCATCTTGGAGTTTCTTTTCAGGACCGTCATATTAGTACTTAGTGCATCTTTTTAAAGTAAGAGATAGACCTAGAATAAAACATAATGTAACTTTATCTCATTCTATATACAGTGCTTAAGCTGAAGAAAAAAGCCATCTCAGTTCTACTTAAAAATGCTAACAGTAGTTTAGTGATCTGGCTCTGCAAGCTGTTCAGCAGGCCAACTCTACATCTGTTGGCATAGATAAAAATCTGAATGGAGGTAGGAACTTGACATATATTAATACCTTTGCAGAACTGAGGTTGCAAGCCTTGCAAAGGTTATTCTTGCCAAATGTTCTTGTATTTATTGTGACATTGTCTTTATTGAATTCATTGAATGCAACTCCTCCTCCACCATCCATTTGATTTGCAAATGAATTCTCTTCAAATGTATTCACACCCCTTCTGTATTTGCTTTCCAACACTATTCCAGCAAATTACTGTACTGGCAGGAACATTTAGTGAACCAGCCAATTTTAAGTAAGTAATGCAGGAAGATTCACAAAAACCAAAAATTCTCATTCATAACTGTAAGTACAGTTTTAGGGATAAACCTGATCTTAAAAAGATAATCAGTGAGTCAGCACAAACGTTTTTTTTTCTAACCTATGCTTTAGGTTAAAAACAACTAAACTTTCTGTCAAATTATTTATGAAATGCCTGTGTATATTCAATAGATCAAAATTTGTTGGCAGAAATGAAGTTATTAAAATTGATATTTGTTTGAAGATAACTTCTCTAGAGGCAAGATGTACTGAATAAGTTATTTAATACACATCATGCAACACTAGAAAGGGGCAGAATAGTTGCAGTAGTTCTTAGATTTCTTTCTTACTCAGTAAATAAAAGTAATAAATAATATTCAAAGGTCAGTGTGCTTTAGATGCAATCATACAGCTTTTGTTGCTTATCTGATTCAAAGCTTAAGACTTCAATAGAAAAAAATACGTATTCCTTTAAATGATTAAATTTCATTTCCCTATTTACTGTTACTACTCAATGCAATTATTTCCATTTTAATGAATACTGTCTTACTGTCTACAAATGCAGTGAAACCAAAATATTGTACTTAGAACCAAAGGGTTGCTAAGAGGCAAAAAAAGCAAATCATTATGTGCATGCTGGTATGTTTAATCTGTGGAGGTCAAAATTCTTTTGTATCAGTTCAGAATTTTTTTTGCAGGAAAATCTATCTGGACATATGTATCTAGTTTTTCTTTTGAACATTTTTTGGTCTCTGTCCAACTTTTCTTTTTATCTCCTGCATACCAGCTTCCAGGTATCTGTCTCCTGATGGTAGAGATGTGTAGAGGATTAGTGTCTTGATTGGCAGATTGGCTAACATTGCAGTTCTGTTCATATGGAGCTTCCCTCCATGTTCTAAAAAACTGCACCAGACAAGCTAGAAAAAAGATATTCTATTTCCCTTGTTGCAAAACAACACACGCAACCTAAAATTCAAAAGGTAATCTGAACTAGGATATCTTTATATATTTCACATACCAATGCAGACAGAATTGTGGATGAAATAATTATTTCTTTTCTTTGTATTCAATAATTTGGAGGGAAGGCAAACTGAAAATGACACAGGGAATGGCAGAAAGCTCAGACTCATCAATTGTATCTTATTGCTAAATGTATAGATCGAAGTCCTTCAATAAATAGAAACAGGAACATTGTCTTTCACAGCCCAATCTACATATTCTGTGACATTCAGTCTGTGAGTGACTACAGATACATGAAATATAGGTGGTAGGACATATGTAGGATAGGACAATATAGGATAGGAGGACAAAGCACTTATAGCTATATTTACACACATTTCTCTGCATAACAGCATTGTAGCAGGATCCAACCAAACTGAAGACAAGTTTAATAGAACGAGTAGCCATCATGGGGAAAAATGCTGTGATTATCATATTTTCTTAAACCAAATTCCTTCACTTCTAGTTGGGAGAGCTGGCTAAAACTTTTTAGTCAGTTCGGTCCTAATGCTTTCATGGTCTTTCTATATATGTAATGCCAGAAAGGGAGTGACATCTTTCAAGCAAGGTCATAACGGTTCAGCATTGCTTTAGTATTTCCTCGACAATGTGAACCTGAAGGGAGTATCCATATGAAACTGGTTCCAGGAGATATCTTGAAGGTAAAGCACTACAAAAGGCAAAATTTTGTTTCATTAAAAACTGATGGGAACAATGTATATAATAGCCTGTCTCTGGTATGACTGAAAAGGAGTTTCATGGTTTTGTATTTGACTAGCAGACAAATTATCTGTGCCCCATTTTTGTGCAAAACGAATTCATTCATTCAAATTACAAATAAAAGCAAGGTTGGCAGATTGATATTGTAGTGAAAGCTGAAAGCTCATGGTACTGTGAGATGATGAGAACGCTCCAGAATCAACAGTTTGTCTTGTATTACTGGGGCAGGAAACAAAAACAGCTGGTTGGTACAAAAAGCTTTTACCCTCAGTCCATAAATCTAAATTGTTATAAAGCTTTTTAAAAGCTTTTTTTTTTTTTTTTTTTTTATAAAGCCTTTTATAAAGCTTTTGCATTTCCTACTGTACTGCTTCAAGACAGCAGTACCTAACTTCCATCATGTTCCACTGTCATGGTTTTTTTGTGTGTGTTTTAAGTCTTAAAATTAGAAAATGCCCTACTCAAACATCCTATTAAAATGAAGTAAAGACTGAGAGTGAAAAGTAGTTTCAACAGAAAATCCCTTAGACATTGCTTTTAGAAATATTCCATTAACCTTATCTTTGCAATGTCTTTCCTAACTGTATTTGTTTTTAGGTGGCAGTTGCATTCAATCTCTTTGTGAATGTGCAGCTCCAATGTAGATTTGGTCATGGAAACCCTATGCCTCTATCTTAGATTGTGCCTTGTATCATTGACTTCTGATTGTTTCTATCAGCTGCTATTACTCTGTCAGAATTCACATTTAAGGTCTGCTGTAGAAGAAGGGTAATCAGTCAGGAAATAAAGGTACCCACAAAATAAGATTTCACTAGTCTCAAATCTGTTTGGATGTTAGCTGTTCAATTTCACTTCCTGATGGAATGACCACACAAACACACACACATCTGACAGATTCAGTCTTATTCATTGAGTTGTTAATATTTCATTTGAATGACCCATACGCACTCACATTGCTTTGTGCACTTTTCAAATTTCTAAATGACTGCAACTTTATCTCAGTCCATTACAGGATGATCCACTGTTCTTCTAAAGAATATAACCAGGTCTATTTTTCAGGACTAAACGGGGAAACATTGCTAGTAGAATACTGAAAAAAATATTGCAATAGTACAAAATATTCCTTTGATGATGTTGCTAATGAAATTGTTACACAAAAATTGCTAAATGATTTGAGTCCGAAGGGATGACTTGCTGCTTTTTTTCCTGAGATATTCCAACCAACAAACCTTGAGAGTACTCATAAAACATAATGTAGCATGAGGTGCACATTAAGATTTGTTGTTTTGAAGTTGCATCAAATAATTGATCAGAAACTATAACTGGGATTACAGAACAAGATCAGAACTGAATTGTAGCAAATAATTGCAAAAATAATTGAAGTTATAAATCCTGAAAACTGGAAAACAGTTCCTTTTAATGCCCACAGGGATGGGACTTGTGGCTTTGATGAGTATTAACAGGATGAGGATTTGATGAGTATTAACAGGAGATGAGGTGAATGAAGAAAACAGAGGAAGCTTTAGACTGGTTTAAAATTATGACATAACCTACCTTAAGAAAGAAAGCAGAACTTTCCAGTCCTTTGTCAAAGTACAATTTTGAGATAAAGAAAGCCTGTTATTTCCACTGCAATGAATATCATTCCTTAGGGATTCTTTGGTCATTTAACAATGGCCAGTTAATAAAACTTTGAAGGTCATATTTCTAGTAGATCTTTTAGGTTCTTAAATTTAAGCACATTGCTGATATACTTACTGAGCCTATCATTCATTCATCAATTAACGCTATGTAGAAATAGACTAAATTTGTATCTGTACGGAGAAAAATGAATAGATTTGTAACAGTCATTTTTATTTGTGAAGTACCAACATGAATTCAACTCTTCAGTCACTCCGGAGAGGAGGGAGAAGGAGACTAGGACTGGCATTCAAATCACAATTCTTTGGATTCTTTTACAATAAAACTATCACTATTCATATGAATGAGCACTATTTAAGGGTCACTGCTATAGATCTGTGCACCACAGAGGCACCTGGTCAATCTGCTCACCATTGCCATATTTTGTTTATTTGGACAGTCAAGGGGAACTCAGACTGCATGTTAATCTTTTTTTCCTTTTCCTTTTCCTTTTCCTTTTCCTTTTCCTTTTCCTTTTCCTTTTCCTTTTCCTTTTCCTTTTCCTTTTCCTTTTCCTTTTCCTTTTCCTTTTCCTTTTCCTTTTCCTTTTCCTTTTTCTTTTTCTTTTTCTTTTTCTTTTTCTTTTTCTTTTTCTTTTTCTTTTTTTTCAGAATCACACATAAAAAAATGTATATATATATATTTGCCATAAATACGTAAAGCAAAACCAGATATTATATGAAGCATTTTTTATCATTAACAATATTGCATGGAAGGTTAGACACTGGGTGAAATTCTGGCCCCTATAAGTTCAACAGTAAAATGATAAATGGAGGTAGGTATGGAGAAAGAAAAACCCAGTAGCGCAGCCTGTTCCACAACATACCGTGTAGTACAAAAGGTGTAGCATTTCTTTCATCTCGAGATTATTTGCATTCCTTTTTACTCATTTGTCACTAATTTGTCTTGTTTCAGAAGTGTTTCTTATCTAAGTAGGACTTAGTACAACCATTCTTAGCTCCTCGTATGTGTTGTAAAAGTTTCACTAAAATTGAAGTACTGAAATATTTTTACTTTGCCAAAGCAATGTCACTAATTCATAAAGTAAGGAAAACTTGGAATATTCTTCCAAAATATCACAATCTTGATATAAAGGCATTGTTGGAAAGAAAACTGTTCTTTTAAAACACGGACCATCTCTGAACTCACAAATGCTTGTTTAACTGCATCTAATTCCACGTAGTTTGAACCTAGAGTGAATCCTAGAGGGTGCACTATGTACCAGAATTTCTGCATGACTAATCCTGTGCTGTTAACAAGGTTGAGCAGCTCTGTGTATAATTCATGGCTACTCAGAGGGTATCTTGGGTTTTCAAGCACAGCTCCATCTCGCAGAACTCAGATTTAAGGTTTGGTATGAGAAACACAGATCACTACTGAGCTACTGCGGTGCCTTGAACAGAGCAGGTTTCCTGATAGAAGAGGTAAATAATTTTAACTAAACATCTTGATTAGAGTAGCCCGTTTTGTGCAGAGTTGATCTGAGTTGTAAACATGAAGTTGTCAGATAACATTACCATTAATAATGTTTACCTCCAAAAGAAAAATCTTGTGGCAGAGAAAATCTGAAAGAAATAGGATGTGTCGAGATACATATTAAATGGGAGACTGTCTCAGTTGTGTACTTGAAATGCTTGGGTGAATCTAATTAACCTTTCAAATGCTGATTCCTGAGTGTTTCTGGCATCCAAGTCCATGTCTTGGGTGAAAAGCAGATGCCAGCACCAAAACATTTTGTTCGGTTTTCCTTTGGGGAAATTTTAGACTCAGTTTTCCCTCAACTGTTTTGTTCTTCGCAGTGTGTTTGTAAAATACCATTCAGTTAGGTGTTAATATTTAGATAACATGCAGTGCCTGCTCAGCATCTTCCATTGCTGGCTGTTCCGTTTGCTGCAGGCTCCCGGAGCAATTCAGCCATTTGAGAGCTCTTTCTCCTTTCTCTGCACATTAGCCTCGTTTCCCTTTGCTTTGGGCCACAGTGAGCCATTCAGGGGATGCCTCCTGAGCTCAGGGCTGCGCAGCACAGGGCTCTGCAGACCGTATGCACCTTCATGCTGATGACCGCTGCTGGCCTCTCTATGGGGCAAAGCACCAGGCAGCATGCAGTGCACGCAGTGCGTGCCCTCAGCGCTTGTGCTTTGCACCTTCCCCGTGGTGAGCATTCTCAGGTGTGCTCTGTGTGTCCCAGTTTGTTCGGTTTTTTTTTTTCAGTCAAACTGAGCAGAGAGGTGCTGTATGCGGGCCAGTGCTCCGGGCTGAGCAGTGGAGTGCTTGCAGGTGCTGCTCATTTCTCCAAGGCGGGGTAGCTGGAACCTTCTGCAAGGTGAAGGCAGTGGTGAGCTCCAAATTGGTGTTTTGGCTTCCTGAGGTGTCTGATGTAGAGGAGTTAGAGCGCGTTCGTCTCAGTGGGGTTGGCCAGTGTCAGCTCCCATAGCACCACCTGAAGTGTATTTCTGTGCCTGTTAACATCTGAGAAATGAGTGCTCCTGGAGCATGACTGATGTTGTTCTAGATGTGTGACTTGGTGAGTTTGTTTGTGCTCTAAAAGGGCTCATTTTCCACACCTGGGGAGTGCTGAGCTCCTCTTTTGCCTTTCTGTGAGCCTAGAGGTAAGAATTTTGCCCAAATGGAGAGATGCGCAAAGCTGTATTTCATACAAAGCTTTGTTGAAGTTAACGTCATGAATAGTTGCAAATGTAAAATGAGCTGAACAGTAGGAATAATGCAGAGATTGATGGCTTAGGACTTCTGTCTGTACAGTATGGAGTGGAAAAGAAGTCATTTCAGCAGGTTAGAACTGTTCAAATGTATAGTTCACTAATATTGCAATTTTGCTGAATACACTTGGAAAATTCTTGGTTGAGACCAAAAATAGTGACTGAAAGCCTCCATTCAAATGGAAGAAAACTATCAGTGGCTTCTGTCTCAGTTACCTGCATTTATCTGGGAGACTATGTGCTTTAAGGAGAAAAGCCAATCCTCAAGCTCTCTTGGTGCTGGATTGGTTAAATTGTCCTTTTCAGGTCATGCAGAACAGTATCAGTCATCTTATGTTAAGGGAAAACATGTCTAATCTTTGACAGAAATGAATTACTTCATACGGGACAGCTGCGTTTTGTCTGATACTTGTTGTCAGCTTTCACTGGGAGATGGGGAGCAAAGAAATAGATTTCATCAACTTTTGAGATGGGAGGAAATGAAATCTTAGTAAAGAAAACAAGTTATACCTCTAAAATGAATTGTACAAGCAAGGAGATCTATCAGGTGAAAAGTGAATGTTAAAATCATTTGCCAAAAGATGACTTAGGCAGTGCTGGGGAGATGGAAAAAGGTGGAGAGCTGTGATATTCCTAGTTTATCAAATGTCTATCTAAGACATCTGGGATTTCTTTAAAGAAAAAAAGCCCTTCCTAGATATTTTTTGATGTATGAAACTCAAGTGAGTTACCTTCTTGTTTCTCTCATCAATCTGTAACTAATAGCTAGTGATTCTTGCCATAGCATATCCAGCTTGTAGTCTGTAGTTGCACATGTGTATATGTGTAGTTACATCTGCATGCACCTTCCAGATGATGTCTTCCAAAATACTGTTTCCAGGCTTGGCAAAACGTTCTAACTTGTTCACTGACAGACTGATACTTTGGGCACAGAGTTGGTATGGGGCCTTTCTACTGATTTGTTTTAGGGTGGGTAGAAATAGAAATGAACAAGTCTCTGCTATTTTGTTACAAAAACTATCTTAAGTTGTCAGTTTACAGAAACTTTTTTATTGCTTTTCAGTCACTGTCTTCTAGTTCGACTTACTGTTTTCTCACTGTAAGTCATAAGGCAAGTCTAATCTAATTGGTAAATATATACATATAGTTTAGATTTGTAAATGGTTGAAGATGCACATTAAGAGGCTGTTTTTTTATTTCTCTGCATCATTTCACCTTTTTTTGGTAAAGTGGATTTGGCTCCTCCAAGCCATATGGAAAAATAAAGTAAATTGGAGACTGAGGCTTGATGTGGAGTGCTTGCCAATAAATTATTTCTGTTCAACAAATAGTAAAAAGTGGGGGGTTTTTTTTGGTTTTTTTTTTTTTTTTTTGGTTTTTGTTTTGTTTTGGTTTTTGGTGTTTTATTTTTAAGGTAATTTTGCAAGCTAATACCAAATCTGTGGATAAAATGTAGTGCTTCAGTTGTTGAGGTTGTCTCTTCTGAATAATAACATTTTAAGTATTTTCCAGAAAGCAGAGGTGAAAGAATATCTCTAAAAGATGATTTTGTTTTCACATTTGTCATCAGGTGCATTGTTAAAAAAGTCAAAACATGTTGTTCTCATACCCTGTGAACAATAAATATTTTTCTGATTAAAAAAAAAAAAAAAAAAGATAATTGCAGTTTTCCCCTCTGAGTCCTTTGCAAATCACAGGGAATCAAGAGCTCTAAACTGAATGAAACTGAATTAGCTTTTTTTTTCCTATCAGATCTGAAGTTCAGATTTGAATCTTGAGGAAGCCCTTAATAGAGGATTAGATGGCACATGTGTTAATTTGTTGCAAACTGGAGTTTCATTTTGTTTTTGTTGTTCAGGTTCTGAATGTAGAGATTATTACTAATATTTTATTCTGCTGCTTTTAAGATACTACTTTACTTAAGTGTGTTTGGGTTCACATGAGGTATCTTCTCCTCAAATGCTGTTGCACTCAGGGAGAATGCACATACTTAACAAACTCACATTTCTTTTTCCTAGCAACTGAATCAGATTCTTTGTGTGACCTTGGTGTTTCCAGTGTCTGGTCAGAGGGATAAAAGCATGGGTTACTTTACTGTTGTCCTGTTTCACTGACTAATCTTTCCTGAGAACTGGCGCTTCTGGCTAAAAAGTTGCAGTGTAGTTAAAATGGCTGTTTCTAGCTTTTTACTTATAAACAATCCCCAGTTTTTATTGCACATCAAGACAGAAGTAACTTGGATTTATTTATTTATGGGCTAAGTAAAGCCAGTAAGATTGTTTCCAGTAAGGTTTGCAGGTAGTGAAGAAAAACAATGGAAAAAACAGCAACATATCTTAGCAGCATATATTGAATTTCTTAATAAACTAAAAAAACTGTCAACACAGTTGGATAGTCCAGTCTGAATGGAACAAATCACTTGTGGGGAATTCAGAAACTGGCTTACTCTTCTGTATTTCCTGCCTGTGTTTGAGGAACTGAATAGTAATCTTGGGAACTATGTCATATGATGTTCACTGTTAGCATCAGGGACAAGGAATGTGGTTATATGTGCATGGGTACTCAACATTGCAGGGTACCGTGTAGAAGGATGGGGCTCTACTCTTCATTATTTTGGGGGGAATTAGTTGGACAGAAGTGAAACACAAAACGAGCCTTTGTAAATGCACTGGCATGAGCAGCTTATAGAAGAGGCAGACAGAATCTGCCCCATGGTAGTTCTTCCTGCGCTGCAGGAGGTTCGAAGCTAGTGGGTGGTCATTTGATTGATATCCATTCAGAAGCTTGTTTATGAAATGTTTGATTTAATGCTAATGCACTGAAACACTGCAAAATTAAACATTTGCTTTTCTATAGATCCTGCATTTTTAGATTAATTTACTGAGTGAATTTTGCTCTGAGAATCATCCTTGTAAATCTTTAATTGAAGAGTACTCAGTAAAACTGCAGTCTAATGCACCACGGCCTCTCTGCACAATATGATACAAGTCACTGCATGAAATGTGGGGAAAACATTGTAGAAACTATGTTTTCTCTTAGTATTTTATTATTTAGTACAGAATTCAAGTTAATGTGGCAAAATCTGACCTCCCTCTGCTGTTAGTATTCTCCAGAGATGTTGCAAGTGCGATGTGAGTTTAAAATCCGGTTAACATAACTAAGATTTGAAGAGGGTAAAAAAAAATAATAATATGGCTGATGAGTACCCTGCAGCTTATTCACTTTGTCAAAATAGATAAATCTTCTTCCTTATCACCACATCAGTGCCTCTCTGGGATTTACCGTGTGGCACTGTATTTGTTTATTTTTTCACCTCAGTTTTAAGTAAAATATTGAGGTGATCATGATGTTTAGGAGTGTAATGCTAGCTTGATTTGGATAGTGCAAGCAGTTAATGAAGGCTGAACATGGATTAGAGTGTTACTCAGAGAAGTATGTAATTCTTGCATGGGAGAGAAGGCTGTAGTAATGGAAGTTTGCTGAGGTCTTCTGCCTCAGTCTGTGATCCTGCCGTACCCCTTCAAGCTTTTAATACTTTGTGGCAATGTCAGAGTTTTTACATGCACATTAGAGTTTTGGTTTCCTTTCTCGGTGGTTAAATAATCTTTCTGATAATATACTATTATAGTAATTTAATAATTTCAAACCATTATTTCAAATATTAACAATTATTTCTTAAATGTACTTTACCCTTGTTGGTACTCTTATTGAGCATTGTGGATGCCCGACTGCACAAAGCATTCAGCAGCTTTGAATACAGCATTCTGTTGTAAATCGAGATTAAAATGAGGAAAGGCTTCCCCTTCCCTTCCCAGCGCTTCCAGGTAGTAACAGTTATTTCTCATGCAAATGTTTGTTGCATACCAGGTTTTTATGTTGTTCTTAGAGTTAAGAAAATTAATTGAAAATTAAGTACTAGCTTCTAGCTACTAGCTAGAAGAGGTATTGTGTGTCATGGTGTTGGCTTTGCCTGTCCATTAGGAAGTGCCAGTTAGTCCAGAAGTACCTGTGAATCAGAGAACTGTGAATTGAGAGGTTTGGGCTGTATGCTGTCCTGTAACAGCGATGGTTAGTGGAGTTACTTTTTTGTTTACTTGCCTATTTTACATGCTGCTTGTAGGCAGTTTGGAGTGTTCCCTTGTCAGTGTTTCTGTGGTAAGTGTTCATTTGTGAACGTGGCTAATTACACAGGTAGTACCTCCTAACGTTTTCATTGTATTTCAGTGTTTAGTCTTGCCGTGTTCTCATGCTTGTTACAACTGTCAAATGAAGGAATACGTAAAGGATACACTTGAGTCAGCACTTCTTTTGTCATCCTGCTTGTGCCCTGTCATTGGTTAGCAATTATACCTCTGCAGCTGCTACTGTATCCTCTGGGCACTGTGCCTTTTCTTTCCCTACCAGCGCAGGGAGTATTCCTGCCATGAAAGTTTTTGTGAGTGGCGGCGTCAATAGAAAATGCCAAAGACATAACAGATTGCAGCAAGATCAGCAGAGAAAAATGTGAATTGGTTGTTTCAGTTCTGCTTCTCCTCTGAGCTATACATACTTAGCATCATAACAACGAAGAGTGTTACCAAGAGGTAGCACAAACATTGAATTCAAGACCGTATGATGAAAAACTCATTGCAGAAGCTGATACTTTAGAAACTGTGGAAAGGACTCCTTAAGGCAATGTCCAGCCACAGTTTGAGAAATGTTGATAGTGAGATAGCAGATTGAAAGCATTCTCTTCTCAAAACTACTGCAAAATACATCCTTTACAACTTTAAGTATTTAGATGATGAAATATCTGAAATCAGGTGGGGGACTATTTGTCTCTTGTTTCTTTATCCTTAGGAAGAGTGCACTCAAAAACACCAAGATGTTTTCAGCTAAGTGTATCAAACTACTGAGTGGCTAAGAAAACCAAAAGAAAGGCATCATGGTGCTTGTCAGGAGAAATGATTGCACAACGAATGTACTCAGAGTGGGATGAAGTCTGGATTCTGAAACTAAAACATAGAGTAGATCAGCATTTGAGTAGCACTTCCCCTTAATTAATGTAGGTATACTGAGCAGCTCATGGACAGAGATGTATTGTTTGTAGATTTTCTGAACTGCACGTCAATTATTTATGCATATTACCAGTACTACTGTCCTGAATGAGAATTCAAGTTACCTGTCTCCAAGGGCCTTGCAGACCCTTGTATATGAAAGGAGAAATAATTATTTCAAGCCAATTGGTGGAAGATTGAAATCCATGAAAGCTATTAGTCTGATTATTGTCCTGTAACATTGTAAAAAACGATATTAGCTGGTAAACATAAGCCATCCTCTAATAATAGCTTTTTTCTTTAATTTTTGCCGGATTGGTGTCATTGAGATTCTGTAACAGACTTTTTTTTTCTCCTAGTGTGTATTTTAGTTCAGGTGTGATGTGACTGAGGGAAGGCTAACGTGCCTACTTTGGTTAGTACAGAAGAGCAGAAAGCTTTCAACCTTTGTATCTTATAGAAGTTGAGAAACTGCTACTGAGGTAGTTGTCCTGAATGGATTTACGTCTCTAGTGTCAATATTTGCTAATGTTTTGATGCTCCATATTGGTTCTTCAACACTGATTGCCTTGTTCTTGTGGTTTTTGTTGTTTGCTTTGTTTTTAATGACAATATATTCATGAGAAAGGCCAATCTGAATGTGTGTGAACACAACTTATTTCTTTTGGTAGGGTTTATATTGCCAAGTGCCTGCTGAAGACTTAATGGTTGGAGTAATGTCCTTATAAATTCCCTGTGTCTGATAATTGCCTACATTTCTTACTATTGAAGTCCCTCCATTTACCGGCCTTGACAGGAATCACTTGTATGCACTTGGACATTTTCTTTTTGCATACCAAAGCAAAACAAGAAGTAGCACTGAAGTCTGTTATCATTTATGGAAACATTTGTCAACAAAGAAAACTTGGATGGTGACATAATTCTTACATGCAGCCTGCTGGGAAATTATCCAAGCTGGACAGAGCCCAATTTGGCTAGGATGTCAGTAAAACTCTGAAAAAGAATTGTAAACAAGTAGTTTTGGAGTGTGTTTGCTTGTGACTGAGTTCAGTTAAAGACTTTTTTTTCTTTTCAAATTAGTTTTTCCCAAATTGAGTTTCCCACCTAGCTTTCCATGACCACTTTTAGTATTTTTAATGTCTGTGCCAGTTATCAAGACATTAAAGGAAGTGTTTTGTACATTTGTTTCTGGAACTTAGAAAGCAGGAAGTGGCGGATAAGTCATGTAACAACAAGGGATATGGGTGGGAGAGCGTACAGCAGATTGGAAGATGTCGTCTTAGTCATGATATATGTGTGTCTACTGCCTTGTGCAACCATTCAGCTAGGAAATGTCACAAGCCTAGCTTGATTTGCAAAAAGAGGAATACAGAGATTAGGTATTTTATATAAAATTCTCAGTCTAATAATGCAAGTAGGTTTGCTTTGGAATGACAGTTTGTTTTAAAGTCTAAATTTGATTTCCAGTCGGTACACTATGAAGAAAAAATCTTCAGGTATTTTTGTACACTTTAGAATTTCATTGTGGTGTTTATTTTACTTCTAAACAGATGGTAGAACGGAAAAACTTGAAGGATTGTGTCTTTAGTTTGTATGAGGTAGAAAATAATAAAATGATTGGTTGTTTTTATTTTAAATAACACTTCTGTTAACAGCATCATGTTGTGAGACAGGTGTGCTGTTAAATGGAAGTATTGGAATGATTTTTTTTAACAAAATGTCTTGCTATAGAAGAATATCTCCAGAAGTTTCACATTTTTTTCAGAAGTCTAGCAGACTTTCACCCGAATATATGTGCACACCAATTATATGTCGTTGTTTAAGTAGCATTGCTGTGTCTCATTGTCAAAATTCAACTTGAAAATAGATTTTAAATCAGACTTTTCATGCACAGATTTCAAGTATTTAAGTGCTAATAAAATCAAGGGTTTGACATAACAGACTGAACAGTTTCCAGATACTGACACTTGCTTTCACAGTCATGGTGCATTACAGCTTTAAAGGTTAATGTAAAAGCCTGACATGTCATGATGGAATTTGTGAAATTTAAAAACTTTTTTTTCTTACTGAGCACCTGGCAGCAACGTAAGCTTTAGATGTCTCTTTCAAATGTACTGGATATATATCTGATGACTTTCAAACTATTCAAATATGATAACAAGTGTTCAATGAAGTAGTGATAAGCAAGTGGGAACAGAAAATCCTAAATGCCTTTCAAAAATCTGTGGAATCTTATTATATCTGGGATACAGTTCAGGTGGAAAAACAAATTCTTTCAAAAAAGATGGCTATAGTTCATGAGTTATCTTCATGAACTCTGCAGAACAGTTATCCTCCCAAGATCCTTAGATATTTCAAATGCAGCATCCAGAAAACTGTCACTTCTGCTATTTTCACCATGAAATGTTAAATGAGCATAGATTTTAACAGTACAAGTTACTTCTAGTTGTGCAAATCATTACTCCAGAGTAACATCAAAACAAAAAAATAGAATTGTTTTGCTTTTTCTTTTTAGATAAAATGTAAAATTATTACCAAGTGTACTAGATTAACAAGTATTTCTTTTAAACTAATTTGCACTGTTGTAAAGTCATACCTGTACAAGCCCACTTGTTCAGATAGGTTTAGTTGTGCACAGAGACTCAGTAAGACAGGTACAGTGGAATATGAAACAGTGGTTGAATGAGGAGGCTGAGCATTGACGTGGTCAAGTGCTGGAAGGTTCTTTCTCCACCATTCTTAAAACAAGGGCATCGTTGAATTCCTCTTTTCTGGTTCTCTACTTCTCGTTTTTTCTTTAGGGGTTTTATGCTCTTCATTGTGAGCATTTTTATTTTTTGAGCAACTGGATTTATGTTCCCAGTCGCTGTATTTGTTTGGTTTCAGTGTTTTTATCTTTATATTTTACCTTGTTAGATCACATACCATCATCTCACGCCTTAACAGCAGTCATCACAGTGAAACTGAGTCACAGTCTCATGGCTGTGCTGCACCAGACTGGGCCTTCATTGGCAGATTGCTGATCCCTGGGCTCAGGGTTACAAACAGGATTTGTCAGTTATTTTGTCAATTGTAAGAGAAAAAATGCGTTTAGTTAAATATCTCGGGAACAAGGTCTTCATGGTCTGTACTATAGTCTGCAGTAATTCTCTGGACTCCTCTTCATCAAAGACAGCATTTTGTTCAAAATACTTAAGCTAAACGAATAAATATGGGGGAAGTAGTTTTATTTCTTGTTATCTCATAGTTATCTATTTCGTACAGCAGAAAGAAACAATGTGTTAAAAACACAAATCAAAAATTTCAGGATTAGCCTGTGACATGGAATGCTCATTTTGAGATAAGTTGCAGAAGTTTATGAAGTGTGTGTTAGTGGTTTTGTTCTGAGCAGGACAATGGGTGGATGCATTTGTTAAAGTCCTTGCCAAATACAGCTCCCTGGATTGTCTCCTTGAGGTGAGTTTGAAAAGCTCTGAGTAAATGTTACATGAGTTTGTAGGTTTAAGTTGCTCAAAGCCAGTGAAAATCTTGAAGGTATTTGAGATGAGTGCGTGAAAACATGACATTATCTGTGTTACAATGCTTAGTTCTAAATAAATTAAACTAAGGTAGTGTAGCAGAAGTGCTGAGTTCTGTCCTGAAGTAGTGATTGAGCACCTGGTGGGAAGGCAAGGCCAGCCGGGGGAGCTCAGGTGCGTGCAATGCAGCCAGGTGACCAGAAGGGATGGAGCCAGGATCCACCCTTTCGCAGTCCTCATTGAAGGGTTGGCAGTGGAGGTGAGGGTATCTTGCTAGAGATCCCTGAGTACCTGAGGACTTCTGAAGGTAAGCAGATTGTTTTCCTTGGTTTCTATATCCACAGCTGCTGTATTTCAGCATATTCTCATTTGCTGCAGCCTGGGATTGTGCCACTGATATTATCGCTGTAGTTTCCATCACATTATAGCATTACAGCTAGCTAAAAAAGGGATTTGGTATGAGGATTCCTGATCTGCATAACCACGTGATGATAGCAAAGAAGTAGCAACCAGTTATCTTTCATAGGAAAATGCTTGTGGGAGAATAATTGCTGTTGGTTTTGGTTTTGTCTCACTTTTTAATTGCCTGGCAAATTGTGAAGGAAATGAGTCAGTTATTTTTCTGCAGATCAGACCTGCTAATGACAGGAACATGACTCTTCCCAAGTTAAAAATTGTTTCCAGAACTGTGTATTCTATGCCTTTATCCATTGTATATTCTGTGCTGTCTGTCCGTTTTGGATTTCTGTTTATTCTTGACACGTAGAGCAAAATCAGCAGAATCAAGGTTGAGGTTTTTGTTTCCTTGTTAGTGTTCTGTTTGCAAATAGAAGATAGCAAATAACAATTGAAAGGCTATCCAACTTGCTGGAACCAGTGTTTCTCTATGCCTTAAAAAAACAAAAGGATATGAAACAAGCAGACAGAACTCTCACAGCTGATAGCTGTTCGCTCCACGTGAAAGCCTTTTTTTCTGAATTCTTTAGTAGATATTTGGCATAACATTATGAAATTGTTCATGGTAGTTTTATTTTTATCTATTTATATAAATAAATTGGGATTTAATCAGTATAAGGGCTCTATGGTCTTTGAGGGATAAAGATGTAATGTAGTTGATCTGGTGGTGGGAAGGTTCAGTGAGATAGCATACTGCTATCTCACTGGCATCTGCTTCTGAAGTTGTGGGATAACATAATAAGATAGCGGGCATTACTTTTGGAGCAACCCTTATACACACTGAAGAAGGCTGTAGAGTGCAAGTGTGCCTAGAAGGTTTGTGTTTGCCTTCCAGTTATATTTCCATGAGTTGTTACCCCATCAGAGTGTGCCACATGAAACCATCAGCCATATGTGATATGTACTTGATCGTTGTCTGTGAGGTTTTGGTTGTTGTTTGTTTGTTTGTTTGTTTTGTTTTTTTTGTTTGTTTGTTTTTGGTAGAAAAAGATAATAATTAGTAGGCTTGCTTGGAAACTAACATTAAGTAAGTTTAGTTATTTGGCAGTCTCTGAAATTAAGTCTTTGTTTCTGAAATGAAACTGTTGCTTGCTGTGAGTGAACTGTTAGGAAGGGTGAGTGAAGTTGAATGCTTGGCCAGACACTGGGAAATGGTCCTCAGAGATCCTTATTTGAGGGAGTTTAGGCTTCAATGTTTTTGCTGAATAGTAAAACACCAATAAGCATTCTAATAAACAGAAATGTTACCTAAGTGGAATGTTTGACGGGATCATCACTGTGAAGTATTTCCCTAATATGACTGTGATAATGCAAGCATTGCTGAAAAAACCTTCTGAAATGTTCAGCCCAGTGGGCCCACCGATGCTTGGAGTAAATTAAGAAGCACTTGAGTGGTCTTCTGCTGTTTCGTGTTCAATGTAATATATTTTGTTTCTGAATTTATAACCATTTGCCGCAGGTTGAAACTCTCACTGGTTTGTAACTTGGTCTGTGAACTTGGCACAAGTGCTTAGCTTTCCAGAGTTCAAATCTCATCTTTTAAAAATTCACCTTCCTCTAAGTATATGGCTTTTTCAGACCAATTTTCATCCTGGCCAGCCATTAAAGTGATTACTTGTCTAGATGTTAACTTGTAATAGGAAAAAAAAATTTCATAGTGTCTGATTTAGTAAGTACGGTATTTCCCTTGAAATGGCATTTCAAGTGTTGACCAAGTTCTGAGTAATGAAATAGGGATCTTCGAGGTTTTTCTGTGTGTGGTGAAGGGCAGAGGGAATAACTTTGTGGAATCTTGAAGGAGAAAAAACAACTTTCAGAAACTAGGAAGATATTTCTAGCTAGTTAGATTTGTCTGTGTCTCACTTTTATCTACATGTCTTGGGCATCATGAATGTGATTTTTGATAATTGCTTTGTTGTTAGTCCTCTGACACTGAGTGACAGTACTTTTCAGTGCTTGACAGCCAAATCTATTGGCATACAGCAGTTCTCATACACACTGAGGTGTTTTCTTTCTGCCTGGTGACAGTAAGAGCTTCCAAGTTGACGTGAAGGGCTAAGACATCTTTACAAGTGAGAAGAAAGCTGAGAGAGGATGAGGAGGTTTTCTGTCAAAATAAAAGCATTCGTTTAGTTCATCCTTCCTGCATAATGAAATAGACAGGAGATGTGATAGCTACATGTTAAAACATGTTTTATTTATGTGTTGCTTATGGAAGATGTTATCACTTTAGCTTACTATCAGGGTCGTCATGACTTGAAAATTTTTTGCAGCAAATGACTTTCCAACAATTTTTTTTTTTTTTTATAAAGCAATAGGTGATGTGATACAGAAAGTATATTTGCATGTAGATGGTATTGTAGCACACTCTAAGAGTGTGTCTGCTCAGTATTATTTTCCCGCAATAAATAATTGAGTAATGTAGAAGATGTGTACTATGAAACTTTTTGTATTAATTTAATTTATATTTAAGAAAAAGAAAAACAGTTTGAGAACTCTATCTCAAGTGACTTTCTGTTTTTATTTAATCACTACGGATGCTTTCAGACAGTATAGAGTGTTTGATTATTCCAAATGGCTGTATTTATTTATTTTTTTTAATTGTAATGGTGCAGTTAGTACGCAAAGAGGTGCCTACACAGAAGCAGTGCTTGTGATTCCTGCATATGTGATAATATTAACTGGTAATATTCACTTACTGTCTTAAAAAAACAATCCTAAGCAAAGGAAAAAATTCACATCAGCACCCACCAAGAACAAAGCAGCCAAGCAGTAACAAAACAAACCAACTCCTTGCTAAGCTTTGTTCAGTTGGCATTTAATTGCCCATCAGGAATAACTTCTTGAAGAATCTGAAGATGAGTGGTTTATGTGATCAAAGAGAACTGTATTGTTATGTATAGATGTGGTTGATTACTGGATATTTATGCTGTTTCTGGTTGTTCGGTTTGGATATTCATGAGAATATGTCTCTGGTGATTGATCTTTGCATCTGGATTCTATTGCATCAATATTTCATTTGCATTTGTCCCTTCCTTTTATGATTATTCTCTCATGCAGTCTACATGCAAGAATTTAGACACGTCTGGGAAACTGTTCAAGCTTCAATTATTGCTGGCCTCTAAGACCTGAGGATACTTCTTAAATATTGTCCACATGTGGTGGTATGCTAAGAAGTGTGGCTTTCATCAAGTAGTTCTGGCAGTGACACCTTTAGCATCGGTGCAGATATGTGGCAGTGATAATCTCTGTTCCAGTGTTAACTAATGAAGTACTGTTTACAAAGGAGTTGGCCTGGAGGACAAGGACAGATCAAGCACTGAAGCACGTTATACATCCTCTTAATAAAAGCACTTCAGGAAAAAAAGCCTGTATGTTTTTAGTCTGTGTGATACAGCAGTTCTACAGTACTTCCATGTGGTAAATGAATGATTTTCTGATGTTATTTCTATGGTAAATCTATTTTTGTGTTTACAAGAAAACCTGATAACTTTGACTCTTCCCTGTCTGAATTGAATGCTGTTGTTGCTCAGAGGTTCTTAGCCTTTAAAATTTTCAGTGCTGTCAACCTGCCTAGAATTTTACAGGGCTAAATTCATAGTATGAACCGTAAGTCACTTGCATTAGGTGTTCGTGAGAGACTCTTAGGTGTTAAGAGGAATCTTAAGTCAGACTTCTCCTTTGCGTCACCTTCTAAAGTACTAATGGAACTGAACCTAGAAAATACCAGGTGATTCGAAAACTGCAGCTCAGGAGATAGGATTCTCAGTTTTCTTAGATCTCCACTATTTAGAGACACCTGGAAACTGTGAAGTGCACTTAGACTACAAATTAGAACATTCTACACTGATATCTTAGATATTCCTCTCATTTTTTAGATTTCCAGACAGGAGATCACTAGGATGCAGTAATGTTCCCAGGTGATACGCTTAGTTGTTTTTGAAAATGAGATATGAGTTTGCTAGAGGGTGTTGATGTCCTGTTGTGCAGCTTGATTATTCTTCATGTTCTTGGAGTTTCACAGTTAATGTACAAGCAGAAGGGATTTCTGTGGAAAAATGTGTCATTTCTTCCAGGCAACCTTAAACAAATTGGCTGGTTCTTCTCTCTCTTCTTTAGTTTTCATTAATTATGTAAGAATGATATCAAGATTTGGAGCTTTGAAATGTCCAACACATTCTATCTTTGAACAGTGTGGTTTAATTTTAATTGCATTTTAGGAAGTAAGTGGCCCTAAAGCATCTTGCATTATATAAATTATCTTGGTGGAAGAAATGAAGAAAATATATTTAATTATAGGTTATAATTCAGCAAATCATAAAAATGCTGTGTTGAAGTAAATTGTTGCCATTAATGAGCTTTCTTGTTTTCCAGTACTAGAATAAATTCACTTGACATCTTCCTAATATTGGTTATTTTCAGTGATATAACTAATTCTAAAAAGATGCAGTCTGGGCAATATCAAATACTGCTGTATCCAGTCACTGGGTAGTTTTACAATACTAAAATGTTATACTGAAATACAAATAATATTTTATATTAGAATATTATAATGTTATACTGAAAGCTCTTATCAATAGCATTAAATATAGTGTGCTGAAGTCGACTGTGTTTCATTTTAAATTGAATTCATTTTTAACCTTACTTAAAAGCCAGCAAGGAGCATGGTGTTTAAAGCATTTATTTTGCATCGGTGTTTCCAACAATTTCACAGTGTTGTTGTGGTTTAGTGTCATGTGTTGACTGTGACACTTCTGACATTAAATCATTCAGCTTCATAGCAAGGTATTAGTAACACAGTAACCAGCTTCTGTTTTCGATCTGTATCTTAACAGATAAGCATCCGAAGTGCAAAAGATTATCTAAAACAGTGCTGCCTAAATCAGGGGGAGCTGTTTAGTAAACAACGTGAGGGAAGAAGCAGAGCTGCTGTCCAATGTTTCGTGTATGGATAGGATTGTGTCTTTTGCTTTGTATTGAATTTGAATGCAGTGTAACTTCATGTGCAGAGAAGCTGCCCAAGAATCTGATGGACTGTATTGGTGTGCACTGTGGTCCTAAAGGCAAGTAATGAGTTTTTGTGTTGGAGTTGTAATTAGAAGATCTTTGTTTGTCACAGTGGTAGGAAAGGAAGCAAACACCCACTGTTTCTGTTCTGTACAGTGATTGCCTTCCTTTCCTTCCAGGATCTCTTATTCAAGAAGAGTCACCAACATCTACAGCTTACGTGGGAGTTTGTTGCTATTTTAACTGGTAAAGGTGACAGGGTAATTTATTTCTATTGGAAAAGTGTCAAAATAATTAAATATATCTGTAATTAAAATATTAATCAGAATTTAAATGTACTGTGCTTACTCTTCCCTTTATTTCAAGTAACAATCAGAATGTTATTTGAGTTGTTTTTAACTTTTTAGATAGATGTAACGTTGTGAAGGTGAGAAACAGGATGAGAAGTTGAATAATTTGCTTTGTAAATTAAAATACTACAGACATGTCAAAGATAAATGTATATGCAGTATTCTGGATTAGGCAACAGATAATGGTAATCATAGAATGGCTTTGGTTGGAAGGCCTCTTGAAGACCGTCTGGTTCTCACCCCAGCGTCTCTGGGCAGCCTGTGCCTTTCTCAGCATCCTTTGAGTGAAAAATTCCCCTCTGACACATAACCTAAATTTCCACTCTTTAAGGTTAAAGCCATTTCCCCTTATTCCGTTACTGTCAGTTGGTCTCCCTCCACAAGATCTTTCTTTATGTATCTTAAGTGTTTTAAAAGCAGGGAGCTTTGTTTGTTATAGTCCCAAGAAGGGAATGGAAGCAGGGGCAATGCAATTGAATTAATAGTTGTGGAAAAAGTTCTGTCAGATCTGCTGAGTTGTGGAGTACCCTTTTTAAATTAACGCGTGTCTTTTGAAGTGCACCAGTATATATCCTATAATGCAGTCTTGGTTTCTTATTTTCCAAGGACTGTTTGAGCTGTAAGCTCCATGAATCAGCTATGCAACTTGTACCACAGAAATAAAATAACTACCTAATTCAGTATAAAATAAAATAATGTACAGTGTAGCCTGAGGCGCAATGATAACGTATTATCAGGTGCAATTCACAGATATGAGAAAATATCTTCAGCCTAATAAAACATGTAGTCATAACTAATCCCTGCCAGTACCTGAGTGACAGTAAATACTTCACATCAGTTTCTCGTGATGTACATCTTAGTTTTTGTTGGTTTTGCTGTGGATTCACGTGGATTTATTTAAGGTTCTTCTGTTTGGGTCCTCATCTGTAAGCTCAATAATATCATTGGAAGCCACCTCGTGTCTTGAAATCTCAGTGTAATTAGATGGTGACGTGAGAAGTGGTCTAAAGTCTGTCAGAATTCTTGAATGAAAGCACAAGGATGTTGAGAAAGATAAGATCTTTACTGAAATAGTACCTTGCAAAAAGTGTGTTTAGTGGGGATTAAATGAAAGCCTAAGTTTGCTTCTGCAAACCATATTTACTGTCTGGATTTGTTGCTCAGCAGTATTGGCAGTCTGAAATTCAGAAGGCCATGTTTTGTGATGGTTTATAATTTTTTGGGTAATATTTAAGAAACATATCAAAGCAGCTCAACTGCAGTCCTACCAAAAGCTACGGAGAAGTTGTATGAAAGTTGTGAAATAGTGTAATATGCCAGTGCTGAGTGCTTTTGTCAGCTGATTCATAGTCCTGCAGTCCAGGTTTGAAACCCCGTTTTTATTCATAAAATTTACTTTAGGGTTTACCAGCCACTATGCACAGTCTGAACTGTCCTGAAAATCTAAATCTAGACTCTGCTTTTGTCCATAGATAAAATCATTTGAAAATCTGTGCTTGAATGTAGTCACTGTGATTTTTTCTTTGATTTTTTTTTTCTTTCTAAATAAAAGATTTGCCCTTTGTATGTATTGCATTTTTTTTTTTTTTTGTTAAAGATACATGATTCATTGCTCTAAAATAGGCTTATCATAATCTGTTATCACTTTGCTGTGACAGAAAGCATAGCCAAGGGGAGTTGACTGTTCTGTGTTATAAAGAGAGATTTAGAATACACCAGACAAAATCTTAATGGTACTACCTTAGCTGTCCACTTTTCCCTGTAAAAACGGGCTAAAGAAAGCAGGTGGTAATACATGGTCTAGATATACTGGTAAAATTTATTTTGATATTCTGAGTATTTGAAGTCTTTCTTATGGATTCCTTTCTTGTAGCAAAGACAAGCAGCATCCTGTTTTTACCCTGGACGTGCATGCTGGAGGCTGCAGTAAAATAGCTTCCTATTTTGGGTCTTTGGAGGAAAAGATCAACCTCCTAAGACGTTGTTGCCAGACCTCCTCAGTAGCATATTATAGGTCAACATCAGGAAACGATTTAAGATACATTATACAGTGGTAATAGTGACACTGCCAGGAGTCTGGAGAACTTCACATCTTAAAAAAATATGTGGACCATTTTGTTCTGCAGGTGTATGTGCTCCAAGATTCTGGAAAGCTGTGTGAGATACTGATGTGATTCAGAAATTGAGACATTGAAAGACTCAGAACATTTAATGTAACATTTCCTGGGCACAAGTAGGTAGGTACTTACAAGTGCTGTGATAGTAGGGATTTTCCATCCTGGAATACATGTCTTTCTGGGAAGGCAAATGCGAGCTTTAGAACAATAGCAAAGCATGACTTAAACCAAAAGGGAAAAAGTATTGTAGGTGAAGTTTTGAATGATAAGTTAAATGATGATAATCCAGTCAGTTTCTCAGTCATAATCCTAGTGCCATTGTGTATTGATCATGTTGTTAACTCTTCAGCTGGGTGGTTATGGTTATCATTTTTTATCCTCACGTGTGCATCCTGTGTGGGCTGCAGAAAATCAATCAGTTAGCAGCAGTAGATGGGTAGATGTCTCAGGGATTACTGCACTCAGCTGTCTGTTTGTTAATCATTCAGACAAATAAGGAAAAGCAGATGCTAGGATCTGTGGTTATGTAAAAACCAGGGACACTGGCACAGAAGCTTTTAATCTTTTATCAATATGTAGAATTTTCTTCTCAGAGTATGACAGTAATCAATCTTTGCTTTTTGCACTTTATTGGTTTTTTATTCTTTTTTGTGTGCACGTGTGTATGAGTAATCATATTTTAGAAGCTTATTTCCCTTGTAGAGTTCTGTTTTACTTCTTAAATTACTTCTTAAAACAGAAATTTTGTCCAACAAGAATAAACCTCTATATTTATTCATGTAGCATTATATTAAGTGTGGATCTTCTCATGAAAATAACACACTACTATATTGAGCAAGAGGCTGTGATTATTGCATGTGAAGTATGAAGAGTAAAATTTACAAGGTAAGCTTAAGAGATAAAGAGAGAAACTTCTACTGTGAGTTGTTCTTAGTGTTAATAAATATTACAAAAGCTAAAGAAGAACAAAGGGGAGCAAAAGCTAAGCCTTTTGAAAGTTAATAAAGTCTGGAATGAACGTGGTTAAATGCAGCTTGAGTTAGGTATAAGTGGCATGCAGCATTTTGTCTTCAAGTGAAATCTCCTATTCCAAAGGATTGATGATGACTTCTTAGTAGTTTTTGGAGAATATGATTTCAGAGTTTAAAAATCGTCTTTGCATACAGGTGTGCAAGAAATTGGAGCCACAGGCAGGAATTTGACATAGAAAATATCAACTTAAAGTATCAAACTAAGCTTCCAGAACAGTGTTACGTGATAAAAAATAGCAGAGGAAATTGATTCAATATAGGCAGTAAAGCTGGAGATTCTTGGCATTTTAGCAATTTTATTTATTTATTTATTTATTTATTTATTTGGTGCTAGAATCACTTAACATTTCCTCTGGAAATTTGAGAGATCCCCATTGTAATAAAAATAGGTGAGTAGGAAGGAAAAAAAACCTCTTGAAGTCCAAGAAAATGTCAAACTTAGGGAGTATGATGTGTGTAAATTTTTATTTTATTTTATTGAAGTTTTTGTTCTTTGAATTGATAGTGAGTTTTGTTCTTTGAATGTTTGTTCATTGCATAGGTCAGACTTATAGCTGTAATAAAGCTGAATTTGATGATATACTTCCACTTGGGTTATAAAATGCAGGAGAACATGTTTGTAGTAAGAGTATGGTAATAATGTTGTTCTGATAGTGTAGATTATCTGTCACCTCAATAGAAATAAAATATAATCTCTTTTAATGGAGTATGCGAAGAGCAAGCATTGGAGGCAACCTTGTTATCAGTTTGGAAAAGTTTTCTTTGTATACAGCGAAGCAAGAAAACAGACATCTGAAGCTAAGGCTGGGATGTTTAATGTCAAGTGGTTTCTACATGCTAGAATTTATGTTTTCGTTATGAACAAGATCTATAGTGCATTTGAAAGAGTTTATATTTTAAAATCTCAACCCAAACTGTCTCAGTACACAGACCTGTGAAGTATGTGAGTGTGTGGCAGGGAGGAGGGTCTGGGGGAAGAAGAATCAAGAAAATTATTTTATTTATTTCAGTGCTGCAGCATTAGGAATTTACTGACATATTTAAGTATGGGGAAATACAAGAAAAAAGATGGTTTCCTGCTTTTTTTCACTGATGACTTATCAGCCATTTTTCACCCTAAAAGGTGCCCAGATACATCTGTATAACTGCTATTTCTTGATATTTTCTTTCTGTTGTCTTTTTTTTTTTTCTTTCAGTTCAAAACTATAAAACGCATTGACTCCTGTGCACTGTATCAGAATGATCTTCTTTTGAATTACATGAAGTTAATTCCTGATAATCACTGGTTTTATTGCAGTAGTCTTAAAACACAAGTAATTGAAAGAAGTGTCATGACTTATTTTCCTCTGATCTCTATGGTTTGGGAACTTAGTGCTGAGACACGTGCAAAAGATAGAAGTGGCTTGCAAAATCCTTTTTTTTTTTTTTTTTTTTTTTTTTTTTACATGTATGTATACATTATATATGTTAATGAAAGTCAATTACCCAGTCCAAATGTCTATTCTAATTCTTTTCAGTTCTTAGCATTATTTTACAAGGACTGAAAAAAGGTTCTCTGTTCATTTAATTCCTTCTTAAGGTGCTGCTTAGAATGACTGATAGAATGAGTGCTAGATAATAAATTAAGAAGTTGTGTTATAAAAGAAGTTAGCTATCAAAATCCAATTAAAGAAAAAAAAATCTTGTACAAGAAAAAAATATTGGAATCTAAGCAGTTATTAATTGTATTAATACTTCATAGCTAGGTAGATGTCTAATACATCCAAGTGCTCTTAAAATATATTTTTTTCAAAGCATGACCATTTATGTATCATTGCAATCAGTGATCTTTAGTTAATTCAGTCATTAAAAGCATCTATTTTTTTAGTTATCCCCTTCTCTTCTGATGTAAACAGAAATCTCTTAACCAACTCCCTGGAGTTGCCATTAAGCTGAACAATGCCTTAATTTTCTGAACTTCTTCGTACTTTGACAACGTACACGATTGAAACCTTTAGACCCACGTGGAGCCCTCATGATTTCATTTAATGTCACAATGGGATGATATAGAATTGCCAATATAATGTAACTGCAAAATTAAAGGCATTTCTTGTATTTTATGGATTTTTTTTTTTATTTTATTTTATGGATATTTATTTCTCTTTCTGATTTATTTCTCATTCTGTTAATGTTCTTCGCGTTGCCTCTCCCTTACATGACCCTGGAAGAGCACTGTCAGTAACAGTAAAGCCACTAGCAATAGGAATCATCTCCATAAACATCAAAGCTACTTCTGGACTGTCAGCCAATAGAAATTTCTTCTTCCATTAACGGTAGCACTTTGTACCATTGCTACCCCCCCCTCACAGGACAAAATTTCTTTAAAAAGTAGCATGAAAAAGAAGTAATTACAGCAAAACAAAACTGATTTATGTGGAAGGAAGAAGCTGGATTTCAAATGTAAGAATAACTGAATAAAACACGAAGTTAACTAGAGAATTATATTATTTTGAAAAGCTATAACAATTAATTGATTTTGAATTGACTGAAGATACTACTTGCAAAATATCATTGAATTACATATACTTAAGGAGAGGTTCTGATTGGGAGTATGGTAAACAGTGCACGTGCTTATAGTATGCTCTACTTGGTCATTCTGATTAACTAGGAAAATGGAGAATAACCCCGTTTAACCTTCTCTTTACTGGTAGCTGGGAAATTTCCAGTTCACACTTTTAAAATGATCGGTCTTGGATTCCCTTGTTTACATCCTGAAAAGGTAAGTTTTTTGGACAGGTTGACAAGATAGGTTGGACTTTTCAACCAGTTTATTTGGGAGTACTTTTGGTTAAATGCCAGAGAAGAAAGTATGTTCTTGGGAGCTATTGATTGTGTACTGTAAGTGTCTTGAGAGCAATGTGAAGACTGTAAGCCCATGGTCTGTAACCATGGCATAGTGCCATGAATCTCCAGTATGTATTTGCCATTTGGGATAGTTATCATTCTGTTTTGTCAGTATGCTGTAGTGAGACTCATGCACTGCCTTATCAAATATTTTGTGTGCATCATTATTCTCAGCAGTATGTAAAAGAATCTTGAAATTTAGATGGAGATGTCAGGGAAAGTGGAGTGACAGCTGTCCCCAGTTGATTTTTGATCTCTGTGAGGTTAGTATTTGATGGTATGAAAATCATTAATAATGTAGTGCAATGTGTTAGATATGTTTGTTAAACCTACTTAGTATCTGCACTGTTGTCAAGGAAGTTATTCATCTTGTTATTCCATGCTTAGGCTGTCCGTGTAGCATTTCAGTACCAGTGTAAAGTTTGTAAGTTGATGGTGAACATTCTTAAAGTAAGCTAAAGCAGCTGATGAGTGATACCTCTTCGATGTCTGCTTTTACATATTATCTTTTAACTCTTCACATGTTTGCACACAATTAGCTTACACCTCTTTGAAGTGTGCTAAATCAACCAATTTCAGACTGACAAGTCCAGAAAGTTGCTTCCCGTGATGACACCATCATGACAGTTACAAGTTGGTGCTCAGTACTCATGTGCTTTACAGTCTGCTGAGTAAGAGATGAGCCAGTTACCCCCCCCTCCCAGGAGTCTTTACCTTCACCATCCATATGGATAGTGTTCATGAAAGCTATTCTGGTGCTGTTGTGGAGACTGGTGCTCTCAGAGTACTTGCTGCTTGTTCGAAAGATCTTTACTGGGAAGGTTGCAGTGGGAAGGGGAAATCTTTCTTTTTGACAAGAATCTTTAAGAAAACATATTTCTGTAAAGCTTTGAAATCTGATATTATTAACTTTCTGGAGGTTTTGCATGTGTGTATGGTAGCAGGCAAAAAAAAAAAAGAGGGATTGTGAAATGCAGAACAAAAGAGAGGTCTCCGAAGAGCATGAACAAATCCAAGATTATATGAAATTACTCCCAGTTCTATGTTGAAGTGTATAATTAAATATATACTTATATTTTGAAAGGTAGGTTGTTATAGCATGAGAAGGCAAAAAGTAACTGCCAAAAGAATTTTTGTGTTATTAGTGGATATTAATTACTAAGAAAAATAATTTTTTTAATGCATCTTAGGGCATGCAAGTACTTGAATCTTCTAATGCAAATACATTTTTTGCAATAGAACAATATACCTTTGGACACCGAATGCTATGTAATAGTGGGGAGAAAAAGGTAGGGCTTCAACCTCATGCTTATGAAAGGCTATATTCATAACCCTCTCAAAAAAATTGTAATTTTTTAGTTGAAATATTTGAAAAAAAAATATATTGAAAGTCCTTTTTATGTAATACCAGCGAAGATCTTGTGATCCTAAGGGAGCTAACCTGTTTCCATAGTTGATTGGCCTTTTAGAGTCACTGTGCTTGCTTCCCTTATCTGAAAGATGCACAGTAGCTTTGGTGTGAAGGGTGATCTTAGGTCATCGTTGCTGTAGTCCAACAGCATCTGTTTGAAATATAAGGCTATTAACTCTAGCGTTATCATTATATCTAGTTATTTGCATATAATTCTGCCCTTGTTGGCTATCTTAAAGGATGGTTTTGTGTGCTTTTATTGTCCTATACAGGATAAGGAGTTTCTCTGTTTTTTCTGTGGCTGCTACCCTGTAAGATTGTTAGAAAGGTCATGTAAAAGTATTGATATGGATTTAATTTTTTTCTGTAAAAGTACACAATTATAATGATTTTATGAAACTTCTCTAATTAATGAAAAGTGCTTTTTAGTTATCTTCATATTCCCTAAATGTTGTGTATGTCTGATAATAGTGCCACATAGAAACGTACCTGCAGAAGTGTGCTAAACTTCATTTAGTTGTTGATGGTGGAGTATTCATGTCAAACTGCTCTTAATCTCTCAACTATTTCTTTTAGCCAGTCAGTCTTATTGTTTGAAATCCATTTGACTGTTTGTGGTTCTGGGTAGCGTGCACACTTCATTTGACTGTGTTAACAGTCCTGTTACTCCTGTTACAGTAAGCCCTATGAAATATTTTCTGTAGTGTGGTATCTTGTGGTCTTTGCTCAGTAGTCAGCTCTATGCTTATTTGGAGAGCAGAGTATTGCTAGAAATCTAAAATTAATCTTTTCAACTTCTGTAAGTTTTTAATCTACACTTTCTTTTTAGGGCTGTATCTTTTTGTTGCTTGTGTTAGGAAAATTTCTGCTCCCATAAGCTTGCTCAGTAAGCCTCCTCAATCATCTTTATCTCCAAATGAGTCAGAGGGGAGTCTTCAGCTTTCTTTATTTGAATACAGGGAGAGTCCACTGAGACATACCCTTGTGGGTTGTCCCCAAGTTTTTGGGTTACATCCCCTCTTCTATCTAGGGCTAGTGAGCCCTTCATTCCCCATTGGCTGAGGTATTAAGGGTTCACATTGTTCTCCATTTGTCCATCACAGCTCATCCCCCAAGCTAGTCCTCTCTTTCGTTTCCTTTGTTTATACGTACTTTATAATCTGGATTTTGTTTTGCCAAATTAGAACTAGCTTTGTATTACGTAAAGTCTATCCCACTTTGTCCTGCCTGGAAAACAATGTTTGCACATAGGTGCCGAGCTAGCATCTCCTGCTATATACTTTCAAGATAATTTTAACAGGATCTTTAAAATTGAAACTTTTTCTTAGCTTTTTCTTTATCTTGTACTGCATGGACCCCTTATCCTGCTTTTGTTCTTTCCATATTTTGTTTTGCAAGGACACTTTAGTCTTCACTTGGAAAGAGAGAATGGTGTATAGGAGGAGTAAATAGGAATGGGACAGCAAGTACTAGTTGTAGTATTCAGTTGAAACAGTTTAATTTACATCAGTAACATCTAAAAATTACAGTTTTAGTGTTGTTCAAAGCTGTCAAGTGTACAACTCTCATACGAATGGTATTACATATTAAAAATGCCTTAGCTGTGTGAATTTTCTTACTGAGCTAAGATGGGGCAAACAACCATTTATAAACAAGTGTTGTGATCTTGTACTGCTGGGACTTTTTGTCTGAGTTAAGGATAAAGAATCTGGTCCAAATTGACTGGGAAATGATCAGAGACTTAAACGATTTCATATTATTTAGAATAAGCCAAGAAATACTCCATAATTGCTGACAGGTGGTCTAGAATTGGACAGTGAAATTGCCTACGTAATTGTAGATTGATGATATTTCATATGTATCCATTTTGATTTTAACACCAATTCACTCGTCATCACATAATTATATATAAAGAGACTTCACTAGATACCTGTTATTTCCTGGAGATCCATTACAGTCCATCTGACAAAATATAGTTTAAAAAACTGAATACATGTATTATAATATAAGGATTTTCAAAATAAGGGTTATTTACCCATTAGACTGTAAAGATTTCCTTGGAATCACACTTCACTCATGTTCAGGGAAATCTGAGATGAATAGGATGAGCTGCACTGAGTTGTATAACAAAAATGCAGTATACTGGAGGCTGTGGAATGTTCAGTTCATGCAAGATTTTGCTTGATTTTATCCATAAGCTAAAATGTTGGGTCGCTGCAGCCAGTTAGGCCACAGTCCTGCACGTAAGGAATCCCACTAAATACAGTGGGATGAATCGTCTTTAAAGGTGAGCGCAACCAGTAACTACTACCAAAATAAAGACCTGGGCATATGCTCTCAAAATTCCCTCGAAGCTGACTTTTGAATCTCAGATTAGCAGCTGTGTAGGTACCTTGTGTAGCTGTTGGAGCAGTATGCAGAGTATACTGAATGTTTACGTAGGAGAATTGGTATCTTTGTAGGTATCTATAAGATTATAAATCTATAGATACCTAAGACTTTTAAACTTTGCATTTTCAAAAGTTTTTTCAACAGAAGGCTATATCTCTTGAATATGTACTATATGTGCATAATCAATTGTTAAGTAAGATTATTTGCGAAATTGCTCC
Organism: Tetrao urogallus; assembly: GCF_951394365.1. Lineage (NCBI taxonomy): Eukaryota > Metazoa > Chordata > Aves > Galliformes > Phasianidae > Tetrao > Tetrao urogallus. Next base: position 5,294,666 of record NC_136827.1, on the reverse strand, counting down.
GGTGAGAAGCAAAACTTCTTTGTGTCAGGATCATCAATAACACGAAAGCCAATTCTAGTGAGGTGGCAGAGGAATAAATGAAATACTGGTGTGCATTTTCAAGGCAGGATTTTGCAAATCGAAATTCACACCAAAGTTTTAACTGTGGAGTTGTTGGCTGTTTGGGGGTTTTTTTTGCTGCGCTTTTTTTTTTTTTTTTTTTTTTTTTAAATATTTAACGCTCATCTTTAGAGATATCTTACATGAAAGTAAGAACGTGATTTTACTCCAGCCTTTATCCCAGTGGATGAAGTTATGACTGGAATATATTCCGTATTCCAAGTCCACTGTGGGGGTAAGTCTTCCTCCATGTGAGTCTGGACTTTATAAGCCTGCTCTGTTGGAAATATCATAGGCAAGCATTTAGAATGAGAATTTTTTCTGATTTGAGTTTCTTGGACTCAAATCTTTTATACCTCTACTAGCTTTAGGTATATTTTATTATCAGTAAAAGTTAAGAAGGAATTATTTCCTGCTTGCTAAAAATGTATAGAAACTCTTCTTTGTCAAATCAGAAGTGAGTATTTTCAAATATCTAGTATGTTTAAAACATGTATACAAACAAGTGATACTGCAGTGGACAAGCTCTGAAGAATCTGTCACTTTCTGTCATTTGAGTCTGAGATGTGATCTTCTGAAAGTTTTCTGCAGCTTTGGGTGAAAACCTTAATACAAAACGTGTGTTGAAGTATCCAGAATTACAAAAAGTAAATGCGCCTTAAAAATGCTACTAATTTTCTAATAAATGTATGCATCTTTATTGACATAAGGTTTAACTGATTAACTGCAGTACATTGTAACCCAAGCACTCTTGACTGTTTTTCAAATACCTTGGACCAGGTCAGTATCATTTGTACAGCAGACTGCTTCCGATTGCTTATAGATAGGGTGGTCCATCCCCTGTGTGCCCTACCCCAACTATCGAGGACCTGTTGCCTTGGGTAGCCTTGGCCTCTGCTGCTGCTGTACTAATGCCTTCCTGAGATATGGAACCTCAGTGTTTTTGTCTGTTTCTCTAGACAACGAGCGCAGCTACTTGAAGAGGATTTTGCAGAGGTCTGTACGGTAAGAGCCCCTGTGCTGAGGCAAATAATCCTTGTGCTGAAGTACTCCAAGTGAAGAGCAGAGTGTGTCCCACTTGAATCAGTAACTTCTGGACTGAATGATCAAAATAAAAGAGAGCTGAAGCAAGTTTTTAGGATTTTGTAGCAGATCTGAGGTTAAGTGGTGAAAGATTGGCTTTGAATCATAGATCATCATATTATCCATAATATGGACTTCCCCTTTTTTTGTATGTTAATGTTGCTTGTAGAATGTTTGGAAACAGACTTAGGTTCTAACTTCAGTGAATCAGTATTAAGTTGAAATAACTTTGCCAACACATTCCTGTTTTTCAATATGTTTTTAAACTGCATTTTGAATGAGGGCAAATTGCAAATAGTAAATGTCAGGGATTTACTTGAGGTATTACAATTCTAGAAGCATGAAGCTAGTGCGTGTTTGTCTCATTTCTGTCATTAAGTTTATCCATAGCTAGCAGTGGTTTAAAATGCTTAGGAGACGTGGTTACAAATGACCTGTGGAAGGTCAGAGATTCCTCAACTACCTGAATATATATTACAAGCATGTCATTAATAAGAAGTGAGGAAAAACATGCTAATTGACTTTTCAAAAGCTGATTTTCATTGACAGAATTGAAAGACTTTTATTTCCAAGTCTCAATCGGTTACTTCTTTGTGGACTATAGTATATTGAAATAGGAAGTTGATGCAATCCTTTTGGATGCTTATTTTAGTCCTGTATGTTATCTTACTACATCAGTACAATTAATCCATTGTGTACTAGGGCTGCTCCAAAAGTAACGCCTCCTACTTTATTATGTTGGTTCACAGCATTAAAGGAGGATGTTGGTTGTATGGCAGTACAAGATCAACATTTCACCAGGATTCTCTTATTCTATTTTGTTGCTGTGTGATGGCTGGTAGCAGTGGGGCAGTCTGACAAAATGGTATCTGACATGGAAGTGCATTTGAAGCAAAGGGGTAGACTTTAATTCCTCCATGTGTAAAATGTTGCCACTGTCATTGACTTTTTCATGTTTATGGAGACCAGACAGTGGTTGTGAAGATGTGGGTGGTGTGTGAAAGACAAGCTTCATTCAAGATGGTCATTTCAGATTCTTACAAGCACAGCATGCAGGCTCTTGTTCATTGCTGTTGAAAATGCACTACTAACAGTGGTGACTATGTTGGAAAAATAGTTGTTTGCAGCTGAGAATTTGCTCTCTGAAATGGTGTTATTGTGCTCTTTGTATCTGTTGTAGTCTCCATGGAAATAAGTAGGAGCCATTATTTCCTGACTGACCTACTGTTTGCTCATTGATATTATTTTTTTATTAAATCTATGTGGAGTAGTGATTTGAACATGATTTTTTTTTTTTTTTTTTAAGGTTTTTGTCTTTGAAAATTTTATTGTCTTTGACATATCAAACCTAGATACTCAACATGTGGGTGCTGCTGTTGTGTTAGCTGAATCAAGTTAGCATAGAGAGACTGAAAGGCCTTCTTAAGATGTATACTTTCGTGTCTAAAATCCACTGGTTGTAATTCTTACCCAAACCATCCAGTCTTGCATATGGTCATTAAATAATGTTAATATATGTAGGATAATAAATACAAACATTTGCTTTGTCCATTAAGACAACGTGGGATTTTGTTGTTGTTGTTGTTATTATACTGGTGTAGCACAATCTAGGTAAGTTGTCTCTGGATATTTCCCTTTAGTGTGTGCAATTCCATGTTCTGGAAGGTGAGCTGCCTACCAAATGGTTACAGCTACAGTTAATGGATTAAATCATTTGTCTAGATGCAATGTAAGGTGTCTCCTTGGATTCATAAAGCCATGCATGGTTAGGTTCATAAAGTCATGAGTATCTGACAGACTGCTTTCTTCTTATTGGTAACGAAGGTGTGACACCAGAGTATTGATTTGGATCTTCAGTTGCTTTGCGTGCAAATGATTACAGAAGATGCTGAGTGTTGGAGAGGGTCTGACATTACGTATCTGTATAGATAACTGTTCAGTGTTAACAGGTGTCAGCCAAGTATTTTAAACCATAAAGTTAGTTTTTTTCCTTTGTGGTTGACCAAAGTGAATCTCGGCAAGTGAAAGAATCACGAAAATGAAGAGAATCTGCCAGTGTCTTGATCCTGCGAAAAGTAATTGTGTCAAGAAAGTTAGTCTGTTCCATACATACTAAAAAAAGTATTTGAAGCAGTGGTAGTTCTTATAGCCTTGCAACACTTGCTGTTAGCAGACCTGAACCTCTTCATTTAGTCTATGGTTTAGACATCCAGGCAATCCCAGGTTGATTTTACTGTGTCTTAAGGTGCATGCTTACTGGAAAAATTTTCATCCTTGAGGAGGAAAATGATTTAGGTGGGATTGAGGAGAGCTTTTTTGGGGAGAGAGGAGGACAGAGGAGGAACAACTGAGCCACATTTCCAAATCATGAATCTGAAGAATAAAGACTTTGAATATGTGCAGAGGGGAAAGTATTTCCATTACAGAAGTTTTAGCATCATTTGAATGTATTAGAACTAGAGCACTTTTTTTTTTTTTTTTTTTTTTTTTTTTTTTTTTTTTTTTTTGCAGATGGTAAAGACAACCTTTAAAACATGTCTTACTGCTCTGATAACATATTGTATCTCTTTGTGCTTATGTTATAGTCTAGGGATTTTGTGGAACATGAATTTCTTTCAGTTTCTTCATTCCTATGAATTGGCTTGCTTTATAAATTAAGCCTTGAGTTATACTGCTAGGTAACTTTTACCAGACTGTCCATGGGGGGCAAAGGAGGGGTCTTGACTGTGCATAATGAGCAAATTGAGAATATTTATGTGAGCATGCAAAGCACAATAATTAGTTCTGTGTAACTTTCCAAATACGAACCATGAAAGGAAATAAAATATTCATATAGGGCAGAAATCTGAAATAATGTAAGACTTAAAAACTGCATTTGTAGGCTTTTGTTAGATATATTTGCATATTTTTTTGGCAGTGTGTTGGCTCTTTTAGAGCTTCTACATTTGTCTTGTATGGCAAAGGAAAAACAAAATTTCTTAGGTTAGCTGGGATCTAGAATTTTTATAAAATGAAGGACAAAGAATAAGAATGTAAATTAGCTGCATATTTTAACATTGATGTGGGGTCAGCTTGAGGGAGGGAAATCAAACCAGACATTATAAATTTCCTTCCTGATACAAATCACCACTCAATCAATTGAAAACTGCTTTTGTTAAATATAAATCCTAAAAATAAAAGTTACGTAAATACAAACTTACAGTCATGCACTTCTCGTTTGCTGTGTATCTACCAATAGCAGGAGACATAGCATACAATTTTCTGCTTCGAGTGCACAGCTAAAAGAATCTGCCTTGTCTAATTCTGCGAGTGGAGTAAAATGATCTCTCTGAATCTTGGGTAATATCCAAATGTACCTCTGTGGCATCTTTTCGGAAATAGTTTTCCTGCCTTCCAAAGAATTCCAGTCTAGCACATATAAACCACGTATGCTACATTATTTTATGTCCATTTGCATGTAACTTGAAAACTCATGAGTATTTTTCACAGATAAGCAGAGGCACGTTGTCCAATCCATATTGTATTGACTCTTCCTGTTATAGGAATAGTCTCAGATTGATGAGTCACTATTCATTTTCATTTGAAGCTTTTCATGTGTGTGTTTTTTTTCCATGCTATCTGTCAACTAAAAATAACTCAGTTGCAAAACTGTCAGACATATTTTATGAAGAAATAATAAAATCTACTGCTGTGAACATGTCACTTCAGGCAAAAACAGTTGCTTTTGCTGGCTAGAATGTTTCTCTGATGTCTTTAAATAACTTCATTAGTCAATAAGATACGGTTTAATTATTTAAGTGACAGAAAAGATGAGCTTTCAGTATTTGCACTGACCCACTGTTTACTTTGTGGAGTGCTTCTTTATGTTAGAACTGTGAGCACTTGAAAAACCCCATCTGACTGGCAAAATATCTTTTTGTTTACAAAACTGAATCTTTTAGCCACTGCGAGCTCTTGAATGTTTCCTGCTGGGATCCCAAGCTAACATATTTTTGCCAGCAGGCACTACTTTCAGCTCATGGGGACCTGCTGTCACCAAAAGAGATTTTCTTTAACGTGTCTTTGCTTTCTGTTGCTATGTCTGTGGTGACTGATCCTTAGGAGCACTTCACTTCTTCTGAGGAGCAGTTTGTTATGCACTATGCTTTTCTCGGACTGGCATCTTTCAGCCCTTTATTGTCAGCCTTCTCCTCCATCAGCAAGCACCTATTTCTCTTCACCAGCTGACTGTTAGTTCATAGTCTGTCTGAGAGTATGAACTCAAGTAATTTTCATCATGTCCGTCAGTGATACCGACACTACTTATTTGAGTGTCTGTGTGGTAGTTTGAGCTTATTTTATTTACAGAAGACATGCATAGTGGGCAGAGTATGAGCTTGTTTTCAGAAATTACGATATTTGCTTGTATCAGTGAGCCCATTGCAGTGAACCCATTGAGCTCCTACATAATCATGCTTGCACTTCCCTGTTGAGCAAAAAGTGGAGATGGTAGAGAATTTGTGAGGAAGAATGGAGAAGAGGAAGTGCTAATGCAAATTGACCATGAACAGAAAATATTCACTACTTTCTCCCGAGTTTTTTATTATCCCAAAATGGTTCAGAAAGTTCATTTATGTTTCTGCTACACAAATAATTTTCTGTTACTGGGATGCTTGCCAGATACTTTTTTTTCCCCCTTTTTTCTTTTGAAAGGAGAGGTCAGCTGAGGTAGAAACTGCAGAGGTTGAAAATGGCAACGTATGCCTCAGTTAAACTAGTGCATGAAGAGAAGATTATGGGAAGGTTTTATTTTGCATCTTCATTACCGTCTTTATTTTAAATCTTGTAATTTAGCCTTTGTTGCACAAGGAAGGTAGTAACAATGACATTGTGGTCTTCACATGATCTTTTCTCAAGGAAGGCAATGAAAATGCTCCTAATTAAATAATTTAAGAGGAATAGAAAAAAGCTTTGAAAATATTTCAGGCAGAACTCGTTTGGCTTGTGTGGCGTAATGTGATGAGACTTAGATGTAGAACGTTCCATGGTATTTTTTTTTTTTTTTTTAAAGCCTGTATTTCATTTTTGTTTGAAAGCATATTTATCTTGTAACTTCTGTGGAGTGCAGCATTTCTCTACCACCAGTTCTCTGGAATCTTTCTGAAAATTCCACGAATGACACGTTCCCCATGGTATCACCATACTCAGCAAACTGAATGCAGAGAGAACAGATTCACTACTTGAAATTTTCGGGAAGCACAGACTTTTTTTTCATCTGCAAAAAACGAATAAGTAGTGTACAGCATATTTGAAGCAGGGGCGCTTTATTTTCCCCTTAGCTCTTCTATAGTACATGTGTTCTGTAGGCTGTTAGTAATACATGGAAACTTTTGGGCTGAGAAATAAGTAGTCCAGCATTCTGCAGATTTATACTGTTATTGTCCAAATGTGTTTCCTTTTTCACCTTTGACCAGAATCTTTATTTAGAGCAGTGGATGAAAACTAATGTTAATGAGATCCTTTGTCTTTCCTCGGAAGGATTGAAACATATTCTGCAAATCAAATATAAAAGTAGTTTTCTCCTGGCATGGAGGTGTAGAATTTCTGGTGAGAAAATTGAGTTTGACCCATGTGCTAAGTATCTTTTTGTTCATATAGTGATGACAAAGATAACATGGCTTTCTTTTGTAATTAGAAACTGAAGTTACGGGCTGTAGGGGAAGGGAAACAGAAGGCCTTTACTCGAGGACATATCCTTACAAACTGCAGAAAGTTTTACTTCCAAAATAGATGTATCCTGTACTTTCAAGACTTTTGTGCTGTGAGAGTGTCTTTATTTGTGTTTGCAAAATGATCCTGATATTGTAAATTGACACTAGGCAATAGCTTTTCTAGAGCCAGTGGAACCTTTCAGTGACCTTGAAAGGTCACTTTTAAGTAGCTTCCTGTTCTCTGTCCACTTGCTCGAAACTGCATTTTCGTAGAAGTCACTATTAAACAACCTTTCCCTTTTGATAGTTTCAGAGTTTTAATAATTTCATACTTTCCTATCACTGAAGAGAATTTCCTTTCTGTTCTTTTCCTACAGATCATGTAAGATCAACCAATGATCTGTTATCTGATTTGGTTTTGTAATAATAATTATGGAATTATGGAATTTAATTTTTTTGGATCTGGCTGTACTGACTGGTCAAATATGTGATATTGCTGGTCCACTGAACCAATTGTCTTCATGGTATAGGTATAGGTAAGGTCTGATCTCTTTAGAGCCATTCTTTAGATAGCTTTGATCATTTTGTCTTTCTTTAGACTGAAAAGGATGAACTTGCATAGTTCCTGAAGATTTAAAAATTATTACTGTCTTCATCCTCTCAGTCACTGTGCGATAAGAGTTCGTTACAACCAAGCTTTCCTTCTGTAGTGCGTGTTGAGAAGCTTGGGCTTTTTTTTTTTTTTTTTTTTTTTTTTTTTTTTTTTTTTTTTTTTTTTTGCAGAGCTGTGCCAAGAGGAATCACGATTTCAACTTCTGATTATCTGTGGTCATCCCTATGAGATGAAAGGACATTGCATAATAAAGTCACTGCCATAGAGCCATTTCTCTTTTTCTGCTACGGCTTTGAATAAGCTGGTACTTCAAAGAGTACACCATCTGCCTTATTTCAGAGATACTTGCTTCAAAGCTAGCCACATTTAACAGAAAGGCAGGTAGTAAAGACCCTCCAACACCTCTCTCAGTTCTAAGAGGGGAGAAAAAACCCAACAACAATCCCCAGTTGATTAGTTAGATTTTATACTTTTTCAGTAAGATCAGGAAGAGTGTGGTACAGTGATATTTTTAATAATATATCAAAAAAAGAAGAGATGTTGTTTCATCTTCTTGTCCAACAGATCATTTCTTTAATCAGTTCTGTAGGCAAATTCTTTGTCCAGAAACAAAGCATTATCAAGGAAAAGATTTCTTCATAGAAACCAAGCTTAGAATACATGTATTTGAATTCAGACTTTCCTTTATGAACTGTGATCTGTACTTGATAGGATTTTGTGTAGTCTTATGTCTTACTCAGAGAAGTTCAAACTCATGACTTTACTTCCCGTTTTCCTTCTTGTGTGGTACATCACAAATACAAGTCTTTCAGGGTTGTTTTTCACCCAGAGGCCTTAATTTCCATAGCTGAATGTCTTAATTATTGACAAATTATCCACAGAATAAAGTAAATTGCAGTCTTATCAGTATGAGGAGGTACGTTTTTTTTTTTTTTTTTTGTTTTGTTTTTTTGTTGTTTTTTTGAGAAATTGGTCTATCCTTTTTGAATAACATGATAGTTTAAAAATAGTAAGTTCGGAAAATTTGGAAGTACAAACTTAGAAGGAAATTGCTTTTCCCTAGATCAGCAATATCTCTTAATGTAGAGACAGTAGAAGTGGGAGTACTTAATACCACTGAAGGTACACTTACTGCTCAGAAGTCTTAAATAAGTCAGGTGGCATTTCTGTAGGATGCACAGTACTAGTAACACATATATTTCGTACCTGTAGGTTTTTTACAACTGCAGAACTTGAGTTCATCTCACTGGACATTCTGGAGTACCAGTGGGACTTCCTTAACAAATGTAAGATGGATCATCTCTTCATTTTTATCCTATATCTATCCCCAGCCAATTGAAAAGCGCCACAGAATGTGAGTTCTTCTTTGATGTAAGAGACAGAATAAACTGAATGTTCTCCTTCATTGCCAAAATAGGAAGTTTGAGTAACTTTCCATGCAAAACTTAAGTGATATTCATGTAGCCAACTAAACCCAATAATGCACGGAAATTTTCTTGGTTATTAGTTTTTATAATGCAAAGAAGAAATTCTGATGGTTTTAGGTTATTATTAAGAATATAACATGTTAGAACTGTATTTTTATGGTAACTGAGGTGTTGCAGGAATTAGTGGAAAAAGCCTGTAAAATTTGAAATTTCTGTAGCTTCCTAATACATTCACAGCTAACTATTTTTAGTACTGTCTGTAACATAGCTGAAGTAATGAAATGCTGGAAATAGTCATTTCCACAGAGCTGAAATTTTCTTTCCTTTTTGCTTTGCTTCTTTCCTCAGTGATAATTCTAATAGCACTTGCTAGTGTTCGCTTATACTGATTTTTGTTTGGTTGGTTTTGTTTTCAGTAAAGCGTGCTTAAATACTGAACCTACAAATACTGCATCCAAACTGTATCTTTCAACTTCAAGATGTTAAGGAACAAGCTACATTATTAATTACCACTGCAATTACAGACACTGCTCAGGAAAATAAAACCTGCTTTTGAAAGCTATTTGGTAAAAGCAAATGGAATTAATTCAGCTATTTGCTTATTAAGACTGATTTTCGTCTTTTGAAGTGTTGAAGATTGTACTTTATTTATAACATGGACGGCCATCCTACTACAGAAATATAAAAGGAAAGGCTAAAAGCAGTGGGTTTGCTCTCTGCGAATCAGATAGATTCGATGTAATGCCCTGTGAACTATTTCAGAATGTTCCCTGTGAAACTGTGGTGTGACAAGGTGTCACCTTTGACAGATTGGTGGTGAAGATGGCACAGGCCTGAATTAATAAAGGTCAAAATCGTCAACAGGAAGAGCTGCCTAGTGGCATGTTTTCAGGCATCCATACATAGTATCTGTATTGAAACTGCTGATACATGCTAGAAAGTGTAGGCTTTGAGGAGGATCTAGGATCTTCTGGAATGCCTAAATATTTTGTAATTTTAAAGATATTTCCGCAGATAGGGAGTTTTAGTATGTTTTGTAAAGTAAAAGCAAAGGCAAATGCTATGGTGCTTGACAATCTACATTTTTTTATTATAGTGAGCTTGTATTATACTTTACTGTTTTGCTATGAAAAAAAGAAGTATTTCTATGGAGGACAAATATTGATGTGGAACTTCATTTTATACTTTGGAAGAAAGTCCATGAGCAATTGATCTTGTGGGATAGAACCATGATCCTGAAGTGACAGATGAGCTGGACATGAAGCAGTCATCCAGAATATAATGTTCATAAGCTGATGAATTAAGAAAGTGACTAGCATAAAATGGTTTTATTCAAGTAACTCTGACAAAAGGATTGTGAGGAAATAAGTCTTGCTTTCAGCTGTGCATGTGAAAGTTCCATCCTTGCAAGCCTAACTTAAATTGATTTCATATGTTTACATGTTCTGCAGAAATAAAAAGCAAGTTTAGAAAGATTTTCAGAGTTTCATAAAACCGTCTTGTACCTGGTCTTACTTTTATCTCTGTTAATGTCTTCTATCTGTTCTTATAACTTCATGCATATGTGGCTATTCATCAGACTTGTTGACTTAAGTGATCATTTATCTGCCTACCTTATCTGCTCATTTTTTATTTTGCTTAATGTGCAACTTTCAGGGAGGAGCAAATGCTGGAAATAACATTTGCAAGGAAATTTATGCAGTGTATTTCATTTCCCTGTAGAAATTCTCTTTGTTTCACATTTTCTCCCATTTTTCCCTTAGATAGAAGAATGTAAAAGACTAACTCTGTTCCAGTAAGAAGAGATCACGGATCCATTTCTGCTTCTTCTGGCACAGAGTTCTCATTCTAACACTGGAATGATTACAGTTGTTTTTTTTTTTTTTACAGTATCTTTTAAAGGCATATCATAAAACATTTTTTTTTTCCCCATTGATAGTGGCTGTTTGAAGTAGGTGCAGACTCTCCTAGGTGTTCTGTTTAATTCTTTCTCTAAGTTGTCGGCAACCTGAACGTGGTCTCTTGAAAGAGAGAGTTATAGCAAAAATAAAAAAGATATGTTGTTTAGATTAAGCTCTATTTTTATATCTTACTAATTTGTCTTACAGCTCACAATAAATGATAACACTATCCTTTCATACTTGAGAAGAATACCATTGATTATAAAGCCATATTCTCAGGCCCCTGTAGAATGCAGACACAAGGATTGCTACAGGCTGGAAACAAAGCAAAATAGTATCTAAGATTTGCCTTTTCTGTTAACAAATGTTCAGTAGTTATTATCCTGTACATATTAGTTACAGAAGCAGTAGCTATTTTACAGAATATGTTTTAATATATTCAAGTTTACTCTGTAGTTCAGCTACTAAATGAGCAGTCCAGAAATTGAATTCTGTCAGAACTTTTTAATAGTTTAACAGTTCATCAAGAATATCACAAGGTGTTCTGGTAACCAAAGGGCTATCAGAAAGGCAGAAAATCAGAAGACCCCTATGGGCCCCTATGCTTCTTTCATTTAAAGGGATACAGAGTTAATGTTTTGATATCCCATCAAACGTCTGAATTTTTGTGAGTAACGTTAGGTCATTTAGCCAACTTGTACAGGATGTCTAATCACATTTTTAATAGGTCATCCTCTTGCTTCTGTTTGCTGTCCATGTTCAGTAACTAATGCAACTATTGTGTTACAGTAAATATATATATAAATTCTTGCATGCCACTGAACATGGAACTCTTTAAACAGTACTGTATGTTGTTGTTATTTTGAATCAGAAGACATATTCACTATACAGTGTTTAAACAGAAGACCATAAAATTATCATGTGGTGTTGAGCAGGGCTGGTTGCAAGGCTGACCCATCTGGAGTGCTGCAGGCTCACACAAATCTGGATTCCAGTCCTTTGGGGGGGGGGGGGAGGGGGGGGAAATAAAATGAGGAGGTACGGAAGCGATTTCTGGGCAGCAATACATCACAGGAAATACAGATACAGTATATATGGAGTATAGTAGAGATGCATTGTATGAGCAAGGAAGCATTCTGAGAGCAAATGTTTGCAGGTTTACAAACGTCTTTATACTTTTTAAAGGCTGTTTTGGTTCTTTCTCCATATTTGGGGTTGAGGTAGAATGTTTTGTTTGTTTGTTTGCTTTTTTGCTTTACTGAACAATTTACTGTTTATAACCACTGTTTTTAGAACAAGATACTTTTTGGTGTTATCTTTAGGCCTGCTATTCTTAGAGGTGCTGATTTGTTTTTCTATGCACAATTTATGGCTGCATGTTGGTAAATTTAAAGTACATGTTTATTTACAAGAGGAAAGAAGTTGAAGTGTCTCTTCAATTCATGTTGCTGTGGGTTAGAAGTCCCATTATCTCTGTATGTTGGGATCCCAGAGTATGGGTTCCCCTCAGACTGGGCACATGAGTTTTCTTCCAGCAGTTGATGTCTCCTGCATTTTGAACTTTGGCAATTTGTTTTCTGCTGTTGTTCTAAAGTTCTGAGAAAACATTCAGTCTTTGAAATGGTAGGTGATATTTCAAGGATGTTTTCTGTTTAGTTACAGGTGTAGAGCTTAAATCCTCAGAGAGGTTTCCTTAGCAGCTCTGGGTTTATTACCCACCCTCTTGAGATTTTGAACCCTTTGCAGCCAGACTTCCAGAAAAAGGTAGCATGGGTTCAAAGGTAAGCAGGTGGCTTATTTGGGAAGAGATCTAGGAAGGGAAAGATCTGAGATGGTTCTCAGATACTTGCTAAAAAAACAAATAGTGAGCTATGCTCCTTCCTGCCTAGCTCTGTTTCACAAGAGGAGGGAGGTGATCAGTAGTAGACCTGGAGCTGCTAAAGGATCTGTGGGGAAGGATCTTTGGGTTGTTCTGGTTTTGTTTGGATGTGTTGGGCGCTGACACACAACTTCAGTCAGTTCTGTAAACTGACTTATATCTGCATTTTGTCTTTGATCTGAGCATTTGCATTTTTTTGGTATGTAAGCGCAACTTTTCTTAATTGGCAAAACATTATTCAGCCTGTTTTAACTGTTCCTCGTAGTAAATAGTAGCATCAGCATACCATGATACTTGATTTTTATAGAGTTTGCATTTGACATTTCCTGTATAGATGGCAAAATCAGAATAATGGTACTGCATTTCATTCCACTTTGTGTGTTTTGTTACTGTTAGAAAACCTTGCCATTCTGACTCCTTGTTACACACTTGCTGGCAACATTTGTTTGAGTTTATACATTAATTAGTACTGGCAGGAAGAAGGAGGGTGCAGGAAAGGAGACGTGACCCAAAAATGTGCTTAAGTCATGTTTTCTCCTGAGATGTCTGTTTTTGCAAAGTATGTCTATCTTGCAATATACTGTGTATATCTTAGTAGTATCTGTGTGTAATGCTGTGGCTTATCTTCAGACTCTGAGGGTTCAAGCAAGAGGATTAATAACTATTACTACACTACCAAAGTAGGAATTTCTGGTTACCTACCGGCATTTGCTTTACTCCTCTGTATGCACTCATTAATGTTCTTTGTTTTTAGTTCCTTTTGTGTTCATTAGAAAATCTCCCTTACAGCCACAAATACAGTAGAGAAGAGGTCTGTAAATTTTAGAGGACTTGATTGTGGAAGCACAAAAGGGAGATGTTTCTGCTTCTTTGCCATTTTTGCTTTTGTCTACATTTTGTCTACAAGGAGTGTAGAGAAGACATGCCAATAAATGCAGGCATGAGTGATTCAAGGGCGTGAGTATGCTTTTCTATGTCAGTTCACATACAGTCTACCCAGTAAATGTGTTAGATGTGAACACAGCAACAGTTGGTGTACCATATAAGGCTATTGCAGATTGCTTCCACTGTGCAGGAGGAGAACCATTGAATCATTTTGTTGAATTACAAGTGTCTCTACAGTCAGCCTACCTATAATTCTGCCGGGCTGCTGCTGAGAAGGTGATGACTACCAGCTCAGCTCCTGGGATTATTCATTTTTTTTTTATGTATGGTTTAGATTTGTCTACAGCTATAATGGAATGAAATTTTGAATTTTGGAAAAGTTTAAAATTTTTGGAAAATGTACATTTAGATGTTTTCTAAGGCTTCTGAATGATGTGCTAAATATGTACGTATTTCTACTGCACGTGAGCCTTATTGGAAGCTCAGTGCTATCACAGGAGACAGCTATTGGTGACAGCAGTCCTTAAGAGCAGGGAGCATGTGACTCGTGAATAACAGTACAGCTTTCATGTTCATTTCTAGTCGCTTTTGTAGAAGTTAGAGCTAATGTGTCATGAAATACTAAGCCTTTGCTTAACATAAATGCCACAGACAAGGACAAAAAGTTAAATAACACATTCTGGAATGAAGTTTTTCATTTGCATCTGAATATTTTTATCAAGACTCTTGTGACTTTTTTCCACTATGAAATATGTGCCAGAAAGTTACAGAGAATCCGTTCATTTTCTGTCGCTTATTTATACAATAAAGCACACAAAGCAATCTTTAACTATGACTGTATGGGATATCAAGTTATCTTTAATTATCACTGCAGAATAGTTGCAAAATCAAATACCATTGGCAATCAACATTCATTATACAATAACATGATTGCATCTGTTCATATTCTTAGATAAGCAGGGAAAATCAAAACAGTGTCTGATTTATCCACTAAAACTGTCTGAGCAAAATATTGTATCTAACTCTCTTAATATCTCTCAGTGACTTTGATCTGATTAAAGTCCAAAGGCACATAACCACAGATGCAAATTTTCCAGGGCCTCAGAAATTAAATGCTGCTGCATTTCAACAGACTGAATAGCAGGAACTATACTCCAGCTGACGTGATTATAGGCATAGTGTAAACTTATGATAGAGAGCTGTCTAAATCACTGAGGCCGCAGGTGCAGGATTATAGTAAACCCCATTGAAACATACAGTGTTCTGCCTAAATGCATGAGTACAAAATTAATTAGGCAGTTGATCACATAATAAAAGTATGATGGATAATCTAATGGAAACTACCAGCTCAAAGTCAATAACAAACTTGATTCTTTTATTAGCTGCAGCTGATTTTCAGTTCCTCTATTTACAGGGTTTTGTGCTTAATAGAAGATAAGAAAAAAAAAGTTGATTTTTTTTTTTTGAAAATGGGAACTCAGTTACAGTATTTATCTCTGTTGGAAACTATAATGTGTAAGCAATGTAGAATTTGCAGATAGACATATCTGCAAGTAATTTTCTAAGATATTTGGCTGAAAAGCACATCAAAGCACAGTGAAATAATGAGACAGGCTCCAGCTGTTGAATTCCAACAGCTTTTGATTTGTGCTGTAGTAGAAGCTCCAGGTTTTGATTCTGTGTTGATTATTTCCATGGTACTGGAGTTGATTTGTGCATTATTTAAAAAATAGGCAGTAGATAGCAAATAAGGGTGAGTTTGGAAACTCCATATTAAAAGACATTTTGCTTCCTGATATAAATTATTGCTTCCTGTTCCTATGTTAGCTATAACCAGCTGTCTGGGTTTAAAAACAAACAAACAAACACAACAATATCTCTCACACATTCTTTTAAAATGTCTAATTAAAAGAATCATAGAATCACAAGGTTGAAACTACCTAGAAGATCATCTAGTCTAACCGTCTCATCATCATTGCCACCACAAGCACTACACATGTAAATAGTAGTTGAGGTAATCAGGAAATGGCATGAGTGAAAATTCTGGGGACCTCAGTGTTCAGGCAGCTTTACTGCTTTCTGTGCAGAGAGACTATTGTGGAAACAGCGTTGTTGTTGTTGTTGTTTTTTTTTTTCTATATTTTTGTAGGGCATATCTTCTGTTGGAACAGGTTGCCCAAGGATGCTGTGGATGCCCCATCCCTGGAGGCAT
Source organism: Tetrao urogallus (assembly GCF_951394365.1). Taxonomy (NCBI): domain Eukaryota; kingdom Metazoa; phylum Chordata; class Aves; order Galliformes; family Phasianidae; genus Tetrao; species Tetrao urogallus. The sequence continues at coordinate 5,278,877 of NC_136827.1, read as the reverse complement.
TCAAGGCCAGGCTGGATGTGGCTTTGGGCAGCCTGGTCTGGTGGTTGGCAGCCCTGAAACTAGATGATCATTGTGATCCTTTTCCACTCAGGCCATTCTATGATTCATTGATTCTTCTGGTACTGTGAAGGGATTACTGCCAGTAGAAAGCAACAAATACTTTGAAAGAACTTCGGGGGTCTTATAGAGTTTATAGTCATGAGTTTATAGTCAAATACATTTGTCATATTGCTATCTGTGCGTATTGATGTCGCTGCACAGATGAAGGTCTTGCTTGTTCTGGAGGGTACTCTTAAATAAAAGTCAGGTACTGAACAGCAGTCTTCCTGTTTTTTCTTTATAATAACAGAATGAAGATCAGAATACTTTGGAAGAAACTACGTCTCTTAGTTTTTCTCTGGATCAAGGTTTACTTCCATTATTACTCTGAATTTTAGAGATAGTTGATTGTAATTTGGCTGTGCATTATGTGAAGGCTGTAGCTTGTTTGTCTAAATGTCTGACTGGAGTATCCTATTAAGAAACATTTATTTTGCACTTGGTCTTGTCTGTTTTCACGGTGTTATTAGTTTTTATTTTAGTCTTGGTGATGTTTCCATTTCTTCTGTAAAGTAAATGTGGTAAGAATAAGAGTGTGATATGGGCTTACCTTCAGCCCCCTGGAGAAGAACTTGGGAGCTCTATAGAAGAAAAGCTGGAAATGAGCTGACAACAGCAAGCACTTGCAGCCCAGAAGGCCAATGATATCCTGGGTTGCAAGGAGGGGATGATGGTGATAGGACATTGGTGAATGGCTTTAAACTAAATGGGGAAAATGAGATTAGATATTAGAAAGAAATTAATCACTGCAATTGTGATGAGGCTTGGGCACAGGTTACCCACAGAGACTGTGGATGCCCCATCTCTGGAAGCATTCAGGGCCACGTTGGATGGGGCCCCAGGCACCTTGACCTAGTGGTGGGCAAACCTGTCCACAGCACAGAGTTAAGACCAGGTAATTTTAAGGTTCGTTCCAACCTAAGCCATTCTATGATCCTAAGTTACTTGGTTGTGGTCTAGAAAATCCTCAGTCTACTTAGTATGATGAGGTAGTCCTCAGTAGGACTTAAAAAGGTTTCGTCATGAAAAACAAGTTAGTAAACTTTTTTCACATGCGTTAGGAAGTTCATTCTGAATTTTCAAGAAACAGGTATCAAAACACTTAAAAGAACATTCTTAGGATAGACTGTGCCTGTGAATGTGATAAGAAATACAAGTTCTAAGTGTGACCTTGTACATGTTTCATATGTTTTTTCTGTGACACTGGTAGGTTGCTTTTCCTTTGCCATATTTCATTTCTCTCACTGAAGAAATGGCAAGCTTTCTGGTTATTGCTGGCCTGTCCAGCAACATGATCCAAACTTTGATTAGTTGAGACTGTAGCCAGTGTTTCATCTGGAAATAACTATGTGTGTGCTGCTCTTTTGGTTAAGAATATGGGTTAGAAGGAATGTTGTTAATTTTTGTTAAGCACCCAAATGGGAATAGGAAGATCCTTCAAAAGAGATAATGCCAGCAATTTTATTAGTTAAAACATAACTGTTGAGAAGCATATAAAAATTATCCCACTGTAACATTATGTAATTGTTCTAAAAGCTGGTTTAAAAAAAAAAAAAGAAAAAAAAAAGAGGTTCTGAAAACTGCTGGCAGCATTCAGTCAATCATGACAGTCTTCATTCCTGTAAGAAGAGACTCTCAGAACAGGTTAAAGATCATGGGTATTTCTGTAAATTAGCAGGGAAGAAGTCAAGTTTTAGCAGTTTGAAATTCTGTTTATTATGGATAAAAACTGATCCTCTCTGCAGTTTTAATTCACCTTTGCTTGAAAAGATGTTCCTGTTGGACTCAGAATCGTGAAATTATTTAGGTCGGAAAAGATTGAGTCCAAGCATCCACCTGATGCTGCAAGTCCATTGCCAAACCACGTCCGTAAGCCATGTCCACAAGTCTCTTCAATACGTGGGAATGGGGACCATACCACCTTCCTTGGCTGTCTGTTCAAATGCCTGCTACCCTTTGTGTGAAGAAATTCCTTCTGATATCCTGTCTAAAGCTCCCCTGGCATCACACAAAGCCACTGTGTTGTGTCCTGTCACTTGTCACCTGAGAAAGTAGACCAGCACCTTAACTGCTGCAACCTCCTGGTCAGGCAGTTACTGAATGCAGTGAGGTCTCCCATCAGCCTCTTCTTTTCCAGACTGAACAGCCCCAGTTCTGCAGCCACTCCTCGTCTCATTCTTTAGTCCATTCAGCAGCCTTGTTGCTGTTCTCTGAAAACATTCCAACAGCACAATGTTCTTCTTGTGGTGAGGAGCCCAAAGCTGCACTTGAGGTGCAGCCTCACCAGTGCTGTTAGAAGGAGAACCTCTTCCCTGGCTTGACTGGCTGCATGAGTTAAGAATCAGCTAATTAATAAGCTAATTGAATAAGATTGCTGGACACTCTGAATGCTAATGTAGATATTGATTTAATTTTTGTTTGTTTTGTGAACTAGGATTTAGCTTGACTTTTTTCTGGACTCATTTTATCATTTCTGTACTCTGTGTTCTAATGACAAATGTAATACTTAAGAAAATAGAGACCGAAGCATTAAGCTACATGACAGCTGATAGTACAATAAATGCAGCGTAAAGTAGTGAATACCAACACCATCTCTGTAACACGGTGTGGTTTTAAAGATCAAGATATTTACTAATAGAAAACAGAAATGGCTCTGTCAGTTAAACAGAAAAATAATAAACATTAAAAAGAAAAACGCTAAGTCAAATTTATGTTTTAATAATTGTAAATGCAAATCTTTAAAGATTTTTTTGCTTTGAAGGTGGGTAACTAGTCAGTAATATTGTATTGGATACAATGCTGCATTTTTAAAATGACCTTTTAAAGATGCTTTGTAAAATTAAAATTGAATGAGTGGTAATAAATGGTGATACTTCTATAAGAGGCAATGCTAGCCTGAAGCTTTTGCTGTTTGCTATCAACTTTAATACCATGTTATGTATCCTCTTTCATTATTTTCAAGCACGGGAAATATGATAATGCAGCACTTAAATGAGAACACTTCTACAGTATACTTAGTCCAGGCTTTCCTCTTGATTGAGTAATGGTGTTGCTGTTGTTTTCATGACACTTTTTCTGAGAAATGCTGTTATTTCTTTGGGTTTTTTTTTGGTTGCCTTTTATATATAGATAGATAGATATAGGATAGTATGCCATTTTCAGGTTCTCTGTTGCATTTTATGTGCAATTAGTTGAGTAAGAATTGACTGGTTGAAGAGGAAGCATTTCAGGTGAGCTGTAATACTGAGAAAGAAATGAAAGCTCTTTTTCCCAAAAGAGAGGAGAAACTTGAATGTCAGTGACCCTTTGAGAATTAGAAGTATAATAGTAAAAAAAAATCTAATGGCAGACATGAGGAGAGCAAAAGGTGAAACAAAGAGAGGGGAGGGGAAAAGGAGCTCCTAACTTGCATCATTAAACTAGTAAATGGTAGTAGCATGTTAGCCTCCCTATCAGCAGTGATTGGAACCAATCCAGGAATTCAGAATGGGTCTGTAAATGTATCTTCAATAGTAGCCTTTGGCATAGATTTATTTTTTCAGTCCTTTGGGCATTGAATTTCATTTCCCCATCTGCTAAATGAGAACAATTTATCCTAAATCAATGATAATCAGAGTAAACACTATTATTAATTTATTGTTTCCAGACTAGTGAAAAACAGTAAAATGAAGTTCTCTTCCTTTATCAGTGCTTTCCCTACCCCTTTTGCCCTGAGGATCCTATTAGCAGAAAGCTGAGCAACTCTGTTTCATCAGAAATAAATTATGCCTCACTTTTTAAATGTAAGTACTGAAGGGTTGTAAAGATTAGAAATACGTTTGAACCCACTATCACTTGATGTTATTTTCCTTGATGTTCTGAGCTTCTTTAGGGGAATGAAACAACATGTTCTTTTGAAAGCAAAGAGCAGAGTTGCTTTAAAAGAACACCAGCACAGACTTTGGTTGATGTACAAATAATTCAAAATTTGCACGGAAATATTTTAAGTGATGTATAGACAGTCTGACAGAGCTGTCAGAAATCTTGGTGTATATGAGAGGCAGAGTGCAGGGCACGTAAGTGGCAGAACTAGACACCCTCATTTTAAAAATGATTAGAATACTGTAATTCCCCAGAAACAGGAGGCTAATTCTCACTTTCTTCACAAAGGAGCTAAGAATGAAAAAACATGTTTAATTAATAAACAGTGTTGGCACTACTTTGGTAACAAGCTTCTGTAAATAAATCTCTTAATTGCCACAGTACAGAGCATTGTATACCAGTTCATTTTACTCTTTAAATTCTGCACTTTGTTTCTATTTTACCTTTCCTTTGGAAATAAAAGTAGTTTTGCCAGCCCCGTGGCCCTGAGAGCAGCTCCTGTCAGCTCTCTGTTTGAAGCAGTGTTAAAGCAAACAAACAAACAAAAAAAAAAAAACAAAACTTAAAACTTTCCCTTGAGTCCTCATGATAGCTGGGATAGGTCTCAGTGCAACCTAAATTGAAACTAAATTAAGCTGTGTGTGAAGCTTTTGTTCATGAATTATCTTTGTAAATTTCTAATTAAATTGTGTAGTAATAGACAACAAAAACCCCCATACCTTTAAAGGAGAAACAGAAGGACAGTGTATACATGTATTTGTGTGTGTATATGTATTACATTTTGTCATGAAGTGTGAAAAAATATTGAGGATTTCCCTAGGTGGATTGTTTGTTTGTTAATTTATTGTTGGTCTTGAGGATGCTCTGAAGTTTTGTAACTTAATCATCAAATTAACTTCTTTTGTATGTAACTGTCATAGGCAGGAGCTGCATTGCCTACATTTGTCAAGAAAGCAAGCACTAGAGTGCTTGCACTTGGCTGCGATGAGGCTGCTCATTGACGACTTAGATGAAGGGATTGAGTGTACCCGGAGTAAGTTTGCAGATGACACCAAGTTGGGAGGTTGCGTCGATCTGCCTGAGGGCAGGGAGGCCCTGCAGAGGGATCTAGATAAGCTGGATCGCTGGGCTGAGATGAATGGGATGAGGTTTAACAAGGCCAAGTGTTGGGTTCTGCACTTTGGCCACAACAACCCCAGGCAGCATTACAGGCTTGGGGATGAGTGGTTGGATGATTGTGAAGAGGAAAGGGACCTGGGGGTGTTGGTTGATGCTCGGCTGAACATGAGCCGACAGTGTGCCCAGGTGGCCAAGAGGGCCAACAGCATCCTGGCCTGCATTAGAATAGTGTGGCCAGCAGGAGCAGGGAGGTGATCATCCCCCTGTACTCAGCACTGGTGAGGCCGCACCTCGAGTATTGTGTTCAGTTTTGGGCCCCTCACTACAAGAAAGACATTGAGGCCCTGGAGCGTGTCCAGAGAAGGGCAACGAAACTGGTGAGGGGTCTGGAGCACAAGTCTTACGAGGAGCGGCTGAGGGAGCTGGGAATGTTCAGTCTGGAGAAGAGGAGGCTCAGGGGAGACCTCATTGCACTCTACAACTTCCTGAAGGGAGGTTGTGGTGCAAAAGGGTCTGGCCTCTTCTCCCAGGCAAATAGTACGACCTGAGGAAATGGCAAGAAGTTATACCAGAGGAGGTTTAGGTTGGATATTAGGAGAAACTTTTTCTCTCAAAGGGTGGTCAGGCGCTGGAATGGCTGCCCAGGGAGGTGGTGGAGTCGCCGTCCCTGGTAGTGTTCAAGAGGCGCCTGGATGAGGAGCTACGAGAGATGGTTTAGTAGCTTGTGGCACTGATAGGAATGGGAGGGTGGTTGGACTGGATGATCTTGCAGGTCGTTTCCAACCTTGTGATTCTGTGATTCTGCTTGGACTATATGCAGTCCTGGTCCTCTGCATTTTTTGTTTTAATTTGTTGTTTGTTTTTCTTTTTTTTTTTTCCAATTCTCTGAAATCTTCTTTCCAATACCAATAATTTTAGAGACACCAAACTGGATAGTTGTAGTTTGTCATGCATACCTGCATTAAGACCGTTAGAAAGAAACAATTGTACTTAATAAATATTTTATAAATATCGAATACCTTGAATTCCTAGGCATGTTCAAATTCATTACAGTGATTTTAGTTACGGGAAACCTACAGTAAGTTATAGCACACTGTTAAACATTTGGCTTTTTTTTCTACACCATTCTTAAATGCTTGTAAGGTATTTTGAATTTGAGTTATTAAAAGCAAAGTATGCTTGACTTGGACAGATGAAATAAGCTTTTTTTTTTGCTTGTTTGTTTTTGTTTTTTTAGAATTACTATGTGAATAGTCACCAGTCTTGAAGAGAGAAGAAGAGACAACTGGTAAGTAGTAAGATTTTTTTTTTTTTTAATTTAGAATCCATATATGTATATTCTGAATGGAAAATTGTGTAGAATTTGTTATTTGTAGTAATTCATTTGATATTCTAAACAGTTAATCAAAAAGCTGTTGCATGCGGAGATGAGGATTTTTCTTATGTTTTTTGTGCGTGGGTGTGTAGATCAGTGCTAGACACAAAATTACATTATGAAGTACAGCCTTTGAGGAAAAGAGGCACTTAAAGTTGGTTATAATGGTCTCTGCTACCTCAGCTTACAATGGGATCAACAAGAATAAAGGTGTGATGCTATTGATTTTTATTTATTTATTTATTTTTTCAAAACCGTAGGGTGAAACTTAATTAAGGTAGAGAACATAATTTAAGGACACTTGCCATTTTAAATTTATTGCCTGTGATTATGAATGTTGTTCTGGCACAGAACTCATACTTGCCAGCCAAAGGATCCAGTTGCTCATCGTTTGCAGATGTCAAACCTTAACTGTGTTTCCTACTAATAAGACTTGGCAATGGAGATTTGGGATCCCAGGCAAATCTCAACCTGTTGTACTTCTATTTGGGTGAAATGTAGTTGCTCTAAAGTCAGTGCAAAGATATGAAGAGCAGTGCTCATCCCTGTTTCAAAAGAAGAGCTCACTAGAAGTAGAGCGTATGTAGCCCCTCTGAATTCCCACAACAGATGGAATAAGGAATTCTATTACAAAATATTCAGAGTGTTTAAGAGTTTTGACAGATTTGGCTGTAACCCCCTACTTTCAGGTAGGCAGAGAGAGGATCGCTTTCAAACTTTTTCTCCAGTTACCTCAACTTAGCTTGTTGACCCTTACTGTTATAAGGTGGGATGACTACACCTTAGTGTTGCTCTTTGTACAAAATGCATAAGAGTTGCTGATAAATAAGTAAACAAATATTTTAAATAAAAAAAAAAAAAAAAAGAAGAAAAATGCAAGGCTTCACATTTTGTTAGTTAGGGCTCAGACTTCCAGAATATAAGAAAACAGTTTGAAAACATTGAGGTCAGAACATTGTGACCTTTCTTTGTCATGTTTGCCTTTGGAAAACAGTGTCTTTGAAACATAAAGGAGGTGAGAATTTTATTTCCTATGCTTATTATTCCATGCCTGCCTGATCCCTGAAGTTTGTATTTCTGTTCTTTAGTTTTGTTTTCATGGTTTTAAAATTTTTGTGATAGTGTTCTAGCAGTTTAAATTATGATGTATTGTATCTGTAAACTAATTTTTAAAAAACTACACAAAATGGTATATGGAAATGAAGACATGAATATAGTGGTGGTAATTTCTTAAGGTGTAGTTTAAGGTCAGCTTAGACCATTCTGAGCCTGTGCTGCAGTCAGAATGGCAGCTTTGATTTCCCTCACCTTTGACCTACTTATATTGGCAACTGCAGTTGGCAACCTAATCAAAGGAAAAGGAAGAAAAACAAAACAAAACCCCCAAAACACCACTGGTATTGTTTCACTTCCTGTCCCTAAATTCTTATACAGAATCCCTTATTATACAGTAAGAACTATAGTTCTTAGAAATAGTTTTGAGTTTGATGTTACTGTGTAATTGCATGGTTAAAATTGCCGGTACTAAGGAAGGTATGGAAAGCTGCAAGGGAGAGGTATGGAAATGTACCCGAACCAGCAGGTGAACAGCATTGTTGGATATTCCTAAATCAGCTTCAGTCTGTTTTGAAACTGTCCCCCTAATTCTCTGAAGCCAATAAAATACAGATAATTGCTACGTGAGCTGGAATATACTTGGAACTAGATTTAAATGCTCATACGTAAACTTCTGTGATTCAGCTTCAATAACAGATAGTTTAATTCTTAGTCAGAATCCAACAGTAGATACAACCGGGACAAATGGTGACAAAAACCACCTTGTTTATCTGTCAGTAACCTTGGAAAGAAGTGATTGGATTTGCGTTGTGATTATTTTAGAATGGCACCTCACTAGTCCAAAATGATTCTGTGGCATAGTGTTTGAGGTAATGTAAATCACAGCACGTAGTTCACGTTGGATGGAAGTAATCTTTATGCTGTTAATGTACTTCTACCTTTTTTATGTTCATCTGTCACTGAGAACGGATTGAAAAAAATTGGTAAAATAAATTATAAAACTTAGACCTGGATCCTACATCACCAGCAAATATATTAGTATTTTTATAGATTAATTAATGTCAGTAAGAAGGTTTTTTTCTGTGTTAGCAAGTTTAAGAAATATTTTTTCGGATTCAACGGAAACCGTAAGATACAAGACTGTCTGTGAGTACCTTTGCCTCTTACACCCTCGTTTAATCAGAAAAAAATCCTACTAACATCTTGTGCTTGCTAAGGATCACCTTCTCTCCAGAAAAGTGGAAGCAGTAATTGAAGAAACTCTGCCTTTATCCTATTTCTCACGCTTGTTTCCATTTCATAACTCTTATCTCATGATCTCTTTAAAGTTCCATTTCTCTGTAGCATTTCTCTGGTGGTATTGAACAACATAGCTAACACATTTTTAACTTGCATTTCAAATTTGAGGAAATCAACAGAGGAAGTCGGATCGAAGCTATCTTTGTAGAGGTGTTTGAGGATTAGAGCAGAACTGGTGCAACATTAGCAGCAGCGTATCTGTGTCTGTCTCCTCTTTGCCCATTCCATACCCTAGACTGATTAACAGAGTCTTCTTTTAGACTGATTAACAGAGTCTGGTTTTAATCTGCACATCTCTTCACTGTAACTGTTTATAGTTGAAACAAAATATGTTGTACAACTCCTGCAACTTCACTGGAGTGCAGCAACCAAGAATCCTATAGAATTATACAGACTTCACATATAAAAACTTACAGTACTTTTATGAAAAGTCCCTGTCTCCAGCCTATTAACAATGTCAGTTTCATTGTACTTCAGACAGGTATTCACTCACCCACCTACCAGTTATCGGTGGAGTAAAAAAGGTGCCTGTGAACAGCCATTTCATACAGTTTATTCAAAATGATTGTCAGCAGAACTAGGTGGTAGTTGCAGAAAGTTAAAACCACAGTAGTACTTAAAGGATATCTATGTGTGGTTGTCTACTGAATACTTCCAGTAGAGTGTAGTCTTCAAAAATTCCATTCCCATTCAGAATGCTTTTGGAGCAAATTTCAGGCATTTTGGTTAACCATTGCTGTTCAGCATTTACCAAGACTTAGAGCAGATGGCTAACTCAGTAAGATGGTATCTCAGTGACGAAAAGAGCTGTTCCTCTCCAGCAGCATCTAACCCAGGAATTGCACAAATATCTGGAGCAAAGACAGACAACACATATAACTATAGCCATATATGGTATTAGACCACAGAGGGATTAAAGGGAACCTTGCCCTGCCTTCTGAAATATCTCATCACCTTTGTGAAAGGCCCATCCCTGTAACCATTTTGCAATTTCTGCAGTTCTATTTTATGTTTAGAATGCTATAGATTGAATATCTGCATACAGTTTATTTTGTCCTTCATTTCCTCTAACCAGCATTCTCCAATACACATTTTTTTCTAGGCTACATATCATCTCCTTTAGGCTGTCTTACATTCTTTCTGGTTGCTGTTCTTTCTGCTTTGTGCAATCTGTTACTGTTCTGTACCATCCATAATACATTGTAACCATAGATACCATGCACAATTCAAACATGAATTCTCAAGATTCCACATTTTCTCTTGTAAATATTTCCATGAAAAGAATGATTATATTTCAAATCAAGGCTTCAACAGAATATTACTTAAGAACACTGATTAAGAGAATTAAAACCACATGCTCAGCAGTGTGTGTCCTTAAGTGTGCAGGATGAAACTGAATGAGAAACTCTGCAGCTCCTACATGACAGCACAAAATGCTCCTGAAAGTTACTTGATTTTTTTTTTTTTTTTTTTTTTGTATCAGCGCTTTCTCAAAGCCTTGACCAAAGTCTTTTGCAATGAAGGGAAGTCTGTTTATTCAATCTACCTAGTAACATAGATCATTTATAGTTTTACTTGTAGCTTTGCAGTTTTGTTATTAATTTGTAAAGGGTGCAGGAGAGATATAAATGTAAATATTATTTTCCATCCAAAACGTGGGCAGCATTTGCATTGACTTCTCTAGGGAAATATTTTATAACGATGTTTTAGAAGCAGAAGTTCTGTCAATTTATATGACTATTAAAATAATTATACATCTTTAGGAGTAAATAAACTTAAGATTAAAACTACATAATGGAGCACCCTTTTATCAAGGGCATATACCACGCACCAGATGGAAAACAAACTGTGTTTACAGCATACTGTTACCGCCACTGACACTACTAGATTCTACAATATGTTATAGCAGCAGCTCCATTAACCTTGCTAGTTCTGTTAGAGTTGCCTGGTAGTTTGTCCAATCTGTGTTTGTTGTCAGCAAATGCATCAAATTAGGGGATTTTAATTCTGTTTATTGACCTTTTCCCTTTTTCATCATCTTAGACTGTAGTTCATTCAAAATTGTTCTGCTATTGGTCTGTAAAATGCTGAAAACACATTTCTGAATCCTTCTGATACTGCATATGTAAATTATAATGTTTTACCTCAGAGACAAAACTTCAGGAGAACATCTGATGGCATGGGCGCTTAAAAACCTACTTTCTTAGTCAGTTACCACTGGATGAAGTGTGACTTGCTTGAGCTGTTGAATTTCACCCATACTGGAATATTTTACTGTCCCACAAGGCAGGCTGCTGCCAGGGTCTTTCACTTTCAAATGAGTAAATTTAGACTAGTGAAGATTGCTCATAATGCACTCGTGTTTGTGAGGGGCAGATGAGGAGGTTTGTACTTGGTGACTGTGATAGAAATTAGAAGGATAATTCTGTTGTCCTTCCCTGGACATATTCACCCCAGGCTAATGAAATGGTGCTTAGTCTCTAACCTATGTTCTAGCTTGATGGAGGATATGAGACTGTGCGCTTTGTGCTGTAATTCCCTGATCAGTTCAGCAAAAACCACTGCAGTCCCATGTGTCACTGGATGTTGTTCCCATCCTGTGTTCGTGCTACTGAAATTCACATGTAGCCACCGGACATCCCTCACCTGTCAACTAACCAGGCTGAAATGTAACTGTTTTCAACTGCTGTGATTTTCAGCCAAATGTATTCCTTAGCTTACCATGGATCGCAGGAGCACTTCTCCACAAATAAGAAGCTGAAAACTTTGGACAAAGAACAAAGCAAAGTCACTCCTCTCGCTAATAGTTCTTTCCAGATTAAACTGACTGTTGAATAAGGTGTTGAATTATTTTAGGAGATTGGAATGCCTTAGGAAGTCATTTTCAATTAGATAATTGTTACGTAACTATTTGAAATGATGTTCTTGTGAAGGTGCAACTTAAACATCCTTTTTCCCTATTTTTTTCCTTGTCTGTTTAATTTAACATTGTAAATGTGTAGTAGGAAAATTATTTCAAAGAGAGTGCTAGATGTAACCTGATGCCAGCTTTGTGCAACCTCCCTTCCACTTGCTCCTGTTGTGTGAGTAGCACCAATCAGACAGCTTGAATTTAGATCAACAGTACTTGCCACAGCAAGCTGAATAACCTCTTGACCTTCAGTTCTATTGTGATAAGTGTTTCCTTTTCTCTGAGGTGAAAGCAACTTAAACTGAAGGGAAAATGAGGCCTGCTTCTCAGTTTAGACAAGATTCAAGACATTGCGTTCAGGCATCAGGCATGCTGAATTGGTAGGGCTTTTTTGTTTTGTATAAAGTATGCAAAATGTAAAAGGTGGTTTTGTCTGCTCCCTCACATTCACCTATGTCTTGCATATGAAGTTCAGGTTGCTGTGTGAAAAAATGTGAGAAAATTAAAAAACTTTTTTTATGCTTCCCCCTTCCATTCTGCATACAACATGTATCAACGTATTGTGGCCTGCATAAAGGCAGCCAGAGTGAAACATGCTTCTGAAATTTAATTCAGATTTATTATTTCAAATCAAAGTAATATATAAAATAGATTAAGAGTCTGACAGCCACAACAGCAATGGTAGATAAAGGATTATTTCCTCTACCAATGAACAATATTTCCGTATCTTAATGCAAAGTTTGTCTTGCGTTGATTTTGTGAATTCTATTGCATAGACTGAAGCCAGCTGATAAATGTCCTTTCAGCTTCAGAGTATTTTGTGTGAGTTTCAACATTTGTGCCTTGGCAAAGTAGCTTATGTGGTGTGGTGTAATTGCTCAAGAAAAGTAGTCATGATACTATGATACCCCATCAGTGTTGGTAGGGGGACAGAGTAGGAGTTAGATGAGGATATATTGATTTATGAAATTATCAGTTCACCATTGTAATTGCATTTATTTGTGTTACCAGGTTTGATATTACCAAGAAGTAAACTGTGACTTTATGCTTGCCTGGTTTTGGCAAGTAATAGCATTTGAGTTGTCGCTTATACCGATAGGAACTGATACATAGCTGACAGGTTTATGTGAAGGTAATTTGAGAGCTCCCCTTACACCACAGCTTCTTATTTCATAGGTGGCATGAAGCCTGGTTTATGGTCTGTATACCATGAACAGAATCTTAAGAATCTTTATTTTCTAACTCCTGTAGACCTCATACTCTTCTGTACTGTCTCTGCAAACACTGGTGAACAAAAGTTTTCTTTATACTTAACCAAATCTAGTCCATGAATGTCCTTCTAGCGCCATAAAAACCATGCCAAGAATGCTAATCAAGTGTCTGCTGCTTGCTTTTGAGGCAAAGCTCAAGATCAGTATCATTCCAGTTTTGCCTTTCTGACACTTGCTTAACAGACTTGTAAAGATTGCAATACGCTGGGAGGAGTTTTGTCCCTCAGTTGTCGTACTAAGTTAATCTTCTTAGGGTGCATTCTAATGAAGGAAAATGTATCCTTTCTAAAGCAGCAAGAACTGCCTGAGTTTGATGTGCTCCTGGGAATTAAAGACAAAGTGTTTAACAGTTACTTTTTATCTAGTCTTTCTTAATAAGTAAATAAGTAAAATTAATAACAGAAGCAAACATTACATATATTTTTCTTCTTTATGGGCATTATCACAGCTATTAAAGCATGTCTGCTGTATGTTTTGAGTATTAGTTAAACACATCTATCTTCATTATTATCTGTTAACATCAGAATATTTCTGTCTATATTACATGTTATTCTTTCTTAATCTAACAATTATTTTCAAAAAATGCGTTTCTACCTGAAAATATTTCAAGCATCTGCATAGTACCTCTGCTATGTCCAATATTTATTTTGTGCTAACTGCTGGAATTGACTTTTCTGCAGAACTGTCAAGCTGATGAATCCAAGCAGTTGTTGGAAGCCTCCTTGTGAACTGTCATATCTACCTTTAAAGAACAATATAAGGCTGAAATCTGGGCTCTCCTGTGACAGCAGAGTTGAAATAATGCTTTTCAGGGTACCTGCTAATAGAAGAGGTCGTTTTTTTAAATGGCTCACGTTATAATAAATGGTTAAAGAGAGATACTGTTGAGCCATTATTCATTCAAGCCTATTACAGACAGTTATTTGTCTGTAACAAGACAACAGGGAAGCCCAAATTGATAGCTGAGCCCTACCAATACCACTTTGTATATGCATTCCTTCATGTACTTTACCTGCAGTGTTTTTGAAAGACAGAATAGGATGTAAGTTGGTGAGAAGGAGTGGATAGGAAGGATTTTTTTTTTTCTTTAGCTGTTTGGACATAATGGGGAATAAGTTATCTTAAAGGTAGAATCTATTTGTTTCTCTTTGTAATGGCACTTAGGAGATGCTGTACTTTTGAAGGGTGTTTATGAGTAATGTTTAATTTTAAGTTCATGTGACTAGGATTATAAAGGAATAAAAGAAAGAAAGGATAAAAGAAAAAGAAAAAGAAAAAGAGGGAGACTGAACAGCTGCAGAACAGATACTAAGCTTCAATGCAACTTGGAAGGTGTCCGCTGAGATATGAAATGAGAATTTTTCCTAAAAAAGAAAAAGCTGGATGAGAGCATTCTTGGACAAATAAGTAGTGGCTCTAGTTGGACACAGCACTGCAGTGTGACTTATTTAACGCAGCTAAATGTACAAGAGTTCTCTTTAGGAACAAAAAGAATGGTGGTTGCATTTGCTGAATAAGGGAACGTATAATGGAATTGGTCGAATGAAAATACATGGGGACAACAAAAGATAGCAAAGGATATATAGAATGGTGAATTCCAGTATTTGTTGTTGCTGTTTGTGGATCCCTAGAACACAGATGCTCAAATATGGATACCTAAAGAATTTAAACATATCACAATAATGGATGTAAGAATGAACCCTGAGTGTTGCGCGAGCAGAGATGTCAGTGACAGCATGCAAGGATAGGGGTATGAAAAAAATCTTTAAAATAACATTGAAACAATTGCTGTCTTGTCTTGTTTCCAACCTTCATATTTTCTTAAAAATAATAAGAAAAAAGAATTAAAAAAAAAAAAAAAAAAAAAAAAAAGCTGAAAATTGAGAGGTAAGAAAAGAGTTAGGAAAAAAAAAAAAGCTAAAGTCTCAAAATTTGCCTTTTATGAGTGGAAAGCTAAGAGAATGCTGTGTTAAAGTGAGAAATTATATGTTTGAGTCTTGTAGAAAGAACAACATTTTCAGGAAAATGTTGTAAAAATTGATTTATCTTGTCATTATGTTGCTGTACAGTCTTGAGAAAGACTGCATTACAGGGTTATATTCCTGATGGCATTCATCAACAGTGAAACTTAATTTTGGAAGAAAGAAAAACGTGAGTTGAGGGCAAGAGAGGAAGAGGGGAAAACTCCCCTGTGACTAGCTGAGAAGAGAAAGAGGAGCACATCTAGATGAGGACCTTGTCCAGGTGTGGTGGTGATGCACCGTGTGGTTGGTGGTTATTTCCATTGTGCCTTTTTCCTATTACTGTACAATTGTAACCAAGACCTGCCCAGCTTTGTGTTGTACCTATTATGATACTATTAGTGTTGCTTAATTAGGCGTGTAGTATGCTGATTGTTCTTCAAGATTCTATGCACATATATTATTGGATAGTACTCACCAAGTGGAATACAGTTATTCATCGAGTGAGTATTCTCTAGTACTAACTAAAACATATAAAGTTAGGTGTAAGGAAAGGAGAGAAGGGCTTATTCTCACAGCATGGTTGCTGCTTCCTACAAGAGCAGTAAAACAGGATAGAATAACATCCCCAGCAATACTGGGATTTGCAAGTGCAAGTCCATAAGAAAAACAGCGTGAAAACATCAGCATGAGACCAGCAGGCACAAAAGACAGGCTTTGGAACAGCACGAGAACTAGGTGCAAACTCTAAGCACTGTAAGCAAAAGCAAGTTAGAGTTTTCATACAGATAATCCTTTGCATTAGAATGACCCGGGAACCTAAAATGGTCTGCAGCCCTGACCACCGCAGGTGGAGTTCATGGCGGTTGTATTCTGATTAGCAAACAAGAGGGAGAGCAGTAATGCAATTAAGTCTGCCACCCAAGGTGCCTCCCCCCTTTCAATGTCCTGTCCTCCCCTGCTGTGAGGGTGAGGATAGTTGATAGTGGTAAAACACATTTTCTAATCTCTGTGCTGTTCTTATGTGACAATATAGCCATAAGCATATCAGATCTAACACTACCACAGCTGTAAATAGTATCAAAATGCTGGGTATAAGGCTACATTTTAGTGAAGAGGCTGATCACCATCTGCTGAAGATGCCACATCAATTGGAGTTTAATGTTTCTTGTAGCATCCTTTCTTTTTCCCCTAAGTAATGTTCCTTTTGGAGATGATACATGTCATTAGTTATAGACCTTGCTAATAAAATTCTGTGTGGATCAGCCATTCTAAATATCATCTGTGCAACAGAATGTATGTGGCATTAACTATTTATTTCAGACCTCAGCATTTGCTTGTACTTGCTTGTGTATCACAATAATGCACACTGCGTAGCTCTATAGCAGCCCGGCTGCTTCCTTAGACTGGCCGGACTGGCATGGAAGAGATGTGCAGCAGCTTCATTGTTTGTGAGCTCTGTCAGCTGAGCTGACTTCCTCCAATCTGTGTAGTTTTTTTTCCTGCCTTGTAAACAGAGGAGTCTGATATTGTGTGATGACATGTTAGATGTTATGAGACAAAGTGAAACTCGCATTCTTCTAGAACTGGGTGATGATAAGTGGAGCCCCTTAGTTATAAGTAGTAACTTTTAGAAAGATGGAACAATAGTAGAGTATCACTGGTAAGTTTTGGGTTTGTGTTTTTTTTGTTTTTCTTCCATGGAATCTTTTTGGGGTCTATTTTATTCCTCTGTTTTTGTTAGTTTTAGCACTGTCAGTTGCTTTGAGTTTGAAGGAGCTGCCTGATGGCTTTGTCTTTGATTGAAAATCCCCATGTGTGTTAAATCCAAAGATAACCCAACGCTTTAACTACGAAATCAGCACCTTTTCAATAGTGCTTGGTGTGAGATTTTTTTTATCAGATGAAGATCAAGGCAGACAGGGGAAATCGGGCCAGCTCAATACTCATATTTTACAGGATGAGGGATTTTCCTTGCAAATTGGAATATTATTTCTTCATGGGAGGTCCTGCATATCTTATCTAGACAAACATGAACTTTCTATGTAATTTAAACACAATCTTTCAATTCCATAGGCTGCAATTCTTTTGTACTTTGAAATTACATTTTCTTACACTCGGAAAAAATCAAAGAAATTACAATACTCTGTATCCTCTTATTTTTTGGAAGATCTGAGCCCTCATATCCCTCCAAGAAGCCCGTAATAATGAGTCTTTTTGAACCATAGATCAAATATATATTTAAAAAGTAAATTCCATAGGGCTGTCTCATTTCTATTTAGTTGTGCTTTAGTACGTCTGAAAGTCTGTATGAATTTCTGCAAGACATTAACTAAATACCAAGCCTTGCACAGAGGAGAATGAAACTTGTGATTAGTGGTTCTAGGCACTTCTCTAAAATTATAATGGGAAAATATCTGGATTATTTTTATGATTTCTTTTGTAGAGAAGTTTAAAATTGAAATGGAAGTGAGCATTTAGTTGTACTGAAATACAGCTGGAGGTACAGCTGTATTTACAGGACACAGCTAATGACAACTTTGGCTTTTCATGACACCTCTTTGGTAGGCTTCTGAATGACCTTGTCAAAGTTAAAAGCTCATAACATTCATATTTTGTTTTTATGGCATTATGATTCTGCATAACAGTGCTAAAAACAAAAACACAGTATAATTATACTGTCAATCAAGCAGCCAGCAAAGGCATTTTCCACCAGTTTTGCACCTACTAAACTGTAAATAATTTAGAAAATTAGAAGTCATGACTAAGTGGAGGCATTTTGGTGCTCGTGAAGCACTGGTCATAGCTCTGTTGTTTAAGTGACCCTGCATACTGGGCTCTGGTTGCTTACATTTGTCCTGTGAGTGTGAAAGTGGTCATTTGTTCTTTGTCATGCGTGCACCTAATAAAAATATCAAGCTGTCACTAGAGCTGTGAACAGGTGTACAGTGTATGCTGTAATGATGTTTTATTCATTTGAATTTCCAGCCCATTTAGTCTCACCCAACGAACAACGAAAATATTTTCTTCATTATCTGCAATTAATGTAAATGTCAAATGTTTGAATATATTATCACACAGATAATTCAATACATTGGTTGATTTGTGGAGTGTTTGCATTGAAGTGACAATTGAAACAAACAAAAAAAATGCACCTGAAACCTACAAGTTCTCATCTGTCGTCCTGAGATGTTGAACTTGTTTCCTGCAGTCTCTGCCTCTAAAAAGCAAGATTCTTAGGGCCTTTTCATTCTCCATCTTTATATCTAGTCTTAAAATTTTAATGATTGTTTCACATTCACTTTTAAACAAGGTTTATTAGATGTGTATTTTTTGTACTATTGGTATGTATAACATAATAATTCAGTTGACAGATATTAATCTTTCATAATGGAGCTCTTCGGAGTGCAGACTGCTTAACAGACCTATCAGAAACCATGCATTCTGTTGATAGGACAGAGACAGTAAAATAGTTATAAGTAGCTCTTTTTCCTTAAATTTTTCTTCTGATTGCTTGTGAATTAGTCTGTACCTGACTGCCCAAACATAATGTGGATATAGATAATTCTCAGCTGTTTTTAATGCTGTTTTTACAATTTAATTACACATTCTAATAGTAGGTAGAACTGAAACCCTTGAACAGAAAATGTTTCAAAGGCATGATGCCTAAAATATTCTGCACCTTCATTTCAATTGAAATATAATTTGAAAAAAATACTAAAAATAAGCTCTTAAAAATTGGGTGGTTTATCATATGGTACTTAATTCATTAGTACGCTTTGCTCTTGGCTGCTCTGGAGACAGCATGCCCTGCATCCTCCTGCAGCACTGGGGGACGTTAGCTGACGTTAGCTCAGGCCTTGGGAGCATCAGCTGGCACTGTGCCGGAACAAGTGGCAATTGGCTGCTTTTTGGACACAGCAGGGGAATGTGGCTTGGATGTTCTGTGTCTGTCTTAGAGAGCATGCTTTGAACACTAGGAAGAGCTGAAAAATATTGCAGTAGTGTTAATTACTTAGCACTTATAAATTTCTTGTTACTTGCTTCAACCAGTAAATCATTTGGTTAGATCCTTATCAGAGATTGCAAGTGATGTTATGATGTGATGAGGTGATGTTATGAAGTGATGATATACTCTGCCTCTACATTAGCAATAGCACTTAGATGCATGTGGCTAATTCCATAGTTCTTGCTGTCTTTGCAGCATTCAGCATCATAGCAACAATATATTTGAATAAGTAGGTTTTGTTTTGCATTTTAGAGCATCTGTACCTTAGTGTATGTAGAGAGCTGAGCTAATCAGGGCATTATATCTGGTGCAAAAAGACAAAGTATGCGAGTAGAGACAAGTAAGCTTGTGGAGCTATGACAGTATTTAAAGTGGCAATCTTTTGGGCTTTTTAAAATACATATATATTAGGAAATTATTTCTGGTCCGCCCCTGAAAATGCAGCCTGCAAACTAGGACTGCTTTAGGAATGCCATTTGTCCCAGTGGAGGTTCCAGGAGATGAGTGCAGTCAGGAAGCCGTAAGACTTCCATTCCGCTTTACTGTTTATGACCATAGAAGTGATAAATGACATCTGTCTAAATACAACAATGATAATGATGACTGTTGATAAATAGGAACTTTGTGCGTAACACGTTGTGCAGGGGAGCACATAGAGTGAAGGCAGACAGGTGTGTGCTTTTTCTCTCCTTGGGGAAAAACAAAACAAAACAAAAAAAAAACAAATATTTAACAGGTGTTCTGTATATAAAGTTGATACTTGTTGCAACTCATTCTACTTTGCAGTGCTCGACAGTGGCTGTTTAGCAAAGATTCAACCATTGCACTTTTGGGTATGCACATGAAAAAAAAAGCTTCACACGTTAGCATAGCCAGCGGTGTTTAGGTTCATCTGGTTTTTGGTGCTTTGGGAGAACTATAAATGAAGAGTTAATTGAACAACAGCAAATACATATCAAGACAATCCCACAACCCATTTTTCAATAATTGTTTCTTCTCTTAAGAGAACTACCTCTCTCACAGATGGTCAGAGTGATGCACTTGGGGAAATCAGGCAACTTGGCTTTCTTCCTGATCTCTCTGCTTAGTAACTGCAGTGTTTAACCCCAGAAGTATTACTTAACTTTGCTCCAGATACCATTCTAATCAACAATACTAGGCTTCACAGTTGGAAAACTCCTTCTAAGGTCTCTGAACATAATTTTATTTTTCTTAGTGTTTTGGACACTTGGAAACTGTTTGCCAGTGTAAAGTTTGTTACTCACAAATCACTTGAAATGGATCTACTGAAATACAGCTTGTAGGAGATTTAAGGAATTTGTGTGAATTTCATAATTCTAGGAATTGTTCTTGTGCAGTCATCTTCCCACTGAAATCAGTGGTGGAAAGGGATTTAATCCTGCCTCATGCATAGAAAGGAAAATATGTTAAACGCTTAAAGCACTGATGTAGAAACTGGGTGATCTGACTTTCAAGTTCAGTTCCTTCTCTGAGATTCAGTCTCTGTGCTGTAGTACATTGTGCACATACTGGTATTTTCACATTGTGTGGCTTTGAGACCTGTTCACGTTAAAAACAGGTGCCCAAATACTGGTATAAGGACTGGTTAACAAGCCCCCATAAATACTTGGTGCATGTCTGTGTGGTAGTGGTGGGCAAATGGAAGCTCTGTATTTTCTAGGGCACTTGTTGCACTCTGCTTTCTGACAGAGTGACCTTTATCAGTCATAAGCATCTCTCAGTGCTCAGGGGGGGAGGCAGAGAAGGGACTTATCTATCTTATTCACAGCCAGTCCGAGTTGGGTGGAATAAAGGAGCTTGAAATCTAACCTTTGTTTTTTGTTCTCCCTTTAACATTTGGGAAGACTCAGAACCGCGGTGCAGGTTGTACCAATACCATTCTCATGTCTGTTGTTTAATTTTGAAATTTAGAATACCAATTATTCGTTCTGTATAATTTGTTTCTTGATTAACTTGAAAAATTTAGCTTTCTATTGAATGTCGTTGGAAAAATGATTCTGTACAGAATTTGCACTTGGCTATAGGTGGTTCCAGTGAGAGAAATGTCTTTAGATTCTTTGTCTTTCTTGATTTCTACCATTACTCCTTTTGTCTGAGAAACCATGAAGTTCTTATGTTGATTTGCATTTTTGGATTATTAGTTTAGAATGATTCTTAATTGCTTTTGTAATCTCCATATTATTTTCTTTTCAAGCCTATTCCATTTTGCTACTTTTTGCCATGTACCTATTACGTAGTTGCAAATTGATTTTGTTCTTCCTTAAGCGATTTCTGAGGAGGATGTTTGGTAAACAAGTGCATTAGACTGGGAGACATCCAAATATGATGGAGAAGAGTTTCTAGCAAAACTGAAAGAACATAATTACTTCAGCCTAAAATTTAATGCGGGCATATTAATCATCAGAATAGCAGATGCATATCTAAGCGTGTCAATATCTCTCATATACCAGTTCCCTCTTTTTCTCAACTCATGCTGACGTACATTTTGAAACAAAGTCCTTAGGCCAGCATTTGCTTGTGTATGTGACTGTTATGATAATACTGACAGAAAGTGTATTATAAATTAAGGCCTTGAGCATTCATACTGAAGACATGATTTATAGGAAATGGACCTAGTCTGAAGTCGCAAGGTGATTACGTTTCTGGAAACTTCACTTACATTCATAGAAATACGTAGGTTGGAAAAGACCTTCAAGATCACCGTGCTCAGCCATTCACCTGTCCTACCCAGTCCTGTTATGAAACTGTGTCTTAGTGCCACATCTCTTAAATACCTCTTGCTGCTTCCTTGAGCTGCCCGTCCCAATGCTTGGCCACCCTCTTTGAGAAGAAATTCTTCCCAGTGTGAAATCTAAACTTTTCTTGGTGAAAATTGAGTGTTCGTGGTTCTTAAGCCATACATGAACTCAAGTGATTCGCCTTGTGTTTTGGGAACACAATGAGAATTTTATTCATGAAATCAAAACACAAAAAACACAAGAACCATGAAAAAGAATACAACAATGAAATACACCAGAATAATTATCTCTGGAAAACAGGTCAACAAAAATAATAAACCTTCTTTTTCTTTAATTTCCTTTGTTGGAAATGACAAGGAGAGTTATAAGATGCAACTTGCTCAGTTTAACTCCAAATTATTTTTTTTTTAACGGAGCTGTGAACTCAATTCTGAAATCTGAAATTGCGTATAACTAGCAGTGGTCTGATTAATCCTTTGAAAGGAAAATATTTTACAGCCCCACACCACCTCACCTCCTCCCTGCTTCTCATCCAGGAAAAAAAAAAAAAAAAAAAAAAAAGTTAATTGTACTTGGCTTTGGGCTAGCTGAAAAATGTCTACCTTGCACTTCAATGTGTCTTAATGGGCTCTTCTGCTCTTAGTTAGGAATCTTAGGGCAACGAGGTTTTCGCATGGGTGCTGCATCCAAAATAGTCATGACACTGTTTTCTTTGTGTCTGGTTTTTCTTTTTGTCTCTAATGTTATTAAACAAACAAACAAAAAAAAAAACAAATAACAATTTTTAAAAAAACAACAAAACCATAAATTTATTTGTGGATCAAGAATGCAAGAGTTTCTAGGGGAAGCATTTTAGAACTAGGTTTATTGTTTTTTCCTATTATACACAGGCTGCTATTTAATACAGTGATATCAAAATTCTTCTGTACTTTTATTTTGAAATCAACTAGTTTATTCTGTTTGCATCCCCATACCTACAGGTAGGTTTGGCATTTCTACTGAGTTTTTTGCTTTAATGAAACGTGTTTCCTCCGGACACGTGGCTGGTACTTATTTTCTTCTCCTCTTCAATATCTTTATGTCCTCTTCAATATCTTTATAGATGACCTCGATGAGGGCATCGAGTGCACCCTCAGTAAATTCGCAGATGACACCAAATTGGCTGGAAGCGTGGATCTGCCTGGGGGTAGCGACGCCCTACAGAGGGATCTGGACAGGCTGGAGAGCTGGGCTGAAGCCAATGGGATGAGGTTCAACAAGGCCAAATGCCGGGTCCTGCACTTCGGCTACAACAACCCCAGGCGACGCTACAGGCTTGGGGCGGTGTGGCTGGAGGACGGCGTAGAGGAAACGGACCTGGGGGTATTGATTGATGCTCGGCTGAACATGAGCCGACAGTGTGCCCAGGTGGCCAAGAAGGCCAATGGCATCCTGGCTTGCATCAGAAACAGTGTTGCAAGCAGGAGCAGAGAGGTGATTGTTCCCCTATATTCAGCACTAGTGAGGCCGCACCTCGAGTACTGTGTCCAGTTTTGGGCCCCTCACTACAAGAAAGACATTGAGGCCCTGGAGCGTGTCCAGAGAAGGGCAACGAAACTGGTGAGGGGTCTGGAGCACAAGTCTTACGAGGAGCGGCTGAGGGAGCTGGGATTGTTCAGTCTGGAGAAGAGGAGGCTCAGGGGAGACCTCATTGCTCTCTATAACTTCCTGAAGGCAGGTTGTAGTGAGCTGGGGGTCGGCCTCTTCTCTCGTGTCATTAGTGATAGGACCAGAGGGAATGGCTTCAAGCTACGGCAGGGGAGATTCAGGCTGGACATGAGGAAGTATTACTTTTCAGAAAGGGTGGTCAGGCACTGGAATGGACTGCCCAGGGAGGTGGTGGAGTCACCGAGCCTGGGGGTGTTCAAGGAAAGGCTGGATGTTGTGCTGAGGGACATGGTTTAGTGGGAGCTATTGGGAATAGGTGAACGGTTGGACTGGATGATCTCTTAGGTCTTTTCCAACCTTGGTATTCTATGATTCTATGATTCTTACTGATAGTATAAAGCTGCAACAGAGCTGATCCTTTTTGGCGACAATTACTTTTTCACTACAGTCTGAGTTCATGTAAGATATATGGAAAACAGTCCTGTCCTTACCTTTGGAAGCAGCTTCTGTGATATTTCAGATGAGCTGTGTTGTGTTTTGTTGTTGCTTTTTTTTTTTTTTTTTTTTTTTTTTTTTTTTTTTTTTTTTTTTAATAATATCTTCATGCTACTCTGTACCTCAAATGCAGAGTTCCTTCAGGAAGGTGTTTGCTCTTCTTCCAGTCACTGCTTTTATGGAGATTGTTCCTTTTTCTCACTGTTTCTAGGTAATCTGGGCTTCCATGCTGCAGGAAGCTTTGCTTTTGGCTCCAAGCCCAGCATCTCAGCATACTTCTCTTAATGGAGCTGAATTTTCCTGTCTCTGCCTGTTTTTCTCTTTGCCTTCTGCTTTTTAATCCAAGCAAGATTTTATTTGGATGATAAGCATGGGCAGGCCAACCCTCTGCTTGCATGGTGAGAAATGTCATTTTCTTCCAGCTCTGCTTAGCTTTCCCTCTGTGGAGCTGAGATTAAGTTAGTTCTGATACTGTCACATTGCAACATGGACAGAAGTAGGGAGCTTAGGAAGGCAGAAAAAAATCAGTAATAATCCAGCCAGAAAGGTATTTAATTTTTTAGAAGGTTTTCTTCAGATAAAACTCTTATATGTATATTCAGATAAAACTTTTTTTTTTTTTTTTTTTTTTTAATCTAAATCTAGAATCTAAAGATTCATCTAAGAAGTATTTTTCCTGTTTTTTTCTTTTTCATCTGTCACTGAGCTCTTAGAAGATCTGGATCTATTTGCATTCTCCAAAACTATCCTACTGTATGTACTGGAGAACTCCAGTGAGTGTTTAAGAGGACCTAAGGGCACAGAATGAGTGTGACATCAGGCTAGCTCTGCTCACAAGCCTCAGTGGCAGGAGATACGGTCTCACCAGGTTCACTGGAGGCAGTTTTCAGCATAAGTTGTAGGGATATGGGCTTTCTTGGATCCACAGTGATGGACTGCAATTTTTGAAAAATGTAAATACAAAGTATACTTTTATAATATATAAAGAAATCAACTGTTTTAAAAGCTCCTGTTGAGAAAAGTAGTTTTTTAAAGAAGTAAACTGGCCTGATGTACTCTGTCATCTTAAGTTGCATTTAGGCCTAATTGTGTTAATTCTTCAAGAGTCTTCCAACACACCCATTAGTTTTCCAGAAAACTAGAATTTCTACCTCTTGGCAGAAGTCAGTCTTACTTTCACAGAGCCTCAAACTGTGCACATGTCTCCTTTACTTGCAGTGGGTGAAGCAGCTGTTCCCATGTGCTGTTATCACGCTCTGACAGTTGACAGCAGAGCTTTTTTATGTTTGTTCTCCTTAATCTATTTGAGTACAGAGATCTGGTCTAGTGAAGGTGAGCTCTTTTTAAACTATTTAAAATAAGCTACGTGTTACAGATTAAAAGAGGTTATGGAACACAGACAAGAAGTTCTCTGGCAAATGTGAAGTACTGTTACTCTCTGATCTGGAGTGGCAAGGAAAGTGCGTGTCCCACAGGAAAAGCTGCTTGCACAGCTGCTCATCTGTTAACACCTCCGTTGGCAATTATCCAGTAGTTGCTGGGGAAATAAATTGTATTTAAAAAACAGATTGTTATGAGAATCTTACAGAGAAGTGTCCAGCACTGGAAGAAATTAAATACAGTCAGGTATTCTATAAAGAAATGCTGTACAGAATGTAAATATTAGTAAGGCAAACAAATATTACAAAGGAATTGCCTGTTTTTATGGATTAAAAATGTCTATGGACATAATCCTTGCATTTTACAGTTGTTATTTCAGTGTAGCTGTCATATGTTAACATGGGCATGCTTGTTTATTGTGTAATGAGCAATTCTATTTACTTCTAGTTCTCAGGAGTTCTCTCTTAAAAAAGGAAAAAGAAATGAACAACTGTATTGAGTAATTACTTCTACTCAGTTTTAATTACAATAATCATAGTGTTTAATACCAAGTTCCTAGTGGTCACTATGATTTAGTCATTACCCATTTGGAACACTTGTTCGAGTATCTACTTATTGCTTTATATTAAGCACAAATTGTTTATATTTGAACAAGAAAGATTATTTCTTTTCTGTTACGTTTGAACATCATTGTAAACAGAGCTCCAAATCCCTCTGACGTGTTCAGAGTTCAGTCCAAAGCAGTAATGGAACCAAAGTAGGCAAGTGAAATATTGCCTTCTTAAAAAGAGAGTTGTGTCTTTAAGATCTGCTCCTGTCATTGGTCTTGATAGGAGATGAATCCCAAGAGTTGGGATAGTACCTTGTGAATGATGATTTGCTGCGGTGACGTGCGTCAGAGCAGGTAAGACTGCGCTGGGCAAGGGATCTCAACTAAAAGTCTGACCAAAAAAAGCTCTTTTTAGGGCTAGTTTGAAGCTAGCAGTGGTGCCGCGCTGCTAGCGGGGATCTAGCAGCTTGTGGGCGGGATCTTGACTCGGCGGGGGTGGTGCTCTCTTTATCTCTGGGGCTTGACCTTGACCCATTTGTTGTGTGGATAAAAAGAGACCAGGGAGGGCGGGAACCGGTTCCCGCCCACATAACACAAGCCAGAAGGTGTGGAAAGGTGCTCTGGCCACCTAGGGTGGAGGTAGTCAGTGTGTGAGGGCCACTAGCACTTCATTGCCCATTCATTAAGGCAGCAGTGAGGAGCAGAGGCTGTGTCTTGTGTCAGCAAGGGTGGGTGCTCTTGTCTTTTTCTCAGGTGACTCGCTCTCCTGTTTACACTGACACCCCCCCTTCAGTCATGGTCCTCACCAGGAAACGTGCTTCCCATGCGAAGACTGTGGCAACCCAGACAGAGGGTCTGCTTAATAATGTGGCGGTTCAGGTCTCTGGCTGCCGGGAGTGCCTCGGCCTGCTGCTGCCGGGGGAGGATGGGAAGGATGCCACTTGTGTGCGGTGTGAGCAGCTGGATGAGCTGCTCAGCCTGGTGGTGGAGCTTAGGGAGGAGGTGGGTAGACTGCGGACCATCAGAGAGTGCGAGCGAGAGATTGACTGGTGGAGTGACTCTCTGCGAGAAAGGCGCAGAGATTGCACTACCCAGACGGAGAGAACAATGGACCCTCTCTCTCATTGTAGTCAAACAGGGAGGGACAGCTTGAGTGAAGATGAGGAATGGCAGCTGGTCTCATCCCGGCGTCGCAGGCAACCCCCAAGTTCTCGACCTACCTCGGTTCCCCTGATCCCTCTCTGTAATAGGTATGAAACCCTGAAGCCAGAGGGAGAGGTGACTGATGATAATGTGGGAGCACTGCCGCCAAGCTTGCCTAAGGTGAGGCGGTCAGCTCCGCGTTTAAAGACTGCCTCCTCCAAGAAAGAAAGGAGAGTGGTAGTTGTAGGTGACTCTCTTCTGAGAGGAACAGAGGGTCCAATATGTCGTCCTGACCCTACCCGTAGGGAGGTGTGCTGCCTTCCTGCGGCCCGGGTCAGGGATATTTCTAGAAAACTCCCCAGCCTTATCCGCCCCTCTGATTATTATCCTCTATTGATAGTTCAGGCCGGCAGTGATGAGATCCCTGTTAGAAGCCTGAGGATTATAAAAAATGATTTTAGGAGACTGGGGAAGTTAGTTGATGGAGCGGGCATACAAGCAGTGTTTGCCAGCATTCCCTTGGTGACAGGGATGAACGCTGAGATGACCAGGAAAAGCCATCTTATAAATGCATGGCTGAGAGGCTGGTGCAAGCGTAAAAATTTTGGATTCTTTGATCATGGGGTGGTCTACTCGGCATCTGGCCTGAGGTCTACTGATGGGAATTGCTTGTCTCCAAAAGGGAGACGGATACTTGCCCAGGAGCTGGCGGGACTTGTAGAGAGGGCTTTAAACTAGATAGGAAGGGGGAGGGGGATAAAGCCAGGCCTGCTAGAGAGCAGCCTGGGGAAGTGGTAGTGGGATTAGGTGAGAGGCGAGGGGCTCAGCTGAGGTGCGTCTACACTAATGCACGCAGCATGGGCAACAAACAAGAAGAGTTGGAAGCCATTGTGCAGCAGGCAAACTATGACCTAGTAGCCATAACGGAAACGTGGTGGGATTGCTCCCACGATTGGAGTGCTGCAATGGATGGCTATAAACTCTTCAGGAAAGATAGGCAAGGAAGGCGGGGTGGAGGTGTAGCTCTCTATGTTAGGGAATGCTTTTACGCTACTGAGATTATGACTGGGGACGATAATGTTGAATCCCTATGGGTAAAGATCAGAGGAAGGGCTGACAAGACAGGCACCCTGGTGGGCGTCTGTTATAGACCCCCAAATCAAGATGAAGAAACAGACGAGGTATTCTATAAGCAGCTGGCACAAGCTGCACAGTCGCCTGCCCTTGTCCTCAGGGGGGACTTTAACTTCCCTGACGTATGCTGGGAGTACAGAACAGCACAGAGGAAGCAGTCTAGGAGGTTTCTGGAATGCGTAGAGGACAACTTCCTGATACAGCTGGTCGGAGAGCCCACGAGAGGAACTGCCCCACTAGACCTGCTGTTCACAAACAGGGAAGGTTTGGTGGGAGATGTGGAGGTTGGAGGCTGTCTTGGACAGAGTGATCATGAAATGATAGACTTCGTGATTCACGGTGGAGCCTGGAGGGGGAATAGTAATACTGCTACCTTGGACTTCAGGAGGGCGGACTTTGAATTGTTCAGGGGACTAATAGGGGGAGTCCCCTGGCATTCAGTCCTAGCAAGCAAAGGGGTCCAAGAGAGCTGGTTGCTCTTCAAAAAGGAAGTCTTAAGGGCGCAGGAGCAGGCAGTCCCCCTGAGCTGCAAAATGAGCCGGCGGGGAAGAAGACCGGCGTGGATGAATAGGGAGCTATTCCTGAGGCTCCGGGAGAAAAAGAGAATCTACCGCCTGTGGAAAGAGGGACAGGCCACTCAAAATGAATACAGGGAAGTTGTTAGGATGTGTAGAGGTGAAATCAGAAAGGCAAAAGCCCAGCTTGAATTTAACCTAGCTGCTGGTGTGAAAAGGAATAAGAAACTCTTTTATAAATACATTAACAGTAAGAGGAGGACAAAGGAGAATATCCACTCTTTGCTGGATGAGGCTGGGAATGTGACCACTGAGGATAAGGAAAAGGCGGAGGTTCTGAATGCCTTCTTTACGTCTGTCTTTAAAAGTCAGACCAGTTATCCTCAGGATACCCCTCTCTCTGACCTGGTAATCTCGGCCGGGGAGCACACTAACCCCCCTGCGATTCTGAAAGAAACAGTCAGAGACCTACTGCTCCAGCTGGACTGTCACAAGTCGATGGGGCCAGATGAGATCCACCCGAGAGTGCTGAGGGAACTGGCGGAGGTGATAGCCGAGCCGCTTTCCATCATCTGTCAGCGCTCCTTGTTGACTGGTGAGGTCCCAGATGACTGGAGGCTTGCCAATGTGACTCCCATTTATAAGAAAGGTCGTAAGGAGGATCCGGGGAACTACAGGCCTGTCAGCCTGACCTCGGTGCCAGGGAAGGTTATGGAGCAGATCGTCTTGAGGGAGATCATGCGGCATGTGCAGGGTGACCGGGGGATCAGGCCTAGCCAGCATGGGTTCGTGAAGGGCAGGTCCTGTTTGACCAACCTGATCTCCTTCTATGATCTAGTGACCCATCTGGTGGATGAAGGAAAGGCTGTTGATGTGGTCTACCTAGACTTCAGCAAAGCCTTTGACACTGTCTCCCACAGCATTCTCCTGCAGAAGCTGGCAGTCAGAGGCTTGGATGGGTACACTCTTGGCTGGGTAAGGAGCTGGCTGGAGGGCCGGGCGCAGAGAGTGGTGGTGAATGGAGTCAAATCCAGCTGGCGACCGGTCGTGAGTGGTGTTCCGCAGGGGTCGGTGCTGGGGCCTGTCCTCTTCAATATCTTTATAGATGACCTCGATGAGGGCATCGAGTGCACCCTCAGTAAATTCGCAGATGACACCAATTTGGCTGGAAGCGTGGATCTGCCTGGGGGTAGCGACGCCCTACAGAGGGATCTGGACAGGCTGGAGAGCTGGGCTGGAGCCAATGGGATGAGTTTCAACAAGGCCAAATGCCGGGTCCTGCACTTCGGCCACAACAACCCCAGGCGACGCTACAGGCTTGGGGCGGTGTGGCTGGAGGACGGCGTAGAGGAAACGGACCTGGGGGTATTGATTGATGCTCGGCTGAACATGAGCCGACAGTGTGCCCAGGTGGCCAAGAAGGCCAATGGCATCCTGGCTTGCATCAGAAACAGTGTTGCAAGCAGGAGCAGAGAGGTGATTGTTCCCCTATATTCAGCACTCGTCAGGCCGCACCTCGAGTACTGTGTCCAGTTTTGGGCCCCTCACTGCAAGAAAGATATTGAGGCCCTGGAGCGTGTTCAAAGAAGGGCAACGAAGCTGGTGAGGGGTCTGGAGCACAGGCCATATGAGGAGAGGCTGAAGGAGCTGGGAATGTTCAGCCTGGAGAAGAGGAGGCTCAGGGGAGACCTTATTGCTCTCTATAACTTCCTGAAGGGAGGTTGTAGTGAGCTGGGGGTCGGCCTCTTCTCTCGTGTCATTAGTGATAGGACCAGGGGGAATGGTTTCAAGCTACGGCAGGGGAGATTCAGGCTGGACATGAGGAAGTATTACTTTTCAGAAAGGGTGGTCAGGCACTGGAATGGACTGCCCAGGGAGGTGGTGGAATCACCGACCCTGGGGGTGTTCAAGGAAAGACTGGATGTTGCGTTGAGGGACATGGTTTAGTAGGAGCTATTGGGAATAGGTGAACGGTTGGACTGGGTGATCTTTTAGGTCTTTTCCAACCTTAGTGATTCTATGATTCTATGATTCTATGATTCTATGATGGATGCATTTCTTCTGTGTAACTTTCTGAGGTGAGTGAGTCAATGGGAGCAGCTTCCATCAGCTTCTGCAGGAAAAGAGACAACTAAGCTTCTAAGGAGAGGTTCACCATGGCTGACCTTTTGTGTCCTGAAGACACTGGAGTGGTAGGCAGACTGTATACGGATGAACAGTTTCTTATCTATACACTCTACACTTCCATGTGGAAAGAAAAGACCTGAAAAACAAACAAACAAAAAAACTTATGCAAATTCCCTGCCAACTGGTAGCAGACAGAAGATAAGAGACTGAAAGGCCTTGCTCTTTAGGACCTTGCTGGAAGTGGAAGGAATATGTACAGAAGAGTTAGGAGTGGGCTGGGGACCTGTTTCAATTATTTTTTACTTCTTTCTTATGAGCTGTGGAAGATAATTGTAGGCTTAGATAGAGTTGCAGCTGTGAGCCTTGAGTCCTGCTATGTACTTGTTTTTCTATGGATTTGTCTACCCTCTGATGCTGGCTTGTGTCACATAGAGTAGGGACCAAAAGGCAGTTTGGAAAACCAGGAGCTCTTGTTTTCCATCGAGTTTGAAGATAGAGGAAGAAAAGTAAAAGGGGGATGTGCAAACGTCTTGCCTTTTTTGCAGCATTTTCCTTTTTCACAAAAGCAATACAAGATTCATAGAGAAATTTAACCCTCTAGAAGGTGCATAGCAAAGCCATTTGGCCAGAATATAATAATATGAATAAAATATGTAAAATCCCTTTTTTGTAAACACAGATTTTAATTAGTAAGAAGGTCTGCTTCAGAGCCAGACCATTATTTCCAGGTCTGTACCCAGCCAGAGTTTTAATTGGTATGGAAAGAATCAAAAAGTTGGGATGATTTATCAGGATTAAAGAAAATAAAAAGTAGTCAGATGCAAAGAAAGTGCTTTTTGTCAGCTAGAGAAATAAAATTAATCCATCTGTTCACTAGATGGATCACACACTTATATTACTTCTCAGAGCATTAAATAGTTATTACAATATTAAAGACATTTTCTTTTATAAATTTTGAATAAAAAGAGTCTATTTTGTTACTAACAGTTTCATCAGCTACGTTTGCACATATGCATTCTGGAGTATGCTCATTTAAAAAAACAAATTGTTTTCTTTGTCTTGCTTTGTGTTCTTCTTCACATTTGTTTTATCTTTTTCTGTTGATCTTCCTTTTACCTCTCTGCTTCTTTTCCTATTTGTCTTCTGTTTTTCCTGTTTCCCCACTAATATTCTTTTCATTTATATGATAGTAAATGTGTATGTCATTGTTTTATTTGTTATTGTTTGGTTAGGTTGGTTGGTTGGTTTGCCAGTATGTATACATAGTTTTTTGTAGTTTATCACCACAGTTTTAATTTCAATGACATGATATTCTGCATTTCTTCTACATCTAATTCCAAAGGTTTGGAAGTTTCTCTTTAAATTCATGTTTAATTCCAGTGTTTCTGTTTCTGAAGTTAATAAAAGCTTAGACAGTTTAAAAACTTTCATAGTTCCTCAGTAGATGTTTCTATCTGCTTTGTAGACTCTTTATGCCAAATTTTGGGAGATTTTCCATCACTAATAACACTAACATGCAACCTCAGGTGATATGCTTTACTTTCTATTTTAGGTCTCAGAAGAAAACACATAGTTCTGTTTTCTTCAGTGGTTGACAAAAAACAGCAACTGAAATGGATGTGCTTGCAGTGTTTGTTGGGTGGGGACAACTGAAAGCTGGAGCCATTGTTAGGTCTTAGGGGTTTAGCTTGCAGCTTTTTTGTTTAGTTGCTGCTCAGCTATTAGAGAAAGAGCAGCTCTAACACCAAATGAAGATCAGTGTGATGTGAAGTGCTTTTTACATAGTGCTTCTTTATCTCTCTTGTCAGTATTATTTTTGTTTTTAAACATAATGGCTGCCATCTTCATTCATCATAGGCATTTGATAACCTGTCACTGTGGTGCATATTTAATTTGGAAGTGGGTGTTGCCAGCTCATTCTTTCTGAAAATAGTGAAACCCTTTGTTTGCAAACATAAGCTAGATTCTGCATTTCTTAATCCTGTTACTTCCTACCAGCATAACAAAACCATTCTTACAATGCAT
This sequence comes from Tetrao urogallus, assembly GCF_951394365.1. Taxonomy (NCBI): domain Eukaryota; kingdom Metazoa; phylum Chordata; class Aves; order Galliformes; family Phasianidae; genus Tetrao; species Tetrao urogallus. The sequence continues at coordinate 5,246,141 of NC_136827.1, read as the reverse complement.
CTGATTTCTGGGATAATGGAGGTGTTCAGTAGTCCTTTCTAGTCCTTTCAGTGCAGTGTCAGCCAAGTAAGCTTAAATCATCTTCACCATGACTGGAAGCTAAAATCTCTCATTTAACTGATGAAGAGACAACGTGTGTGTTCAGCTCTGTCTGCTGCTCAGCAGCAGTAACCTTTGGAAAAAGTAAGGTAACAAGCGCACTGCACAGTACAATGCCTTTAGCCTCTCTGACACGGGAAATGGAGCACTTCCTTCCTGTGCTGTGTGGTCAGGGCTACTTATATTGCAAGGATGGTTCTCTTGTACTGATGCCAGTAGACAGTGTTAAGTAATGGAGAGAAGAAATACAGATTACAGACCCTATGTCAATAGAGTCTGCTCTTATGCTACCCTTGAGAATACAGAAATTCAGTGGGTTTTGTTTGGTTTTGGTTTTCAGTAAGGAAACAAGAAGGTACACTGTTAAATGTTTGTGTTCTGTAGAATTTAGAAATTCTAAGCTACACAATTTCACTTAAAAGATGTGAACTTCATGTCAAATCACTGAATTGACTAACGTTAGTGTGGCTCATGGAGGTACAAAGACTTTTTCTGAACAAATAAAGGTAATTCTAATTAAAGTGATCAAAGAACACATAATTATTGAGAGCAGTGTATGCAGTATGGAGGAGTATGAAGGTAGAATTATTAGAAGTTATTAAATTGCTTTGATTACTGAATGTTTAATAAGAAATGAAAGACACTAATCATTTAATTTTATATGGAGAGAAAAGGGGAAATGTATAGTATATATTTATATGGCTGTGTGTTTTCTCCATGGTGGTTTACAAACAGATCCAAAAATGGCAGATCTATATTTATAAAGGGCAGACCCATGTTAAAAGGAAGTTTTGTTCCTCTCTGGAAAAGGATGTCTTAAATAATATATCACATTTTAGTTCTTGAAAGTATCAATGATTGCATTATCTACTGTCTTAGTTATATTTCTACACAACTGTACTCTGAAAAGTAAGCTGAAGCTGAAAAAAAAGGTAAATAAATTAAACTGCATGTCTTCTGCAAATAAACGATTTTTTGACCTATTAACCACTTTTTTTTTTTTTTTTTTTTTTTTTTTTTTTTTTTTTTTTTAGAACCTTTCTGGTTTGTATAATGTAGATTTTCATGTAAGAGCATCCAAGGGACAGCTCCTCAGCTTTTTTTGTTTTTGTTTTAAGTCAGTAAAACTGCATCATTTTCTGTAAGAGGCAGTGAATTTTATAAAAGGCAGTAAATTATGTCTTTTGTTTCTGTACAGTTTTCCTTATGGACTAATTCTAAGTGGAAGATTCAGTCTGTGGTGTGAAACTTTGGTTTCTTTTTTAGCTCTTACTTACTAAACGATTTTAGAAATGTAGTGCAGGCTGGATAATCAGTTTGTATGCCAGAAGAGATAGGAAGACTGTAGGTGGTAGCAGTAGAAGTTGTGTTTAAAACTTCCTTTTTGCTGACCCAAACCTAGGGTGGCTAAAAAGATAAAGTTTCTCAGAGAATGGTCTGTGCCATCTCAAAATTAATGTGCACTGTTCCTCCAGAGGTAGGAATAGTGAATGTATGGCTAATGGCTGCTTGAGAGGGTTCATCTTGTGGAGCAGCATAGTGCTTTGTATTTGGATTCCCCTACTGATGCCATTGCAAAATATACTCAATTTCTTTATTTTATAGGGACACACTCAGAAAGTATAAGTCTGCTTGTCATGTCTCAATTCCTCTGGCAGTGTTTTCCCCTCTACAAGTCTATCTGGTTGTGCTTGGGAACTAGCTTCTGCTTTATCTTCATTTAGGCCTGGATGACAAACTATAAATTCACCAGATAAGCTGCTCAGTAAGGGAAATTGCTGCCAGTTCTTGTATGTACTCTGGCACAGGGTTCCTGCACTGCAAAAGGAATCATTCAGTTTCCCTTGTGCAGGAACTTGGGAGCGATGAGCAATTTCTCCATCGCGTGCAGAATAACGCAGAGATTGCCCAGTTCACCCAGTGTATGAAGAGTAGATTTGGTGGGGTTGTACTGGTTCTGAAGCAGGTGGCAGCCCCCTCAAAAGGTGATCATTCCCTTCTGCCCTGCCAGGGATGTGTCTTCTGTAGCTGCAGCATGCTAGCTAGTGGAGGTGCTGGAGGGCACTGAGATGTTTGTGACCGACTTCCTTAGTGGAATGGGGCTTGAAATGTGTCTGCTTGACACTGAGGCTACAACTCAAATTGGAGAGCCAGCCGCAGGGAAGGGCTGTAGCTGAATTGTGTTGTTGAGTTACTCTTAACACCAGTCTTGAAATGCAGAGACCTGATGGGAGCAAGGATAAAGAGATGTTTCTTTTGCTTTATGTAATTTAAGAAAACTAAGAATAATACATGTGGAGTACTTTCAGATAAAGTTAACGTTCCACATCATCTGCTCACAGAACTGTTTCCTAGGCCTGAGCACTCATGGGGTGGTCTGTGGAGTTTTGAAAGGAAGGACCGTGATGTGTGCGGTTGTTTCTGTGTCAGTTCTCTGTTGCACTGCCTTTCATTCCCATGGTGGGATCTCGGAGTCTTCATCAGTAACGAAGCTCTCATCTACTGTAATGAAGACACAGCTTTATTTCAGAAATTTGCAGTATGGAGACATCTTTTCATAATAGATGAACAACATACTCCACTACAATTTTCTTGTTAATTCCCGATTTCATAGAGAGCTTTCAAAAATCATATAGCACTGGCATTACTATTTAGTAATATTATAAGGCAACTAAATGTAAAGTATTTCCTGTCAAAAATCTCTATTTGCTAGCTTCTGCCACAGCTATTAATATTCTTCTCTATTTTTTGTTGCTTTAGTTTTTGTATTTTTTCCCCCCACTGCTCCTTAAGTAATGTACTTTTCTGTTACACACCTTCAAATTATCATCAGTAAAATTGCGCACAGTGGAGTTTTAAATGTTCTCCCACTCCTGCTATGCTTGCTGGATGTACTACGTTCTGATCGGAGAGCAAAAGCAACGCCAGCTGTCTTGGCAGGCTTCTGTTAGCCAGGTGTGATTACATGGGGATTTAAATACTTTCTTTTTGAAAGAATGTATCTGGCCAGCATTAAATTGAGGGATGAGGTGCTAAATCATATGGAAATCTTCAACCAATTCTAGCTTGATGCATTTGCATGCAAGATAAAATAAATAAACTTTTGTAGGAAACAATAATTACTCAATTTCAGCCACCTTTCAAAATAGATGGAAAAGGGAATATATCTGAGAAGTGCAAAGCCAAAGCCAGCATTGTGTAATGATTACTTCTCCCTCAATGTCTTGGTTTTTTTTGTTTTTTGTTTTTTCCCAGTATCTGCTTTCCAAAGTGTAGAATTTTAATTCTTAAAGAAGCTAACTTAGTGTATTTGCAAAAAACAACAACAACAAAAAAAAACCAAAAAACAAAAAACAAAAAAAAAACCAAGCAAACAAAAAAAACCCCAAACGATTGTCCATGTGAATTCTGACCTCATATGAGTCCTTACCCCACCTGCTGTCCTTTCCTTGTGCCTGTCCTTGTTTTCTTTCTGTTGAGGAGTCCTAGAACCTGCAATTCTGTCCTCGCCCAACAGAGTAATCCACCTGGGGACATGAACGTGGTTTTGAATGGTTTTGAAGAATTGGTTTTTAAATTGCAATTGCTGAGAAGGAACAGATTTTTGTGGTTGTTTGTTGTTGATGCTGTTTTGTTTTTAGTGTTGTCTAATGAGTATGCTTTTTTAAGTATTAAGAACTATTCATAAAGAGTTATTATGAATGAGGCTATTCTACTTCAAGCATGTTGTCTTTGTGTTGCCTTATGTAACTTATATGGATTTTCTTTTTCTCTTTTTATATAGTGTATTGAGATTAAGGACTCAATACAAATAAAGGGATTATGGCATGACTTAGAAATTGCTGCATTTATTAAGTAGTCCAAACTCAAACTTTAAAAAATATCAATTTCAGATATTTAAGAGGATAAGTATCTAGTGAGGATTTAGGGTAAGGTTGATTGAGGAAGTAAATCTACTTTCTGAATGTCTACAAAGAAAAATCAAACGAGAAATTCAGTATCAAAAACATCAAAGACAATAATGCAGTTGCTTTCATCTCCAGTGTGTGCTTGCACTTCAAAGAAAAGCAAAATGCTCACCCTTCCGCCAGTACCCCCGAAGGAGGGTGAGTCTATAGTTGAAGATAAGTCTTCATCACTTCTTTGAGAAAGAACAAGGAACATAGAAGTAGAGTTTTGCACAGGGAAAAAAAAAAAAAAAAAAAAAAAAGCTGTTTTATTTCTTTCACCTTAGTGGTTATTATGCTATATGAAATTTCCTGCTCTCAAGAATGCTGTTGCTTCATTAAGATATGCAAATACTTACGCAGCTCTCGGATCGTGTTCTTTACTCAGGCTTTTATTTCTTCTGTTTAACTCTGAGAACCAGGGATAAGGCAGTTTTTGCTGTAGTAATGTTCTTCATACTAATTATTGCTTTTGCAAAAAGTGCTGATTACACACATTTTAACATATACTTCAGCACACTTGCATCTTCCCATCTCTTTTATCTTAGAATTGATTATTACTAGAAGATTTTAATTGTATAAAGTATTTTTTTTTATTATCAGTGATGGACATATTCAACCACTCTGGCAATGTGAGGATAGGAAGAAAGGTAATTATCTTGGAACTCCTGTATTAAAAGTTTGCTGTGAAATCCACAATTTTTAGGGCTGACCATGCTGTAGAAAATCACACATGCAGTGATGCCCCAAATTCAGGTACCTGATTCAGCTCTCTTGATTGTAAAAATCCAGTCCAAAAACAATCCACAGAAATTAACAGGAATAGAAATGAGGACATTTCCTTTCTGTACTTGCTTTGGGGAAATTTATTTTTCAGGAAGGGCTACTGCTAAAGATGTGCTGTAAGTTGAAAGCACAAAATTATCATAACTTTTAATTCTTTAAGTGAGAACAGGTTTAAAATGGTTCCTGAAATGAGACTAAATCCAGTTTTGACTTTTTCTCCATGCTGCTTTAGCTCAGTTTCAAAGCTATCGCTGATCAGAAAGCTTGACAGCCGCAGTGTTTGCAAATCCTCACCAATGAGCAGTAACAAGATTTAAAAGTGAAACCTCTGAACAGAGCCAGTTTGCTCAGTCAACTTTATAGATTCAGTTATTTAACCATCTGCGTGCTAGCCCAATTTTATTTTTGTCTGTCGGATCTGAGTTCTGCATAAATAGGAGAGTCAGACTAGAATATCTTCTCGTGAAATAATTACCCGCTCCATCACAGTTTTGCTCATAACACAGCAGTCGGCTGAAGAAGGATTTACAACACAGTAAATGCAACATTTTTTTTTTTATTATTATTTTTTTTTGTAATGAAGATCCACAGAAACTGAAATATTTGGAAGTCATATCAACAGGGAAACGTCTTTGGTTTGGCCTTTGTTCCTTTTCCTTTTTTTTTTTTTTTTTTTCTGAAGTGCTGAGCAGAAGAGAGGTTTAATGATTGGGCGTTCCTTCACCTGCTCCCTGCAGCACACACATGGCCTAAACTGAAGCCCAGTCCTCTGCTTGCCAGACCAGCGAGTCAAGCTGTAGGTAAGATGGCAATTTTAAAGACTGAATTGCAGCAAAAAGAGGGCCTTTAAGCACAGCGGGTCTTCTGTGCTACATCTAAGCACTGGTAGATTTGTATAGTATTTTCGCAATGAGAAATAAATATCAAGTATGTTTCTCAGAAATTATTCCTCAGTTAGGGATACAGGAAACTTCAGACCTTTCAAGTATCAAAGCATTCACCTAACATTAACTAAATATAAACTAAGGAATTGAAATGGTACTGATGGCAATGCTTGTGTTCTGCTGCTGTACTTTGCTGGACGTTCTTGTACAATTATATAGATATATTTGTGTATTTAATATTAGCCTTTTTTATTAGGTAAACAATACTGACCAACTGTTAGTGGTGTGGTTGTTTGGACTTGTTTTTTAAAAGAGAATAAACATACAATTTCCTTTTCCACTGACTTGCTGCCTGTGGCAGATTGCATTCTGCTCAGCAGGCACAAGAAATCAGTAATTCACTTTGTAGTCTGAAATTCTCTAGTCTCTGCTGCACAGGTGAGAGAATGGAATGTCTTAGTTCAGATGCAGTGGCTTTATATCATTACAATTTAAATTATATTCTAGTGTGGATAATATGGCAACAATCCATAACCAGATGAATTATGATAATTACGGTAAATGGGTGCAATTAGCTGGCGTATTGTTGTGAGTTTGAGGTATTTGGAAACAGCACAGTTGTCAAGAATGACACTGAATGGTCAGTGGATACAGAATGGATAGTTTAAAGTTGTGATGTACTACTTTATAGGTTATTTCAATGAGATTTCCAAATGTTTTGAAAATAAGAAAGAACATACTCTTCATATTCTTATTTTTTTCACATCCTCTGAACTAGTTCTTTGTCAGAATAGGTTGCATTGAAACCTAGAACTACTGAAGTTAAAAAAATTAGCGTTTAAACCAAGTCCTTGATTACCTTTGCCATTCAAAGATATGTTCTGTATACTCTTTTTTTAACATATTTTCTTATTGCATATATGCACGCACACACATACACGCACGCATCCACACATGCACACACACACACACACACACATATATATATATATATATATATACATACATACAAGAAGACCTCCAAAAGTATTGTCTCTTGTTTTATTCAGCCCAAAATGTCAGAGGCAGATGGTAATATGGCAGTAGAGCTCAAACCTTCCCACCAATTTTCTGTTACACTTTTTTACTGCATGACAGATGGCAGCAGGGGGATGGTCTGATACAATGGTGTTTGACATGGAAGTGTTTGACATGGAAGTGTCAGTGAAACAAAGGTGTGGAATTGAATTCCTCCATGCAGAAAAAAACTATACCCACTCACTGGCATTCGTTGATGTTTGCTGAACTTCTATGGAGACCTGGCAGTGGATGTGAGTGCAGGGAGGCAATGGGTGGTGTGTTTCAACAGTGGTGACAGCAACATGAAAGACAAACCACATACTGGATGGCCATGCACAGCTGTCACTCCATGAAATGATGAATGTTGCTATCAGCTCATCTGCACAAATTGGCTAATGGTGGTGACTGTGTCGAAAAGTAGTGTTCTGTAGCTGAGAATCTGCTCTATCAAAGTGTTATTGTGCTTTTTGTATTTATTGTAGTTTCCATGGACATAAACTGCAGGCATTACTTTAAGAGTGACCTGTATATAAACATAACTCTTATATATCCATATTAACTATGCATATATCCAAATGTTTCATACATGTGTAATGAAATAGACACATAGGTATATGTATATATTGTATAATAAATGTGTCTGTTGCTTACAGTTTTTGACTGCTCTGAGGGTAGATGAAACAGATTTGTTTTTCCTTGGTAGTAGCTTTCTTCATCTGTTACATACATGTACTCTTTTGGATATAGTTTCTGAAACATAATGGCATAGTTATGGCATGCTTCCTTCATGTCTGGAGCAATTTGATGACAGTCTGTCAAGTCTACTCTCAGTAATCTGAATTTGCCAAAACGAAGTTTTCATCATCTCTTTTTTTTTTTTTTTTTTTTTTTTTTTTAAACAGAAATTTACTTTCTCATATATCAGAGATCTTTTTCAAGAGCTGTCAAAATTTGCTGTTTTTTTCTTCAAGTGAAAGGAGAGAAATTACGGTACTTTTAAGTATGAGGGCTCTGTGAATACACATGTATTTGTGATGCATGTAAAACTCTTTTCTCTTTGCTTGAAAAGATTTGGTAGTTTCTGTACTGCATCCAGAAAATAAACAAAACAGAGGCAATTCAAGTCCAAAATAGTCTTGAAAGCGTGACGGGGAAGGCACAGATGGTGGGGAAATTAGGTCTGTTTTTCCAAAACACTGTGGTTTTCTGCAACATGTAGGTTTAAGATGCTGTTCAGCTCTTTCAGGTATGTTGAATACTCAGGGAGAGAAGACAACAGGTGAACTGATGTCAGTCATCAGGAAACTGTGCTTCATTGAAGAACTGGCGTGGCTGATAAAGGGACGAGCCGTAATCTTAATTTTATTTTCTGAAAACAACATTCCATATAAAGGTTGTTCTTCTTCAATGAAATTGTCTTGACTGCCAACCATGAAGCATTTTTCTTTCATGAGTATCTGAGGAGCTACATTTAGAAAGTATGATAAAAGAAGTTGTACTGAAGACACTAGTATCCCTGTTTTAATTCACTGTAAAAACAAGAACACTGTTTTTTAGCTTATCTGTATATCAGTGTACAAAAGAAACTACCAGACTTCAAATATGAATTTAAATTTCTGGCCTTTTGGTTAATATTTTATGCAATCATTTAAAAAGAATAAGGTTCCATCAAACAAAACCTCTATAGCTATATATCTATCTATCTATATCTATCTATCTATATATATATATCTCTATAAGATATCTTAGTATAATGTTTTAGAGAGCTATGCACGATGATTTGGAATTGGAACCTAAAATTTCACTCATTTCCTCAGTCTGTGTCATAACCATTACAATATTTAAACATTTTATTTTTGCATGTGACTATTGAGTTGCTCTGGCCATTTAGTAATGCAAAACAGATGAAACCCTTCAAGGATTTGCTGGCTGGCATAAAAGCTTTTATTCTAAAAAAGTTAATCTCTTGAAATTGTTACACTATTGACAAAGTTACTTGCAATAATTAAGAAATTTAAATGAGTCACTCACAAAGCTGTAACAATTGGGTATTATGTTTTCACAGGAAATAAGAATTTCAGATATTAAATGTTCATATTGTGGCATGAAAAAGTGCTTTGCGTCTTAAGAGTAGCTTATCTTTTAGTGGAATTAGTACAAAACAATATGCATTGAATCTGATGTCTGATTCCTTATTATTCAGAGCTAGAAGCCACTGGGGTTTTCTCCCCTAGCTGAGAGACTGCGCCTGCGCCAAATCTTTCAGACAATCAGGTCCCTTGGACTGATGAGGAAATACACAGAGGCATTTCTTTTAGCTCTGTTGCTAACACAATTTCAAGATTATTTCAGAAGCATTAGTGATTTTATTTCTTTGAAATATTGAACACTAAAGGCCAAGTTCCTCTCTTAAATAAATAAAGATTAAAATTCTTGTTGACTCTATGCAGATCAGGGACTTTTCCATTGCTCCCATCGAAATCAATGCAAGTCTCTTAGCAATTTTGCCTTAAGCGAAAAAGTTTAAACTCTTACCACTTCATTATGTGCTTTCAGATAAGTGCTGCTGATTACTTGAAACAGGAGGGCAAGGTCAGAAAATTTTCAAGATTACAATAGCTTACAGTCAGGAAAACTTCAAATTTTCTTTTATCCTGTTACACTGAAATAAAAATTGTATTATTAAAATACCCTCTTAATATTTTATTGTTGTCGGTAAAGTCCAGTGTCACTGATGAATCTTTTCTTTCCTATCGCCTACACGCTTATCTGTAACACCTGCAATATGAGTAATGGTGTTTACTGTACTAAATGGATTTAAAGAATACTAAATTAAATTATTTTTGTGCATACAGGTCTTGTGAAAATTCTGCTTTCACTGATCATGAGCTACTTTAGTGAAGGAATCCCAGCTGGGAATATCTTTATTCTGAAAGAAAATTCATTTCCATTTGTGTTTGTTGGTTGACCTTTTCATGGTGTATTTCTCTGTAAGTTGCCGTGGTAGGTGATATATGCTGTAATGAACAACTTATTGCAATAATTGAGTTAAATTATTATGTCTCATCTTCAAATTTTTATCAAGTTTATTTTGTTGTCAGTGTTTGCGATGCCGGTGCAATTGGCACCAGCAAAGGGCCATCAGTACCTTAAGTCTACTTAGGTCAAATGATTAGAGAGTAAGATTATATTTTGAGGATGAGACCATTATTTCAAGGAAGTTTATGATATTGTTGTTACTACAGAACAGCATAAGTGCTTTTGAACTGGATATTCAGTCCGTCGGGGAAGCCTTGGCTGGTTAGGATGTTTTGAATGTCCCCTAGCAGAATGTAACTCTTCTGGATGAGATTTAAATTGAGACCACATGAGTAAACTCAGAATGAGCGAGAGCTCCGATGACAACTGGTCCCAGTATTCCTGTATTCCTATTCGTGTCTTTCCCTTGCAGTAATCAAAAACTTTTCCAGAGAATGTGTTTACCACTAAATGAATTAAGGACTCCACGCTTCTATTAAAGTATCTCCCATTCAGTCTAAACATTTTAATGTAGCCCTTGCATAGGAAGCAGTTTAAGTGAGAAGGAGACTTTTCCTACAGTACTTCTGCGCATCCACTTGATGGCTGTAATGGTTCCTCTGTAGATGTTAGTGCACAGCCCTATCAGCAGGTGGCAATCTGCAAGTACTTCTGGTTTATTTGTTAAAGTTGCACGACTTCTCTTTATTCGTGCCAACTTAAAATGTTCTTCAACTGGGATTTTAATAGTTGATTTTTTTCTTGTGTCTTAACTTACGGCATAACATCTTTTGGGAGAAAGCTCCTGCTCATTAAACCCAAGCCCTTTGATATGTCCAATACACAGCCATTTATACCAGTAGATATACTACAGAGTAATATGTTGTCATCCAGCAGACAGTCAAACTTGGCCTAGTACTGTATCAGAAAATAGTTGCTCATTTGGCAGAAAAGGTGAGTTGCTAGAAACAAGGAAACAATCAGAAATCTTTTTATTAAATATTGGCATAACAGTCTAGGGTTAAGAAAATACATTTTGCTTTGTCATAATAGAAGCAAGCAGTTTACAGTTTTCCCATAGAAAGATTAAAAATCTTACTCAGTTGTTACCTTGAAAGAGCAAATATTTTCCCACTCGTATGCCACAAAGAAGGCAAACAAAACAAATGTACTTAAAAATTTACCTGTTCGATGATGTTCTGCTAAAGTGTGAAGGATGGATTGTTAAGAAAAGATTAAATTTGAGAAAGTAACATTGAGGTTATATTATTTTTATTTTTATTATTGCTGCAAGATATAGCATGAAAATATAAATCAACCTTTTTTTAACCTTTATTAAGACAGATTGCCCTTTATAGGGGAACAGCAATTGTTTTGTTTCTAAAACTCCACTGCTTTCTATTTAAGTAATCCACTGTCTTTGCATAATGGCAGCAAAGTCAATGTTTAAATATTTTAAAATGTCAGTTATCTGGCATTAGAAAAAGTATAATTAATGCCAGATATTAAGCAGTTATCGTGGCAGGTAACTAGGGTGTACATTCAAACGAGCTGCATTCATTTATAATTTTATCTTGTAGTCTGTTTCCATGTGTAGTAAAGTGTGAATGAAAATAACTCTCAAATACTCTGAACATTTGTTTGATTTGTTAGTGGACAGAGCAAATAGAACTATTGCTTTTAATTTTTTGCATATGTCATTATAGTTAATACTGTGATGCGTGGGCAAATGGGATACTAATAGGTTGATGCTCGTCTAGGGAATACTTACTCTTTTAGACCTGAAATGTGGATTTCTCATCTGCAGTACAGTTTTCCACTGAATATTCTGTACTCATCCTGCAATCATAGGAAATGGAGCTGATAGATATGCTGTGTATAGACTGAGCAAGAGGTGTATGTGCCATGGCTAAGAGAACAGCTGTGTAGATCTGTTCTTTGTGGTGCAGAGAGACATTGGGAAAGATTTGCCATGATGCTTTGAAAGTAGTTGTCCTCAGCTCTATGTCAGTTTTGTTTCAGTCATATTGAAAAAATGCAGGATTTAGGCACAGCAAAGTAAAGTAATGTGACTGAGGGTTTAGGAAACTGTTAAAAACATTACCATTTATAACGTTAGGTAGAATTTGAAGCTGATTTGTTGTCATGTTGATGGAGAGCAAAACAAAGGTTTGATAAAATATAATGGTACTGACAGCTTCCCTTTTATTTACTATCAGTCATATAAGGCAACAGATTTCAACATGCCCAAGAATAATTTTCTGCTGCTCAATAATTATTTCCCTATCACATTTGTGCTGGATTTCTTGCAGGATTCCAGCTCCTAGTGAAACCATTTGTTAAGATGCCTGTATGGGAACTAAGCCCTTTTGGAAACTTGAGCCTTCTTTGTGTACAAAGTTAATTATATCCTGTGCTTGTTTTTATTACCTACAATTTTTACAGCAATTGTGCTACGATGGTATCATAATGTGAGGCTTAGGCAGAGGCACAGCCCTTAGTCAGTGCTTTTTATCTGAAGTCCTCAAAGCACTTTACAAAAGAGGTCAATGTCTTTGTCCTAGTGGGGAAACAGAGCCTGTAATTGTGCAGACAGCTGAGCCAATCTAATTAATCACTGCTGCCTATCGTGGGAGCTCCTGCTCTCACCCCTCTTCCAGCCCCTGCTCCTTTGTGCCAGGTTTAGCAGGAGGAGTGAGGAGTTTCCCTCTGTATGTCAGGGTGAAGTCAGTTGACTTCAGTTTGTGGAGGAGTCTCACAGAGCTGAGGGCTGGGCAGGGTGGGGTGGTGGGAGTACTGCAGTTATGAAGCCCAGAGAATTTAATGCTGGTGAATTGCTTAGGGCTTGTTGCTAGTTGGTGCTAGTCCATCTAAAATATCCAGTAACTATTTCAAGCATAAAATCTATACACCCAAATAGTGATGAAATTTCATCATTGTTTATTGCTTGGAATTATTTTAATAGCAAATAACCCTGTTTAGACCAAGTGTATTTCTTTGCAATCTTTGAATGTCATAAAATCACTGGGAATGTTTGATCGTTCTTTATACAGAGGCAGTTGAAGCAAGTCATATAAGAAAACTGTAGAACACAAAAGGCCTCTGTTTCTGCTATTCCCAGATACTTTTAGTAAGTTTGACTTAGCTGAGGTTTTAATTTAGCATTAACAAAGGATTTTGTGATGTTTTATATGCTATAATCTAATATTCTGCCTGTGATTTCATTCAGAATGACTATACATTTAAATTTTGGTTTTGGAAGCTAGATACCACAAGAGAATAGTGCTGGAAAAGTCTAAATTATCAGTTATGAGCTGATCTAAAACTTACAGTATTGAAACATCTTTTGAAATATGCATTAGAGAATCTTTAAAGAGATCATACAAAATTCATCAAAACCCATTTTTCAGAAGCAGCTGCTTTTTCATCAGGGTTTTACATGTCACTGTTCTTAGTTCCAAATTTTCCAGGCATTTACATACAAACAGAATTCTGTAAATGCACACACATGTACACACTGGGAGGGATGAGAGCTCATCTCTTACCAAGCTGTGTGTTAGAAAAGAGAATGCAGCTGCTACAGTTATCAGTTCTGGAAAAATAGCTCACAAATCTAAAGGAAGAAAATACTCTCTGGAGTTCAGGGGTTGCATGTTAAACAATTTGTTCAGTAGCAGTCAGTATTTCATTAACAGCTGGGGCAGTGTTGCTAATGATCACCCATACTCAGTAGATTCATACCTTTATACCTTGCATGTGTTTGCTGTGTTTGAAACTAATCCCTTGGCTGGGAATCCTGTAAAAGGACGAGACTGCTCCTCAAGACAAAGCCTTGAGAATGTAGTAGAATCTGATGTTCCAAATGTTGATTCTAATTTTAGTATTTATACATATGTTTTGCTCATGCTAGCGTTTAACTTGGTCTCTGTATTTCTCTGTCCAGTTACAAATACACCTTGTAGAGCTACAAGTCCTAGCTGTTCCCATGTCTTCCCTTGCCTCTCACAAAACTCTAGCCTTGATTCTCAGTCTTCTATGCTTGAATGGTCATCCCCTCAACTGTTAATTTTGTACACTGCATGGAGCAGGAGACGCTTGGGCTGATAGGTTATTAAGAGCTAAGCAGGAAACTGCATGAGAAACTGAATTCCTGGAGGAAGAGAAATAGAGCTGTTTTACACACCGGAATTATGCTAATCAGGAACAGAGGAAGCCAAAACTGTCTCTGCATTTCTGTAGATTTCATCTATCTCTGTACTGCTTACCAGCTTGCATCATTTGAGACTTTACATGACTCTGTCCACTCCCAACCTTAGTGTGGCCCATCAGCTGAGCACATGTAATGAGACCCTATGCCTGCTTCACAAAGGAGGCCTAAGGAGGGACATGTGATATAGTAATGATATCTTAAAGGCTTCTTTAAACCTCATTTTGCAAATTATGTGCTAACTAAACATCATTAACTTGCAAAAATATCAAAAATTTAGCTGCACAGAACTTGATAGGTGTTTGTCCAAGGTTCTCAGTGACATATGTATTTATATGTAAATATATATATATATAAACAAGTAAATAAACTTCTGCTAGAGCATCTTTCACTAATTCATTGTCTCAAAGCAACCTGTACAGCAGCTGCAGCAAACTGATCTACCTTGCAGCATGCCTTGAAGGTAAGCAGATAATGAATTCTGTGTCCAACTCCTTTTTTTCCAAATCATTGTAAAAGTTCTTTGACTCCTTCCATCCTTAGGCCTTTAAATAACTATCCAGTTAGCAATTAATCTTTTTACTGCAATAAATCCATTTCCCCATGTAGGTATGGGTGTCTTGGCACAGGTAATTTTTATGTGAATGGTCTATTTTGAGAGCCATAACTAGCTTAGAATTGCAGGAGTTCTGTTTTCAGTCAGTTCTATATAGAATCAAGCGCAAACAGCCTGTTTGTAACAAACAAACTAGGAAGATGCCTGAAAAGTCCTCAGTCCTGGCTTGATAAAATCTCTGGGGATTCTTTTGTATTGCCCTTTTTCCTGAGGCTATAAGAAGGGAAGGTGTTTTCAGACAGGGTATTTTAGGTAACAGTAGCATTCTGTGGGTGTCTGTATGCCATAGGTATTTGATTGCCACCTTGCTGGCTTTGCCTTAGGAAGGGTAAGCGATAATTTTAGTACTAGCATTGTTCTGAAGAATTGTAATGTATTTTACATTGTTAGCCTTTCTTATTCCATTGGATTATTTGGTCAAAGTCAGGAGATACAAGCTAATGATTTTGACTTGCGTGCATTGCCAGCCCTTAGAACTGGTGGCATGCCAGGTTCCATCCGAGCTGTCACTGGGTGAGCATGTTCCAGCTACATCCACCTGTTTATGCTCTGACTGCCAGAAGAGTGATTGCTTGTCAATTTGGCATCTCTACCAGCATTAAAGACACATTTTTATGGAGGAAGAAAGTAATTATCATTTGTAGGTTCACAGTTGTGTGTTATGGATTTTCACAAACAGGACAGGCACGCTTAAGACAATGGCCTGCTGAATGGTCTTTCTTGCCAGGTTTTAGTGGACACATGCGTATTTTAAATGGTCTTTTTAAGTATAAAAGCAGCATGTCATAGCTGAAGACGCTCTGTTGCATTATTTGGCCAAGCCTGTTCAAGGCAATCAATTGCTGTCTTCTTTTCATCTTAATTTAACCTCATGCTTAGCTCACCACAAAAAACTTTCATTGTATTTCTGCTTTGTTTTCTTTTACTCAGATGATAGTAACGAGGAATAAAAATCAGTAGCAGGTAAGTTTGTGTGTCATCCTTGTCATTAAGGAATTGATCTGTAGTGAGTGAAATGTGGTGCATTTTTCTTTCTTTCTTTATTGCATTAATCTGACAGAAAATAAAGCCAAATAAATAGAAAATTTGGCCTAAGACATTATCAGTCTACCACTGTTACCAAGAGTGTTGTGATTTGATGAGAGCTGTTTTAATTTCTGTTTTCTATGTGTTTTCTATTTTAAAAGACTCTCTGTCCCTCAAGTTATCTTTCAGATAGTTGTAGACTACCTCTTTACTCAGTTCCTGGGGAGATGCAGTAGGAAAAAATATGCCTCGCTGTAAAAATGCAGAAAATGAGGCTGAGTGTGTGTTGTAAGTCCTCATAATCAGAAATACTGTGAATTTCTCTGGCACAGTATATCTCCATGTGCTGTTTCAGCACAGGACTAGTTAGATGGCAGGAAGTGAAGGGACCTTCTATTCTTTCTCTTAGTTATTGGTGTTAGGATTGAGAAAAAGATTCTTTTTATTCATCGTCAGTATTTCTGGTCATTGTTGGCAATCATCACTTCAGTTTCACAATATTAAGTATGAAATACAAAGTGGAATATTTAAATGTACTCATGTTTTTGCTGCATGAACTCACCTTTTTTTTTTTTTTCCAGATAAATATTATTGTACTACAGCAAAAAAATCATGCTTTCAATATTGAGGAAAACAAGTGTTTTTTTTTGTGTCTGTGCTTGCATTGGTATTGCAGTTCTTTGATATGCACCTTCTAACACATAGTGGAAGTTATACTCTTGAATTTCATTAATCGAATTGAAGTGAATTAACGTGGTTCCATGTTCTTGTTACATTCAATGAATATACTGCCATTTCCATTTAACGCCTAGTAAGTTAGAAGCAACATGGAAGTACGGTTTCTCAATGTGTAGAGCAAGCAGACAGATTGTATTTAGGCATGAAGAGGTAAACCTTTGGTTATTCATTCAGTGTGTCTGCATAAATGACTTCTAGAGTGCAAAAGGAGAAGGATAGGGTTTTGGTTTGCCATGATCCATTGGGGTTCCAGCACCTTATGTCCACATCTATTTTATCCCCATCACCAGTGCCATGTGTGTCCGTGCTGCAGAAGCTGCACTTTAACTGGTGTCCAAGTGTTCCATCTCAGCTTGGGGAAACAGTTTGAAGCACACTGCTCTTACATTATCTCTTGTGATGTACCATAGAAATATAAGGCAAGCTTGTACCAGAGAGAAATCCTCCTTCACACAAAATCACTAGTGCAGATACAGTCTTTGAGATGCTGTTGTATTAAACCTGGCCTCTATATTGCCTTTATGTGCATACCCAGAGGAAAACATGTTACTGTGATGCAATGCTGGAAGGATCAAACAGTCTCCTAAGAAATGGCTTGTATGCTTTCAAGTGTAGGGAAGTATTAAAATTTAATTACAATGGCACTGTTTTCAGCTAGACAACATTTTGAGCACATTAAAAAGACAAAAGCAAACACACCAAAAAAACTGCAACAAGCTGCCATCATTTAAGGGCAGGACTGGTAGCTAGGAAAGAAAAAGGAAGTCTAGCAGTCTTACACAATGCAGAACAATGCACAGCATCCAGTTTATCTGAATAAAATAATCATCTTATTCAATTGGCAGTATATTGCAGTTATTATTAACAAGATTACCTGATGAGCTGAGTTTCAGGCCATTCCTAGAGTGAATGCTCAGGTCGAGGCTGCCTTTCTGATGGCTGCCAGTGAAGTCCGTGGAAGTTCTTTAGTGATTCTTAATCTTTACAAATGGTACCCAGAGCGTAGCTCCTCAGTTTCATATATATGATGAGGGTTCATCGATGCCATTAGACATTTCAAGAGACTATTTTGCTTTGGAATATTGATTTTGGATTACTATATTTTCTGCAGCTACACATAATGTGGTTGATTTATTCATACATGTTTTAGTTGCGATATTTTTTTTGGGGGGGAGGGAATATGGAGATGGCACGGGTAAAGGAGCTTGCTGAATCTGGGCCTCAGGAGAGCAGAGATCAAAGGCTTTCTAATATAACTGCAGGTGGTAAAGGATACTCTGTGTAATGTAGGGAAACCAGTTTCAGTGTGTTGATGATGGCTTCAACAGCAGGCAATGCCAAACACAAACCTTAATATACACAAGCAAGAAGGAATGTGCAGCCAAAGTGACCTTAGAGGAGGAGGAATATGCAGTGTGCACATTGGTTTTAGTGAGAAAACACAGGCAGCAGCTGGAGAATGTCAAGTGTACGTTACAGACGTGTGGGGTTGTTTTGTAGTCTGCATTAACATCGAGCACTGCTAATTTGCTACATTTTTGAATAGAAATATAAAATACATATGATTTCATCTGTGTATGTGAATCTATGCATTATGTGGTTTAGGTCATTTGAAAGGACAGAAAGTGATCTTTACTTGAGCTACCACCACTAAATATTACAAACATGCCTACTGTCTGGTATAATTGCCACACTACTGTTTCTGTTCTCTGATGAAATCAGATTTGTCCTTCGGGGCTTGCAGTGCCAATTATCTCAATAAAATATGAACAGCTGAGTAAAGTAACAGTGGGAAAACTTCAAGTAAGAAATAGTAGGAATCCAGGATAGGGACAGGTCCATATGGAATCATTGTGTGCTTGTATACAAAACAGTGTTGCATATGTTACATCATAAGCACTGTTTTCTGTTTATGTGGCTTGTTCAGACCTATGGAATTCAGTGGCAACGCTTGATATTAGGAAAATTAGTGACTAATTGATTAAAAACTGAGAAAGCATTTGCAGGTACATGAGCTATAGTCATGGTTACATTAAAACATCTCAGAGCATCTTTATATATTGTCACAGACATATTTCCGAAAGAGGGATCTTGGCTCTAAGCAAGGAGCTCTGTCATAGATTCACCTTGTGGGGTCTTTGAATGTGGAGCCAGCAGAATGGCATGGAAGTTGTGCAGTTCATCACTTGGTAGGAGCTTGTCATTTGTGCAGCAGCGATGTGAACGCTGCTGCTGTGATTCAAGTCATGTTTCACTGCTATCTTTAATAGTTGAATGACCTGCTGCTTTATTTACTTACACTTGGACACAAAAAAACTAAGGCAAAACTTGAGGCATTAACCTTATGGAAACAGTATCCTGGCAGCTGTTGTTTAGGAACACGACACTTGAAAATGGATAAAAAATATTCAGATTGGACTGAAAAATTGGCATTTGCCTATGATGTGAAATATAGTCATGCTTTACTGGGATAAATTTACCTCTGTTGGGGGACAGCCAAAATCTTGTTATGCCTTGTAGCATGTGTTTCTTTCTTTTTCATCAGGAAATGACCTGCTACATTTTTTAACTTGTTCTTATGTACAAAACCATAGATTACCACCAGCTATAAGTACTACCTGCAAAGTGATGAAAAAGAAAAATCCCCCAAACTGTCAAGACTTTGGAATTTAAAGGAGTGCAGTCTTATTCTTGCATCCAGATTTTCTAAATGTCTCTTGTATGTATCGTTTCCTAAACCCAAGATTTTGATCTCTTGTGTTTATTGATATTCTGCGTTTTTAGAACTTACTTTCAGTTTGTTTAGTATTTGTTACAAGTTTGCTGTTTACCTCCAGAAGGTACTGTACCACTGTCCTGCTGTATCACTGCACCATGCTGTTCTGCAGGAAACAAGCCAGGAGAGGGCGAGCCATGTTGACATATCCTACCGATGAACTTTTACATTTGCGTTGTTTTTGTTCACAAGAGTCAATTTAGTTCTGATACTTCTTGTAAACTAATAGCTGGTATCTAATCAGAAACTTGAGAGGATATTTCAAAGTCAACTCCCCTACCTCCATACCTGTCTTAATAACACGTGAAAATGGTGAGAGAACAGCACTGCTGTGGAGTCACATCTTGTTATAATGGCGGTTTGCAGGGTACCAAGCTGATGAAGTTGGAATTGGCAATACTGTATCATGTAGAGAAGCAGCTATGGGAGTATTTGTTTTCCAAGATTGCTTGCAAAGAAACTGAAAACTCTTCTGAGCCAGTAGGTTTGCAGTTGTCTTGTGTGTGTTATATGGCATCATTGGTACAGACACTGAAACATAATTTCTCATTAGATGTGTTAGGAATACGTTCATCCACGCAATTATTTTTTAGTTTGAAATGAAAGAAGGTGTGGTTGAAGACAAATGCAGCTGTAGGTAAAGGCAACATTTGATTTACTCACAGCATATTGGAGTTCATTTGTTCACAGAGAATATAAAACATTTTAAAAACTGAACTCATATTCATTCTTCTGATCCTGGACTTATACTCCTAAGCATGAATGCAGATGCATGGAATAAGGAGCCACTGCTCTTTTTAAAGTATTTTGAATAATTAAAATTAGATAACTTAAATCAAGCCACTGTTTAAAATGCCTGGATACACATGCTTCCATGTTTGGGGTGGATTTTAGTTGTTCTGTATATTTTTCTTTTGTTTTAATTATGAACTGTAGAGCTTATTTAAAAAAAAAAAAAAAAAAAAAAAAAAAGTTCTTTAGAGAATTATAATTTTGTGTTACAATATTTATCCCATATAAGCATGACCTTCATAATGTTTCTAGAGTTGGGTAGAACTAACTGTGCAAATAGTGGCCAATTTTATAACCAAATGTTCTAACATCCAGCAGGCTCTGCTCCCTGCCATCACTTTCCTGTCTCCTTGGGTCTATGCTACCCATGCTGTGCCTTATAGGCTGCACTGTTTCTGCCAGCTTTTCTGCCTTTCCTTCTTGTCAATAATTCTGCATATTTCCTGAAGCAGGAATGAAGTATTATTTTCATTCATTAGATAATTTTATAATAAGGAGACTTTCTCTCTTTTAGATTCAGAATCTTTAATACAAGTACATGATTATGTCACTTCTTCTCCCTGAGAGATTTTATGATTTGACCATTTTTTCTGATTCCTCAGTCCATGCTTGTATTCTTGTGACAGCTAGACAGAGTAAGTAAGTGATTCTCAGGTCCTCATTAGCATGAATCTGGAATTTGGTGGATAGCAGTACATATTTCCCAGTATTTACAGACCATTATCAACTCCAGAAATTATATTTGTTGAAAGTCTAAGAAATTTCATGTGTGGGGAGGCAAGTTCTCTTTTCATGCAGAATTACAAATTCTGAATATGCATGAGAGAGATTCTGATCATTTTGGAAATCTGGCTACAACATTATTCCCACCAGGACAAATGATCTACGGAAAAGCATGGAAGCACCAGCTGTGTGTGAATGAATCAGATTTGGCCTGATTAACAGCAGAGGTGAATCAAAGATGGCTTTGTTAGGACGATTGAGACTGTTTAATTGAAGATGATTTAGAGATCCTATAAGGATTTCTCTTAAGACTGTGTCTGGCTTGTAAAAGCACCTATGGTGTTAAATTAATATGTAGTTATTGCTGGGCTGTTTATTTATTCACCTACATGTTCAAGACTCCTTATCAGCTTTCTGCTGGTATCATTCTAAAGTGCCCTGACTAAATCAAACACCCTTCAGCTTCCCTGCTGCAGAAATGGAGGTGCGAGGCTGTGTGTGCACCCAAGCCCACATATAAAAATGCAGACTGTGTTGTTTTAAGTAGCTCACGTCTGCTGCTATGATGCAGACTTGGTTTTTAAGAGAAACTTGCAGACCTTAAGTATGTGTTATCTAAACTCATGAAATATTTTATGTAGGAGAAGGAAGAATCAATGACATGAGAGTGACCGTGTGAATTTTGGAAAGCTAAGTTTTGGAATATTGTGACTGATGTTAGTGGAATTAGTTCTGAGCCCCGGGATACAGATGAGACTTTGCTGTGTCTGTAATCTGTAATAATTGTTTGTAATGGGAGAAAAGGAGAGCTGAAGGAAGTGATAGATGTTTGTATTTTAATCCATCATCTCTTAAAAGGAATAGGTAGGGAGGGGGCATTAGTAACTCGGGATGAGGGAGCATATTCAAGTTACAGGCAACACCCGTGTCATTGAGTGCTATAAATCTACAGTATAACTGTATTGTTCAAGTTGTTAGTTAGGTCAGGTGATGGCAGAACCAAAGAGATAAAGAATGAACTCGATGGAGAAGGTCATTCTTTCTTGCAAACATAATGCATGGAAGCAGAGAATAGCGGATGTTGGCTTGAGCCACACTTACATCTGGCAAAAATCACCACTTTCAAAGTTAAAGCTTCTTTAAGCTGCATAGCTTTGAGTTCAGGGTTTGCACTGCTCTCAATCTATGAACAAATAGGGTCACGAACAATTTACCGTACAACTAATTTGAATCTGTCTATGCCAGATTCTGAAAGATTTGAATTACTATAGTACGAATTACTCTGTTACAGAACCAGGTTCTCTCTAGGTCGTGGTGATCCGTGTTGTGCTAGGGATGTAGAACAGGAAAGAAAATATTCATCAGATAGTTTGAGCAATTGCAAGTAATCATTTCTTATTGTGATTAAAAAGTAGTGTTTTTCCTTCAAGTTTCAACACTGCTTGCTTTTCCTAAGTAGCGGGAAATAAAAATTGTTTACCAAAACAATTTCAGTAATGTGCTTATAATTTAAAAACAAAAAAAATCTAAAATTATTTTTTTACACTGAGCCCTTAAAAATGGATATGATTTTAAAACATTGCCTAATATCTTTTCACTAGCAAGATGAACGTGTTTTGGACTTGCTTTTAACCAAAAATCACCTAATAAGAAGGAACTTAGAAGGGGACTTTCTGAGGACATCCTCTCCACTTTGTAACTCTGGCTCAAAGTAGAATCGCACTTCCTATGACTTTCAGCAAAATAAGATGCCTTCTATTTAATTTCATTCAAATGTTTAGTTATGCTTCATTGTTACCACATTAGATAGCAAACACAAATCCAATAAAATGTAAACCTTGCTTTCATTTAGTTGAAAGAAACTTGCTTGTTCAAAGTCTTTGAGATTATCTCTTTTAGAAAATAGCTTATTCTCAGAGGTAAGTAACCTTGGTCAACTTGAAGCTCTGTTTTATCCTTTGAGATTTGATTGATTTTTTTTTAGTCCACTTTCATGCAAATTGTGAATGTTCTTCATTCTGACTTTGTTTATTTAGATAAAGAGAAAAACAGATTGCTAATAGCAATTCCCTCTTTTCAGGGCCAAAAAACTCCCAAACAACTGTATCACCTAATATTGCAATGATATTCTTCTTATGCTATTGATGCTTTTAGATAAGTGATAAATTTTGTTCCTCCAAGTATATATTCACTCTGAGAGCAGCCATTGCCATTTGAGAAGTTTGGATGACACAGCTAACAATGTTTAACACCAGCATGTTTAGATAATTGTATAGTAATGGCTCCTTCAAAATATTATGGGCAAATCTGAGTGTGGCACTAAATCCAACGCAGAACTGGAAGGAACTAACTGTTTTTTACTATCTGAAATCTTTCCGGTCACAAAATGCTGTGATTTTATTTAATAAGAGATGTTGTTAGAATTATAGCAGTATTGCATCTGTTCACCTAAGTTAAATCCTCACATCTCAGGTCACTCCAAGCATATGTTGGCTTTGATGCAATAAACCAGCCAAAGAAAGCTTCTGCTGTGCTGTTAGTAAATGCAGGCTTAAGACGACATTTATGCTTTACCTGTGCAGGAACTGAAGACTGAAGCTGATCGATTATGAGTATGAATATGCTGAGGATAGAGACGGAGGCCATGTGTTGACGAGGTTTAAAAAAAACAAACAAAACCAACAATCTGTAATGTACTCCTTGCATCTTTTCATTTAGAAATTAGAGAGGTCTAGTATCTTTGAAGATCTAGCCTGATCCATGTTGCCATGGTTAACCTTACTTGCACCTTCAGACAATTGCAGTATGAATCACAAAGTTAAGTCTCTTCCTCTGTCCCACAGAATTTTCCATTTTAAGTCTTTATGGGAATGGTAGATCAGTTACTGTCTGGTACTGTCTCACATAATCTGATGTGTTCTCAACTTTGTTTTACAATTACATAAAAATGAAATTTTAGTGATCCTTCAAATATTTACATGCTTAACTTTGGTCTTGCAAAGAAGTTTTAGTGTTTTGCTTGCATTTAGTAGGGAAAATGAATCAAGAACATACATTGCTGTTCAGTATTAACTTGGGAACCCCTGTGAACTACATCCAGCAAATTCCAAAATGTGATTGAAAAGGTTATTTAAATCATAGAATCATAGAATGACTTTAGTTGGATGGACCTTAAAAACTGTGTAGTTCTAATCCTACTGCCATGAAAAGGATTGTCACTCAGCAGATCAGCTGCCCAGAGCCTTGAATGTCTCCAGGGATGGGGCATCCACAGCTTGGGCAGCCTGTGCCAGGACCTCATTGCCCTCTGAGTAAATAATTTCCTCCTAATATCTAACATAAATGTCTCCACTTGTAGTTTAAAACCTTTCTCCCTTCTCCTGTCTTTATCAGACTGTGTAAAAAGTCAGTCCTTCTCCTCCTTCTAAGCTCCCTTCAAGTGTTAGAATGTCACAATGAGTCTCCCTGGAGCTTTCCCTTCCCCAGGGTAAACAAACCCAACTCTCCCAACCATTCTTAAGACAATGCTCAAGATCTCTGATCATCTTTGTAGCCCTCCCCTGGACCTCTTTCAACAGCTCAGCATCCTTCCAGTGCTGCAGTCCTGGATGCAGTACTAGAGATGGGGCCTCATGAGAGCAGAGTAGAGGGAAACAATCACCTCCCTCTCCCTCTTGGCCGCCCCTGTTTTGATGCAGCCCAGGATACTGTTGGCTCACTGCGCTGCAGGTGTGCACTGCTGGCTCATGTGAAGTTTTTCATCCATCAGCAGCCCTAAGTTCTTCTCTGCAGCACTGCTTTCAAAGAGTTCTCCCAGTCTGTTTGTGTATCTGGGATTGACCTGACCCAAGTACAACACTTGGTACTTGGCCTTGTTGAATCTCATTAGGTTCATATGGGCCCTCTTTTCAAGCCTTTCCAGATCCCTCTGAATGACATGCCTTCCTTCTGTTGTATCAACCATACCACTCAGCATGGTATCATTAGCAAACTTGCTGATTGCATTCCATCCCACTATGTCATTGATAAAGATGTTGAAGAGCACCTGTTGCAAATCAGGCCAGTTATGGCTGGACTCCACCTTTTGACCACAACCCTCTGCCTGCAGCTATCCAACTAACGCTTTATCCACTGAATAGTCCAGCCTTCAAACCTATTTTTCTCCAATTCAGAGAGAAAGTTCTGGCTTGGGATCATGTAAAAGTCCTTGTCCTTACTTGGTCCACTTATACTGTCACTCCATTACAGAAGGCCACCAGATTGATCAGGCACAATCTACACTTGCTGAAATGGTCTCAAATCACCTTGTCTCATATATGCTTTAACATCTCCTCCAGGAGGATCTGTTCTGTGATCTTCCCAGGCACAGATGGGAGGCTCACTGGCATGTAGTTTCCATGGTCTTCCTTACTAACTTTCTTAAAAGTGGGAGCGATGTTTTCCTTTTTCTGGTCAGCAGGGACTTTCCCTGGCAGCCACAGCTTTTCAGATATGACAGAGAGTGGCTTGGCAACAACATCAGCCAGTTCCTTCAGGAATCTGGGATGCATGTCATCCAGAACCATAGATTTGTACACAGCTAGGCTCATTAGTTGGTCTCTGACTTGCTCTTCTCTTACAGTGGGAGGGATTTCATTCCCCTGACCCACCTAGAGGCTCAGTGATATGGGAGATGTGAGATTATGTCTGTAATCTATAGATAATAGATATTTTAGTGAGCTTTTTAGTTACTTTGGAAACTTTTAGTTTTCATGAAATGTAATCGATTGACTCATTTGGGCCAAAAATTGCTTCTCTATTGTAGATTGTATGTGCATAAACACAAAAGAATTGGCCACAAGTAAGATCTTTGTGATGTTTCTTATAAAACTAATTGGAAAAGCAAGGAATGGGAAAAAGTGAGCATGTACACATATAGCAAAATTAAATGGGAAAAATATCTTTTATTAAATAGTTTTTGTCTTTTTTTTTTTTTTTTAATAGAGTTATTCTGTGAAGATATGCAAAATTGCTTTGGCCTCTGCAGAATGGAAGTTTTACCTTCAAGCTGTTCTATTGTATAGACAAAAAGGCTACTTTTTTCTGGGGTACAGAAATAATAGAAAATTCAAGAAATGGAATATTTTGTTTTCGAGTTCAACATGCTTTTTGACTGAAGCATTAGTAGCAAGCTTTTCGGTCTATCAGTCATTCTTAATATTCTTAATAACTTTTCATTAGGTTCGCTATAATTGTTCTATCATTTCCTTCTGAAAAATGGGCACCTGATCCAGTACAGATCAAAATCTTTTTTAGAGATACTTTCCAAATGCGTTATTTCAAATAATCTTTCTTAACGTAGTACAAAACATTTTAGAAAATCTGAGTCAGATTATTTGAAGTTGTAAGCACAAGAATATGAAAGCTGGTATCAACTTCTGTTTTTTTTAATTGCTTATTTTATTTGAACTATTGATGTAAAATAAAGTTCTTGATTAGTGTTTTATGACATGCATTTTATTTATTTTAGTGAAAGCATACATAGTTCTGTATGGCAATATGGTAAATACTTGTTGTATTTGCTGAATTCAAACCATTTTTATTTATTTATTTGGTTGGGTTTTTTAGTTCAAACCTTAGAGGAGTATCATCTTAGGTTGACTGAAATGTTTTGTTAACTGGTAGAAACTGACTTAAGCCTTCTCAAACAATAATAAATTACATTGCTAGAAGGAAGCCAGAGTAAATAATCTACTGTATTGCTATGCAGGTTACTGTTCTTTTTTCTCCATGATCTCAACAATAATATAACAGTAATTGAATAAATGAAACAATTTCTCAGAGCATGTCTAATTACGTTGGATTTTATGTCTGGGAGAATTAAGATATAATAGTACATTAGTGGAACTGGATCTGATACCACCAGGATAGTTCTGTTAGTATTGATCCCAGACTTGTTTGCAGTGGTTTGGTGTGATGGGAGAAATTGAATGAGTAAATCCGGATTAGCCCTGCTTGGCACTCTGTATTTATTGGAGTGTTAAGCCACTAGAGTCATAATTACTGGTCTGCTTTACAGATTGCACCATTTTTACTTTTTGGAACTAGCACATTTCAGTGAGAGGGCTGGGAAATTAGTTTTAATATGCTTATTAGCATAGCTGTTTGAATCCTTAACTTATATTTACAGTGATATCAGTGACACTGTGCTCCTACAACTTTATTGTGTTGTATTTACCAGAGGTTAATCTCATTCTCTTGTTGTCTCGAAAGTTATCATTGGAACATATGTGTCTCATTTGCTCCTTCCTGGCCTCCTGTAATTCTGAGAAAGTTTCAAATTTATTTTTAACCAGCCTTATACTTCCATGTACCTAGAAGTCAGTGGGATTGTGGAATTCATGGGCTGAGAGCTTCTTGGTTGAAAATGTTTATATAAAGCATGTAGAGATAAACTAGGGAACCCAATGGGCTTCATATTAAAATGATGTTAAGTGTCAGAAACTGTCAAAATTTAGGACTCTGAAAATTGTGACATAAGGTATTTTTCCAGTGACAACCCAATATTAAAGTGCTTAAACTTACCAGCCCCACCTACCAGTCATTTCTCACCCCCAGCTGGCTTCCTGCAGTTGGAGTCCTCTGACATATGTACTTTTCAATCTTAAAGCATTTATTTTTAAGCAAATGAATAATCAGCTATTTGTAAAAGCTACACTGGCTAGTTTCTTCAGGATTTTTGTTGGTTTTTTTTTTTTTTTTTTCATGTTAATTTCCTTAGGATACTGTTGTGCAATATTTTTTTTTTTTCATAGATTATTTCTTTATAGTAAAGTGTTAAGTTTCTTATCTAATTTTAGTGAATGCTTCATTTCATTCTGGGTTATATGATTCTATACTTTATCTATAGCTCTGTGGAACAGGAGATGCTCGTTAAAAGAACATTTGCTGATGAAGTAGCACAAACTGTGACTAGCACAATATTTAATTGTATTTCTTTAAACACCATTTTTTAAAGACAAAAATAGTGTACCCATAACTGCAGATATGCACACTTAAGCAGTGTTTGTGGTTTTCAATCCTTTTATTTGAAATAATGTGGGCAGGAGCATCATGGAAGCCCTGCTGTTGTAGCTCTTCATAAAATGGAATGGCTGCTAGTTCCTGTGCTGTAGGAGCAGTTGACTTCTTTCTTTTGCTTGACTGGTTGAATCTTTGGGACTGCATTTTTTTATGTATGTGGACAGGACAATGAAGTAGTAAGTTTTTTCTTACAATGGAACAGAGTTCAAATAGAATGGAAACAGAAATAGTGTTTCTCTTTACTGTTCCCTTAATTGGGGCATCAACCACAAGGCGAAGTCAGCAGATGTAATTTTGTCAGTTTCTCTTTCACATATTTTCTTGTTGTTGTTGTTGTTTTTCATAAAATTAGATGAATTAAGAAATACTTCTTAAGCAAAAATTAAATCCAAGGTACTCAAAAACTAAAGGATAGATTCTCATAAGAGCTAGTTAGGCAAGCTACTCTGTACAAATACAGTTTTAAGCATTACCTCCTTCAAAATTCATGACATTTCAGTATGCATTTGAAACTTTCAAAATAATTTTGTGCAATATCAACTATTTGTTATTCAGGACAGGTGACATTTTTTACTAGCTACGAACCAAGCCCAAAAATACTATTTCTTTTTTATTGTTTGTTTTCTTGAGGCATGGAGAAGTTCACTTTTTTTTCCTGCTAGACCAGTACCCAAAAGATCATGGATCCCCTCAGATTGGAAGGACCTCAAGAGATCTCCAGCTCTGAGTTCTCAAAGTAGCAACAGGACTGAATTCATCAAGGTTACAGTACCTGCAGGAGTGGGAGTTCTACAACCTCTCCATTCACAGCAAACCTTTTTATTATGTCCTGTTGGAACCTCCTGTGGCTGAATTCATGACCATTTTTCCTCGTTCTTGCACTGTGCAAAAGAGCCTGGTGCTGCTTTCGTTGTGTGCTGGTAGGGCTGGAAAACAGTTCCTTGGTCTTCCCTAAGTCTTCTCTGCTGACTAAACAGGCCCGGGTCCCTCAGCCTCTCTGTGTTGGTTGTGTGGTCCTACTTTGCTCCAAAAATTTGTGATTTTTTTTGTTTTAATCGTGAAAATTTCCAAAGAAAATCACTTGCAATTAGATTAGCTTTCAGATGGTTTACTATCAGATGCTTCAAAAAGAAAGTCCATGAAATAAAGATGACCTTTTGCTTGTATGACACTTGAAATTTCCCAGCAGGGTTATCCTGCTGAAATATAACGATCTTATGGTATTAGAATAGCAGAAGTTGAACACAAAGGTGGGTGGTTGTACCGTTTTCTTTACCTTGTCAAGATACCATGAAAGTGCAGTGCCAGCTATCTACTCTAATCTTGGGCTTTCCATAAATGTATGAAAGCTTCAGAATACTGTTGTATGCATATACCATGCAGTGAAGCAAATGAAAAAAGGATACAGGATTCTGGAATAAAGAGAATACATTTCCCATGATGGCACATAGCAGACATGATACCTGTCAGCTTGAAACCAAACAAAGTAAAATCCAAAGAAAGAGACATTATAATTACATTATAACTACTTAGAAATTTGTAAAGAAATAAGTTTCTCAGAGGGAGATGTGAGTTCATCTGAAGGGAAGCTTTTACTGAGAGCATTTTAGCTGTTTTAGACTAAGCATTTTTGTAAATTAGTGGCTTTCACACACACACGAAAGTAATTTTTGGGTACTGCGTGCACTGCGTTGAGTGCACATCTCAGATTTAATGTCTGTAAAGAGGTAGATGCTTGTGTTGTCTCCAGTCATTCAGGTTTTGTGCTAACGATTAAATTATTCCCACACTTTGTTACAGTTCCAAAATTTTTATCTGGTCTGGTTTAAATTCTCATTAAGCAGTTCTATTCTGTTCTTTCATATGCTATACATTTATGTTTACTTTAAAAAAAAAAAAAAAACAACAACAAACTACTGAGATTGATAGAGTTGCTTGACAATATCTACAACATAATACACTTAAGCTTGCTTTACCATAGATGTCATTTTTAATAATATTGTGTCCTCCATTCTTCTTAATCTTAAATGTTTGGTACAGTCCAAGATACCATCTATAATGAGGATACCTGCTGTGATTATCTGACAAAGAAAAAAAAAAAAAAGAAAAAGAAAAAAGAAAGAAAAACAGTATTTTATTTTTTCTAACCGCTGATTAGAGGGTGAAAACCATTTTTGAAACATTTCAAAATTTTAAAGCAATTTCTTGGGTAATACAGTATTTTTATGACTTTCTGTAAAAAAAGATCTTAATATCTGAATTGTACTTTGTTTTATAGCATATACATGATAGCAAATAATCAAATAAAAATTGAATTGGAAATGAAAAATGCATGACCAAAGTTTAAGTTGTTGGAGTATTTTTCCAATTCTCCTTTGACAATATCGAAAGGATTTCAAAATGTATCTTTGTCTTAATGGAACCAGATTTTTCAGTGAAGATTTGTTGACATTTTCTGATATGTTTTATTTAGGGGGACAATTAAAATGAAACTCCATTCATTTTCATTGTTAGTTATTATGGAATTTGTAGTAGTTACTGCATTGCAGAATTATTGCTATGTAATCTCTACTGAAATCCAGAAGCAATATTCTTCCAGGTACAGCACTTTATAGTTAGGTTGTCAGCTGCTGAAAAATAACAGGTTGGCAACAGTTTGAAAAAGGATGCTGAGCTGATGGACCAGTGGCAGAATCACTTGTGTTATTAAAGGTATGATATATGAGAGAAGAAAAGAATGGGCAGAACAGTATAACGTAAAAATGAATGGACATTTCATTACACAGGACTTCCCTCTTGTTTCTGAGCATATTGCAGCCTGCAAAATCCTCTGAATACTGAAAGTGGTTTGTTGGCTGCAGACACAGTGTCAGATGTATATACCTTTTTTAGGAAGAAATTCGTATTGAAGACTACAGTAAATTTTCAAATTGCAGAGCTACACTAAATAAAATGTCATTTTCTGAATAAATCAGCATTTTGTGCTATCACCTGGATTTCTAATGTCACCTTGTACAATAGAATGTCCGTGCTTCTTCTGAGGCAGCTTTTTCAATTCTGCATACACCTGAGGCATAATGTGGGACCAGACGGTCTTCCAAATTGATGTTCCCAGTGGAACAGTGCTGATTTTCAGTGGGCCTGAAAATTATTACAGTGTTTGTAGGTAAACCTCTAGGTCTTGTAGTTTTTCATTAGAACAAACTTACTGATGTTCAGGTGCTGATGTATCAGATACAACTGGGAGAAGCTTTTATTTCATAATTTGTACTCCTTACCTTGTAACCTTCCAAAAGACAACAGAAATCTTAATTCTGTGTTTGTTTTTAGTTTTGTAGTTTGTGTAATTATTCTTGTTTTTTCTTTGCTCTATATTATCCTTCCTTTACTAGAATAAGTTCAGTATCCCGTAATGATTAATGAAACATAAAATTATAGTGAATAATTTGGTAAAATCATTTGCGAGTGAGTTTTCAGAGAGTTGTAAGAGTGGCTTTTAATCTGACATATTTTTTATTCCTGCAAATTAGAATTAGTTTTTTGGATCTTGTTCAGAACTGTTTAGAATATACTCGAATATAATTTTTTTAACTATTCACCTTGATCTTCATTTTCTACATAACGGTTTGTGAAAGGGTAATGAATATATGGAGCAATGTCATAAATGAAGTCAATACTTAAAAACATCACTAAAGCTCGGACCAAATTTCAGCACCTTTCCAGCTCTTTTGCATTCCTTTCCTGGGTGAGTAAGAAATGAGCAGTCTTTTCTCCATGGGGCTTTCAAATGTGGTAAGAGAGGAAGTTCTGTGCAGGGTAAGAGATTCCTTAGCTGGTCATTTTCTAACATGTTGGCACACCCTAATGGTGCATTGCACCTTTTTAGCAAGAGCTATAGGCAACTGACCCTATATGAGGGGCATACAAATATCTTATGCTGACCAATGTTCCTTCTCCCGTACCTCTAAGTTGCAAACATATTAATCTTCAAATAGTAGTTGATTATATCCAATGTTTTCCTTTAGCAATAAGCATTTTTGCAGTGCTGAAAATGCACCTTTTAAATGCTCTCATTGTACAATCTTGTTCTGTGATGTACCTAAATGCACATGCAATTTCTGAGTAAAACACAAGCACAAATTTGAGAAAGTGCTTTCATAGATTTATTTGATACTCTCAAGTCAGAATTCCTTCCCCACGTGAAATCTTCAGTTGTTAATTTCAGATTAACATCATTAATGGTTTGAAAGGAACTTTTTGTGGACAGTTACTTATTTGCAACAGAGAATGGATATTTTGTGGACTCATACCTCTCTATTTATGCCTAAAAAAATTAAAATATACCACACAATTGATTTACAGAACAAAACATTTAAACAAATGGCTGATATTTATTAGATGTCAAGGCACATAATCAGACTTCATATTTTAAACCCTCTGCAGTTCAATTTTAAGGTGGGGCAAAGTGGAAGAAGGATGTAGGAAAATAGAAAAAAAGAAGAGCTCTTTGAACGTATACATGGAAACTGCATCTTCTCATGAAACATCATTCTTATATTGTTAGGTTATGAAATACTCTAAATATTAGCACAGTTTGTTTGGTTTTGGTGAAATTTAACTTTCCAAGAGAGCAAGAGAGGTAAACCTGAAAAAGAAGGCATTTCTCCTGGAATAAACAAGTGTCGTCTTTTCAAGAAAAAAAGCTTTCATTTTCAATTTGCTGACATGAAGTGTGTGGGGAAATCAGTTTTATTTAAAACCTGATTAAAAAGCAAACAGGCAAACAAAATCCACCTTTCATGAAACTCAGGAAAACCCTATTTGTGCACATGCTGGGGCAATCCAAAGGGTCAGCATTTCAGGGGTGCTCGATGTAATGCAATGGAGCTGGGCAGACAGTCGCTTTGAGAACAAGTTGGATTTTAAGGCTCAAAGAGTTAATGCCTGCAGAGCAGTGTAAATGCTGTTTATTCTCTCAGGTGATGAGTTAGATCAGATAGATCGCACTTGGAGATCTTTCCTGAGTCCTGCATTTAACTGTTTGGCAAAAATTGCCTCCTTGGAATCAGTCATGGTAATTGAATGAGTTATAAAACAAAGCAAAATGATGTCCTTAGAAAAACACTTAAGAATGAGACGATGGTTGAAAGTTCAGTCACAGAAATCTTCAGAGTAACTTAGTGATGTGTTATGAGTCATCATTTATTCACAAATATTCAGGCTAATATCTGTCTTACAGATGACTTTTGTTGGTAAAGTTGTGTCTGGAGTTTCCAGCTGGGAACTTGTTTTGTGGTTGTATGCGAATGTTGGCGTGCCCACATATTCCAAACAAATGCTGCTGTTTGCAGTGGACATTTAACTGTGTGAGGATTTAAAACTCTTGTATTCCAAGAAATTCATTTACTGGTCAAAGTACACAGAAAATTCTTGTAGATCACTGTGTCATTATATCATACTTTATGAACTTGTGCCATTACAGTCCCTGGATAGCTTCCCTTTGCTGAAAATAGTGTTGAACGAATTGAATTGCAATTCAGAGTTGACTGTGGTTAAAATAATTACCAAAAGGCTTTATACAGAGTAGAATGCAGTTCAGCATTTAGATAGCTTTGGTTTTGTTTTCAGTTCAGTTATGTGGGCATTTCTCTTCGTCTATGTTTCCACATTTCTATGCTAGGAATGCTGATGTTAATATTTATGTGCTTTGAGATCCAGAGCTAGAAAGCACTACCCAAAAGGTAGATGATGTTCAAATATTGACAGATTTGATAAATATTTTTGGTCTGCATTACGTGGTTGGACAGTGATAGTGGTATTATAGGAAGAAAGAGCACAAGTAACATTTGTACCAACACTGTGCTTTGTGTAAGGTTCCTTTAAGTACTTTTGTTCATTTCTGATTTTAAAGCGTGTTTATTTCTGAAAGGTGCTGATAAATTTGAACATTTATCTCCTTGCATCTTTTTTTAGGTGCGTCTCAAGCAAATTCAGAAATTTAGCAAAAAGGAATTAGAATACTATTTACTTCAATTTCCATTCAAGTAATATTATGATATTCAAGAATTCAGAAGGCCAAGCTTAAATTTTTTTTAAATGGCACTTATGTGAGCAATCAGTTCCTCACTTTTTATAATTGAGCTCTGGAAATTTAGATGTCCAGATTAGTTGTTAAATCCAAAAAAAGAATTACATTCAGGAAAGCATCACTGCTTGTTGCTGTGGTAAGTTGTGAGATAGCTGTTTTGAGTGCTGATTTTGTATAAAAACAGAAGAAAAAGTAATTGATACAATCTTTCAGAGTGCTTGCCTGGTCTTTTTGCACTCATCTGAAGACTATTTTTATTTTATTTTCCTGTTTCGTTTCTGCAAACATTAAAAAAGAAAAGATAAGAAAGAGAGCTGTCATCACAGAAGTGCAGGTAATCAAAGAGGTATTTCTTGGCTCTTGTCACCTGTGGAATTTTGAATGAGCATTTGTCTCTAGACTTTTACCCTCTTAATACTTTTCACTTAGTATCTCCTGTCATGTTGCCATTTTAATTTCTACATCTCAGTTCACAGAGACTGAATTATGTTTGTTAAGAATCAACTCAGAATTTCCCTCTTGAGTCTATGCTGGAGAGTTTCCTGTGTTTTCTGCTTGTCCTGCAAACTTTCCAGGGATTTTGAGTCATTTGCTAAGATTGTTCCTTTGAGCTGAAATAATCACTCTTATTAGGCTCATAATCTAACAAAAACTTTCTGCTGGCCTTCAAAATGAACTGCTGCTTTTTACGTGGTGCTGAGGTGGGAATAGCTTGATGTTCTCCTGTCTGGCTAGTCCTTTAATTCTTGTTTAGAATCTGTTGTGTTAAGATGACATTAGGTTAAGTATTAGAAAAATCTGTCCTTTTCGGGGTTATGAATGTGCATCCTTTTTTTCCCCACTAAGAACTGGGAGAAGTCTCCTCCATAAGACTCTTAATTAGTCAGTCAGTAATGCCCAGTTCTTCTTTATATTGTTTTCTTTCCCAGTTAAGATTTCTGACTCAACTTCAGAACTTAATAGTCATCACTCTGGCTTTGTGCTCCTGTATCACACTTCAGGGAAAGGTTCTGCAAGTCACTTACTGGCTCTGTTTGCAGAGCCCTGGAGATGTCAGCATTTAAGCGTGCTTTGAAACTGCTGAAGTGTGTTGTTCCACCAGATTGGGTGGCCTACACAGCAACTCTAATAACAAATGGCTCTGATTTTTTTTTTAGTGGGGAAGTAATCGCACACACATTGTGTTAAGGTTGCCTTCTGACTGTTAGGCAGTAAATTCTGAAGAAAGCGTGCTGTTCTCTCAGTTCTGAAATGAAACATGAGTATAACCTGGAATGAACCTGTGTCTTATGTTTTTATTCATTGTTTGTTGACCCTGTGGTCAACTTTCTGTCACCATGATTAATCATTCAGGCTCCAGTTGTCCAAAAAGACAATTCATGCCTTTTCTGTGAGAGAAAATGGGAGGGTAGAAGGAAATAAAACAAAGTATTAATGAAACAAAATGGGTTAATCTTTGACATGATAATTTATACTTAGGTTAGCAAACCAACAGGAGTGCTCTTGTATGTGGAATGATTAATAGCTGCTATGGTTGCATCTGTGACAAGTGATTAATAAAGTTTGTGATTAAAAAAAAAAAAATACTTTCTTTTCTTTTCCTAAGTGTGCAAATCTTGGAACTCCACTTCAGTCTGCACAGTGGTTCAATTATAAGGCATACCTATTTGTAATTCAGATGTCACTCACCATTACTCATGTAAATGTCTTAAAAATGGAGTTCACTTGATCTGTTAAGTACTAAAGAGCTGGCAAATCCAGCATGTCCCCAAAACACTTTCTGGCTTGGGGAGAATATATATCTCAGATGTGGTTGTTTCCACAGGAACATGTAATTTAGCCACATGGAATTTTTTACTTATAAAAATACTATTCTGAAACTTTACAAATTAGTTACCAGATGCAAACAAAAGCTGCAAAATCCAGATGTATTGCATAACTGGATGAAAAACTTGCATTCAATTTCAAGTGTATCCAAATATGGCTGTAGTCTTCTCCCCCAATGTTAGACTGTGCTCCGAAATGCTATGTTGTCTGAATGAAAATCATTCACAGAGCTGTAAAATGACAGCATCATCCAAGTACTCCTTTTTAAATCCATATTTTCCCTTCCCTGAAAGCTAGCAGTATTACACTAAATTTTGTAAGAATTAGTTAACAACACCACCTACCAAAAGTAGGTTTCAGAGCTCATTTGCAAATGCATCACATAGCAATCCCTAGACTGTCACAGCATAACTGAGTGGGTGTGGTGAGATGGGATTATATAGGAAGGTAAGGATGGCTATGGTGATTCTGACTAATTGTTGGTCAGCTCTGCATCTGGTCCTCCAGCAGTGGCTGGATGGTAGCAGAAGCCTAGGCAAACAAGGATGAGGAGGGAACAGTTGCTAGAAATCTATAATTTCTCAAGATGGAATTTGCATTCAAACCATTATACTTGTTTCCTATCAAGCTATCTAAGCATTTTTTGTCATATTTTTATTTTAGCCCCCATGTTGTGGCTGCCTTCACAGTTTAAAATGTGGTTTTATTTCTTTAACTTTTCTTTTAGTGCCTATTTAATGAGGAGTAGTGAATAATCTTTGTCTACTTTTTGTTTACTGTCCATAATTTTGTAGTCTTGTCTCCTTATCAAACTGAAAATGTTTGGTCTCTTAGTCTTTTCTCCCGTAAGATCTGTAACACATTTGGTTCTAACTCATCTCTTTATAGAGACTGAGCGACTTAGTATCTGTATTAAACGCATTTAATTTGGGGACTTTCGGAAGTAGAAATTTGGAAACTAGTTACTAAATTAAAAAGGGGAAAT
This sequence comes from Tetrao urogallus, assembly GCF_951394365.1. Lineage (NCBI taxonomy): Eukaryota > Metazoa > Chordata > Aves > Galliformes > Phasianidae > Tetrao > Tetrao urogallus. Next base: position 5,209,508 of record NC_136827.1, on the reverse strand, counting down.
CTAAGAGCAGGAAATTATTGTCATACTCAGTATACCTGCCCATCCAGTTCTGAAGTTATCTTTGTTGCCTTTGAGAAGATCTAGTTCTCTAACCAAATCTCACTTTCACAAATAATGCTGCTTTCCCTGTCTCTCTGGAGAGATGAGCAAGGGCATCTGAGATAAGCAAATAGCAAAATCACTGAGTAGAGTTGGTATTTCATCAGGAAGTTAATCTTCCAAGATTAATCTGTTTTTTTGTCCAGACAAGTCTGTTCCTAAAACAGTATACTTTCTGAACCTTCTTTATTTTGCAGAGTGAAATAGTAGTTTTTTTCAGCTTGAACATTTTAAAAAAATCTTACTTTGTCATCATTGTAATATGCTATGGAGAAAAGAAAATACAGACTCCTGGTAGTTTGTATGTTGAAAATTCCAAAAAAGCTTACACTGTTGCATCTCAGACTACTCCTGCCAAGAGCCTTCCTCATCATTTTTGCTGTAAGGAAATTGTGAACCAACTATATATCTGTGGGCTCTTTAGTGGTTGTGACCACTGACAGTGCTGATGGGAGAAATAAAGAGAAACGGGGCCCTTACTACCCCCCCCCCCCCCCCCCCCCCCCCCGATAGTAGCATTATTTGAATTTTGGCAATTTTTTTTTTTTTTATTTTTTTTTTTTTCAGAATAGGAAACTTCCAGGTTTTTTTCCTTATTTCTAAAGAAATATTTGTCATTCTAGTTGCAGAGGACATGGTATTTACGTTTTGCTGTTGATATTTTAATTAACAATTTAAGTGTGTTGTTTGCCCTATGAGTTCAATGGGAGAAATTCTACAAATAAACAGCAGTTCCCTCTTGGACAATCACTCTGCAAATGAGCTTGCTTTGTCAATAAAGCACATGCCTATCAGCCCCTTCTAGGCAGCAGGGAGCAAAGATGTTCATTTACTTAAGCAGTAGGTTATACTATTAGTGTGTGTGATTGCTGTTAATTAGGATATGTGCAGATGTCTCTGTGCTCCGGAGTCTGTAATGTAAAACCTTTTAACATTAAGGCTGTTAATGAAGTCAATAAATGGTTCTATTAGGAGGTTTTAAAATTCACATTTCTTCCTCTCTGTTTGGTTCTTATTTTTTGTAATAATGCAATTGTCAAAATATAACCAAGGGTTATACAGAAACAATAAAGTGGAGTTTTTTGCCTCAAAGAGTCTGCAGGGGCTCTATTTACCAATATTTGTCCTGTAATTCCTGTTAGATAGTGTATGTAGTCAAGTTATGAATTGTAAGTGACTTCTGTTTTTCCATTTCACATTCAGTTCAGTGTTTAAATATACTTTTCATATCTGTTTGAATTGACATAATTCAAGCATTTATTTAGTTTTCTAAATACATCATAAATGATTTCACTAGTATTTCCTTGTAAACAAGGTTATGTAAGTATATGTTTGAAAGACCAGACTGTATGAATGTTCATTTATTTTTATATTTTAAAACCAAATGTCTACAGCAAATCTTGCATTAGTAATGTCTGGGCTGTGCTTTGCTATTACTTACATGTGATCTCTCTGACACCAGTAGCAGGGTCAATTCAAACTCATCACAGTGAGCATGCCTTTTAAATATGTAATCTAAAGCCATGCTTCTGTTTACATGGAAAAGATCAGTTGGAGAAAAATGCTGCTTTACAATAGTAAATAGTAGAATTCTGTATGAACATTCATCCATTTCTTGATAACTAAGTGCAGAACTAAACATGGTACCATAGCATAAGCTCCTTAGTAGAAGTTAGCATTCTGTGCAAGCATCATGCAGAAGGAAAGGAAGTCAATGCAACTGGTCTTTAGACTAGCAGAAGGGACTCTCTTCTGAGCTCATGGTGGACAGAATGTCTAATTGAGCTTGGAAATACATTCCAGCACACATTGCCTTTACTAAATCCCAAAGGAGAATATAACATGCCTGGTTTTCAACTCCTCAGATGCTACCCTAGTAAAGAGTCCATTGAGGCATTTGTTACTGTTATTGGTAAAATTAATTTCTCTTTTTTGAAGCTGTGAGTAAACCTTAAAGTTTTAATTCTGTTTAACCAAGCTCTACAGCAATACCTCCCTCAATTTCACCAGAAACAGCATTAGGCATTAATAACCAGAGGGCGTGAAATTTAACAAAAGTAGATTTTTTGACCTTTTAATCAGCTGTTGTACGAGTGCTGGGTTTGGGGTTGAACTTGTTTCAGGATTTCTATTTGTCACTCTGAGCAATGAAAATTCAGTTAGAGTTTCAGTTAGGGAGTCAGTCTCCTGAGCATAAGGTGTTTAGGGAAATTCTATCTTGTTAAGAAGTCACATTTTTTCAGAGTTCTTAGTTGCCTGTTCTTCAGGGGGGAGAGAGGGAAAGAAAAAAAAAATTGCAAGAAAATCAAAATCAATATGGCTCGGAAATACATTTTATGAAGTGCAAGAATCAACAGTAAATCAACCAAAGAAACAACAACAAAAATTCTAGACCATCACAAAAAGAATTGTAAGTGCAATCTTTTGTGCTGTAAATATAAGCATCAGTTAGGAAGTACAGGGATTTGATACCTTGTCTTGCAGCAGTACTATGGCTTGGGGATTTTTGGGTGTGCATGTGTAGCCCAGTGTACACAGACTATAAAGCTCTTGTTTGTAGCAAGCATCTGCCAGTTGCTATGTTGGCACCCAGGTATGTATTCTCTGTCACAGTGCTTTTGAGATGTGACAGTGGATCAGATTTCTCCTAGAAGTTGCTGGGCAGTGCTCGTTTTTAATGGAACTCTTTGGAAAATTTCAGCCAGTGTCAGGCGCGGCAGCAGATGTGTTTATAGGGGGAGTTTCTAGACATCAACAGCTTTGCTGAGCTTGTGCTTCGGCTGAGCTGTTGAAAAAGTGCTGGAGAGAACTTCAAAGCTGTATTGTAGAATTTGGAAGATAAATGAGCTGAGAAAGAAGGACTGAATTTCAGAAGACAACCAAGAACATCAAAGATGCCCTGAATTAGAGTTAAAACTTGCTCCCTTAGATCTTATGTTGAGAATCACTGCTTGGAAATAGCAAAACATGATGAGGGTGAGAAAAGTAACTGGAAAATTTTCATAGAAATAGTATATGCCATCAGTGCACTCGAAGGCCTTTTTTGCAATGTATTTTATATATGTATTCATGGCCATTTCACTTCCCCAAAAACAACATTTTTTCAAGCCTCATCTTCTCAAATTGTAGCTGTTTAAATTTGTGTAGGTATTTTAAGTCAAAGAGTTAATTTACTTACAAACTTAGACGAAGTTGAACTCAACTTCTAGTGAAGTATTGGGTGACACAAGTAGGTCATTTCTGAAAAGTCTTTTCAGTATGCCTGTTTTTGCCAAGTAGATTGGTCTCAATTTCCTGTGCAGAAATGCTATTGAGTAAACTGAGTTATTGTGGACTATAAAGAAGTCCTAGATTATGTACTGTTAGCAGATCCAGCTATACCTGCACATCCTACTGTAGCACAGGTTTATTTGTCTTTGTGGTAATGCAGGTAGCATGAGGAATAAATAAGGGAGTTGGAGAACTCTGCACACCAGCAGGGCTGTAATCTTATTGGCATCACTGTACATGGTGAGATGGCTCCTGTGTCTGGAATATTGCAGTGAAAGGATTTGGCATATTAGGAAGGATAGGAAAGAGAGTCGAGGAGGGGTTGGTGCCAGTGACCAGCTGGAGTGTATGGATCTTGGCCTGGATATGGATGAGAAGAGCTGACCCAGAGTTTGTGAGGAAGGCAGGGATAATAGACATTATAGGGAGGGGGGGCTGCTACAGGCCATACAACCAAGATATCCAAGAGGATGATGCCCTCTGCATAGGACACATAGGAGCAGTCTTGGATTCAGAAGCCTGCGTCCTCAAGGGGAACTTCAACCACCCTGATTTCTGTTGCTGGGACAACACAGAGGAGCATAAGCAGTTCAGGAGGTTCCTGGATTGCATTTATTTTAACATCCTTCTCCAAGTGATAGAGGAACCAATGAGGAGAAGTGTTGTGTTCAACTATTCTCATGCAATATGGAATGTGAAGGGCAGCCTTGGTGACAGTGACCATGAAATGGAATTCAAGACCCTTAGCATAGTGAACAAGGTGTACAGCAAACTCACTACTTGGCCTTCAGGGGAGCAGACTTTGGCCTCTTTGGGTGAAATTCCCCCTGCCTGGAAAAGGAGAAACATAGCTTTTTAACAAGAAAAAAGTGAAAGGGAATTACAGGCATTATAGCATTGGTGATCAACTGAAAAACAGCTTGCATTATCTATCTGGATTTGTGCAACGTGTTTGACACCATCCTGAACAACATCCTTGTCTCTAAATTGGAGAGACATAGATTTGACTGATCAGCCACTTGGTGGATAAGGAGTTGCCTGGGTAATCACAGGCTAAGAATTGCAGTCAAGATTTTGATGTCCAGTGGCAATATCCAAAGGCTGTTACTGAGACCAGTGCCAGATGAACTTTGTCTATCTCAAACTATTCTATGATTCTATGCTCATAATCTTTTAGTAAATATTTACTGTGTGCTTCCTGTGCTCAGCAGAGAAATGATCTTTGCATGGATCACTGAAGTGGACAGTAACTGCCTTCAGGTTTTCTCTACCTTTTGCAGAAGATGCAGGGACTGTTCTGACAGCATGATGAGACAACAGATTACTGATAACTGTTCTTATATGTTCCACAAAAAAAAAAAAAAAAAAAAAAAAAGCACAAACAGTTTGGTACATAGTCTAAATCTGGACACAGAATTTTTGTGTTTTTCAGGATGTTACTGACAGTTGCAGAGTCAAGCAGTAAACTTTCTGGGGAAAGTAGCTTTGTGCATTCCATTCAAACAATAAATAAACTCCGCTTTCAGTATGAGATAAGAACAATACTTTTTCAGATACTAATTTTTTTTAGTTTCATGATCAGTGAGTAGTGTTTTCACTGAGAAACCATAAAAAAAAAAAAGGCATGAGATATGAAATACTATTTCCAACGCTTGTACAGCACTACTAAATGTATGAGGGATGATCCATTGTCTACTTAATTATTTTCAATACAACCATTTAACTTGATTATAAATGTTTGTACTAAGCCCAAATTGTTTGAACTTTGACAGTGCATTTGCAGCTTATAATTTTATCTCTGAAAAACTGCCATCTGTATGCAAATATAAGGGAAATGAGAACGTTTGCTCCTATGCAGTCTCGTAATTCAGCTCTTGTATTTTCCAAGAAAAGTATGCTATAGACAAGACAGCATTTGGTCTTGAAAGCTGTGTAACCAAGTTTTCAATCACTTCCCTGTCATCTGCCAAAAGAATTTCAGAACTGCAGAAGGTATTTCATTTTCTCAGTTCTGAATATGTGGGGATGTAGAGGCAAACCCTCACAAAACGTGGATGCGCGTATCTTTCTGCTGAAAAGATCTTAACTTTCCGAATGTATCAAATCTTTTTTAAACATTGACCAATTGTGTTTTTAGTATTTCTTCATGTGGATCTTTTTTGTTTGTTTGTTTTTGCCTTTGTTTATATAGCATCTTTGATGACTCCCCATCCTTTGAGCAGTGCATGCTGCTTTTGGTTCTTGGAAGTCAGAGAAAATATAGAGAGAGAACTGATATAATAAACTGGGAGAATAAAACTGATCAGAAAACCATTCACGTTGATTCAGCTGATGTAGAATGTTAGCTGGGTATGTGGAGAGGAAGAAGATGATGAAAATTCTTGTAGAGCATCATGGATGTAAATCTGTATTTCATGAGACACGTGGGGAATTGAGTACCTGGTGACTGCTGTGTAGAAATTGATGCAGAAAGGACAAAAGGAGCTTTTGAAAAATTACACAGGTGAAAATACCTATTGTTTCTCAAGAGTGAAAGGCAGGAACAGTCTTATAGTTTCTAGAAAACTGACTTAGAGGCTTTGAGCTTCTAGTGGAGTCTATTTCTTTATTTCATACGCAAATTACTGCGAGTACACCTAAGAATACATCTAAGTTTTGCTTCTGTTTCTTGATAACACTAGTCAAATCCATACCAAATCACTGACAATATATGTATTTAAGATTCTGTTTTATCTCTTTGATCCTACTTGATGTATTGGCCCCCATATGGCTAGGATAATAATTTGTAATTTTTAAGTTTCTTCCACGTGCATCAATGGCTTTGCTTTTTATTTTTCCTTTATCATTGTATGCTATCAAAGAGATGCAAATTAATGTTACATGATCTAAAGCACTTGATTTCCAAAGCTGGTTCAAGCCATGTAATTTATTGGCTTGGATTTCTTCCATCACTGACCAATCCTTTATGATTCAGAGGAATATGAAATATCTGTGATGTTTTTTTATGCCTTAGGTCAGCAATTTACTTGAGCAAGCATCAGATTTTAGAAGTTGTGAATTCTCTGCCTGATTTGTGGCTAGCAAGCTGTCCATATGGATATTTTGCATTAAAATTTTGTCATTCTTTTAGAGCACTTTTGCACTAAAGTAATGTTTGATTAGAAAGTTTGGCAAAAGAAATTAAAAAGGAAAAGAAATAACTAATGTTCTGGATGGTATTTTACAGATCTGATTTACTACAGAAGATTACCATTTACTAGCAGTGATTGTTTGACATCAGTCATTAAAAGGAAATATTTTGCAGCTATCATCTGAGATATGAGAAGCACCTGCTAACTGTACTGCATCTTCAAGAGAAAAATCACATTTTCATGAGATTAGTAACTTCCTTTTCTGCCCTTAAATAGGATGTCCTGACACATGGCCAGCTTGTGACAGTGATTAATTAATATTAATGTACTCATTTGGTGTTCTGTCAAGGATGACTGGGTATGGGCTGTTAAACTTGTGATCTCCAACTTTCACATAGACCAGCACTCAGAGGGCAAGGAGGAACGTGGGGAAGAGGAGCTGTAGGTTTGGTTGGCAGCATCTGAAGTGAGCAGATGAGCAAGGGGTGCCAGAATTTTTTAGTTACATTGGAGACTCAGGTCAGATCCTCATAGAATACGCATCTGATTAATGTCTGCATAGTCACATTGTAGAAGTTGAAGGTTAGTCCATAGTAGTCAGTAGTGGTAATTCAGACTTATTTTAGTCTTTTCAATAAAAGCAATATTGAAGATCAGAAGAATAGGACTTGAAGGATCTATGGGTTATTTCTAACTCTTTATAAATCTTGGATGGGACTTTGCAACAATTATCTTCACCTTACGGTAAAGAAATTCTGGTTTAAAGGAAGTTGCAGTTTCAGAAAGAAATTTTTTTTTATACGTTCTTTCTAAATTAGTTTGATGGACAGTGCATTTCTCTATGTAAGCATTGAGTAAGTTCTTAACCACCCTGAAGCTTACCTTTTATCTGGAAATGCTGCTTGTTTGGGACAGTTCAAGACTGTTACCCAGATCATGAAGTGCTAAATGTCACACCTGATATTTTTGTCCATAGATATAGCAGTGATACTGTTCCACTCCATTCCAGAAGGGCAGGGCAAACCTTAGGTAAATTCCTTTGTGATTCTCACTAGTTTTAGTAGGTGGGTGATCTTGGAGGTCTTTTCCAACCTTGGTGACTCTAAACTTCTATCTATTGTAAGCCTCCAACTTCGTAGCATATGCTGTTCATTTTTCAGTTGTGGGAAATTTCTAGATCACATACTCCTGTACTTTGTAAGCAACTATCTTTGGATGTGGTAAAATGAGTCATACTCATCATGACTCCTGCAGCATAACAGCGAGCTGCAGTGTCTATTCCTAATGCATTCACCAGACCTAAACCCCTGTATTTCAGTTTCCTTAAAAGCATTTACTCTTGGCATCACCAAATCAGAAGAGGATTAAGAAGTGTACAACATATAATTCTTAGTTGCTTTCAATAGATTTTTTACTTGGAGGAGGTAACGGTTACTTCAGAATTGTCAAGACTATCAGACTAGGGAGAAATTAATTCTGGGGAAAAGGTTTCTTAAAAGCACAAAGCAACTTATACATGGAGATTGATTTGTAGAGCTTGCAGGCCTGCTTTACTTCAGCTCCACTGAGCTATCTCTGGGTATGACATGTTACTGTATTTGACAGAGAAATGAGTGCTGATGGAAATGTAAATATCTAGGAAGAGATAGTGATTGTAACAACTGGTTTAAGGGAGTAGGCTTTAAAGGTGGCAGTGTCTCCCAGGTTTCGATGGGAAGCCATGCAGCAGAAAGAAAGTGCTGCAGGACTATTGTTTTCCTTTCTCATTTTGCTAAAAAGCGCAAAGGTAGTGAGAATGTAAGAATTAACATCAGCACCTTAAAGTTGAATTTTGAGCATTACCTCAGCATCTGTTTAGATTTCAAAAATTGTTTTAATATTGTTTACACTTCTTTTGCTGCTCACTCTATGTTGTTCATCTTTTTTTTTTTGTTTTGTTTTTTTTTTTTGTTCTGATTTCACTTGTGGAAGGGCTGATGTTAAAAACTGAGTACAGGCATAAAGATTAGTTACTTTTCCATCTCCTGCTAAGAATTATGCTTAATGTCATCTCTTTTCAAGTGTATTTGAACAACTAAATGCTGATATAAATAAAATTCTTAAGAGTAACTGACTTCTTGTGGGATACTAATGAAAAATTATGTATAAATACAATTCATCATT